>NC_089828.1:42282937-43022937 GCF_035046505.1 Tiliqua scincoides | reverse complement strand
AGAGCACAGCAAGAGTGAGGTCAGCAGGGCCCTGGAGTCCTTTTCCACAAGCCCTGTAAAGGAGCTCTCGACCTGTCTGTCAACCCACAGATCCTCCTCCTCCTCCTCCTCCTCTTAGAGGGATTTGACAGGTTGGTTGTTACAGCTAATGAACAGAAGGCCAAGACAGCTGCTTTCCTCCTCCTCCTCCTCCCTCGTTCCACCCATCCAAGCGTGCATCTCTCTTGCGGAGATGACTCTGGAAAGCAGGCGCCTTTTGCCAGGGTAGAGATGCCTCCAGCTCCCAGCCGTGGGGAAAACAAGCTCAGCACAGAAGCTGCGTGCCAGTAAGCAGCATCTTTTGCCTGGCTGGCTGCAGGGCTGCCATCCTCCTCTCTCAGCTCATCCTTGTCCGTTGCATCCTTGATGAGTTGACCGCCTTTGTGGATAAATGAGGTGAGATGCTCCTGTGTGTATGTGAAGCCTTGCCTGGGGGAGGTAAGACTGGGGCAGCATGGGGGGGGGGGTGTCTGTGCAGCCGGGAAGGAGGAATAAAAATGGCCAGGAGGAGCTGCAAAGCTGAAGATCAGCTGGGATTTGCAAGGCTTTCGGGAGGATGCCAAGAAAGCTTGGCTGGCAAGGAAGGGCATCTTCATCATTGCCACTGTGGATCGTTGCATGTTCATTTGGCCCGGGGAGCAATGGATGCTATGTGTGTTAAAAGGGAAAACCTCTGACGATGCTCAAAGCAGCAGCATAGATCAGGTGCATCCACTGTTGCGGTTGCCATTGCAGTCAACCTTTGCTGAATCCGCAAAGGGAACCATAAGTGGAGTGAAAATCCCCTTCCCTCCCCCCTCCCCTCCAACCCACCTCCCTTCAAAGGCATGAATTGCAACAGCAAAATCCAGGCAAGGTCAGAAGAATCCAGGCAGGCCTTTGGTGCACATTACACTGCCTGCTCCCAGCTTGTTATGCTCCCAGCTTTGTGGTTTGTGCAAGCTTTCCAAGGGTGAAGTCTCTCAAGAAGCATCAAGCAGAGGTTTTGCATGGAGGGGGCTGGCCAGCTCTCAGATCAAATTGAACCCACTGAGGCAGTGGCGTAGCTAGAGGGGGGCAAAGCACTCAGTTTTGCAGGTGCCTGAGTGCACTATGCAAGCCGCCCCTCCTCCTCCCCTTTGGACCCATTCCAGGTGGTGGGAGCAAAATGGAGGTGTATGTCTGGCTCCAAAGGGGAAGGGGAGGGCCACTTGCATGGCACGCTCAGGCACCTGCACAACTGAGTGATTTGCCCCCCCTCTAGCTATGCCACTGCACTGAGGCTTCACATCCCCTGATCTCACCTCCAGCACCAGGTTTCTGGATTTGATGGAGGCACTTCCTGAGCATTCAATTTGCACAGTGCTGAGTGATTAAAAGAAGTCAGTCGCCCATGATGCAGGTGGGTCCTCAGTAAATTCATGGGATTTTCAGATCTCCTGATTACAAATCAACATGTTGACCCAAGATTTTTCAGGTGGACTTTTTTGTTATTTTATATTATGGTTCTTTATTATTTTCAACCATTCTGGGCATGAGATTCTTCTGTGGTGATCATCATTTGACGTTCTCCATTTGCATCTCAGTTCAATAATTCGGTGGCTGTCTCAAGTGCATTTAACTGGCATATGTGAATGGGCTCTTTAAGAGGTTCACAGGGTGCTGTGCTTACACATACTCTCTTGTATTTGGAATACAATACTTGTCCCTTGCTAAGAGGCTCCTTATAAAGTGGTCCTGTCTTACATTTAGCAGGGGGAAAAGCAGTTGTCTTTCTTCATCCCAACATGACATCTTTTCCAATGGCTGTTGGTGACATCTCTTTTAGGTTTCTTGTTTTGTTTTTAAGATTGTGAGCCCTTTTGTGATGGCGAACCATTTATTGATTCATTTTGCAATGGAAACTGCTTTGTGAAGTACCTTTTATTGAAAAGTGATATATAAATACTGCATTCTTATTAATAACATAATGCTACATATTATTCTTAGGTTCTGCACCAGTTTCTGTTATTGATGACTTTAGTACGTGAACTGTTGTGATTCTCTGAACCTGCCAATCAGAGATAACATTTTTTCTTGTGGTTCGCTTGGGTGGCTAATGTATAGAGCAGTGGTTCTCAAACTGGTGGGTCACGACCTACCAGTCCATGTAACCGTTCCCCCGTCCCTTTAAGGGGCGGTGGAAGGGGAGGGAGGCAGTGATGGGATCCCCAGAATCACGTCGCTAAGGGGGGTGTTTCAGAAGGCAGGACTGCAGCAGGCTGCAGGAGGTGTGGGGAGCCCTGTGCAGTGCTCCCCGAGGCTTGGAACTTTCACTAAAAGCGGCTGCAAAGCACTTCTGTTTTGCAGGAGGTGCTTTGCACCCGCTTTTAGCGAATGTTCCAAGCCTCAGGGAGTGCGGTGGGCTCCCTACACTGTTCCAAGCCTCAAGGATTGCACAAGGCTCCCTGCACCTTCTGTAGCCCTGCTGCAGCCCTGCCTTCTGAAAGTAAGTGCAAAGCACCCCCCTCGCCCCCCTTAGCAACGCGATCCTGGGGATTGCGTCACTGCCCTAGCCCCTCCCCCACAAGAACTTACTGAGGGAGTAAAGCTCACTCAAAGTTTGAGGACCACTGGTATAGAGGCCTCTTAAGGTCCCACCAAATAGTGCAAGTACAGGATGCATCCATCCGGTATCTACTGATCCACGGTTCTCCACTGCCCCCTTGTATCTGCTGTTTCTGTGTCCATGGGGGTGCTGGAACGTATCCTGCATGGACACAGGGGGAACGCTTGTATAAATGAAATATAAGCACAAACCAGCTGTGCTGTGTAGATTCTGAGTTCAAATCCCTATACAATAAGTCCAGAGGCTTTTTCTCAGACATCTTTTTCCAGAGGCTTTTTTTTTTCCTTGCTGGACCAGACCAAAGTGTGTCTATCCAGTCTAGCATCCGGGGGGGGGGGGATACGCCTCTGGGAGAGTCCAGGAGACTCACACCCCCCTTTGTGGGCTCCCCACTGCTTAAAATAGCAGTATTTGGTGCTGTTTTCAGCTGTAGGGAAAGCTGCAGCAGGGGCTGCAAGCCTCCCAGACCTACTTGGAGGCCAGCATGACCCCCCAGGTAAGTTTTACAGCCCCTTGGTCCCCCTAGTGCTGCAATCATTGCTGCGCTGTTGGGCCACTAATTTTTGGGTCTTAAGGGGGCATGGCCCTGTTCTGGTTCCCCTGGTGGGTTCCAACTCACCAGTTTGGAAACCACTGCTCTGGGAAGACCCTCTTACTGCGGCTCCCCTACAGGTGGTATTCAGAGACATATTCAGATAAAGGTAGTCCAGGCTGCTATCATTTTGGGTGGATTCTTCTGCACAAAGTATATGCCTGCTATTATTATTGCCCATATTCAAGACTGTTTTTGCTCAGTCCTAATACATGTCTAATTAGAAATAAGTCCCATTGTGTTTAATGGAACTTACTCCCAGGTAAGTGTGCATAGGATTGCTGCCTTTGGATGCAAATGGCAAATATGGTGTTTATTGGCCCACCATATCCTAAAAATCCAGGAGAAGGGGTCAGTATTTCCCTATATAATTGGGGCTGAGCTGGAGCATAGATTAGCTTGGGAAGAAAAAGCCTGAGAGACCTGCTGTTGGCTGGAAAAGAGCAAACCAGGACAAAGAAGATTGGGCAAGAAAATTGGACTGAAGAGCTGAATCATGTATTAATATTGCTTCGTTGGGAATCTAGCTACAATGGGGAACAAATCTAGCTGGGCTTAACTGGGAACGTGGGCGGCCATCTAGTTTTGCGGTTTTAGACAGGTGTTTGTTTGTCTGCTCTACCTGAAGGCCCTGCCAAGGATTGAACATGGGACAGCATGCAGTTCAGGCCCCCCACAGTGGCATAGCAAGAAGGGCATCTGCAAAACTTAGTGCTTATCACCCCTTCTTGCTATGCCACTGTGGAGGGCCTGAACTGCATGCTGTCCCATGTTCAATCCTTGGCAGGGCCTTCAGGTAGAGCAGACAAACAAAGTTTTGCAGATGCCTGAATGTGGCGTGCAAGCACCCTTCCCCCTCCTCTTTGGAGCCAGGCAAATGCCTCCATTTTGCTCCCACTGCCCAGAATGGCTCCAAAAACCTGCAAAACTTAGTGCTTTGCACCCCTCTAGCTATACCACTGGCCCCCTGAACTGTATTTTCTGTCCTCCACATTCTCTTATGATATGCTTCTTTTTAAACTGCTCCAAGAATGCCTTTGCTTGGTCTCTGAGCTTTTTGGGATTTTCCACCCTATGCCTAGTTCCATCCTCACTTTAACCAGTAGAGCGGGTGGGTGAAGTGGCTGGTCCTTAAATTAACGATTTTCCAAAGGAGAGGACTGCTTAAACCTTTAAAAGAACTTTCATTTGGTGGCAGTGGGGGAGACCTCAGGAGGGGAGGAGCCTGAAGGAAGTGAAGTCATTGTTTTTGCTCACTTTTGCTCCCATCCATGGTATAAGTTACTGCTGGTAACTTATTACTGGACACCTTGCTAGTACTGCTTACTGCTGGACACCTTGCCTGTTGGGTTCCAGAAGCAACTGACTGGATACTATGGGAAAGAGGATAATTATGCAGAATCTCACTATAGGTGGACTCATCCTGGTCTGTTCTAGCAGAGCTTAAGTCCTGCAGGCATTGGATAAATTCACAGAGAAGCCGTGTAATACCTACAGTAACTGAATGAAAACTCTTAGTATGGAGGCCGTCTGTTTCCGAAGACCAGATATTGGGAGAAAGCAACAGCAGGGGAGGGAGGGTTACTATCCTCATGCCATGCTGGTTGGGCTTCCTGGCAGCATCTTGGCTGACTATGGAGGGCTGTATGGTCAGATCTAGCAGGATGGTGCCTCCTCGCATAATGAATAGAGGGGGGTGTGCACAAACAGACATGCAAGCGGAATAAGAAGGGGCTGATCACAGGGCACAGCAATACCTTGTGCCTGGATAGGAGAACCTCAAGATTTCAGAACACTTTTCCTGTGGTTCCACAGCCTCCGTTGTTGCTTTTCTGAACATCAACGTTTTTCTTCTATTGCTGCTCTTTGTGGCTGTCACAGTAGTGCTAGAGCCAGCACATTCTTATTCCTGGCTTTCAGCAAACAGCTCTCCCTACTGCCTTCCTTACACCGACTTTCACTCCCTTTGTGTTGAGTTATATAAATCCAAGCGTTCTCCTCCCCTTTAAGTAGGTCAGGCAACACTGTCTTTGCAATTGCTTCTGTGAGGCCTTCAAGAGGTTTTGAGTTGGGGGAGGAGGAGGACTAGGGAAAGGGGCTGAGGAGGGACTGCATTTGCCCTGAATTTGAATGAGAGTCTCCTGGGAGCACAGCATGGGGAGGAGGAGGGGGGATAAGAGTCTGTCTTTTTAAGAGCAATTAATCAGTTGGCTTCTAGCCCCCTTTTAGTCCTGCATTTTTTCTGACAAATTCTGAAAGAAGCAAATTTAAGGACTGTTATTGCAATAAGTGGTGCATACCACACAAATCTGCAGTGCGCATCAATACGGTCACACCGTTCAGGGCCAGCCTAAGGACCTGCAGGGCCCAACATAATATTATTGTAAGGTCCTTTCCCCTGCAGGGCCCCCATACCGGAATGAGTAGCAGTGGCAAAGCACCTGACAGTGGCATCACTGCCAACTGCTTGGGGGGGGGGGGATTACTTCAAGTCAATCAGACCCAGGGGTGAGTGGGCAGGAGGCCCATCCAGTGGCAATGCTCCATTTGTAGTGCTCTCGTGATTCCTGGGCATGGAAGATTCCATGCTGGAGCAAGGTGCCGGCTGCAGCTGTGAGTGTTCTACTCACCGCCCCAGTGTGGGGCCCTTCCAGGTGCAGGGTCCAATTAGGCCAAATTGGTCAAATTGCCCTAAGGTTGCCCCAACACTGTTTATACGTGGGAGGGTCCCCTTCTTACCGAGTGGGTCACAGCTTAATTGGGGGAGAGACGTTTCACATTTGAAAGTTTCAAATTCCAAGGAAGTAAACTGAGGCAAGGAGGGGGAGGTCACGTGGGGAGTCCCAGCCGAGCAGCTAGCAGGAGTCGGAGCTCCGTGACCTTTTCCTCCCTCTTCTTGTTTTCGAAGCTTTTGGCAGTTATTTTTCTTTTCTCGTTGCCTTGCCAAGCGCCGGAATGATTTCTGAACCTGGTGCGACTGACCTTGGCTGTTATAAGATTTAAAAAGGGAGTTTATTATCTTTTACTAATTGGACTGTGCTCCCCATCGCCATATTGGGAACTGTGAGTGGGTGTTCCCTGTTTGTTGTCTGATTTTATTATTCCTATTTTAATGGGGAAGAAAAGAACTCTTTCCCCTGGGAACCCTGACAATGGCATGTTCTCCCCTAACTCCAAGCAATCCAGACTTGAGGCTTTTTTTCCTCCGTCACAATCTTCATTGTCTTCTGTTTTGCCTCAGCGTTCATCCCCCTCACCTATTGAACCTGCTTGCTCGGAGCTTCATACTCCCTTCAGCGTTTCTCAGGGGAGTCAACAACACTTACAGCCATCGGGTGATGTACTCTCTGATGGGGGGAGTTCTGCAAACCTTGAATCGCCTGATTTGTTAAGGAAACATTCGTCATTGACGGTCAAAACTGCGCTCCAAATATTTTCCCAACTAGGACACGTTATTGATTTGTTAAAGGGGCTCCACCAGACTGTTTTTATGATGTACTCTGCCCATCTTGATTCACTTACTGATCTGAAGACCGGTGTTACCCAGACTGCTACCTCCCATCTACCAGCGGACCTTCATGTTCCTGTTTCTTCCAAAACTTCCTTCCAGCTAACATTTCAACCCAAATGTGCAGTAATCAAAGTTTCTTCTTTCAAAGGAAGAATTCCTGATTGGTCGCGAATCTACTTGGCCAAGGGACACTTGGCCACTTTATTGAGAGTTACCCTATCTATTATCAGCCTTTATAGGGTTGAGAGATTGTTTTCCCCGTCATGTTCAGATCGGTTTTTGTTATATTTTAATTCTGACTATATTCCAAGATTGTTGTTTTCCCAAGCTAGTAGATTGAAGTGCGTAGGCATTTTTCCTCATATTTTAAGAATAATGCTATTGTGAGTCTTCTTCCGCCTAGAACCATCCTACATGGCCATATTACAGATTGTCCATCTCCGTCTACACAATGGCTGCTTCTATCAATCCAGGCATTTTGAGTGTTTCTAAAATGATTGCTTCAGACTGTCTAGTTGGACCTCTCCTCAATCTCTGCTCTCCTGAACTTGGGGTTTCTAGATGCCCTTTGAAGACACCACCTGGACGTGACATCACGGCTGATCACCTGTTCTCATTGAGAGTACTTCACCTTCTTGCAGCTTCTTGTTGGACCAGCTTCTTGTCGAAACATCTGAATGTTGTGGTTTTTTGAAAGATAGAAACCTTCTTTCAAATTGTAAAAATCCCTACGGGGATTTAAATAGCCTGCCTATGTAAACCGCCTTGAATAAAGTCTAAGGAGAAATCTGAGGACCAAGAAAGGCGGTATAGAAATACCTGTATTATTATTATTATTATTATTATTCCTGTATCCCCTATTTGTATTGTGGATAGGTGACCCCAAGAGGGTCCCTTTCTCCTTGTTGATGCCTCAATCCAACCTGATCCCCCCTTGAATTATGATTTTACTGGCTCTAGAGCTAAGGAAAGAAGAACTTCAACTTCTGTGGAGACCTCTTCGACATTGCCTGCCTGAACCCTGCCATCTAGCTCTGCTAGCCCTTCGTTTCCATTTTCAGCTGAAACTTCTGCAAATGTGCACTCATGTACAATGGGAAGAATCTCTCCTGGATCTACCAACTGTGTTTCTACTGACCCTTTTTGTTGACTATCAGACTTCTCTCAGACTTTCTCAGCTCTAACTCGCACCCTCAAGCTGGTTTCATGGAATATCGCGGGTTGGGAGAAAAAGAAATCGGATCAAGATTTTATTAATTATTTGTCTCTTTTCAATATCATTTTTCTCCAAGAGACCTGGTCCTTGTCCCCGTTATTCATCCCAGGTTTTATTTCTCACCATCTCCCGGCTTTCAAATGTAAACAAATGGGTCACCCTCGAGTTGGACTATGTTGTCTGATTCGCCCTTCCTCCTGGTTCTCTCTCTCTCCTCTTCCTTCTCACTCTCGCTATTTTCAAGCTTTTTTATTTCAATTCAAGGATATTAGGATTATTTTGCTTAATTTATATATCCCTCCCTCTGATCCATCTCCCCAGTTTTTCTGGGAGGAGGTCAAGTCCTATGCTGGGAAACACTTGGCCTCTATGCCTTCAGCTTTCCTTTTAATTTTGGGCAAACTTAATATTAGATTGGGGCCTAGTAACCTTGCCCTGGCCCACTTTATGAACTGGATTTGGATGACCAACTCCCCCCCTGGTTCCAGGGCATTAGGTCTTCCAAAGACCTTGTTATTAACAGCTATGCTCCCTTTCTTATTGACATGTGTCTTGAGCTTAACTTAACCATTCTCAATGGCTCCTCTGGGAGGGATATCCCGGGTGAATTCACTCATTTTGCATCTAGGGGGTCAAGTGTTATTGACTATGCTCTTGCATCTCTGGCTCTTTTGCCGTTTCTTCTGGATTTTTTTGTTGACCCTCGTTCTGATAGTGATCATTTGCCTATTCAATTATGTTTTGCTCTTCCTTCTGAGATCCAATCATGGAAACCTCGACTACAGTCTTCCCCCCCCCCCGTCTAAAATGGTCCTCGAGGACCGAGGACACTTATCATCACTGGTCCAGGCGGGAAGAGTCTATCAATTTGAGGTGCATGCTGGCAGGGACTGATTCGCCTTCTACGGCTATTTCATCTTATGATTCCCTCTCTGAGTCTTTAATTCAGTTCCTTAGAGCCTCACTTTCCTCTCGCTCCGTCAACCGTGTTTCTACGTGGTTTGACTCGGAGTGTTGGCTGGCTAAGAGGTGTGTTAGGCAGGCTTTCCATCTAATACGCCTCAATCCCTCCCCCGAATCTTTAAGATCTTACTTTCTTTTGAGGAAACGTTGTCAGATCTTTCTGGATAGGAAAAAACACTCTTTTGCCCAACAAAAATGGCTTCAACTCTACGATGCAATTTCAACCAACAATTATAAATCCTTCTGGTCCTTAGTTACCCATACTAACTTGTCTCCCTTTAATACTGTCCTTTCTCCCATTTCACCGTCTTCTTGGGTTGCTCATTTTTCGGGAATTTTTTCCGCTTCTGATTCTTGTGAACTTTTTATCCCTATTCCCTCAGATTGTCCCGAATGGCCACCTTTTACTCCTGATGAGGTTGTTGAATTGATTAACACTTTGAAACCCGGGAAAGCTTCTGGCCCGGATGATATTTTGAGTGAAATATTAACCACCAATCCCACCTGGTGGTCGGTACCATTATCCAATCTTTTCACTCTAGTTAATCAATCTGGTCTTTTTCCAGATTCCTGGCTCTCGTCAATTCTTGTTCCTATTTCCAAGAGGGGTGACCCTTCTCTCCTGGAAAATTATAGGCCCATTAGCCTGCTTTCTGTTATAGGGAAGCTTTATTCCAAATATCTATTAGTTAGACTTTCATCATGGGCTTCCTCTAAAGCCCTACCAGATAGAGAACAAATTGGCTTTCGCTTAGGTGCCTCTACTGTTGATCATGCCTTTTTACTCTCCTTCTTGGTTCAGAAATACTCTGCCCATTATGGTGCCAAACTCTTCGCGGCTTTCATCAATCTCCGCGGAGCGTTTGACTCCATTAATAGGGCTATGCTGTGGAACAAGTTGGCCAGTTGTGGGATTGATCCCCGCCTCCTTTCCTTTTCGTCATCTTCATTCAACTAACTATTGTAGGGTACGTTTTAATAGTCTGGGTTCTACAACTGAGAAAATTCCTATTAGTAAGGGAGTTCGACAAGGCTGTATTCATAACTTCTATGAATGAATGAAGGTCTTGCAATAGCTCACGGCCTATAAAAGGCCTTGCACAAAGCAAGGCTGGTCTTTCCTTTGCTGCCACTGCTGCATCACAAATGTGAAACAGCAAGCAGTGGAGGGAGCCCTCATCCCACAGCTCATGTGAGAGGTTGAACAGTCACCCTCATGCTGTAACCATTCAAGTTGGGCAAGCATGGGCTCCAGCAAGTCTCTGGAGGGCCAGAGTCTCATTGGAGACTGGGGGCTCCCCGTGGGCCGCACTGGGAGTCCTCGAGGGTTGCAAGTGGCCCCCGGGCCGGGGTTTAGGCACCCCTGATCTAGCCTATGGAGACTCAACCCATGGTCTGTGGATCACAGATGGCCCATGAGACCTAGAGAAGTGGTCTGCAAAGTCTCATGAAAAAAAAGATCATCTTTAATCACTTCTACTGAAGTCTTGGCTGAGGCTGTGGGCAGTCTGTTCTCTGCCCTCTCTAGTATTCTGTGAGGGAGCACTTGCTTGGGAGAAGCTTCCCTACAGACCACCAGAGAGGGTGGAGAATGAACTGCTTGCCGCCATGGCTGGCAACAAAAGCAGCAGCCTATAAATCTTTTTTATAAAGAATAAATCTAATCTTTGACAGCAACTGTTACCTTGCACATGCCTGATCTTGTCTGATCTTGGAAGCTAAGCAAGGTCAGGCCTGGTTAGTACTTGGATGGTAGACCGCCTGGGAATACCGGGTGCTGTAGGTTTATACCATGGTCTTTCGAGACTGAAGGAGGCCAACCAAATCTAATCTTTAATAAATGTTCTCTAATTATTACAATTTTAATTGTATTTTTGTGCGCAGGGTTGGGGGAATTGCATATGATCCACAACAATTCACATTTTTGCCTCAGTGGTCTGCATACTTCTAAAGGTTGAGAACCACTGATCTAGCCCAGCATCTTGTTTGCTAGAGTGGCCAACCACTTTCCATGAGGACAAAGGGGCCCCCTTCACATAACTCTCCTGGCACACATAAGTACCAGCAAATGACTAGAAATGTAATTACTGTGATGCGTGAAGGTCAGGTAATCAAAAAAAAAATTGATTTCTTTAATGAGCCCAATTGTGTGATATTGCACTAGCATTAACAATAAATAAATTAATGAGCAATGGTTTTGCTCAAGGAAAAGTAATTATCAGCCACCACTCCAGAGGAAACAGGAACAGATCAGTTAAGAGCATCTGAGGAACACTGTGGCCACCAGCAGAGTGAGCAGGAAGCAACCAGTTAATTGCATCAAAAGAAAGGGGGCAGGAAAAATCTCCTTTTTAAAAGGCCAGTTACAGAAGTGAGACCTGAGCTAAATACGACTTATATCCAAGAAACCTTGAAGTAACACCATCTGGGTCCATTGTCCGGTGATAACCCCTGATTCGCTGTTGCTGCCTTTGCTGGGGCATCAGGGGCAGCGTTAAGCCAATTGATCCCCATGCCTAAGGGGGCTCCATGCTAGGGTAATCTAGTCTTGTCAAATGCGCACAACAACACATTGAAATGGACACCTAGCACCACACTGCAGGTTTTCTAGAGAACAGCATCAATTTTAACTGTCTTCTGAATTCTTCAAAAGTCAGAAGTGTTTGTTTATACTGTTTATATTTTTACATTTTATTTCTGTGTCTAAGGCCGCAATCCTAATCCCTTTTGTCAGTGCTTAAGGCACTGACTTAAGGGCAATGCAGCTCCGAGGTAAGGGAACTAACATTCCCTTACTTTGAGGAGGCCTCCGTGAGTGACACCCAACTGCAGGGTGCAGCACACGTCCCATTGGCACCTCTGTGCTGGTGCTGGAAAGCACTGACATAAGGGGTTAGGATTGCGCCCTAAAATTCTACGGACTTTGGTTGGGAACTTTGGTCTGTAGGGAACCTAGGCTCTCCCAAAAATGTTCTCAATTTGGTCCCAATGAGGCTGGCATTACGGGGCATGCATGCATGCTCAAACCCCCCCCCCCCAGCAAAAAAGCCCTTTCTCACCACGCTCCTTCCATTGCACAGTTCTTTCTTAAAAATAAGAAGTCACTGTGCAAGCAAGGAGGACTTAGGTGCTCGACCCTTCACTCCATCCTTGCATGGGTTTAAAGTTTAAAGGGAACGAGTCCCTTTGAACACTGACCTAGGGAGGAGAATGTTTTGGGAGTGCAAACAATCTGATTCCTACCTGCTTGTAGCTTATAGCAGGGGGAGAGTAACTGGCCCACCTCACCCCAGCACTGCCTATTCTAGTGGCTGTCTGCTGGTATTCATTTGCATCTTTTTAGATTGTGAGCCCTTTTGGGACAGGGAGCCATTTAGTTATTTGATTTTTCTCTGTAAACCGCTTTGTGAACTTTTAGTTGAAAAGCGGTATATAAATACTGTTAATAATAATTAATAATAGCAAGTGAGAAGTGGATCGGTGCAGCTCGCGTCTTCCGTGGGTGAGAGGGAGATAGTGGCAGGCTCAGGGTGGCCACCCCAAATCTGCTCTCCCCATCACCCATGCTTGATCCAAGCCGCAACATCCGCTTTATGACTTAGCCAGCCCTGCATAGGATTTTGACCACAGTGACAGATGTAACTGGATGTTTCTGGGGAACATGGTGGTACCTTATGGAGTGTGGAACCTAGCGGCGTAGCTAAAGGGATGCAAAACACCAAGTGTTTCACTGCGCCTGACCATGCAGTGTAAGCAGCCTCTCCCCCTCACCACCAGAGCCAGTTGGGGTAGTGAAAACAATATGGAGGACACCTCCACATTGTTCTTATTGCCCTGACTGGCTTTGGCGGCATGGTGGAGGGCAGGGCACGGTCAGGCTATGCCACTGGTTGAACTGTTTTGTTAATTCTGCTTGCAGCTGACTGTGAGAAGCAAGGCCTCCAGGCTGCTGAAGGACCCATGTGTAGAAGCAGCTTGAAACAGTCGTACGTGTACGAATGCAGTGAAAAGCATATCAGAAGGTTGTAAGGTGTGTGTTTTGCACACAAAAAAAGTGCTATACAAAGGCACGTTG
This sequence comes from Tiliqua scincoides, assembly GCF_035046505.1. Taxonomy (NCBI): domain Eukaryota; kingdom Metazoa; phylum Chordata; class Lepidosauria; order Squamata; family Scincidae; genus Tiliqua; species Tiliqua scincoides. The sequence goes on along the minus strand of NC_089828.1, from coordinate 43,009,954 downwards.
TAGTAAAAGAGAAGAATGGTGCTGAGTGAATTTGTTTGGAGAGAGAACTCTGGCACTGAGATATCACTGCAGCTTTTGCTTCAGTCAGCTTTTGCTTTTCCTTGACCTCTGAAAAGCACTTAGAGGAGAGCGTCAGAAACAAATCTCAATAGACGAGGCTTATATGGGGAGAGATCGATGTTCAGAGAATGAAGGATATGGAGAGAGGGCTGGAAAGAAGTCCTGGAGGACTGGGCGCCTTTGTTCTATCCCAAACTTGCCCCATTTCCTCCTACAAATTGCCAGTAAAGAGCTCCAACTTCAGTTGGAATGTTCAGCACTGGAATGTTGTAGAGCTCATTCAGAACTCATTCAGAGTCATTGAGTTCCATAGAACTGTTGGAGGAATTCTTCAGAATCATAAAGGGAAGACCGTGTTAAAAACAAAAGGACATATTCATTCTCACATAGGTGGGCCTCACTGAGGGTTCTCATGCATCCTATTATCACATAGGTGGTTCTCATTCTTCTTTGAATGCACTCACTTTTGGTATTTGGCCAGCACCAATGTATCACCTTGGAATTTTGGTGCTGCAGCAATGGGGGCCCAGGCAAGGAGCTGACCCACTACTTCAGCCTCATCAATATTTTCAAACTCTCTGGCTCAGACATTAAGTTTAAAAACAGCTCAGCAAATCATTTCCAGCCCAGTCCTAGATCTTGCAGTTCATCTGCATAAATCCCGGACTGATGGCTGAAAAGCCGCTCGGTGGACTGTAGTCACCAGGGGAAATGGCTGAAGGCTGTGTGCAGGTGACAGTGGCCTGGTGAACCTCTTCCACCCCACCCCCCGTCATCATTGGTAAGTTGGTGGCCAGGGCAAAAGATCATGGGTGGAATGGGATGGGGAGCAGGCTGGAATGGTTTGGGAGAGGATCTTGGTCGCAGATGGACAAGCTGAGATCCTGTCCCCTTTTCGCAGCCGTCCCACCCCCAGGAGCCTCCTCAGACATGTGCCGGCTATAGAGCTGGCATAGGTCTGAAAAGACCTACTGGGGACCAGGTGGCCTAGGCTGTCTCCCCCCCCCCCCGCCCCCATAACATGCAGGACACATGTTGACAGCAGGGGTTAGGATTGGACCATTAAACACATTGAGCTCATCTGAAACCCAGTTATTCAAAATGACATCAAGTTCATAACAGACTTACATCTGTAAGAAAATAAACTGAAATTAATGTTGCTTTTTAAATATATATCTGCTTCCTGCACACAAGAGCGTCAGCACACGCTGGGACCCAGGCCCACAAAAGCTTTTCTATGTAAACTGCTTTGGGAAATTCTCGTTGAAAGTGGTAGGTAAATATTCACCTTTTCTGCAATGATTCTATTTAAAAATTAAAGCAAAACTGACAGACCTCCTCAGCTAGTTGCCAGATGGGGAAAAATGTAGGTCCACTCACCCAATGAGGCCTCAGGCAAAGTAATAAAATGATTATTTTATTAGTGAGGTGAATAATGCTAAACACCCCCTGTGCGCCTCCCCAAGTTCTGATAAAATGTACACCTCTGGGGCTGTCCTGCATGTTTACCGATGTGTTTTCTCACGCACAATGAGTCTTCTCACAAGTCTTTCTAATTGTGAGGGGGTGAGTCTATTCACAAATTTTTAGGTTTTAGGGGAGGGGTCAGGACAGGAGCATGCACATCATTAAACACAAGAAGCGGGCTAAATGGGGTACCATAAGTGTAATTCAAACCAGCCCAAACACACATTCGGATTGACTGTCCTTTCCTCTCCTAGTCAATTTTACAGTCTTCCATCTTTCATATACTATTCATTACTCATCAGAACTCATTTTTAAAATGCTCAACTTAACTTATCACAGAAGAAAACAATTTTATATTGTTTAGGAAGAGTGGTAGAATAGTATCAGAGAAGAACTACAGTGACAAAGGAACACAAGAAGTTCCCATCAGCCTCAGTGAGACTTTGTTGGTTGACAACACTTGAGTGTGCTGGCAAGCTTCTACTTGAGCACCAGGAGAACCACCAGTCCCAGTCCCTACCTACCCATATCTCTTGCTCTTCCTCCTGTTCTTTTCAGTTGGATCATTGGAGATACCATTTCTCCAAATCAAGACTTCTCAATTGCCCCCCCCCAAGTTCCATCTTTTGCAGGTACAGCTACTGCCACCAGAGATGGCAACTGTGCATAAGACCAGATGGCTTGTCTGAGGTCAGGGTTTGCTTTGCCCCTTCCTTCTCCAAACCATGCCTCTTTGGAAGGGCCAGGTAGTTGCACAGTCACATCTTGCCTACTGCCCCAGCCGTCTCTCCTTGTTGTGCAGTCAGGCTGAGTGGAACAGTGCTCTCAGGGTCTGTGCCACACTATGGTCAGGTATGCCCACCTGCCATGCTGTGAAGCATCACAGTATGGCAGCATCACCATGTTATTTGTGTCACTCCTTGAAAAGCAGTGCTCCAGTTATAGCTGAAGCAAAGAATAGCCCTTATCCCTCCTCAAAAGAATCTCCTAAATGCCTGATTATTTTGTTAATATGTGTGTATATATGCATTAATGAACAGGATATTGCTTATTGATAAATATTGTGTTCAGGACTTGTGCTGCCACAGATCATTTAAGTTTAGGTTCAAACATACACAGTGCCAGAGTTCATTAAGTTGGGCATGGCCAAGTACCCATGTGTTCGAAAGGGCCCAAACCCAACCTCTGCTGCCCCAAGTTCAAAAACCTGGAATTGTGTTTTGCTTCTAGACTTTCATAATGTTATATGCAAGTCACATATAAGGCTGCAAAAATCTAGCACCAAAATGCAGCTCTACATTTTGATTGGTCTCTGAGAGAACGAGGAGGAAAGAGGAAGTGCCTGCTCTTCTCCAGAGGCCAATGTGGTCAGGGATATTCTCATTCAAGCAGGACTTCCACTATTTGGGAGCATCCAATTGGTCTCTGAGGCAAGGTAAGAGGCTTAGGATCCCGGAGACAAGTAGAAAAATGCAGCCAAAATGGTGCCCCTTGGTGGGTAGGGAAGGCAGTTCCTCTGGAGATGAGGGCAACGCAGATGTTGCAGCTAGAAGTTTGCAAGGCAGGGAAGAACAACAGTTGCTTTCTTTCAGCCTAATAGGGCTCCATAGAACAGCCTCCACATTTGTGAGAGACTATCCCCCCACCTTAATTGAAACTGTAGTGCATCCCTGAATGTTGTGCCCTACAAGAAACACAACATAAGAACAGCCCTGCTGGATCAGGCCATAGGCCCATCTAGTCCAGCTTCCTGTATCTCACAGTGGCCCACCAAATGCCCCAGGGAGCACACCAGATAACAAGAAGACCTGCAAGGCTTCCTGGGAATTGTAGTTAAGAATATAAGAACAGCCCCACTGGATCAGGCCATAGGCCCATCTAGTCCAGCTTCCTGTATCTCACAGCGGCCCACCAAATGCCCCAGGGAGCACAGCAGATAACAAGAGACCTGCATCCTGCTTTCCTCCCTTGCATCTGGCATTCTGACAAGCAGCCCCTCTAGTGGAGAGAGGCATTTGAAATGCAGCACAAATCAGAATGACCTAAGATCACATGGTGCAGACCCCATGAAAAGACCCATGTTGTCTCCACCATTCCTCTAAAACTGAAACACCCCAACTCCACAGGCCTGAACACTCTGAGGAAAAACAGAGAGTGCTGCGAGAAGCTTCCAGGAGCTCTTTCCCCGCCCCCATCTGAAATCTGGATAGGGAGACAGTGTCTGCTCTCTCTACTTGACTTCTTGATTTCTTGTGATGAGAGGAAACAGGAGCATTTCTTGCAGACTGGAGGCTACAATTTCACTGTCCGCCTTCCCCATATTTCAACCAAACGCATCTGTGGGGGGGGGGGAATAGAGGAGAGGGGCTTATGTAACATGGTTCTTCATTTCTGACTCAACAGTTGCCAAGAATGTTATGCAAGCAGCACTTAGTGCTTTGAAATCAGTCAGATGGAACAGACTGTGGTACCCTACCACCTTGGTTGCTATGGTTACAAGCATCTCTGTGGCTCCCTCCATCTAGCTGCTGTCGTGACACAGATTTTTTTTTTGCAGTTCAGAGGGCTTGATTTCATTCCAGTTCTTCTTCTTCCATTGAGAAGGAGCCCTTGATAATGAGTGGACTTGGTCTACGTTGCCCATAAGCTCATATGGCAGTCATGTTGCCAGCTCTCTGACACCGAATCTCCTTCTACAGGGAGGTTCTATTTGCTGCTCACATTCAGTGTGAATGTTGCCTTTTTACCAAATGGCTGTAGCTTAAAAATTAACCAGGCATGAGTGTTTTCATATAGGTGCCGGAAAAGGGGGATTAGGACAATTCAAGGGGGAGATCTAGCCCAGTCCACATGGCCCCTGCTGTATCCAGTGCAGCTTTAGAGCAGGCTAGAGGTCTCCTTGGGGTAAAGGGATATTTTTCCCCTTATGCTCAGTAACACCCCAGTCTGCCCAATGGGGCTACTGAGATATGCACCTGCTGAATGGCAGGCAGGCCCAGGATGGGGGTTAGATACAGCAGAGGCCTGCTCTGCCAATCCCATCCCCTCCTAGGCCTGATCTGCTCCATTCCCTCCTCCCCCACCCCTCCTCCATTCCACTCTCCGGCCACCCCATGCCTCCCAATGCATTTCTTACCCCCACCAGCAGCCACACTTCAGGATGCAGCGCTGGTGGCACAGTGCAGGCATCCGCACTGGCACTACTTGATCTCCAGGTGCCGCGAATGTGCTCTATGACACATTCATGACACCCTCCCCGGTGCAGCAACCGCTGTGCCTATGGAGAGCCAGCTTTGGACTGCATTCTTGGTCTTCTCAGATGCAGGCTATCACTGAAAACTAGACATTGTGGATGGGCAATAGGAGACAACTGTTGCCTTCATATACCGTTCGTGGCCTTCCTAAAAGCATCTGTTTGGCACCTGTTGGAAAGAAACAGGCTGCAGGACTAGATGGACCTATAAAAGTCTTATCCAGGCAGGGAAGTTCACATCTCCTTGTGTGAAGGTTGTGTTGACTGACACAAAGCTTCCTAAAGCTTCCTTTACAGGCTTACCGTGAGGCAAGAACCTTTTATGGCTCAGGAATATGTGGAGCGATTTCTTTTTTTGTTAGAAAAACATTAATATTGTAAAATATCTCTATTTTTTTTTTCAAAAACTACAAAAACAAAGCTCAAAAAACAGTTTAGGCAGCAAAATCCTCGTAAATGTTAAAAGGATTCCCTGTCCTGGGGGCTCACAGTCTTAAAGAGACACCATCAAATGGACACTAGAAAGATGTTCTGCTGAGGTGGATAGGGGCAGTTGTTCTCCCCATACTAAATATAAGAGAACCACTCCTTAAAGTTGCCTCTTAGCCCAGTTAGCAGGGGTTATTAACCTGAAGAACTAAACAGAGCCCCTAATGCTAATGTAATGTAATGCTAATAAGATAAGAGATACCTAAAGAGATACCTTAAAGAGATACCTTATCTTAAATAAGATAAGAGATGCTAGATAAGAGATACCTTAAAGAAACTATAATATTCTGGGGGGAAATGTCTCTGGGCACAAGCAGGAGGTGGAGGCATTAACTTCTTTGTGTCATACTTGTAAACTTCCCAGAGGCATCTGGCTGGCCACAGGTGGAGACAGGTTGGTTCAATTTGTCTGATCCTGTATGGCTTAATTGAGGTCTTTTCTCAATTGGGAGGAGAAGTCTTTCAACAGCTACTACAGGTGGGGCCTCCATATCAATGGATGGTGTGTCCATGGATCTGGCTCAACACAGGTCCCCTGGACCCACATTGAACCAGTTTTGGCCCCTCCTGAGCCCTTCGGAGGGGATTGGAGCTGTGTCCAGCACTGCATCCACTTCAGTCACTTATACCTGAGGAGGTTCTCCTTACCCCTGAGAAAACAGGGGTAAGGAGGGCCTTCTCAGGAGTAAGGAAACCCTCCTCGGGAAAAGCAGTTGCAGTGCTTTTCCATGGACAATGATGGGGCAGTTCTGCCTTACCAGCCACCTCTGCACCGCACGTCCCTGGTACCGCAAGTCCTCCTTTGCTTCTGGTTTGCATGAACCCCTCCCTCGGCCCTGGCTTGCCCCAGTGCAACCCAGTAGTGGTTTCTGAAGTGCCATTGAGTGCCCTGTAAATGGTGCAGTTTTGTAGTGCTGTGGTAGCAAAGGCTATTTTCTGACTTTTAAAGACACTTTTAAAAGCAGACTCCAGCACCCATGGATAATGAAATCCACAGATGCTGGACCCATGGATAAGGCAGGTTCATTGTATTCATTTACCGTTTCAAAGACTGTCCACATGGGCTTTTGAAGTTACAGAGTCAACTCAATACAACAGTTTCCTTTAAAAAAAAAAAGCTGAAACATTTTGTCAGTGCTTTTATCACTACTTATTAAAATGGTTTTACTTTTCTAGTACTCTTGATGAAGATTTTTGAAATGTGCTGGTTAAAATCAATCTAACTTCTTCCTGTGTGGATGCCTTCCCTTCTCTTTCTTTCATTCAGATTCAGTCTTCCCATCTGTGACATGGTGATAATAATTCTGGTCAACCTCTCAGGGACCTACCTTTTATTTTTCCTTTGCTAACAAAGGCAAACTTGTTTTTCCAGTGGGCTGGTGCGGTTTGCCTTCTGATGGGTTGCCACTGCCTAATAGCTGGTTTTTGATCTTGTGCCCTCTGGCTGCAGGAATCACAATGTTGACCAGTATCACGGATGGGCTGCTGTGCTGCCTAATGGGCAAGACGGCCAATGCAGTGGTGCCCCTGGAGAGCATCGAGTCCAGTGATGGCTACAGCTTTGTGGAGGTAAAGCCTGGGCGAGTCTTGCGGGTAAAGCACATGGCTCCAGCCCGCCCTTCGGGGACAGAGGAGGCACCCCAGAAGACTGGTGCAGTGCGGTGCAAACGCCGAATCACAGTCTACCGCAATGGACAGATGGTCATCGAGAATCTGGGTGATGCTGTGCGCTCTGATATCCTCCATTGCCAAAATGGCACTGAGCCCAACAGCACCGTGGAACTGGAGGTCTCGACTGACACCAACGCTGCTCCCCTGCCCTTGGCCAACCCCTCCGCTGCAACTGGCAAACGCCGCCGCCGTAAGCCCAAAAAAACAGTCAACATTGACTGCACCAAGTTCATCACCAGTTGCAAGGGGACACATAGCGACGTGGTCCTGTTCTTCATCCATGGAGTGGGGGGTTCTCTGGACATCTGGAAGGAGCAGCTGGACTTTTTCACCAAGCTGGGGTATGAGGTGGTGGCCCCAGACCTTGCTGGCCATGGGTCCAGCTCAGCCCCACAGATTGCTGCTGCCTATACATTCTATGCCTTGGCTGAGGACATGCGCGCTGTGTTCAGACGTTATGCCAAGAAGAGGAACATCCTCATTGGACATTCATACGGGTAAGCAGAGAAGGAAGAGGTCTGATTAGATCTGCCTCATGCGATTCTTTTAGTGTTCCTTTGAACTGCTCTGTGCACCAGTCTGCCTGAATTCTAGTTTAACTAGCAGAATTTCTAAAAACAGTTCCAGAATAGGAACAGGCACAGTTCCCCACATCCTTTATTTTTCAGTCACTTCAGTTCCAGTGTTTCCACCCCTGTGTGTTATTACTCCCAACAAAGCACACTGATAAAGCACTGCCAAAAAGCAGTCTTGAGGGGAAGGTATGAAGTTCTGTTCTGGCCCTTTGGCCTCTCTCAGTGGGCACCCTGCCCCCTCCACCTCTTCCTGGGTGGAGGAGCTCAACATCAAATGGAGTGGGGTAAGACAGGTCAGGTTAAAAGGAACAAGCTGCAATTCAGTGTGCTGCACATTATGCAGAACTATGCACATGAATGTCAGGGAGTCCCGGCTTCTATCCTTCCACCCCCTAAAAAGGGGTGAAAGGGGTCAGGTCAGGAGCAGGTCAGGAGTCAAGTAGGTTCTTCGTAGTCCCATTATCTTCATCTGGTCTTTGTCCTTTGGGCCGTTCCCCCTTCCAGCGCTTCTGTCCATTCTTCTCTTTCACATCCTCTGTTTTTTGGTTATCATGGAGGCCATGAATGCCTGAGGCATTCCACATACGGAGCCTAGGTGTGGATTTTGAAATTCCCCAAGGCAATTAGTCTGGGAAGCCAACACCACCTCCAAGATAGGCAGGGCAACTGGAGGAATCCCTGTCCTTCTTGGACACCAACAGAATCCCTGTCCTTCTTGGTCACACACCTCCAAGCGCATGGACTCAGTTTAGGCAGTTGCCAGTTGAGCACCATGACAAAGAAAAGGAATCATGGCAGATAACACCACTGCCTCCCTGCCCTCCAGGCTGTGCCTGCTGCTGCATCCAAAAATCTGGTGGGCCAAGCTGATAGAGGTCTTCTCTCTTCACCCAACCAGGTCTTGGTTATATAGGCCAGCTCAGTTGTCCTGGATGGTATAGGTCTTATTATTAAGCAGCTGCTGGTTAATGCCAGGTTGGTTTAAGATCATGAGGATTATTGCCATGACAACTGGAACCACTGAGAGTCAGAGAAGAGAGAGGGGAGCACACTGCTGTCTTCCTTTCTTTTCCCTACAATGACCAGGTTTAAACCCACTTCCGTACCTCCCCTTGCCCTCCATAGCTGATTGCAGCACCCCATCCCTTCTGTGCAACTCATGAGCCTCCACCACACATCAGTCATCTCTTCCCTCACCAGCAACCCCACACCACAGTTTACCCATACAGAATTCACCATCACAAATAGAACAGCCCAATGACATCTAAATCATCATCATCATCAACCTACACCAGACTTGACAAACCAGATGGGGTAAGTCACCTGGGGATTCTGTCTAGACAGATGGTCTCAACAGTTGCTTCCACCAACTACACAAAGAGATCATCTCACCATCCCTCTAACTTTGTAAGTGGGCGGCACTTGTAGGCAGCCCCCTCAGATTACCTAAGAGTGCAGGCCTAAATATATGGAAGAAGGCAGTGTCTCGGATAACCCACACCCAAACTGAAGGGCTTTAAAGGTCAATACTAGAACCTTGAATTGAGCCCAGAGACAAATGGACATGCAGTGCAGTCCCCAAAGCAGCAGTTCAACAGAATCAAAACATCTAGCTCCAGTAAAGACCCAGGCTGCCCTATTCTGCACTAATTGCAGCTTCTGAAACACCCAAAAACCACTGATAGACCTTTCCTTTGCCATGAAGTCATTTAATCCCATTTTAAAGGTATCAGTGGCCATTTCCACACTGTGCGGCAATGAGTTCCACACATTAATTATGAGTTGTATGAAGGAACTTCTTTAGTCTGCCTTGAATCTCTATCTTGTATTCGCTGCCTCAGACACCATGTTTTCCTTCTTATTCAGTTGCCTGTTTCTTTTTCCTCTCTGTAGGGTCTCCTTTTGCACCTTCCTAGCCCACGAGTACCCAGACCTGGTACACAAGGTCATCATGATCAATGGTGGAGGCCCCACAGCTTTGGAGCCTAGCCTGTGCTCCATCTTTAACATGCCCACCTGTGTTCTGCGCTGCCTCTCACCCTGCCTGGCCTGGAGCTTCCTAAAGTGAGTAGCCAAGCTCACAGAGGCAAAGGGAGTGTTGCAGGGGGCAAAAATAATCTTGTGTCTATTGTTGTGCTGTACTAATCAGCTCCCCCCTTCATCCTTACAGGGCTGGCTTTGCTCGCCAAGGTGCAAAGGAGAAACAGCTGCTGAAGGAAGGAAATGCATTCAATGTCTCGTCCTTTGTCCTGAGAGCCATGATGAGTGGCCAGTACTGGCCAGAGGGGGATGAAGTCTACCACGCTGAATTAACAGTGCCCGTGCTATTAGTTCACGGCATGCATGATAAGTTTGTCCCTGTGGAAGAGGACCAGCGTATGGCTGAGGTAGCATTTGCCCATTTACTGGGCCCATTTACCAATCATGCATATCTCCAGTCCCCCCAGGTTTCTTCCCCAAACCTTGTTTTACCAGAATGTTTCTTGCAGTAGAAGTACAGGGTGCCCTCCTTATCTGCCGGCTTGGCCCCCACAGATTTGAACAATGGCCTCTTGCGCCTCAGAATGCTTCCAGAAAGTGACTGGTAGCAACTTCCAGTTTACACCTGCAACTTCCGGTCACATCTGAGGTGTGAGGAGGCCACAGTCCACTCCATTGGCCTCCATGTGTCTCAGAACACCTCCTGCACATGACTGGAAGTCACGGATATGAACTGGAAGTTGGCCTGGAGGCGTTCTGAGGTGGCATTCTGGGGGAGAAAAATGTGGTGGCATTCTGGGGAAGAAAAAAAGATGCTGGGAGGCAAATGGAATGGGCCACAGGCCTGGTGCAACCTGCGGAGGGTCTAGTACAATCTCAAAATAAGGTATTGTGGTGCCATGACCCTGCCCCCTTTATCCAGGACCTCCAGCATCCATGGATTTTGGTATCAGCAGTGGCACGGTCCTGGAGCCAATCCCCTGTGGATACTGAGAGCCCATTGTATAACAGCTTTGTCTACTGCCTGATACTGTTCTCCAAAGCTTTTCAGTGTTTCTTAGTGCTCTTCAGTTAACTCTCATAGTCTTAGGGCAGGGGTCTCCAAACCCAGGCCCAGGGGCTAGATGAGGCCCACGGCAAGCCTCTTGTCCCCTGAAAGCCTCTGGCCCACTCAACTGAACATGACCAGAACTGTGCTCTGATTGTTTCTGGAGGGCCAGAGATTGTGTGTTTGATTGTGTGTTCTGAGGGCCAGAGAGGTTGAATGAATAAGCCCATTCATTCATTTATTAACTCATCTAAGTTCCACCTCAAATTTATTTATTTAAATTTTCTGTTTAAATTATTTTTCCTGCCCTCAACACCACACCAGATATTTGATGCGGCCCTCTGGCCAAAAAATTTGGAGACCACTGTCTTAGGGCAATGGGATTGAATGGGAGGTGATCTTATGTACCAGAATGCACTCAGCCACCTGAGCGTGTTATCAGATTATGAGAAAAATGGAATCATCCAAAAAGAAGAAAGTGGTATCTACACATTCATGGGATTCCCTCATAGTAGTATATAACAGTAAATTTAAAAAAAACAGTATGTAAAATAAAAAGGCAAAAAATAAAATCCAAAGAAACATTTGCACGTAGAAAATTTGGTGTGTTTCAGAGGGCTGTGCCCTCAAGATCCCTGTCAATGCCAGTGAGAAGGGAAGAAAAAGATGAAATCTTTCTTAAGCACTGAGACCCTGTCTTGTCTTGTCTTGTGTCCTTCTCAGATTCTGATCATTGCGTTCCTGAAGGTGATTGACGAGGGAAGCCACATGGTGATGATGGAGTGTCCAGAGACAGTCAACACCCTCCTGCATGAATTTCTGCTGTGGGAGCCTGAGGCAGTTCCAGCTGGGGAGGTTCCAGAAGTAGAGAAGAAATAAAAAAGAAACAGAGAGTGCTGAGCGAACAAGAGACCTGCTTGTGTCGCTGCTTCCGCGGAAGGAGGGACTTCTCAGCTTGGAACCTGTGACCACAGAGGGTGGATCTGTGGCAGAAGGCCCAGTCTGCCTTGGGGGAAAGCTCCTTCCCAAATGTAAGCAGGCTGGACCGAGCAGGTTCTGGTACATGCAGGCCCCATGGCAGGAGCAAAGTGAAGTCTCAGACATGCAGGAAGGGAATGGAGTGGTCCAGAGGCACTCCAGTTCACTTGTAGCATCCTCATTCATTTCTTACATGCGACCTCAGGCAGGCCAGAGAGAGATGAGTGTGGCTGAGCCTTGTATTGCCTTGCAGCAATTCCCCTTTGAGACGGAACTGGCCACAAAAGGAAACCAATGGAGCCTACAGAAGAAAGCTGGTGGTTCGGAGGGCATTCTTCCCTTGACCATGCCAAGATGGCAGCCTCTTCTTTGGGGTCATCAGGCACCACCTGGGCACAGAGAGGGTGACTGGCAATACTGAAGATAACAAAACTGAGATGAGGATGCAGTTTTAAGATGTCCGAAATCCTGCACATCATGCTCGGAAGCTTCCTCTGCACCTTGAAGGTCCAATTCAGGGCTGTAGTGGAAAGAACATCTCAACTGTGGTGGGCTAGTTAATGTGATCTACTGCCTGAAATGAGTCTCAGTGACAGATCTTTGAGGTGATGATCTTTAGTTCCTGCTTATGGGACAAAAGATTCAGGTGGGGTCCCCACTGTTGTTTATCCATAATAAAAATACCCATCCCAAATTTTTCCCTGTCAGCAATATGGCTGTAAGTATTGCCCCCAAATTCTTGATGCCCTCTGACTCTCTGGAACCTGTCCAGAAGTAGGACGTACCTCTGCTGCACCTTCTCTCTTATTGTAAATAAACTTTGCAAAAATTGCACCACAAGGGCATTGTAGGCTTGAATGCCATCAGGTCCTGTCTTTGGCATTCCTTGGGCCCAACAGAGAACCAACAGTGACAGTGAGCAAATCGTATGTGGCAAAAGCAGCAGTCAAGAAATAACACTCGCCTCCCTACCCACTTCTGAGAAGGAGATGTCAGTGAGAATCATATAGTCTTTGGGGATGAATTTCTGTTCCAGGAATGACTGTATTGGTGAATGATAACACTTGAATCTAAGGGTGGCTTCTAGGAATCAAGAATGAAACTATCTGCTTAACTTGATATGCCTAATAGTGCAACATGACCTTCTGTGGGAATACAGTATACTGAATATTTTTTCCTAAATAGCAGGGGGTGTGTTTGCACGCATACAAAACTGCAGTGGGGGGGGGTTAATGCTTTGTTCCCACTGTGCTGTTGATCCCAGTCATAGCTTTCCCCCATGCACCCTATTTTTAGGTTTAAAAAAAAATACCTCCATTGAAAGCCAATGGAAAGGTGCTTTTTTTTCTCACCTAAAAATAATGCACAGCGTAGGATAGGACACAGTGTGGGGGAGGTCTATTATCAGAATCAGAAGCACCATGGGACAAAGTACTGAAACCTCACTACCGCCCACACTATTGAGAAAAAACCATAAGCCTCCCCCCCAATAATCTTTTATCCTAAATTGATGTCTCTAAGGATTGGATTGCTGTTGTCCCTTCCAGAATTCAATCTTGCAGGGAAGATAAATAACTAATACTGGGAGGTATGACTGCACACACGCTCTGGGCAGTAACAGGAGGGTAAATTTAGCTCCTTGCCCTCATTTGGCTAGCAATTTTGGCAGAAAAATCACCACTACAGGGGGGGGCCTTCCTTATCCGTGGCTTAGCAACTATGGATGCCAAGCCCACACCTCAGAGGACCTCCTGGATGCGATCAGAAATCACTCCTATTCACACTGACAATTTCTTATTGTGTCTGGGAAGTGCTCTGTGGATTTTAGTATCCACAGGGGTCCTGAAACAGATCCCTTGTGGATATCGAGGGCCCATTGTTTTTTATTCCTTTTCAACTTTCTTGCACACAAAAAAAAAAAAATCCCAAAGAATTGCTTCTCATCCACATGCCCCACAATGGACAAGCATGGCTTGATGGAGAGTGTTTAGTTGAGCCACTCAGCCTCAGGCCCCAAGAATGAATGGTATTTCTAATGCATTTTAGTGTGGGAATCCCTTATAAATATGTGGAGCAATGCAGCCATTTAGTTAGTCTGACCTTTCAGGTTGGTGATCAGAATTTTTTTTTTATTCCACACCCCCCTTTCTCTAACTCAAAGCAGTTTACAAAAATCAGAACTAAACAACTTTAGTAAAACAAACTGGTTGGCAACCTTCAGTCTCGAAAGACTATGGTATAAGCCTACAGCACCCGGTAGTCCCAGGCGGTCTCCCATCCAAGTACTAACCAGGCCTGACCCTGCTTAGCTTCCGAGATCAGGCATGTGCAGGGTAACAGTTGCTGTAAACAAACTAGATCTGTCAATAAAGCCTCAAAAACAGCACCAGTAAACCAACAAAAACTTTAAGAAATGCACCATTAGCAGATTGTAAAAGCTTTAACCATGACTTAGCTATGTTTTGGCCTTACACAGAAAAGTATGTAATGTGGGAGCCCTTTAGCTTCAGTGGGGAGCTCATTCCCCAAAAAACCCGCACAAGATAGGCCCTGCTGTAGTGGGTGCCGGTCACACTTCAGCTAAAGCAGGCACCCAGAGCAGGGCTTGTCACAAGCATTAGGGCCCAGCATTCCCCCTACTTATTTTACTTCCCAGAGACAAAAACAAAGTAGCTCCTTATTTCTCTCATCCCCAAAACTGTTGACATGGTCTACTAGATTTTGACCTTTTGCCAGGGATGTGCCAGTGTCACAGCACCAAGCTGAGTCTCCATCTCCTTTGACTCGGTCACAAGTCATAATGGGCGACCATGTGACTCATCCTGATCATCCACGTCTTTTCAAAAAGTGAGTTAAGCCGCTAGTCAGGCACAGCTCTGCTAAAAAAAATAAAGTTAACTCTGCCCCAATGTTCCCCCCGTCGGCTGTCAGTGATGTGTTGAAGTCCTTCACTTCAAAGAGTTTGGAAGGAAATGTCTCCCCACTTGCTTTGTCCGCCTCCTTAGCCCCCTCCCTGGGCTATCCCAGGCATTTTCCTATATCAAGAACCTCCTCCCCATTCATTGGGCCCTCCTCCTTAATCCAGCAGAAAAAACAGACCTTGTCTGTTCCTTCCAAGATGGGCAAGAGCTGGAAGTTCTTTACAGTTCATTGTCTTCTTCAGCTATTGTGAAGTGAGTCCCTTTTACAAGAAAACTCCTTCCCTGCCAAGAAACTGCAAGATCTCTTGCAGAGTAATTGGGCTGGCTCGCGGACTGAACAAGACCAAGGTTATGGTCCACTGCCTCTACAGGGCTCCTGAGGAAGTCAAAGTCTTGTGCCAACCCTTCCCTTCAGCCTACAAGGGATTCCCCCTTTCCAGGCCTTTCAGGGACAAACCCTGCCTTTTGAGGGCTTAGAAAATGCCCTTGGGGAGGGGGTTGCTCTCAAGCTGGTGTCTTCCTCCTGGGTCACTCCTCCTGACACCAGGCTGGCCCCTTGAGTCTCCCACAATTTAGTGGTCTGTTTGCCCTCCAGGGACTGTCCTCCTCCTCCTTGGCTTTACTCAGATGTTTATATCCCCCATGTCTAACAGGCAGATCTGCCTCTTCTTGCCTCCTTTCCCCTCTTAATGCCCCTCCTGCTTCCTTCTGAATAGTGTCAGTCCCTGTCAGCTGCTGCTTGACCCTTTAAAAGGTACAGTTTGGGGGAGGGGGGTAGAAACTACAGACCGCAGACCTGTCTGCTATGGGGCAAGCTGTCCCCTTTTGCAAAAGTGGTATCCATAGAAAGTGGCCCTGGGAAAAGTGGTACATTCCAAAAATAAATTCAGAAACCCTATTGTGAAGAACAGGACTATCACTAGCTATTAATCATGGTCACCAAATAAAACCTCTGGAGTCAGGGACAAGCATACCTGATTACTGATTTACCACATCATAACTTGTAAAGACCATATTCTGCACAAAGGCTTCCCAGAGGCATTTAGTTCACCATTATATGAAGCAGGTTGCTGACCTTAATGGATCTTAGTCGAAAGAAAGTGAGCACCAAAGTGTGTCTTTCACCATCAGCTTCAAAACAGGCAATGCACAGCCTATTCATGCCTTGAAAATAATTCTTTTCCCAAACCCCATTTGGAATCTTTCTGAGTCATTCTCTCTTTATTTCCCCTTACCGATCTTCTTAATATAGCTTGTTAATTACATTTTTATGTAAACCACAGACTAGATGGATCCATGGTCTGATCCAGCAAAACTATACTTGGGTAATTTTATTCAACTAACAAGGAGGAATATACATTTTACAGGCAGTCTGCAATATAAAATGGTAGTGATCAGGTCATGGCCTGTATAAGCATTGTATTTTTACTACAGTAAAAAAAAAAAAAGGTGTGATTTCAACAGTTTGCATGGAAAGAATTGTGGTAGACACATTTTTCCTCTTTAGAAGTTACATCATATGAAATTTTTCCTTTTGCACAACCATTTGAGATAGAAGAACTGTACCATGTACAAAGCATTGGTCTCCTGGATTTAACTAGTACAGGTATTAACCTAATTTTAAATGCCAATGGCCTACATGCAATCACATAGAAAAAAAAAATCAGTCTTGTCACCTTTTGAATACTCAGAGCCATGTTGATTGCACTGAAACATTGGGGAAAAAAATACAACACAGCACAACACAAATGACTGTAATTGGTTTTGGAAACAGAGAGCAACTTGCAAGCATGATTGCTGCCCTCTGTCCTGAGCATTAGGAGGCTATAAAACCAGTTAAGCCATTTCTGCCCAATGTTGCATATATGCAACAGGGATCAAATGCGTACATCTGTGGGCTGGGCAGAAATGGGTTAAACAGAAGTTCAGAAGGACCACGGACATGCAACAATATAAATCTGTGAATTGATGTGTGCAAGCACTCCCCTCCCCCCATTTAATGCCAACATTTTGATGGATTTATGTCACTAATGTACCAACTGCTTCAACCACCACTCTGGAGCCCAGCTTGGTTCTTTTGACCTACCTCTGGAAGCTCTTCCAGCTGCTGGACAGCCAAAATCCCAATCCACTCACACAACAAGACTGATTCAGCCCATCAAAATTTGTGAGGAAAAAAAAAATCAACAATAGCAACAAATATTAGGTGGCTATTGCACCTAAAACAGTTTCATTCTTCTTCAAACCAATTTTTAAAAAATCACCTGGAATAGCTGTAAATGCTCACCAACTTAGGCTGCAATCTTGTGCAGACATATCTGTGAGTAAGCTCCACTGAACCCACTAAACATGTAAAGGCTTATGCTGTTAATGTTTCCAATACTTGCTCCACCCATGACTTAGTTGGTACAACTTGTGTCTACAGTTTTCAATGCCACCTCTCCATGATCTCTCCTCCTCCACCATGTCTCCATTCAATATAGCTGAAGAACATTCCAGTAATGCAGTGAATCCTAAACTGTGCACTGTGGCTCCCCAGGGAGTCATTGAAACCAATACAGAAGAAAGCAGCTGTGATCCTGGAATTCAAGGGTGCGGCTTCAACCTGTTTTTCTACTGGTCCAGTGTGTTTTGGTTAGTATGCTGTTGGATTATAAGATGTTGAGCCTCTATTTTCTGCCCACAACTTGCACCAGTTTTGACCCTGATTAGCAACAATGTGGAAACAGCAAGATTTTAATTAATACATTTAACACTGTATTCTTCTGCAATGAACAGCCCAATCCTATCCACACTTTCCTGGGAGTAAGCCCCATTGACTCTAATGGGACTTACTTCTGAGTAGACATGCCTAGGATTGGGCTGCAAGTCAGTTTAAATCATACCACAGTATTTTCCTCTAAATTTGTTATTGGGAATTCCAAACTATCCACTGCTCACCCTTCTCCACATAAAGAGAAGTTTAACAATGTGTCGCCACCTCAAAAATGAAATAGACCTATGTGATAGTGTCATTTCAGAATCTCAAATAAAAGTATTATATTCTCAAAAGGTATAGACTCATTGCTTGAATCTAGAGAAAAATAAGATTGGGGATTGGGAGAAAGGGTGGAGCTGAGCCTGACAGCAAGCTGTGCCCCATTATAGGAACAGGAGGGCAGGAGATGTGGTCTGGAGGTTGAGCTGTCACCCTGCCCAAAGAAATTAAGCAGGATCAGCTTGGGTAGTGTCTTTGGATGGGAGACTAGAAGTTGCTGACTAAAGCTGGTATGCAAACTTGGAATGTTACGCAGGTAGTAAAAATATGACCACAGTGCAAGAAGGGAACCATATGGAAAAATAATGAAATATTCTATTAGTTTCCTCATGTAATAATACTTGTGAAAAAAATGGGATTTATTAATGCAAACCTCCTTGAACTACTGCAATAAATAACTCGTGCATTGCACTGTAGGACAGGGGGGTGTCCAAAGTTTTTGGCAGGAGGGCCACATCATCTCTCTGACACTGTGTCGGGGACCGGGGAAAAAAAGAATTAATTTACATTTAAAATTTGAATAAATTTACATAAGTTTACATAAATGAATATATTAAAGATGAACTTATATGAATGAATGAATGAAGTTCTTGCAATAGCTCAAGGCCTATAAAAGGCCTTGTAAAAAGCAAGGCTGGCCTTTCCTTTGCTGCCTCTGCTGCATCACAGATGTGAAACTGCAAGCAGTGGCAGGAGCCCTCTTCCCACAGCTCATGCAAGAGATCAAACAGTTGCCCTCATGCTAAGAGCAGCTGCGTCGGGCCAGTAGGGGCTCCAACAAATCTCCAGAGGGCCACAGGCTCATTGGAGACTGGGGGCTCCCTGAGGGCCATATTGAGAGTCCTCGAGGGCCGCAAGTGGCCCCAGGGCCAGGGTTTGGGCACCCCTGCTGTAGGATATTGGTCTACCCAAGTACCCAGGATCAATTGTGGGGGTAAGGAATCCCAAAAGCATCCTAGTTGCCCAGAAAGAAGGATCCTATCTCTGACTACCTGGCCATAGCAAGGGAAGCAAGATTTCAGGGGAGAATGGTTTAAAGCAGCGATGTCAAACTCCTTTCAAACAAAGGGCCGAATAGCATTCATGATGCAGGCAGGAAGTGATGCCATTAAACAGGTCATAATAAAAAATAAGCACTTTTTCTCATTTAAGACCTCATTAGCTGCAAATGACAGAAGAGAAAATATGCAAATCTTGATCATATTTCAAGATATGGGAGAGCCCAATTTTCATGTGGGCTGCCCTTTCAGCAGTAACTCCTTAGCACTGCTCAGCAGCTGAGAGCCTGAGGGCTGAATAAAAAGCTTCCATGGGCCAGCCCCTGGGCCTTATGTTTGACACCCCTAGTTTAAAGGTTGATTCATCATCATTCAATTGACTGAAATCACCATGAAAAGAAACATGTTTTAAAATACTTGATTTAAAATCAAGCTTCTCATTTTGTGATTCATGCATACTAATTGGGTGTCATTACAGCAGAAATATATTGGTCTGCAACTTAATCTTGTCTTTATATTACCCAGGAGCATAATCCAAGAACTCTGATCATGCAGCTCACATGTCTTTTGCAAGCAGAATTATGTCTGCTTAAAGATCAGGAAGAGAAAAATACCATTTTAAATAAAGGAATGAGGTACTGAGAGTGGGGGAAGATTTTTTTTTTTTTTTTAAGAAAGCACCTGATTTCTGGAATTTGGATTTCTGGACTTTCAAAACTATGGTGGTTAGCTAATAAGTCCCCTTTTTCAGACATCACATCATTCAAAAGGAGAATGTAAAACCAAGAGCAGAAACAGAAACCAATGAACTTGGACAAGAAGGACAGAGACAAAGCTTGAGCCAGATCTGAGAAATCCAATTTAAAATTTCATCATTCAGCACAATCTCACAGAAGACTCAAGTAGAAAAGTATAAAAAATATTAATGCAAAAGCGTTCATTACAGAAAACACACATTCATCGCTACATATAAAAGTGTTCTTGAGAAGAGCTCCCTCACACTGCACAGGTAAGGGAGAACCTGTAAAACCTGAGATGCTGACATTCAGTCTGACTCCAGGGAGAACCTGAGATGAACATTCAGTCTGACTCCAATGGGAATTCAATTAAAAACAGGAGGGTCACAGATGAGAAGACAAACTCTAGCACAGGTCGCAAGCTAGAACTGGAACACAAAAAGAGATGGTTTCCTTCTGTTCTGAAGGCCCTTAATGCTTAGTATTCCATAATTCTGCAGTTATTCCAAGATTCCCTCTAAATATTAAAAGGGGCACAGCAACTAAAATAGGGTAACAATCTGCAATCAAGGTGGAGGGGTGGAGAGGAGCAAGCGCAGCCCAGCATTCAAAAATCCAGTTATCCCTCCTTAGGAGAGTGAAAGTCTGGTTAAGAAGGCAGTCAACACTTCTCCCCTCGGGTGGATGAGCCAGTATGTCCTGGTATGGGCATTTAAGCACCAGTTCCTTGTGCCCCAACATCAGGGATACAGTGAAAAGCAGCTCCACAGTCGCTTAAGCCTCTATTAGCTTGCAGGAAAGAGTTCCATGACTCAGGCAGGTCCTAAAGTACAAGCCTCAGCTATTCAGCTCTCTTTGTCTCTTAACAGTAGAGAGAATTGCATCAATTCATATGGCTGGATGCCAGCGACGAAGAGGTTGCAGCAAGTAGCTTGCCCATCAGTTAGACAGGAGGACAGGGAGTGCCCCATCACTGGCCCATGCGAATATCTGTTGGACGCAACTGCCGCTCCCCCTCTGCCAGGAAGATCTGCATGGCTCTGTGTAACAGATGGACACCTAGGCACCGGCGTCGCTTCATAGGCCACCCTGCCACAACGCCATAGTAATTCCCCCTCTTCTGATTAGTCAGCATTTTCAGCCCTGCAGGAAGAGAGTGGAAAGAATCATCAGGGCAAGGTGGACCCTTGCAGGAGAGACATGGGTCATGGCTTGCCATCACATCGCACAAAAATACTAGGATTGCAGGGTGAACAGGACAGAAACAATTACTATTCATTACAAGTTATCTTTGCTGTTTACAGATCTGTGCTTAATATCATCCTGTCATTTTACAACATAATATTGACCCATTTGCCAACATTACCTACAGTTGACTTCAGGTCAGTAAAATGCAGTTTAAAGGATCAAATTGAAAAGAACTATCACTGAACATTCATGCTGGAAAAACTACAACTTTTGCATTGTGGTTGCAGTCCTACTCTTAAATGAATCTTCTTTTCCAGAAGCAATACTTGGAGTTTGCTCTTGAATATTCAGAGTATTACTTTACGGGTGTGGGGGGCCATTTAATGGTGAAACATCTATTTTGCATGCAGAAGCTCACAGATTCAATCCACAGTCTTTCCACTGAAAGGAATTTTAGACATAAGAGCTTGGAAAGGCTCATCGCTCTGCCACCCTCTCTCTGCCACTACAGCTGCTGACAGTCAAGAGAAGACAATGCAGGGCTAGACTGACCAGTGGTCTAAGCAAAAGGAAACTAATACTGAGAGGTCATCCGTGTGCACTACAAACAGGATTCCAGGTTCAGTCTTCACTTAAATAAGAATCTCTCTGCCCAAAATCGTGGAGAACCACTGCCAGTCAGAGGAGATAGCCGTTTCATACAGCAGAAACTAATACCATCTTCATTCATCCTCATCTTCATTTTCTAAGATGAAATTCTGATTAAACCTCACCTCTTTATTTGTAACATACGGAGTCCAAAAGGTCCTCTAACTATGTATGCTGACAGTTCTAGAACCCTAGACAGTAAGAACGGGCCCTTTCTGAGAAACTTTACCAATGGCGTCCACCATGCAGGCTTCCCGCGTATAGGCCTCCACTGGGATGACATTCTGGAAGCAGTGCATAGAGATGACCCCTTGCCCACTCGCCCAGATCTCCAGGATGTGCTGCACTTTGGGACACACCTTCAGGATGAAGCAAGGATTCAGTGACAGAAGACAGGCAACAGCAATACTAGAGGGAGGCAGCAAATAGTGCCTTTCTCTCCCTTTTTCTAAGACAGTGGGCCCTTGGCATCCACTGTCTTCACCTCTGCAGCTTTGAGCCACCTCAGATGGCCTCCCTGCACCTCAGAACACTTTGTATATACAAACCAGAAGTCACAGAACTGGAAGTCGCTTCTGGTTGCGTCTGGGAGGTAGAAGTAGGAAGATGCCAATGGAGTGGGCTACGGGCCCAGCGTGACATCCAGAGGGCCTGGTGCAACCTCACAGTAAGTTACTGTGGTGCTGCAACCCTGCCCCCATGTTGGGACTCCAGCATTCACAGATTTTGGTATCTGCAGGGGGTCCTGGAATCAATCCCCCACAGACACTAAGGGCACACCATAAATGTTTTCTTTCAAAATTGAATCAAGGCACAAGTTCTGCTGGATAAGACTGAGGATCCATCTCATTCATTTTCCATGTGGCCTAGGAAGCCAACCAGCAGGGCAACCCAATTAGCAAGCCAAACAGCCGTCTATTGTCCGTATACCCATATTGTACCATGTAGCCAGAATATGGTATCTAGAGCTACACTGACTAACTTCGTAGGTTCCATTCAATTAGCATGGCTAAGTCAGACTTATCTTTCTCCAAGAATCTCTCTATAGGTAGGAGCTACTGACTGAATCACGTTGCCACCTTGTGGCGGTTGATTTCATGGCATTCATACCTTGCCCTGCTGTGTTCTCCAGCTCTTCTTGTAGTGGGTTAAGGCTTCATAGAGGTGACTGTATGGCCGGGACCGTTTCCCCTTGCCCACGTAGAAGATGGCACTGACAAAACTCCGGAAGCATTCTGCCTGACTTGCGTACTGGCAGCGGAAGGGCAGGTTCTGGGTAACTCTGCAAAAGAACACAGAAGGAAGACAATGCAAGTTTCCAGCAACAGCGTGAACAAAAGTGCACCAAACCATTTGTAGACAAATCAGTATTTGATAAAGTCAGGGGTTTGAATGGATTCAAGGAGGACTCAAAGCTCAGTCCTCCATAAGCAAAACTTATGCTTTGCATTCAGAAGTTTCCTGGTTCAATTCCTTGCATCCCCATTTAAAGGATCTCAGGTGGCAAAGCTGAAAAAAAGTTCTCTCCCTTGGCAGCAACTCTCCAAAGCCTCAAGCACAGTCTGGAGCAAGGCACACCAATTGGCTGTCTTAATATAAAGCAGTTTCACAATGTAGGAGCAGGAGCAAGAACTCCTTGCAACCCCAGGACTGCTGATGTCTGGGTCTACAAACCATGCATGTGCTTTATTTAGGAAAGCTTCTCTCAAACTGTTGGTCAGGACCCACTAGGTGGGTCGCGAGTTAAGTTCAGGTGGTTTGTGTAGCATCTACCTCAGCCACCATTAAAAATACATAGCTGAAAATATTGGGGACAGAGCTGTTGGACAGGGCAAAGTGGGGTGCTTTGCCCTGAATAGGTGGGAAGATGGGACTCTGCAAAGGGGGGAGGGCTGTGCAGCTGGAGAAGGATTCAAGTCAGCATTTTGCTTTGATTTCTGGGTTGGAATGTTTGAATTCTGAGCTATGCAAAATAACAGCCAAGAGTGCTATATAATGGAATTGATGTTTGAGGTTTGCATTGATGACTTGACATCACTTCCAGTGGGTCCTGTCAGGTTCTAAAAAATGGGTTCTAAAAAGTCATTCTAAAAAGTGGGTCCCAGTGCTAAAATGTTTGAGAACCACTGATTAAGGCAAATGTTCTATAGGCCTCTCCAGAGCTCCCAACCCCATCCTCTGATCCCATATCTGCACTGAAGGAAACCAAAGCCAACTGCAAAACTAAATGCATAACAGGAGTGTGTGGTGTATGGCAAAATAGAAGTGCCTTCCAGTCACATCTGGAAGGTCCTCCGAGACCCTCCAGCCATGGATATTCAAATATGTGGATGTTGAGCCTGCAGATAAGGAGGGCCCTCAAGTTTATCAGCAACTCAAGGACTCACTTCAGCAGGAAGCTCCACCTGCTCTGTACCATGTGATCAGCACAAGGATGTAGACAAAAAAAGGGAGAAAAATGGGGGGAGGAGACAAAATAGCTAGTAGCTCAATCCTATCTCATAAACCCCCCTAAAAGAGCCGTGGACTCACACTCACATCCTTTCCTACTCCCACACTGAACTGTCTTGTTTTATGTTTACTTCCCATTTGTGCGCTCACAGTTATGGTTATAACTCCTAAGAGAGCTGTCTGAACCAAGTCAGTGCCAAATATGAATCATCCCAAATATGCCAAACTAGATTTGAAAAGCTAGGAATTAGACCCCACTGGTCCCAGGTGGCTCATGTTAAGAGACTATCACGTAAGAACATTTCATACCTGGGATCCAACAGCAGGTAGTTAAAGCTGGATTTGAGCAGGCCTTCCCTCCATTTCTTGCTCTTGTCTGGTTGGTCAAACTGATGAGCCAGGGCCATCTCATCATCTTTGCCATCTGGGATCTGGTACGTTTCCAAGGCAGAACAGAGTTCTGGGCTGTAGCCTGGGCGTAAGCAAATGACATACCAGCATCTCACCCAAAGGCAGGAGTGTTTACACATGCATCTGGTCAAAGATTTGCTCACAGAAGACAAGTAACAAAGGAATGGGTCTCTCCAAGACAGCCCAAGGAAGGTATTAAGGACCCTGTTCACGCAAGTCATTCAGCCTCTTCTCTCACTTTAACTCACTAATTATAGTGGCAGACAGTGTTGGAAGAGCAACAGCAGGCAGGCTAGATCTGTACAACAACCGTGGGTATGGATAGGTGGGTATGTGTTCATCCCCACCAGTAAGGGGAACAGTTACCTATTTGCTGTTTTAAATGCCTGCAGATTGCTCTCTCCTCCTTTGACCAGATTTCTCTGTCTTTATTTTGTTGTCTTACAGTATGCGTCCCTGCCTAAGCAAACATGACCAGTTACTTCTCTTGTTTTATTTTGCAGCGTATGGACATTTTGTGAAATTCAGCTCTCGTGTGAACAACCTTGTTTTTTCCACAGCTAATGGAGCTGAAGTGGAAAACTTCAAGTTCAAATATGGACTCTTGACTGCTATCCTAAAATGA
Source organism: Tiliqua scincoides (assembly GCF_035046505.1). NCBI lineage: Eukaryota > Metazoa > Chordata > Lepidosauria > Squamata > Scincidae > Tiliqua > Tiliqua scincoides. Next base: position 42,985,417 of record NC_089828.1, on the reverse strand, counting down.
TGTGTTTAAATAGTCCCCCTATCCCAAGACACTAAAATCTAAGTGAACAAAGACAAAAGCATTTGTGGCATAAAATCTGAAACACAGGCTAACAGTGAAGGACAAGTTGCAGATTTCAGGCAGAGAGTGGTCATTGTCCAATTCCCACACAAGCACAGGTCTTGTGTGGGGAAGCACTAAAATATTCTTAAAAGGGTTCCACATTCACACCAGACAACCAGGAGAAGCTACTCACCTGCAGAGCCCTTTCGGGCCTTGGTCTTGGGGTCGCTCATCAGCTTTTCCAGCAGCTTCATATAAACACTTCTGGTGAGACCCGTCACTGGACCTGGATTGACACCAAAATCTCGCAATTTCTTGACCAGCGCTTCATCTGAAAGGAGGCCCACTTCTGAAGACAGCTGCACAGGACTGCTTTCTTTACTGGACTGCTTGTCCACTTGGTTCGCATAGGCCCGCCAATCATAGATGACGGTGTCTTCAGAACTGGTAGTACTGGCAATAGAGTCATCTGTGCATGGAACATGTCGCTCGACAAGGGCATGCCCTCTGTCCTCATCCACATATAGGTACTCCACAGGCTCACTGGTATTCAGCTTCATAGGCCGACCTCCAGGTGACAGCGGGACGTCCTGACTGATGGGACTCAACCTTCCAGATGGGAGAGAAGCAATTCCTGGCACACCAGGCAGCTCTCCAGCAGGGAGCTTGCTAAAGCTCACCCTTGAACAATTGGCTCTGCTGTGTCTGGCCCCTGGTCTTTCAGGTTTGGCCCAAGCAGACACTGCATCTGGGATTACCTCAGCTGTACGAACTCCCTCTTTATCCTCTGGCAGGCACTCAACCTCCTCCAAAAGACATGTTGCCTCCAAACTTCTGGAGCATTCTGTGCCAAATCTCACATTGGATTGGTCATTGCCTCTGCGAACTTCTGTTGCAGAGTTTGTCAGTGGAGCTGGGCTGGTAATGCTAGTGCCCAGAGAACTAGATTTGGGCCAGCTGCTTTGCTTACAATTGCTCGGCACAGCTACAATTAACAGAGTATCTTCCAGGCTACCAATCTCATCTTGCACATGGCAAGGCAGGCTCTCATTCTGCAGGTCAACAGCCCAATTCTTTACTTCGCCAGAAGCTGGTGTTATCCCCTTTGGGCTTCTTACTCGCCTATGACGACTTGGTATCTCCAGGGACTCATCAAAGAGAGAGGAGCTATCACTGTTGTGTGTGGATGAAGCAGTCATGCGGCTTTTGGTTCGGGGTGTAACATGGCAGGGTCTTTGATGTGACTGGAGCACTGGTGAGTGGAAGACCTTGGTTGAGAGCATCATCCTTCTCAGTTTCATATCCAGGTCTGTGAACCCTTCTTCTCTGGCACTTAAAGTCTGATGTGGGACAGCCATTGTGTCAGAGCTCTCACCTTCTGAAAAGGCACATGCACTCTGTATGGGCACCGTGTCTTGGGTCACCAAGTTCACTCTTTTCTCCTTTGTGTCCTCGGGGCTCAGAGAGAGATCCAGTTCTTGCACATTCCTTCTTCTTTCCTTTTTATTCAACTCTGTCCCTGCTTCAGGAGACACAGATCCTTTTAATGTACCTTGAGATTCATTGGTTGACGTTTGCTCACCAATTACAGATGAGGTAGCTTCCAGAACAGCAGTGTTGTACAGGCTGCTACTTTCGTCACTGGAGCTAATTAACTTAGCCTCTACAGTATATTCACCTGGATCCCTGTACACCTTTAAAAGAAGCGCCGGGTCAACCACAGTCTTTTCCAAATCCGACACAGCTGTGGAGTTTGCCCGGCTAAAGAGGTAGGCGTGATCTGGTGAGGTGACATCTAGACCCTCTTGGTCAGTGACCTTAACCATAAGGTCAGGGACAAGAAAGCTACTGTAGTGAGAAAGGTCAAGAGTGGCATCAGCATCCTGTGTTCTAGGAAGGCAGTCTACTTTACATTCATCCTGAATTGCACAGGTGAGGGGAGACCCACTAGCGTACGGCACTTCAGGGCTCGCCCTGGATTTCTGTGAAGGAAAGTCAGTTAGAGAGGCACAAGGAAAGGTGACATTTCGGATAGGACATAAACATCCATCGTCTGTAGTGCTTTTGATGCAGTGAGACTGAGTTGTGCCACCTTGGACCTCTGGCATAGAGAGCTCCAGCTCATCAACAGGAGAACCCTGCATGGAGGCCTGATCTGAGGTTAGATTTCTGTACATATTGCCAAATGAGAACAAAGTGCTTGATGGTGACGCCAACTCATCATGGAGGTTGCAGTGATTGCACAATGTACTACCTTCCTGAGAATCTTCGGTAAGCAATGAAGAGGACCGCAAATCTTCTATGCCACTTCTTTGCTGGGAATTCCCTGGGATACAACAGTTCAGAGCAACAGAGTGAGGAGGGGAAGAGTTGCCTGGCCCCGCACACTGAAGAGTTTGGTTTGGAGATGACTTGAAGGCCCTACTAATCTGGCTAGGTGGATCATCTTCTGATAGCATAGAAGCGCCAGCACTTTCCAAGAAATCTTCAGTCAGGGTGGTGAGAAAGCTTTCTGCTCTTCGCTGCGCTGCATAAGAAGGGCAAACAAAACAAAGGTTGTATTTATTAGACACACTAGACCAAACAAGACTATGCAGGAGAGAGATAGGAAGTTTCACAGATTTTTTACAGCTTGTTAGGTTTAGATTCCTCCTGGCACTTACAAATCCAAAGGCTCTGTTCTTCTCCAGGTTTTTCTAGGTATCTCTGTAAGATTCGAACACACATCTCATTCCCTTGCTCTAAGGCCAAGTCAATGGCTGTGTTCCCATCCTGAGAAATGGAAAGCAGAGAAGCTGGATAAGTTTCCATGAGCGGAACCTAAACAAATAACTTGAACTAAACCAAACCCTGAAACTAGTTCAAAACATGTGGGCCAATAACTCAGGCACTCAGTTACAGTATATGATTCAGGATGTATTTTCCTGCTATTTATTCTATGTATGTTTAGGTATAACTGCAGATATAAACATTAAAAAATACACAGTTTAGAACTAAATAGGTTTCCTTTAACTTAAATACACTGGAATTTGCCTTTTACTTTCTGCACTTGACTACTGAGCTACAGTCCTTCTCCTAAATAAAATTATGTAATTAAATAGTAATTGTTGTATCACTTGAAGGAATTACATTACAAGCAAGACTCTGATATTATTTCATATTAAATGTAACTGAATTTGTATCTGAACCAAAAAGTTAAAATACTGATGAACTCAAATGTTTAATGGCTCAATTAATCAATATCAATAACAAGCCCCACTGTTTGGTTTGCTGGTCCGCCTTCCTGTTTTGTGTCTCCATTGAATCAGGATAGATGGCCATGCATCCAGGCCTTTTTCAGTGCTCAGTAGCTTCAAGTCTCCCAAATGTTACCACTTTCTCTAGAACAGTTTCTTCCATGGCTCAGTTCAGATATCACACCAATGCCATGCACCAGAATTTATACGCTAGGGTTTGTGATGGGCTACCAAATCAGACACAGTTTGAAGTACCCATGCCCTGGTTTATGCAAACTTTCACTAGGCATGTCTGAATTTACAAGCTCTTCCTTCACAGTTTGTTGCACTGCACAGACAGGAGTGCCAAGCAACTACCAAGCAAACAGAAAACAGGCAGCATAAATTATAGTTAGCACAAACCATTACAAAATGCCTGAACTGACCTCATAATGCAAAAGATTGTCTCAAAAGCTTCCTTATGCAGGCCCTTTTGTCAATATTCTATTTTTATTCTGTATTGCCAATATTCTATTTCATCATGTTCAGATTCACAGCCCTGAAGCAGCTAACAATTAAAAACATTAAACTTTGGGGGGGGGGGGGGAATCAGTAAAGGCCACATAAATAAGCAATCATTCATCATTGTGAAGGAGGTGGCAACAGGCCCAAAGACAGAAGACATTACAAGGAGAGCAAGGCCTCACCTTTGCAAAAAGGCAGGCCAGCAAGAGATATGAATGGCTTGTTTCTCATAGGAGACAGAATCCCAGAAACAACTGGAGGTTGAGCTCCAATGTATTGGGTGGAACGCAGCATTATCACAACTACCAAGAGCCAAAATCATGCCAGAGACAAGGACACATCACCTTCCGTGGCTAGAGATGAATCCAGGAGCCAGCAGGTGAAAAGCAAGTGTGAAGAGTCAGATCAGTTGCAAGAACAGATCAAGTCTTCGGAAAACACAAGAACACTGTGCAGGCTTACATCAATGATATCTCTAGATATATAAGCAGCTCTGAATGCCTAAAACATCTAGGATCTCTCGTTTGCATGAGGTGCAATGGGATGGTTGGATAAAGAACCCTTGAGATTTAGTTTAAAAGGAAGTAACAAATGAAGTAGTACAAGGACATGCAACTACTTTTGCTCAGATTTATCCCTTGGTAGTCTTTCTGCTCTCTTTCTTTCCCACTGCCTAATCTCTTTAAGAGCAGAGAGCTGGACTAATCTTACAAAGAGCACTTAAATAGCACAAGTGAAGATTACATGGTGGTAAAACTGTCAGTGGCTATGTTGATCTATTAGGAAAAAAAATCCACAATCAAAACTCAAGTAATGACTTTATTAAAACCAGCCAAAAAGCTGTAGGATTGTTGCCCAATACTGCAGCATTTTCTGGTTGGTCCTAATAAAAGCAGTACCCTGCCTTGAACTGCAAATTACAAGTCTGTTGACAGGAAATGCTTTTATATTTAAGATCACTGAACTAATTGTGTCACCTGAAAAGGAAAGGAGCAAAGGTAGCAAGAAACGGAGCAGCTCCAAGTGGTAAGACACTTTCCAACCCACCTGGTCTTCCAGCCTGGGGTCCCCTCCACTGAGCAACAAGAGCCTCAAGCACGTACAGCAGCCCCAGGAAGCGGCAACATGCAATGGGGTGAGATCATCTACAGACCTGAAATACAGAGCGTGAGTACTGTGTCTTAATCTTTATACACCATTAACAGAGGACCAAGGAACTGAGCAACATAAACAGTCATATTCATCAGACCAGAAGTCTACAAGATGGCACAGAGGCAACAGCCCTTTCTTGAGCGTTGTTCCCTAGCATGTGGCATTCAGACATAAACTCCCTCTAATTATGAGGTTCCATTCAGGTATTATAGCTGCTATCAGTTGACAGGCCTATAATTTTCTATAAATGTATCAGATAATTTGTTTAGTAAGAACATAAGAACTCTAAATGAATCAGACCAAGCTAGATCCCCAATATTCTGCTTCCTGTACTGACCAATCAGATGTTTCTAGGAGGTTCCTGAAGACAAGAGTCCTCTCCTAGTGTTTGTCACCCAGCAACCAATATTTGGAGGTACATTGCCTTTGAACCTGGAGGTTCTATTTAGCTATTCTGGTTAGTCTTTGGACAGCTTTATCTTCATTAATTTGTCTGATCCCCTTTTCAAAGCCATCTAAGCTAGAAGCCGCTACCACATCTCTGAGCAGCAAATTATTTAAGTTAATTCTGACTTGTCTGAGAAGTCATTTCTTTTGCTCAAATTGCCCAAAATTGACTGTCAATCAATTTACTGGATCAGCAGATCCACCAAGTTGAAGCAATAAAGACCATCAACCATGTCTGATGATCAGCTAGAGGCTCACAGTATCTCCTAGACTTGCTTCCTGCCTGGGTCTACACAAACAAGGAGGCTGTTGAGCACTAAGATGGCCAGAATATCTGACTCTGTGGGATCACAAAGCATGCAGTCCTAAATACTTTGTGAGTTCTCCAGGAATAAGCCCAATTGATCACTTCCTTCCATCTTGCAAATGTTGAAACAGAAGCTAGGGGTTGAAAAAAAAAAACCAGTATAAAACCCTGCCCCAGCTCTTCTTTTGAATGAAATACTTGGACGTTGCTACAAAAAACACCCTGATCCTTTCTCCACAAACAAAGAAGTCTTTCAAGGATACCTGACACTGGGGTCTCCCCCATACTGAAGGATAAGGCTGAGGCGTCGAGTCCCACTCTCCTGCTCCATCCCAGCAGCTAGGTGGATGGCAGCAATCCCTTCTGGCAGAATGAGGTTGGGGTCTGCACCCCGTTGCAGAAGGTCTTCCACCATGCTGGAACACAAAGAGAAAGAGTCTCAAGAAATTGGAAGGAAACCCCCACAAGGTGCCTGAAGCAAAACACATCATCTCTTTCTGATGACTTGTTCTTCAACTATCTTCTCACCCCTCTCCCAGGAAAGAGATTCTATCTATGGTCACCCAAGTCAGCTTCTAATTGCTAAATATCTCTTGGAAAGATGCAATACAGGGAAGGAGATATTTGTTGGGTTGGTATTGAGGACAACAGTTATTCTTGGGGCAGCCATCACCAATTCTGAGAACATCAGGGTCAGCAATAAAGTCACAAATCCTCCCTGAATTTGTTCAATCCCTTTTTAAAGCCATCTTTAATCAGCGCCCATCACCACCACTTGTAACAATGAATCACATAAGTCAATATCTTTGTGCAAAGAAATGCTTTCTTTTGATTGTTCTGAATCTCCTACCAATCAGTTTTAGTGGGTGACCCCCCCCCCACAGACTAATAGAGTTAGGAGAGAATTTAAAAAAATCCACTTTCTGCACACCACACATAACCACAGCTATCAACAGACTGCAACCTAACATGTCCAAACATGCCCAGCATGTAAAACACAGAACACAGAATACCAATGCACATGCTGCAGGTTCTTGATTCCTACCCCCATGAAGCTAGAGTTCATGACTACTGTATTTAGAAGTTCTACCCTCCATCACAACACCATCAGCAATATACTGTACACTTCTTTCATTTCAGGGAAGAAAATGAGAGGGAGATAGAAGCAAAACAACAAAAAAGAAGAAGGAAGGGGGTAAGTCCTCAAAATGTCACAAAGCAATAGCTTGATGTGATCCTCTTCCCCAAAAGATATAAAAAAAATCAAACCTAATCTTTAGGGCATTGTTTCTCAACCAGTGGTACTCATACCACTGGTGGTACTTGAGATAGTGTCTGGTGGTACTCGGAGGACCCCCAGACGCCCACCACTTGGCACTGAAACCATCAATGCCACATGACAAGCAGCAACAGGAGGCTCAGCTTGGCGACAGAGCTCCAGCCAGTGCGCTTTTCGCATACTCAAACAAAGCCTTCCTGCTTGCCTTGAGCTTCGTATTGGAGTTTGTCATGTTGCATCTGGCCTTCCAGTCTGGAAGTCGCTGGCAATGACATCATCACCAGTGAGTTCCAGTGGTACTTCCAACAGGTGGATCACGCAAAGCAGGAGATAACGTTGAGAAACGCTGCTTTAGGGAGTTAAGACTCTGAAAAGAAACAAAGTCATTCTTTAATACAATATATCAAGATTTTGTATATTATGTATTATTCAATATTTTATATATTAATTAGAACAACGGTTCTCAAACTTTTAACACTGGGACCCACTTTTTAGAATAAGAATCTGTCAGGAACCACCAGAAGTGATGTCATAACTGTGAGACCTCAAGCAAAAAGATTTTAACAATCCTAGGCTGCAATCCTACCCACATGCCCCAGGAATAAGACCATCAACTATCATTGTTAAAAGCATATACACAGCAGCCTGTTAAAAGTACAGATCTGTCACATTTCCCCACATGCAGTCACATACCATGGTAGCATCAAGTTCAGGCTGACCAGATACTATTGCAGGTGGGTCCCCATTCATTTCAATATTCTATTTTTTAATATATTAGACTTGATCAGTGTGACTGGATAGAGCGCAGGACAGAGTGCCTCTACCTTCAAACATTGTACAGAAGAGGGAATTTGGGGAGGCGCAGTCTTTTAAACACTTCCATGTTGAGCTGCATCTGCCCAAATTCCCTCAGTGCTTAAAGGCAGAGGCGCTCTGTCCTCCGCTGTATCCGATCACCCTGATCAAGTCTCATAAATTAAAGACAGAAGATTGAAATGAATGGGGACCCACCAGAAATTGGCCCGTGACCCACCTAGTGGGTTCTGACCCACTGTTTGAGAAACACTGAACTAGAAAGTTGCAAGAGCAAATCGGTTGCAAGAACAAACGGAAAAACCAGCCGAGACAAGGATAGTGAAGTCAGTGGCTTGGCGGGGGGGGGGGGCAAAGCACTAAGTTTTGCAGTTAGGCTCCCTGCAAAATTTAGTGCTTTGCCCCCCCTCTAGCTATGCCACTGAGTACAGTGCACCACCCACAGGCCCACTTACTCCTCTTCCTCCCCCTGCAGAGCCTCACAGAGCCTGGCTGCCAGCTGCTGAGCCCCTGGCCCCATCCTGACACTGGAGGGGGAGCCACCAGCAGGAAGCTCATCAGCCCCACACGGGGGGGGGCAGCTGGGCCAAGTAGGGCCACCCTCAGGCCACCAGAGGCTGCCCCCCCCCTCACAGTGCACCGGCCAGAGGCGCCCTGCCAGGGTGGGCTTCTCTCAGGCAACCCCTCCACTCCCGCAGCGCCGCCATCTTGACTCCAGGTTTGAAGTTTCCCTCCCGGCCTCTCGGGGGAGCCTCTCATTGGCTGCGAGCGTCAGCAACGTCACCCATTGCTGATTCAGCGGCTCGGCGAATCAGCAGAGCGCTTACAAAACAAAAGGAATGCTATGGAAGCGACACAATGTGTCCGCCCGTGCCGTTGGCTGGCAGAGACGCATTGACAACACCCCAACAACAGGGAGAGAGAAAAATATTTTCTGCGCTCTGTGCTTATGGAACTCATAGAGGTCACAAGTTGCAGCCCACACTTTCCTGGGAGTAAGCCCCATTGACTATAATGGGTCTTACTTCTGAGTAGACAGGCATAGGAGTGGGCTGAGGCTGCAATCCTATCCACACTTTCCTGGGAGTAAGCCCCATTGACTATAATGGGTCTTACTTCTGAGTAGACAGGCATAGGAGTGGGCTCTGAGGCTGCAATCCTATCCGCACTTTCCTGGGAGTAAGCCACATTGACTATAATGGGGCTTACTTCTGAGTAGACAGGCATAAGATAGGGCTCCTGGCTGCAATCCTATCCACACTTTCCTGGGAGTAAGCCACATTGACTATAATGGGGCTTACTTCTGAGTAGACAGGCAAAGGATTGGGCTCTGGGCCCTAAGGCAGTGTTTCTCAAACTGTGGGTCGTGAGCCAATTTCAGGCGGGTTCCCATTCATTTCAATATTTTATTTTTAATACTTGATGCTACCATGGTATGTGACTCCTTTTGGGGAAATGTGACAGACCTGTACTTTTAACAAGCTACTATGTATATTCTTTTAACTGATAGTTAATGGGACTTACTCCTGGGTAAGTGTGGGTAGGACTGCAGCCTTGGATTGTTAAAAATCTTTGATGATGTCACTTCCTGCAGCCTTGGCTTGTTAAAAATCTTTGATGATGTCACTTCCGGTCATGACATCACTTCTGGTGGGCCCTGACAGATTCTCATTCTAAAAAGTGGGTCCTGGTGCTAAATGTGTGAGAACCACTGCTCTAAGGCATAAAATAACCCTGTAGTGGATAGAGAGGGAGCTGACCATCACTGCAGCAACTGTTACCCTGCACGTGTCTGATCTCATCTGATCTCGGAAGCTAAGCAGGGTCAGGCCTGGTTAGTACTTGGATGGGAGACCGCCCAGGAATACTGGGTGCTGTAGGCTTATACCATAGTCTTTCGAGACTGAAGGTTGCCAACCTATGACTTTCACCATTCCAGCATGGTTGTCTGGTCCTACCAGATATGGTGGTATAGTAGAAGGCCAACTTTGCTTATGCTCAGAGGTTTGGAAGAAACAGGTGAGAGGTCTAGGAAGCTTACCTTTACTCTTTTAACATTGTGCCTATGTCTTGTATTTATTCTCTGAAATACCCAATGCCTTTCATTCTTTAATAAACATTATTACAGGCTTGTGTCTGTGAGTATGAAGTGATTCATCTAAATCCAGCTTGGCCAGTCTGCTATTGTTGCACTGTAGCAGTGCCTTGAGACCTGAGTCTCTGGAGTTTGGAGAAGCTCAGAGTCTTCAAGGGCTGGCTTCTAGCCTGTATGTCTTCAGCGTCCATTGGGCTGGAGAACTAGCCCCATTTCTGCCCAACCCACAGGTGTACCCATTTGATCCCTGTTGCGTATATGCAAAATTGGGCAGAAGTGGATTAACCAGGGTGGTGGTGGTGTGCCAATGAGGGCAGTAGCCCTGAGGAAATGTTTGTCCATCAGTTAGCATGTGTCTGAGCTAATTAGATGGATATGTGCTAGAAACTTGTACTGGGTGTTTGGTTTATTCAATTAAGAACTGTTCCCTGAGCCCCTGAGGTGTATTCAGGCCCTTGAGTTTGTGGGACACCTTAGAACAAATCAAGAACAGTAGCCTTGTATCTCAAGTTGATGGTTAAACTTTTGAGAGGGAAGGTTACCTGAGAACTAATTAGGAACATGCGCTCCTTACTCACTGTGGGCCAGGGGTGTGTCACGTCAGCCAGTGAGGCCCAGGACCATGATAGCCACCATCACACTGAGTGGCAAACTAATTATGCACTCTGTGAAGAAGTTCCTTCTTTTGTTCATCCTAAATCTCTCCAATCAGCTTTACTACATGACCTCCAGTTGTAGAGTTGTGAGAAGGTGGGGAAAACTACTGTCTCACCACACTATGCATCATTTTATCATCTCAACCATGTCATAAGAACATAAGAACATAAGAACATAAGAACAGCCCCACTGGATCAGGCCATAGGCCCATCTAGTCCAGCTTCCTGTATCTCACAGCGGCCCACCAAATGCCCCAGGGAGCACACCAGATAACAAGAGACCTCGTCCTGGTGCTCTCCCCTACATCTGGCATTCTGACTTAACCCATTCCTAAAATCAGGAGGTTGCGCATACACATCATGGCTTGTACCCCATAATGGATTTTTCCTCCAGAAACTCGTCCAATCCCCTTTTAAAGGCGTCTAGGCTAGACGCCAGCACCACATCCTGTGGCAAGGAGTTCCACAGACCGACCACGCGCTGAGTAAAGAAATATTTTCTTTTGTCTGTCCTAACCCGCCCAACACTCAATTTTAGTGGATGTCCCCTGGTTCTGGTATTATGTGAGAGTGTAAAGAGCATCTCCCTATCCACTCTGTCCATCCCCTGCATAATTTTGTATGTCTCAATCATGTCCCCCCTCAAGCGTCTCTTTTCTAGGCTGAAGAGGCCCAAACGCCGTAGCCTTTCCTCATAAGGAAGGTGCCCCAGCCCCGTAATCATCTTAGTCGCTCTCTTTTGCACCTTTTCCATTTCCACTATGTCTTTTTTGAGATGCGGCGACCAGAACTGGACACAATACTCCAGGTGTGGCCTTACCATCGATTTGTACAACGGCATTATAATATTAGCCGTTTTGTTCTCAATACCCTTCCTAATGATCCCAAGCATAGAATTGGCCTTCTTCACTGCTGCCGCACATTGGGTCGACACTTTCATCGACCTGTCCACCACCACCCCAAGATCTCTCTCCTGATCTGTCACAGACAGCTCAGAACCCATCAGCCTATATCTAAAGTTTTGATTTTTTGCCCCAATGTGCATGACTTTACACTTACTGACATTGAAGCGCATCTGCCATTTTGCTGCCCATTCTGCCAGTCTGGAGAGATCCTTCTGGAGCTCCTCACAATCACTTCTGGTCTTTACCACTCGGAAAAGTTTGGTGTCGTCTGCAAACTTAGCCACTTCACTGCTCAACCCTGTCTCCAGGTCATTTATGAAGAGGTTGAAAAGCACCGGTCCCAAGACAGATCCTTGGGGCACACCGCTTTTCACCTCTCTCCATTGTGAAAATTGCCCATTGACACCCACTCTCTGCTTCCTGGCCTCCAACCAGTTCTCAATCCACGAGAGGACCTGTCCTCTAATTCCCTGACTGTGGAGTTTTTTCAGTAGCCTTTGGTGAGGGACCGTGTCAAACGCCTTCTGAAAGTCCAGATATATAATGTCCACGGGTTCTCCGGCATCCACATGCCTGTTGACCTTTTCAAAGAATTCTATAAGGTTTGTGAGGCAAGACTTACCCTTACAGAAGCCATGCTGACTTACCCTTACAGAAGCCATGTCCCTCCTTAATCACATGTTTTATCAAATTAGAAAGCCCCAATCTTGTAACCTTTCCTTGTAAGGGAGATGCTCCAGCTCCTTGATTATTTTGGTTGCTCTCTTTTGTGCCTTTCTCAGTTCTACAATATTCTTCTTGAGGTGTGGCAACCAGAACTTCATAATAATAATAATTACAGCATTTGTATACCACCTTTTTCACTGATTCTTTCAACACGTTGGGAGAACCTCACAGACTCAAGGTGGTTCACATAGGCAGGCTATACTAAACTCATCTTTATATCAAATGAGTATTATACAGTATTCAAAATATAATAATATAATGCCTCTGTACAGTATATCTCCCTGTGGAGCCCTCTGGTCTCCAGGCAAGTGCATGTGTTAAATGCATGTCTCCTGCATTGGAACTGGATGTAAATACTGTATGTGTAACAGTATGCATGGCAGTACACTGGGTTTATTCTTTACTAGGTGAAATACCCCTGAGAGTAACCAAAATGCAGAGAGTGACCTTTTAGTTATGGAAATGTATGAGCTGCCACTCATTTAATTCCATGGATGCTTTTTCTAGGTATTTTGTTTCCTGTACAATATTGAATAATATGTGCTAAAATCTGGTATAAATTCTGTCCAAATTACAGAGAACAAACTAGAAGCAGTGTCTGGGGCTGGCAGCAGAGGTCAGGCTACCCCGGGCTGGTTTGGATAGTAATTTTAGCTCCGTTGTGGCCCCACATACGATTCACGGCATAAATATTGTCTGAACCAGTCCATTATTTTATTTTTCACATTTTTATACCACCCATCCTCCAAAGAGCTCAGGGTGATGTACAAAGGCACTCCCCTTCTTTTGTCCTCACAACAACCCTGTGAGGTTGAGAGTTAATGACTGAGCCCAGTTAATGGCTGAGCAGGGGTTGAACCTGGTTCTTCCAGGTCTATGTCCAACTCTTGGACCACTACACCATCCTGGCTGCATTATTAACTAGTCCAGTGGTTCCCAAACTTTTTAGCACTGGGATCCACCTTAAAAAAAAAAAAGTTTCACTTTGCCAGCTGCTCAAGCCTCTGTTGCTATAATGGTGATTGGGTAGCAGGGCTCCCCACTGCAGGTTGTTTAACCCTTGATGCACATAGTCTCTAATCTGACTTGTCAGTTTTGTGAACCACCAAAAAACGGGTTGTGACCCACTAGTGGGCCACAGATCCACAGTTTGAGAACCACTAAGGCAACATTTTCTTTTTCTACAAGCATCTGGGAAGAATTCGACACCCTGTTTGTTTTGGGAGTGCCAAGAACGTCCTGTTGTTGGAGCCATTCTGAACATCTGATGCAGGTGTTTACTGTTGACAGCAGTGACTCAGCCTTATGCAGGTGATCACAAGACCTCCACAGAGGCTGTGACTGAGCTGGGCCAGCTCATCTCTGGGCGGGAAGGAAGACAAGAGCAGGAGGTCTGGTCTAGAGGGTAGAGCCTCCGTTAGCCCAAAGATAACATCAGAAGGTCGACAGTTGGAGAACACCTGCAGCTCATCTGCTCTGAGCATCCATGGGAAGCACTGGAGGCCAAAAGTGAGATCAGACGCGGAAGATCCATCTGAAATGTTGTGTGGTTCTTGAAAGAGAGAACCGTTTATGATTGTAAAAATCCCCTTGAGGGATTTAGAAATGCCTGCCTAAAAAGTCAGAAGAGTAATCCGGCAGTATATGGAGTTGTTATTATTATAAGGGAGTGGCGTAGCTGGGAGGGTGTAAAGCACTAAGGCTACGATCCTAGCCACACTTTCCTGGGAGTAAGCCTCTGACTATAATGGGGCTTACTTCTAAGTAGACATGCATAGGCTTGGGGGTCTAAATCTTGCAGGTGCCTGGCTGCACCCTGCACGCGGCCCCTCCCCTTCGGAGCTATTCCAGGCTGGGGGAGCAAAATTACTGCCCAGGCACATGCAAGACTGAGTGCTTTGCCCCCCCTAGCTATGCCACTGGCTGCAGCAAAATATTCTGAGCCCAGCACGTTCCAGACACGGCTGCACGAGGAGTCAGGCCGCTCTCCTCCGGAAGAGCCGCTCAGGTTTCCCTTGTCGCAGCCTGGCGGTGCCTACCAAGCTCCTGAGTCACGGCCGGCGGGTCTGCACCGCCTCCTGCTCACCTGATCTTATTTACCACCCGCCGCGTGCTTTGCGCTGGGCAGGCAGCTGCTGTGCCAACACACACGCCCCGTTCCTGCTCCAATGCTCGTTCTGCATGTTTGCTCAGTGCTGCTGAAGGTCACGGAGACGACGTGGAAGCGTGTCGAGTAGCGCATGCTTACAGTGCGTAGCGAGGGAGGGAGTGCAAAGCACGAAGTTTTGCAGGGAGCCTCCCCGCAGCGTGCAAGAGGCGGAGGGGAGGGGCCCCTTGCACGCTGCGGGGAGGCTCCCTGCAAAACTTCGTGCTTTGCACTTCCCCCAGCTACACCACTGAATGCATGCCTAAGGGTGCAATCCTATGTACACTTTCCTGGGAACAAGCCCCATTGAATATAATGTTACTGACTTTTGAGTAGACATGCATAGGATAGGGCTCTATCCACACTTTCCTGGGAGTAAGGCCCACTGAGTATAATGTATAATGGTACTGTTCTGAGCAGACATGCATAGGATGGGGCTCTAAATGTTGTCCAAAGTCTCCCCCCCCCCCATTAAGCCAGCACAGGCAAGCTTTTAAATGACACTTTTCCTTCTGGATCCTCTATAACTGTCCTATTTGCAAATAAGTAACCTGACTACACAGTCCTCTGATATTGACACGGAGACTGTTCCATTGGTTATGCAAAGGGGGGAGATGCAATAGGGAGAGGTTGCCCATTGGAACCTGTTCTCCATGGGTAGGCTGGCAACCCAACCCGAAAGCAGGCATTTTTTTTTTGCAACAACTGCTGTGCTGTTGTTGCATTGCAGGGGACCACGAGGCTTCGGTGTGGACCCAGTACTTCTGATAAAGCGCCTCGCCCCCTCATCCTGGAGCAGAGATGATCAAGCCCAGAATGTGGGAGGGAGGAGGATGCGGATTCTATCCCGTGACGTCACAATGACCAGCTGGGAGCGTCTGTTGTGTATCCATTCTGGACGGCGGTGGTAGGGAGAAGCCCCAGAAAATTCAACCAGCGGTTGCAATTGGTAGCAGTGGAGTTGGGTCCCTTGGAGGCATCTGGGGGGGACGCAGAAAGCGCTCAGCCGTCTAATTTCCAGCCATGAAGTTCCAGTACAAGGAAGATCATCCTTTTGAGTACAGGAAAAAAGAAGGGGAGAAAATCAGGAAGAAGTACCCCGACCGGGTGCCTGTGAGTGGTGGACAGATAATGATGCTCCTGTAGACAGAAGATGTGGAGAGAGCTTATGTGGGGAAGGGGCTTGTGATGCACTTGGAGGGTATTTTCCTTGCTTTTTTGGAGGGAGCCCCACAGTGGGATGACCTTCTCTGCCTTCAGTACCTATGTGCGTAGAAAGTGCATGATGTTGCTTCATAAAATGCACATCTATCTGCGCATAAAATTGCGCTGCTTCTTTGTGTTGATGATGTTGCTTACCTGTTCATAAAATGCACATTTATCTGCACGTAAAATTGTGCTCCTGCTTTGTGTTGATGATCCTGTGCTTTTTATGCAGCACCAGGCCAGAAAGGGGGGGGGGGAGAAGAAGCTCACTTCATGCGCCTCCACCCCCACCCCCCTTCATCCTTCTTCCCTGCCACACAAAAATGGAGGCAGAGGGACAATGGCTGTGTGTTAATGATGTAACCTTCAGAGCAAAGCTGCAAAAGGCTCTGTGATCCTTTTGGAAGGGCCTGTGTGTGGAGAGGAATCATTTTGTTCTGGTTTTTTTCCTCCCTATGATCCTACCTAGTCTGCTTTTTGAGCCTCGCGTTGATCTTTTTGTACCAGAGAAGGCAGATGTCTGCCTGGGAATCTGTGGCCTACTCTTGGTTTAATTGGGAGGGGAGAGGAGATTGCAGGAAAAGTGGTCATGATGGGCTCTTGCTTCACTCACATTTTTGCTTCCTGATCTTTGGACCTTTTTAGGAGATTAGTGAACTCTTCTCCCAGTCTTAATAGTTATTATCAGGGCCCATGACAGAGAGATGCAACATCATACCTGGGCCTGAGATCAAAAAGGGGGCCCAGGAGCCAAAGGATGGGAGGTAGAAGTTTCCTGGGATCTCAGAAAATGTCTGCTTACGTTGTGTAAAGGCTTTCGTTCACATTTTGTGTAAGCCTACATAGTTTTATACACTGTGATTAGTAGAAAATATGATCCCATGAAATTATGATCCAATTGGAGAAGGGGCCCAAAAGAATGTACATTTAGCTTGTACAAAGGAAAAAGGTAGGCCTCACCCTCTGGGAAAATACCATAGCTTAATAGTACTCCCTGATAAAAAAACCTCAGAGGCCCCGTGAAGGGTACCTTCTGGTGAATGCTGTACTAAAGTCATTATACAACTGCTGCCTTTAAAAAAGGCTTATGGCCCAGTTCTCTTTGATGACTTGGTACTAAGTTCCACTGAGATCCATGGTGCTTGCTTCCAAGTAAGTCTACACCTAGAGACTGCAGCTTTATTCCTTTAAGGAACATTTCCCACCCCACCCTCCTTTATAAGCCCTGACCTTTGGATTTTATTTTGCACCATATTTTTTTTAACTTACTATGATTGCTTGTCAAAGTATTTGGATAAGTCAGAATTGGACTAGATGGGCCTTTGGCCTGATTCAGCGGGGCTCTTCTTATATTAATTAAGGGGCTGTTAATAAAACCTTGAACAACTCTTTTTACCTTTTTCTTGGTCATCAGGTGCCCTTTCAGATAGTTCCTTATTCATCCTTACAACATTCCTACAGAGAAAAGTTATGTTACTGTGTTGTTCCTGTTTTACAAATGGGAAACTGAGGCAAATAATTAATGTTTATCTGTCACAGGAAGTGTCAGAATCATGGGACTTAGAATTCTTAAGATGTTAAGAGGCCGAGTCAGAAATATTTGTCTCATGATGAAACAGATTGTTTATAATTTGCAACCTAGAGCACAGTGAATGCCTTTTTACCTAGAAATGAGGATGGCGCTTTAAGATACTGCATATAGGTCAGTATCATAATGTAGCTGACATTTTCCTTTAGATCTCTTAGGTCTTAACCAGGTCTACTCAGAAGTTAAGTCCTATTTTGTTCATTGGGGCTTACTCTCAGGAAAGTGTGGTTAGGATTGCAGCCTTAAAGTCTTAACAATACTTATGTTGGTATCCATCATTTTTTCTGATACTTGTCTGCGACATTATCAGCAACACCGGAACTAGCTTTGGATTTGAGGATGAGGGGAATTCTACATTTAAGCTTGATGGAAGACAGTCAGCAAGTAGTATGGAAATTGTCAGAAGGTGACCCTTATGGTAGGCCCAAAATGCAGGCTCACTGTAGCAATTTTGAAATGCAGGCTGTTAGCCATGTTCAGTAGATTTTGCTAGAACTAACAGAGCAGGCAGATGCTGCAGGATACAGTATGGTATGAGGTTATTATGGGAGCAGACCAAGATTGGGCTAGCAAGGACTGAGGGCCCAATCCTGTCCAACTTTCCAGTGCTGATGCAGCTACAACACAGCCCCAAGGTAAGGGAACAAATATTCCCTTACCTTGAGGAAACATCTGTGACTGTCTCTTCACTGCAAGATGTTGTGCACACCCCATGGGAATGGCTTCATCCACATTGGAAAGTTGGATAGGATTGGGCCCTCAGTGTGGGAAGTGGTATTCTGGATTGTATTTGTCCTGGTATAGAGCAGCAGTTAGCAAAAGACAGTTTGAGGCAGATACTGGCCCACAAGTGTACATGTTTGGTCCCTGTTGCGGTTGGGCAGAAATGGCTTAAAGTCAAGGGCATGATGTCTCATGTTGTGTATGGCTATGCAGGTAATCTGCTGCTGCTTTGCTTGAGTAGTGTGCCTGGTTTGAAGCTGCATCTGGCGTATACAAAGCAGGCAGGTGGGCCTAGCACTAATGCAAGCTTGCCCTCCAGGAAAGTACCATAGCTTAATAATAGCACTCAGGTTCAATGTTGGGCTGTTCCAAGTACCGAGTTCCTGAGAGCAGCTGTTGGCTGGTGAGTTATTGTGGTCCTTAGACTCCTGGCCTGATTCTGTGCAAGGGAGCTCAGAGGAGGAATGTTACATGGGGAGATATATCTAAAAACAATTGGGAAGACTTGACCAGAGCATCCTTGCATTTCTTTTCTTGTCTGACATTTGAGTTCCACCTGGTGCCCATGTTTCCACTTTCTAACAGAAAGGAAGTCTGGCTGGCACCGGTCCATGGTTACAGCAGATGCTACCTGGTGATAGCCATACCTGGAGAGAACTTGTGTATAGCCATCTTTTATGTGTTGCTTCCTGGTAACAATATTTTTGCTTTGTGCAACTGTGTTTTGTTAGTTTAAAAAAAAAAATAACTATCAGATTCAAAATCAGAAATGAGGAAAAAATGCAAGGAGGAGGAAGAGGTAGCAGCAGAGTATAGATTAGGAGTGTGCAGCTTGGATCATGTGGGCCCTTTCTGTATTTTTATACATGGGAGCGCTGCATCATTGTGCTGTGATAAAGCGTCTTTTGTTGTTCCCTCTTTCTCTTTGCACTCCATAATACGTTCTGTCTCCCAGTGGTAGGTCCAGAATTTCGGAGGCTTCTCTGTAAGATGCCCTCAGTAGATTCTCATAACTAGGAAGATGCATGGAGTGCAAACTAAGAATTATTTCATTCTGACCTTCTTGGGTGCTCCTGGCAAAGTAGAAGTGGTGGGGATGGTGGATCCTCTGGGGCCCTGAAAAATACTGGGATTGTGACTCTCTGGAACCAGCCCTGCTGTCTATCTTCATGGACACACATCTAAGAACATAAGAGCCCTGCTGGATCATGCCAAAGGGCCATCTAGTCTGGCTTCCAGTATCAAACAGTGACCCACCATATGCCTCTGGGAACACACAAGACAAGATACCTGTGTCCTGTTGCCACTCCCTTTTCTCTGGCATTCAGAGTCAGCCTACTTCTAAAACCAGGGGGTTGTGTATACCCATTGTGGCTTGTAACCTGTGATGGACTTTTCCTCCATAAAACTGTGCAGTCACCCTTTAAAGGCATACAGGCCAGGTGCCATCTCCACATCCTGTGGCAAGGAGTTCCGCAGCTTAATTACATAATGGGTAAAGAAATATTTTCTTTTGTCTGTCCTAACTCTCCCACCATTCAATTTTAATGGGTGCTTGCTGGTTCTGGTGAAAAGAACATCCATGCATCTATGCCATGCATAATTTTGTATGTTTTGTTCATATTCGCCTTCAGATGCCTTTTTTCTAGAGCCCCAAACACTGTAGCCTTTCCTCGTAAGGGAGGCGCCGCAGTCCACTAATCGTTTTGGTAACTCTCTTCTACACCTTTCCAGTTCCACGGTATCTACCATCTTTTAAGTCCACCTCTCCGCTAGTTCTCACTATTCCATCTCTCTCACCTCTGCAACCGATAGTGCGCTTTTTCTCTGTGTACCACTTGATAAGTCTTCTCTCTCTGTATCCCCATTTCTGAAACCCCTTTTCTTTCTGCACTTCATTTTTGCTCTGTTTCTGTCCCTCACCCTAATTTGTATTTCTCCCCATTAAATTAGATCGCAGTGGCATGCGAGGTCCTTGCTCTCCCAGCAATTAATACCAAAGCAGGAGTCTCAGATGCAGTGGGGCATGCAGTATGACTGCCTGCAACAGGCTAAAAAAACTGGCCTTAACTGTGTTCCACCTTCTCCTCTGAATTCAGGGAGAAGAAGGGCAGGTACTGTGAAGCAGACATTTCCCATCTAGCTTTTGATGCTTCCGAAGTTCTTAAATGTTTCTGTAAAGATGTGGGGGGAAATTGCAAACAATGGTTGCAGTTGACCTATGGGCCTTATCTCCAGTGCAATACCTGCCCAAGATGATAGAGTTTGGGCTTCATGATTTGCAAAATGTTCAGTGCTATCTAGCAAAACGAACACCAGAGGAGAATTAACTAAATTTGCTTTTCTCTCTCTAGAGGAAAGAAAAGCTGATTGTTCTATTTTATGATGGATTCCAGTAGGTTAACCTGGTTTTAGCACATGGAGGAAGCAACACATGAGCGAATGATTGGGCTTGCATGTGACTCAGGGTGCCTATTGCAGTGGCTTGCCCATCAAGCCTCAACCGCACACACCTCATGTTGTTTGCTTCATTGCTGACACCTGCAGCATAATGGGCCTGGCCCGGCATGGCTGTCATTATGATCTCCTCCTGCAACTGTCTACCTCAATGCTGTTTGACCCACTAGGTGGGTCGCGAGCCAATTTCAGGTAGATCCCCAGTCATTTCAATATTTTACTTTTTAATAGGTTCAACTTGATGCTACTTGAGGCAATTAGTTATCTGACCTTTTCATCACCCTTTGGCAACCCACCAAAAAACACATCACAACCCATCAGGGGGGCCTGACCCACAGTTTGGTTCAGATATCTAATTGCCTCTTGCATCTGGGGAAATGTTACAGTTCTGTACTTTTAACAGACTACTATGTATATGCTTTTAACAATGATAGTTAATGGGACTTACTCCTGAGTAAGCGTGGATAGGATTGCACCCTAAATAATAATAAAAAATAATTTATTTCTGTTGTGGATGAGGGTTCCCTCCACTGCTTGTTGTTTCACATCTGTGATGCAGTAGTGGCAGCAAAGGAAAGGCCAGCCTTGCTTTGTGCAAGGTCTTTTATTGGCCTTGAGCTATTGCAAGACCTTCATTCATACATATAAGCTCCATCTTTAATATATTCATTTATGTAAACTTATGTAAATTTATTCAAATTTTAAATGTAAACTCGTTCTTCCCCCCCCCCCCCGGTCCCCTGACACAGTGTCAGAAAGATGATGTGGCCCTCCTGCCAAAAACTTTGGACACCACTGGTCTACCTTATACACTAAGGCAGCAGAGAATGGGGGGTTCACGACCACTCGCTCCATCCCTCTGCTTCTGGAGCCCAAGCAGTCAGAGAGTGAGGTGACGGGATTTTCTCACAAATCTCTTTTTCTAAAAGAAAAATTATTTAAAGAGAGATTTATTTATTTATTTATTTATTTATTCCCCTGCCTTTTTATCCAGGTTATTGTGGAGAAAGCACCCAAAGCCAGAGTTCCTGATCTGGACAAGAGGAAGTATCTTGTCCCATCTGATCTTACAGGTAAAACCATACTATAGCTTCTCTTTATATCTGTATTAAACCATGTCTGCCCAACGTTGTATATACACAACAGGACAAATGTGTACACCTGTGGGCTGGACAAAAATGAATTAAAGAACCTGTTTGAATAAAAACAAGGAGCTCTTTTGCATGCTTCCTTATCTTTGGGAAGGGATTTGATGCGTTTTTTGTTTTTTTTTTACTTTTGTAGCACAGTATTAGAGGGACAGGTGCATGCATGTTTGTAGAGCAGTGGTTCCCAAACTGTGTGTCAGGACCCGCTGGTGGGTTGTGATGTTTTTTGGTGCCAGAGGGTGATGGAAAGATCAGATAACTAATAGCCTCAAGCCCTGAGCCTATTCAAAAAGCAGATACTATAACTGCTAATTACCCTGCAAATAGCTCAGCTCTTGCAGTTTGCAAAACATGTGTAAATTCAGGGAGATAAATGTTTGAGGGTTTTTTTTCTGGTTATTATTACTCATAAATAAATAAAATATTTATTTCTAGATCTCCTTCTTTTTAAAGTCTGGTAAACTTTTAAGAGTCTGGGTCCCAATAGTATCATTTAAAAAAGTGGGTCCCCATGCTAAAAAGTTTGGGAACCACTGTTGTAGAGAGTTAATTCAGTGGTTCTCATAACCTTGATGAACAAACTGGCATTCATATTCACACCTGCAGATGTGAAATGGAAGGTCATAATCACCCCCCCTCCCCCATTAATGCATCAAGGTCAGTGTTTTCACACTTGTGTTGAAATTGCTAGATTCTTTTCCATTGTGCTTTAAATTCTGGACTCAGTAATCTGTAGAAGAGCCTACTTCTGAACTTAAATGCTTGCCTAATAGAGTATTTGTGGCATTTCAAAATCATATGGTCAAAATCATATGGTCCAGGTTTTTTTAAAAAAAAACAAAGGAGGCATGCAGTTGTTTTTAATGAGCGCAGTCAATAATGGACTTGGCAGTGCAATTCTTCAGTGTACTGATGCGTCTTTTCTGCAGTCCCTATAACATCTTGCCACACAACTCAGCTGGATATCTTTTTAAAAAATTCTTGAACTGAGATGACTACTAGAATGGGAATCATTGGCTGGTTCATACTTCTGCTGTGTCATGGCCTCAGGGAGTATGTTAATCAGGACATTTTGAGGATTTGTGCTACATGTTGGTGTTTTGCTTTGCATAATTGCAGCAGCAGGAAAAAGCCACTGAAAATTGTGGCAGTTGCATGTGCTGACTTTACTCATAGAGTCAGTTTATACCAAAACAGTTGGCCTATTCACACACCATTGTACAATCAAGTACAGAATGACTTACCTGGGTGCACCTTTTCATGTGAATGTTTGCATCTGGGTTCATTTTTCCAGATCAACAAGATTATACCTGCACTGAATGAAATGTGATACTTACTGTATCCAGGCTAACAATTACTGTACCCAGGTACAGTTTTAACAAGTGAATAACCCTAGTGCCTAAGTGTGGTTTCGGCTGAGCTTTGAATTCACCTGCAGCTCTGCAGACAGGTGGGGTGATAGTGTGAGAACTGCTAAGTCTCAAAAGTGTGACAGGACAAAGAGGGAATACTTGACAGCTTGTGGCTGCAGGGTCAAATGTTAGCAAACTGTTAACAGCTGTTTGTCGATTTGTCTCACTCTAGGCAACTTTCATCAATTTTTTTCCCTTCTCCCTGCTAATTCTAGTTGGGCAGTTCTACTTCCTGATCCGAAAGCGAATCCACCTGAGGCCAGAGGATGCACTGTTCTTCTTTGTCAACAACACCATTCCTCCTACCAGTGCTACTATGGGCCAGCTGTATGAGGTGAGTGCATGTTGACTTTCCTTTTCCTTGGTGGAATTGCTGGAACAGCATATACAGTTTTAGGTTTTAATGTAATCCTCATTCCATGAAACGAAAGGATTTTAGATCATACCTTCACACTGTTGGTTACTAGCTGCTATATCACTGAAGGGCACCTGCTTGTGACTGAGACAGAATTTGAACCGGAGGCTTCATAGTTCAGTGTCTTAGGCATGACATCTCACTAGCTCTCATAGTTTAGTCTGGATTCAAGCAGATGCACACTGTGTGAACCAGAAGCCTTGCCTTCAAATCATCCTGACCTGCATAGGCTCAGAGTTGGCTGCAAGCGAATGTGGTGGACCACATTAAAAAAGCTGTAGGAGCAGCAAACTGGTAGGAAGATGCAGCAGCATTGGAAACTCTGGTGTCACCTGGTTTAGAAAGGAAGTAATTGCCAGTGATCTAATGACAAAACACCAAGCAGGCAAAGAAAGATGAGCCAAGGGGTGTCACCCGCTCAGCTAGCCCGTCTTTTGTGGCAGTTTCTCCTCCAAGTCAAAGGTGAATCCCTTCTTTGCAAAGAATCAACTTCCCTTTGGCTGGGAGGTAGAGACACCGCTAAAGACAAGTGAGTCAAGTGGTTGACACTGGTGGAGGTGACACCTCAGCTCTCTTCAGCTATTCTGCCTCTGAGAAATAGGCAAGTCGCTTCTTTGCAAAGAAGTGATTCATCTTCAGCTCAGAGGAGGAGCCACCACAAAAGACAGGTCAACTAACGGGGTGGCACCCCCTGCGTTCAGCAGCTGTGTTCAGTGGCTCCACCTCTGAGCCAAAGACAAATCCCTTCTTTGCAAAGGAGCGACTTGCCTTCATCTCGGAGGCGGAGCTGCCAAAGACAACCGAGTCACGGGGAGGTTTGATCCCGCGCTGGCTTTGCTGGTGGGAACACAAAGAAGCAATTCAAAGAAGACTGCCAAGCCTGGGCAGTGCAGTGGCCATGGTGCACCTGCAAAATTGGTGTCACCTGGTGTGCCCTGCACCCCCCACACTCCCTTAATGTCACCCCTGGGAAGATGGAGATGTCACTTATAAGAAACTTAATTATCTCAGTTCACGGTTATAAGGAAGGAGAGTTTTGGAAACTTCAGTATTAATTATCTTTCCTGTCTAAAAGGGGCATGTTCTATTATTAAACCTACAGGAAGGTCTCTTCTTTCAAGGTCACTCACTGTTGGTGATTGGGCTGAATTATCTTGGCTTGTGACAGTTACACTGACTGAGTTACATTGTCAGTTGCACACTGTAACTAATAACTTGTGGTGTTTAAAACCTTCATCCAAACACAGTCAATGATGTTTGATATCTAGAGCAATAGTAATACAAAAATAAAATAAAAAATATCAGAAGGTTTCACTGATACAGCAGTTCCTTGTGCTTTCATCTGGTTAGGGCAGTGGTATTCAGACTGGGGTGTTGTGACACCCCAGCCTGAGGGCCCTGGCCTCTGCCCCCTTAAGGGGTGTGGGCAGCGGGGAAGGCAGCTCACAGGGCTGCAGGGACTAGGATGTACTCACGCTCACGGTTTTGCAGAAGTGGAGCACAATTGCTCCACTTTAACTTTCTGCAGGCTGGGGAGCCCTGCAGATGCTTGCCCAGGGCTCCCCGCACCCCCAGGACACTGCTGCAGGGACTGGTGAGTACATCCCAGTCCCTGCAACCCTGCCTTCCCTCCACCCCCACTGCCTCCTGCCCCTCCCTAGCAAGCACTTACTGCAGCTTTCAGACTCCCAGAGAGTTTGAAAACCACTGGGTTAGGGACTAGTAGAGCATGAATGCAAGTAAAAAATGAATGACTGTTAAGCGTAGCCGTATTTAGCTTGCAAACTTATTTTGTTGAGCAACAAACATAAATAACTATTTAACACATGCAAATGCATGTTAAATCTAAATAAACAGGAAAAAAAAGAGAAGTATAAACACAAGAACATCGACAAACACTGTTGAAAATTGGAGAAATCAGATAAAAAAGGAAAGTGGATGGATGAAATTTGAAGTGTGGTTATAATTGAAAACAGCTGTGTTGGGGGCCCCTCCCAGATGCCCTGACCCCCAACTTACCCTGGAGCAGGCACCCCATGCCCAGGGTGGGGAGGCTTCCCTGCCCGTGAGGGGGGGGGGCAAAGAAGGTTGGCTCACCCCAACCAGACAGAGGGGGCTGGCAGGGCAAACAAGGAAACAAGCTGGGAACAGGAAAGGCCTTTTCTGCCCCACCTGGAGGAAGGGGAGGGGCCAAAAGGGGGCTTGCTTGCTCCATAAAACAGGAAGCCAGGGATGAGAGGGAGCAGTGTGAAGCAGGGAGCTGTGAGGTGAACAGCTCCTGCTCCCAAGCCAGGTGTGGCAGCTCTACTAAGGAGGAGGACAAGGGTACTGGAACCCCTTCCCCTCTAGCCAATCTGAGGCCTCCCTGGGGGTGGAACAAGCCTGCTCCAGGCCCCTCTAGGGGTGGGCCCCACAGGCTGAAAGAGCCAAGTGATGAAAGTGGATGAAAGTCAAGGAACTGCTGTAAATTTAGTATGGTATACAGTCTAGGGAAGGAGTCACTTTGCCAATGTAAGAAAATTCAAGAAGAAACCTGCAGTACATAATTATATTTGGTGTCCATTGAATTGCCAGATAAACTTTTTTTTTAATCGACTGCTTAAGCACTATGATACCAGTTTGGTGGAAGTACTTGTGCATTATGAAATGAAAATAGTCACCTTTTGTTCAATTTATGGAGCAGTGACGATGTTTCACTGGAGGGCCAAACTTTGCATATACTTGCACACCAATACAACAAGCTGGGGGTGGGAGGTTGCCATATTTCGATTTGATAGAGAGCATTTTCTTTCAGTATAGAGCTATAGAAGCATGAAGGAGTGGGGGATAATAAATTCTACAACCTGCTCTCAACGTCAGGGACACCCACATGTCACCTGCTCACAAACTTGTACACATCACCCTGGGCCATAAACATTTTTCTGTTGGAGAATATTTTATGACTGAGGTCAGCTCTATGACTTGCAAATCATGAGGTGATGTGGAATACATTTGTGGTACATGAGGATCTGGAAAAAGAATATTCATTGATCTGAGTAAGCCACATCAGAATTGTCTTAAGACCATTAAGAATGGTTGAACCAGACAAATAACGAAGGCTGCCATCCTAAGCACACTTACTCGGGAGTAAGCCAAGTTGAATGCAGTAAAACATACTTCTGAGTAAGCATGCTTAGACTTGCACGTGATGATTTTGGTCTTCTGTTGGAGTTTTTAAGCCATTTCTGCCCAATGTTGCAACAGGGATCAAATGTGTACACCTGTGGGCTGGACAGAAATGGATTAATAAGGAAAGGTACACTAACTGAAAATTGAGGTTTATACTTTTAGCTGTCTTAGATGCATTGGAAGCTACCAGTCATTCTCTGGCTCTGACATCTCATCCTTTTCAAAAGCTATTTTTCACCCTACCTATAGTTCTCTCTAAATATAATGGGAGACTAGTACTTAGGGGAGGATAATTTTGTGTGTTGAATATACTAATGCTACCCGCTTTGTTATTTTGAGCTCCCTCCTGCTGCTCTAATTGAAGAGTACAGTGGGCCCTCCTTATCCATGGGCTCAGCATCCGTGAATTTCAGTATCTGCAGATGCTGAGCCTGCAGCTGGAGGGCCTCGGGGAACCTTCCTGATGAAACCAGAAGTGTTTTTTGGTCATGTTCAGAGGTTTGCTGAAGAATGGGGAGAACGTGTGCAGCCTCCCTGCACCTCAGAACACTTCCTGGACATGACCAGAAGGTCCTTTCAGTCATGTCCGGGAGGTCCTCTAAAGCCCAACTATGGATTTAATTTTCTGGAGACTTTGATATCTGCAAGGGGGCAGGTCCTGGAAAGGATCCCCCGCAGATGATGATGATGATGATAATAATATTTAAGGTATTTATATATCGCCTTTCTTGCTCGTCAGATTTCTCCTCAGACTTTATTCAAGGCGGTTTACATAGGCAGGCTATTTAAATCCCCGTAGGGATTTTTTACAATTGAAAGAAGGTTCTATCTTTCAAGAACCACAACATTTCAGATGTTTCTTTCTGATCTGGTTTCACATTCTGGCCTCCATCCTCCCACGCTCAGAGCAGATGGAATAATTCAGCTCAGCTTGTCAGCTGCTTCAAGGTCGCCCGGTGCCGGTGGCCTCGAACTGGTGACCTGCGGATGTTATCTTCAGGCAAACGGAGGCTCCATCCTCTAGACCAGACCTCCTGCCCCCCAGATACTAAGGGCCCACTGAATTTCTGGAACACCCTTAACCAAGCACCAGCTGCTTTCTCTTTGGGTTGCTTTTTCTTTGGTTTTTTCCCTGCCCATGCTTTTCATTTCCAGCTAAAGTGGGACTAGTTGAGAATATTCCTCACAGACCTGTTCACTTCTTTACCTTTGTGTCCCTCTCATTTTCTTTTCTCTTTGAACCCCTTCCTTTTTTAATTCACATTTTTTATTTAGATTGTGAGCATGGAGGTGGAGGGGCCATACTTGGACTGATGTATAGTAGAGCTTTTTTATGCTGGAGGCACTTTGACTGACATTTGTTAATGATATTCTCCCTTCCCCCCCCCCTTCTCCAGGATAACCACGAGGAAGATTATTTTCTCTATGTAGCCTACAGTGATGAAAGTGTGTATGGCAAGTGAACGGATGGGTTGTTAACCTCAAAGATGCAATGGACTGAAAGGACTATTGCGGGAGGAATCTTGTGTCAAATGGAAGCAAGACGAGAGAGAACTGGACAGTGAACCACATATTTCATGCCATCATTTCTTGCACCTTTATCATTATTAGTATGATTTTATTTAAACATGGGGGGAGGGAAAGAGTGGCTATTTGAAGGTATTTGATGGTTGGCACTTTGTGTGATAGAGAGAGATCTGTTTTGCCAAGTCCCCTTACCTTCCATTTTGCTATCTGGCACGTCAGTGAGTGACCAGGGAGGGGAAAGGGTGAAGATGTGTGTGGGGGAAAAAGTTTTCCTAGTGATGTTATGGATGTCCATCCCAACCAGGACCGTCAAAGAGAAGCAGTGGCCTTCTGAGCAAGTGGAAGACATCCAGTCCAAACTGACCCTCTGTGTAGCCCCTAATTTTGCATCCGACTGCTTTTAGGACAGCAGCTCCTTTCTGCTCCCCACCTGCTGCCATTGCATGCAGAAGGCATAACATTGATTTCTGAAGCTGTTTTGCCCATTTCCTCCCTTCGCAGCATCTCAATAGCACGTGTACTGCCCTCATCTTTATCGTGTAGCCTCTTCTGCTTAGCTTACAATACATTAGCAACTTGGTAGTCACATGAAAACGGAATCTTGTGGATGCATTCACTTTTGGGGAACTGCGTGGAGCAGCTTCTCAGGTGGTTCAGCCAATTTCAATAAGGCATGTTGAGGCATGCAGCCCTCTTTCAGGGCATGCCATAGAATTGGGTCCTTGGTGCATATACATTCTTCCCAACTGCACAAGTGTTTGGTGGGGTTATGGGCACTTGCTTACCTGTAAAAAGCTTTTCCCCTGTGGGTCTTTGTCCCACTCTCTGTAACCTTTGCTGTTCCCTGCTTCTTGTACTGTTGCAGGCTTTGCTAAATTGTGACACTTAGACCTGAAGGACTATATGCGCCTGTTGTTCAGTTTTGCTTATGACTGCATTTGTGTGCTGAGTGAGAACATACAGAGACCAAAGGCCATTGTTGTTATCAGTGAAATTTGGGAATGTAACTGGAGCTTAATTTTTACCCCTCTTCTTGCCCTAAGCATCCCGGTAGCAATGTTTTAGTCTCTGCTTCGGTGCGTAGGATCCAGTGGAACAGGGCTACACTGAGAGATGTTTGAGGAGCCCAGAATATGAAGGGTGAGTGTGAAACTAGAGAGGCTCTGGTAGAGTTCAGGGAGCCTACAGGATCAGAATAGCAAGAGGTGTGCCATGAATGGATGACTGTTATGGGCTTCAGTATTTATCAGGCAGCAGTGGGCGAAACAGGATGGCTTACTTTAGTTCTGTTGCTTGGGCCTTCTCTAGATGTACCAAATTGTTCCACTTAGGATGCCAAGTTCCTTCTAATACTGAATTCTAATTTCTTCTACTTTTGTTTGCTCAGTTTCCCTTTGTTTCAGGCTGTTCTGAAAAGTCACATTCCAAATTGAGCAAGTTCAGAACCTCCTGATTGGATCAAAACCTACTTTGTGCATGAGCTACAAGTACCTCTGTGTTAACCTATAAGTTATTTCACTCACCTGCATTCGGGGGACAGGTAGTGGATGCTGAAAAAGACCTTGAGTAAATCTCTCTTCTCCCCCCCCCCCCCGTTTCTGCTGTTCTTTAAGCATTGTTAATGAGGCTTCGGCATACTCACTTGATACATAGGAAGAGTTGTGTTAAAAAGTTTTCTTTTTACTGTTTTGTGGCATTTGCTTTATATTTTCACTCTAGCCTAATTTTGTGACAGACAGTGTTGATTATTCTTTGTGTCATTAATTCCAACCAGCTTCAGGTTCTCGTAAGATGGAAGTTCATGTTACATCTGCTCGATCAATAAACACACACTTGAAAATCTGAGCTGTAGAGTGGGATGGTGTTTTTCAATACATTTGTTTTAATGATGGGAGACTTTCTTGTTTAAAGGTTAAGAGTTTGCCAAATTTTGAATTGTGACCGATGTTTTGAGTTCTTATCTATATTTGACATACTGAGAAGTAAATGTGCAGAGTACCATATTTATTACACTTGCATCCTGCCTTTCCTTGTAGTTTAAGGTGTACATGGGATTATTTAATTTCATCCCTGCAGCAGCAGCCTTGTGAAGTAGGTAATCTATAAAGCCAAACTCCTTCCATAGTCTTAACCTGAAATTTTAATTCTTTCTATATTTAACTGATGAATTTTCCCTGCCTTTAGTGGTGTTATCATATTAACAGTCAAAATGGTTCAAGCGTTGAGTTTAATATATCATATCTGTACAGCAATATTCTCCCCTCTTGGAGCTGGTGTCGTGAGCTGGGAAGTCCCCAACTCAAATAATACCTCAATAATGAACTCAATAGGTAGACTAAGCAAACCTTTGCTTTGGCCCACACTCTCTAATCTGCAATATAAGCATAATACTGGCCTAGGGTTTTATAGGGTTTTGTAAACATTATTGAAAATGTAAGTGAAGTGCCTGAATATTCAAAGTGACACATAAAAAGCTGACCATTGGTATTTGATAGCAGCATGAAAGAGATAAATTGCTATTATGGAGATGTCCTATACCAGCAATTTTCAACCACTGGGCTGTGGCACCTTGGTGGGTTGCATATGGTGTGCCACAGGACTCTGGGGGCGGTGGGGGGGGGCTCATAAATTAGTAGGGCCATTGGAGGTTGTGAGCCCCCTGCCAGCAGCATGATGCACCTTGACAGTTTTAGCGTCTTGTCAGTGTGCCGCGAGATGAAAATGGTTGAAAATTGCTGCCCTGTACTATATTTGTAGGGCAATCAGATAGCAGTTAACAAAATATTATTCACTCCATTTAATTGTAGAGTTTCTTAAGCATGTCTCTTCTTATGAGCAGAGTGCAATCTGGAGCATGATTCCATTATTTGGGGACAAAAATAGATGGGTGGTTTGCTACAACTTTCACACAAGGTAGATCTGGCCTCCGAGAGTGTTCACCTTGGTCATGGCTTTCTCTACTGGGCTTTGCATCTGAGAGAAAAGTAGTAGGGAGGCCATTATTATGAAGCACTTTCTATAGCCTACATCTCAAAGGGGATAGTGGGTCACTTCAGAAAGAGAGAGAAGGGCTGGGAAGAGTAGATTTTTTCAACCACAGCAGAGCAGTGTTCCTTCAAGTCCTCCACACTCCCTTGGTCTCCATTTCCATAGTAACCAGGCAGCCAGCATTGACTGTATTTTTCCTCTAGCAAGATGCAGATATTTAGAATATTAAAAGATGAGGGGGAGAGAAAGCAGAGTGCATGAGATGCCTGAGGTATGGCCTGCTCTCTTGCTCCTTTCCTCTTCTATCTTCCATGTCAGAGGCAATAATATTTGTTCTCATTAAGGATCTAAGTTTTCATGCCAGTGCACAACAAAGTAAGCTGTGGGTTAACACAGAGCATATACACACTTCCAGAATACACAAGGAGATAAGCTGTGAGATACAGAAGGAATCGCAATTCAGCCAAAGAACCTTTGAGCAAAATGCAGTGAGACAGAGGCTGTGCATGGGTGCCACCAACCCAGCAGAACCTCTGCTGCCACAGGTAAATCAGCTATGGGGGCGGATTGCGGGAGAGTTAGGGAGCAGGCTTGGTCAGACCCAGGGTACTTTGGCAGCAGCTGCACACACTGCAACCTATCCCTCCCCTTTCTTGACCCAACCCTGACTGTTCAGATTTATGCCAGCTAAAGAACTGGTGTAAGTCTGGGGAGACCCTTTGGAGATCAGGTGGCCTACAAGGAGGCAAGTAAAAATGTTCTTTACTTACCTCTCTTGGGCCATCTGGTCTCCTGCCAGCTCATGACTTGCACCATGTGCTCTGTCAGCAACATTGTGCACTCTGGACTGGTGGGGGATAGGATTGGGCTGTGTTGTGCACCTGTGAGCCCCATAGGGATGTTGCCAGCTGGCAGGAATTGTAACCTGGGCAGTGGAGCACATGTCCTGGATGACCAACTGGGTAGTGGGGCATGTGATGTGCTTAGTTGAGACGGTGAGGCAGCAGCACCCATCAGCCAAGCTCGTGGTTCCCAAACAGGCCATGACCCAATTTTTGGTGGTTCATGAAAGGGACTGGGCAGAGTAGGCTATCTGGGTTAAACAAGTTGCTACTTTGGTGGGGGGGAGAGCTGCTGCCCAATCACCATTATAGCCACACCCCTTGCCATTTATAAATCTGGCAGCAGCCTGAGCCTTTAGGGCAGGGGTCTCCAAACCCTGGCACTGGGGGCTAGATGTGGCCTGCAGTGAGCCTCTATCTGGCCCACAGCCAGTCTCTGATTCCCTGACAGCCTCTGGCCCAATTGACCAAACACAACAAGAGTTCTGCTTGTGGGATGGGGGAATGGGGGTCCACTTAAGTGTGTGCTTTATTTCTTGGGCTCTGTTCATTTTTGGAGAAGTCCTGGACATTTGAGCCCATTTATTTATTCATTCATCTAAGTTCCATCTTGAATATATTTATTTTTTTTCCGGCCCTTGACACTGTGCCAGATATTGATGCGGCCCTTCAGCCAAAAAGTTTAGAGACCCCTGCTCTAGGGCCTCAAAAAAGTTTGAACCACTGAGGCAGGCAGCAGAATGGCTGTCATCTGCTCCTGGCTGCGTTAGGGAGGGGGTTGACAAATTGCAGCAAATGGCACTTAGGATGGTGCTGGCCTGTCCTATAAAGGGCTCAGAGAGAGAAGACACACACACACACACAAGAAGATGAGGAGGAGAGAGAAGAGCTAGGAAAAGAGGGGAGCCTGCCTGACCCAGAGAAGAGAGTAAGGGTACCAGGTGTGGTCCAGAGGTTTGAGCTGCTGACTCCCCAAAGAAAGCTGAATAGGATCAGTTCAATTGTGCCTGGATGGGAGATCAGAAATCACTGATATGTTGTGATAACCTCTGTGTGAAAGAGAGGGGGGTCGCCGACAAGCCACTGTGAGAGGATGGCAGGAATGTGAATGAAGTCAGCTGGCAAGAGTGATAACAACTTGATCCTGCCTGGCTTGATTTGTAGCTATCTGTGGAAAGCTTGGAAGGCGTGAGCTGTACAGCCAGAGAGGATGGTCACACCAAAAAAGTATAACATCTGGAGAATGAAGGGGTCTATATGACTAGAACAATGTTGTAAAAATGCCTTACAGGGGCGTTTATGTCAGACTGCCTGTGTAAACAGCCTTGAATAAGTCTGTTGAATAGTCTAATGAGGAAGGCAGTATATAAATACTGTAATAAGTAAGAACCAGCACAAACCCAGCATCCACCAGGGAGGGCCAGGCCTGTTAACAAAGGACCCAGGGGCTGGAACTGCAAGTGAGCACAGGGGAAGGGGAGGGGGTCACAAGGTGGGAGGACACAAGCTATTTTGCCCTGTCAAATTGACTACCACCAGACCCTAGCGGTTTTTTCCTCTTCTTAGTTCTGTTGGCCTCAACTCTTCCCCTACATAAGAACAGCCCCACTGGATCAGGCCGTAGGCCCATCTAGTCCAGCTTCCTGTATCTCACAGCGGCCCACCAAATGCCCCAGGGAGCACACCAGATAATAAGAGACCTCATCCTGGTGCCCTCCCTTGCATCTGGCATTCTGACATAACCCATTTCTAAAATCAGGAGGTTGCGCATACACATCATGGCTTGTACCCCATAATGGATACAAGCCTACTACTCGTATCTCCTCCCTGTTCTTTCCTCACCCCGTCTCACCCCATTCTTCTTCCTGAAAGGTCTCTGATCTTTCCTAGTCCTATCAACTGGTCCTGCCATACCCTACACTTCAAAAAAGAGAGAATTGTCATTCTGGGTATTCAGTTCTGAATAGAGCCAAGATCCCTGCACGCCTGACACTTCAAGGACATATTGAGACATGAGTCATTCTCACCAAGGTGAACTGTAAGAACCTGGGAAGGAGGAGCCTGCTGAAGGGACTTCCACAGTAAACAGCAGGTTATCCCCCTCCTGGTGGCCCAGAGGACACTAGCCACAGCTCTAAAGCCCAGCTGTTTCCCAAAGCTGCAAGAACTTGCCCTCTTTTGAGCCCAGAAAAACAATGGAGTGCCTGCAAATCAGCACTCACAAGCAGGCTCCCACTGCTGCCACCTACTGGGTAAAACAGAACTGAATAACCAGCACCTGCAAAACACCCTATCAACCTTCTTCTTTAGTTCCTAGGAACACCCACACTGGGCACAAGGACCAATGTTTTGTTCCACTCAGCTACACCCTTCCTGATCAGTCTTTGACCATCTCAATTTCAGCCTTACATGACTTCACACCCAAAAGACTTTTCCCTTTACAAGAGCCAGACCAGGTGCCTATATTGCTGGCAGGATATGTTTGGGGATGTCAGGATGAACAAGAGTGACTTACAACAGGCTTGCTGTGTAGTCTATTAAAGGAGGGGAAGGGATGGAGTTGAAGCAATAGTGATATAATGTGCCATATGTACTTCACATTCCTTATTGCGGGGGAGAGGCAGTGCCCTATGAGTGACTTAGGACAACCCAGGCCCACCAACGTTAGGCCTTTACCACTGTAAAGGAAATGGATAAAGCCAAATGATTCTAAAAACATCTTTCACATTTTTTGTTCTTGTCCTTGTCTAACTCTCTGATCAATAGCTCTGTTGCCTCTTTATACCTCTTCTTTGCCACTGCAATTAATTTCTCAATTTAGAAGTAGACCAGAACCTCCATTCACAGAGGTAGTCTACTTCAAAATACCAAGTACTAGGGGACTGTAGGCTTGATGTCCTGCCTGTGGGCTTCCCACTGGGTCATCTGGGGGGCCAGAAACCAGATGGGCCCAGTTTGGTCAGTTCCAGCATAAATATTCTTGTGATAGGGTCTTATAAAAGGATTAGAGATCACCATGAAGTCAATTTACAACTATTAATCATGATGACTACAGTGGGCCCTCAGTAGCCGCAGAATACCCCACAGATCCTAAATTCCATGGATAATTAAATTCACATGCTTATTGCATGCTTACCTGGGGGGCATGCCCAGACATCCAGAAGTTGCACACAGCCTCCCCATGTCTCAGAACACCTCCGGATGCCAAGCCTACAGTTAAGGAGGGCCCACTGTATATCAGTCCTCCAAGGGAGTCTACCACTAAACATTCAATATTGAAAGGGCAACAGTAGGATTGAACAGTCATCTTTAGGACCAAGCCACTGCTAGAAACAGGATGTTGGACAGGTATAATCCAGCCAGGTTATTATGTAGAACTCAGGTGTAATAAATAGAGAAATTAAAAGATTGATCAACCTTCTCAGTGTGCACCCAAAACTTGCAGATCCTAAAGTCAGGAATTCCACACTGAAAGTTAGTACACCCCAAAGAGACACTCTCCCCCTTCCTTCAAGAGAAAGTATTCAAACCAAATGAATTAGTGGACCTGGATTTTCACTTAAAAATCCTTTAATCAGCTGATAGTGAACATCCGTCCTTCTTTTGCCAAGAGAAACAAGAACCATCTCCAACCCTTCTACCCCCTTCCCTTGGTGCCCCAACAGTCCAGAATTAGCTACAATTTTCTTGTTGCATTATGGCAATTGGTACTAATAGAAAAAAAACTGCACACATGTGCCAAACTAACATTACAAACCGCACACACTCACATCCTGGTCATTTTGTCGCATTTGCTGGAAGGATGTTTGCTTTGCAAGAAACACTCAGCCTCAGTCCTCAGTCCATGTTTTTCTCACTGATTCTTCACACCCCCTTCATTTCAGCTTATCACACCACGGCTTCTATTTCTGGGGTCTCTTCTTCTTCCAACATGCTGTAGGAAGCGTGTGTCTGGAAAGGCCTTTGGAGAGGGTGGGACAGCAGCTTGGCCATGCAGTTGTGCAGCTCCACCGCAGGGCCTGTCAGAGACACCTCATACTTGTAATTTGTGCCTTTGGTGTCCAGGTTGCTGAAGAAGGCAAAGGCTTCCTGGAAGGAGAGAGAACAGAAACTTTCTCCAAATGCTTGGTCCAGATCATGGGGTTGCAATGACTTGGTGCTTCATTCCCATTTGAGACTTGGAACAAAGAAAGCATTCACTTGCTATACCCAGATTTGAATGAAACAAAACATTTAAGATTCAGAATACTAATCACCCTTTTTATGCTCTTGCATTGCCAGATGCTGCGGGACAAATGTGAGGGGAGAGCAGTAAAATGCCCAGCTTATGCTTTTCCCAAAGGGCGATCTAGCTGGCCACTGTGGGAAGTAGGATGCTAAATCAGATGAACAGTCCTTAGGGGGAGGGACCACAGTGTAGTGGTAGAGGGTATTCTTTGCATGCACAAGGTCTCCAGATTACCTGGAGAGCTGCTAACAGTCAATGTAGACAGCACTGATCTAGCCAAATCAATGATCTGATTCATTGCAAGGCAGTTTCATATATTCATATATATGACCAATGGTCTGTTTCTATGGATCTGGCAGGAACAGGACCTCTTACCTTCCAGCTGGTCTCATCTTCTTTATCCTCCATGCCATTGTGGATGTAAAGTACATCAAAGAAGTAATAGGGACATTGTAGCATTTTCTGCAGGAAGGAAGAGAGCACAGTCACAGCTCATTCAAGAGTGAGTTTGAGGGTTAGCCTTCTCCCAGAAGGATTTTCTAAAGGAAAGGAAAGGAAAGGAAAAGATGCACACCTTCATCTGGTCTGTCACCACCAGCTGAGGCTGGCAAGTGGGCCGGCTGTACACCAAGATGGTCCTGACAACATAAGGGGGCGGGATGGTCTGGATGTTCTCCGTCACAGGGAGCTCAGTCTTCTGCTGTCTGAAGGGAGAGACAGCATATGTCTGCTTTTTTAAATGTCAATTTATTTATGCTTCCATTTCTATCCCACCTTTCACCAATGGCCCCAAGTTGGCAAACAAGACAAGTTACAGTACACAAAAATAGAACGTGTTTTTAACATTTTAAATAGTGGTTCCCAAACATAACTGTGTCACAATGCCCCCACAGCCTCTTCTTCCTGGCAGTCTGGCACCGCCATCTTGGATCTTGCAAAATCTTGTGAGATGACAGCACCCAAAACCCATGAAATTTCATGAGATCCAAGATGGTGGTGCCTGGAGGAACAGGTAGGAAGGGCACCAGAGAAATCCAGTTGTGAGTGTGCCACAATGCCCTAAGATGCCAACACGCACAATCTGAGAACCTGGCATAATAGGATACACTACAATTAGAAAACAAAAATGCAGCATCAAATTGACATTAGAAGGGAGGGGGTCACTATGAAATGCTAAAGGCCTGGTAGAATAGATAGATCTCTAAATTCTTTTTAAACCATTACAAACCCCCCTGCAGTTTAAGATTTCCAGACCCTGAAGGACCCCCAAGGAGAAGGCCATGTCCCACATGCAAGTTAACCTAGATTCAGTCAGTGAAAGCATGGGAGCAGGGTCCTCCACCCCAAAGACCTTAAAATGCAGGATCACATAGCATGTATGGTCTTTAATGCACCAGGGGCCACACTTGTCTTAAAGGGATAGGCACCTAAAGAAATAGGTCTTAAAGGGTCTTAATAGGTCTTAAAGGGAACAGGCACCTAAAGAAAAAGTAAAGAAAAAACTTCTTTACTCAGCATGTGATTGGTCTGCGGAACTGCTTGCCACAGGATGTGGTGACGGCATCTGGCCTGGATGCCTTTAAAAGGGGATTGGACAAGTTTCTGGAGGAAAAATCCATTACAGGTTACAAGCCATGATGCGTATGTGCAACCTCCTGATTTGAGAAATGGGCTATGTCAGATTCAAGGGAGGGCACCAGAATGCAGGTCTCTTGTTATCTGGTGTGCTCCCTGGGGCATTTGGTGGGCTGCTGTGAGATACAGGAAACTGAACTAGATGGGCCTACAGCCTGATCCAGTGGGGCTGTTCTTATGTACCTTGAAGTCAACCCAAGAACAGGTGGGAAGCTAATGCGGTTCTCCTAAAACTGGAGTCACATGCTTCAATCTGAGGCCTCCACCAACAATCCGACTGTAGCCTTTTGAGCCAGTTATTTCAGATGCTTTTCAAGAACAGCCCCCAGCAATGCATTGCCAATAATTGGCCAAATGGGATGAGGCACAGGAAATAATGAAATCTGTGGTGCAGATGTTGGTTCTGTGAATCTGGATCATTTAATTCACATGAACAAGAAAGTTCTTTGCATACACTAACTGAAATCCTACAATAAACTTGCATTGTTCATGTATTGCAAACAGGAGGTTGAGAGAGAGTGTGGCCTAAGGCTACTAAATGAGTTTGTGGCAGAAGAGAGATTCCACTGGGGACTTCCAAATTCATAGTTCAGGCCTTTGTCACTTTGCTGTCTCTGGCAGGACCCACCACAAGTGGGTGGAACAGCGGCAGATTGGTCTGAAGTAATGGTGGACTCAGGCTGCCTGTCATTCCAAGTCTACTGCCACTGCCACCCTCTCTCCATTTAAGAATGATTGGCTTCGTGCTGGAGTTGACATGAAGCAAATAATTCCCCTGCTTACCGGGCTCCGTGTGCACTGCCTTGAAATCTAGTAACCTTTGGAAAGCTGCTGCCAGTTGGAGACAATAATTCTGGACTACATGGACCAATGATCTGATTCAGTTCAAAACTGCTTCATTGGAGGATTATACTATGTGCTCATTTTCTTTAAAAAAAAGAAAAAAGAAAAGTTCTATTTGTACAACCCAAGATGGCTACAGGTTGGAAGGTGTGAGGATTCCAAACACAGTACTGGTACCAGGCTACTGTGGGATCTGAAGCAAAGTCTGCTCTGAAGACTCGCCCCATCATGACTACTGCTGCCACTATATACAGGGTGTCAGGGGTTGGCCAGGTGGACCCTCAGTCAGAGCGTTCCCTGGCTAACCTCTGATGTGTACAGATGCTCCAAGATGAACCAAGCCACGGGCTCAAAGCCAACTTACATGAGGTTGAAGAGGCCTTCCAAGTCTGAGGGACAACAGTTAAGATCCATTTCCACAATACATTTTTCACACGCAAGCAGTACCATCATGTTGAGTTCAACAGCAGCAACATCTTGAAAATACAAGCATAAAACCCACACACAAACCAAATACAGTTTAAAAAGCACCATACTGACAACCACTGATGCCGGCCTACGGTATTGGAATAGCTGAAGATCTGGCAAGGAGGTAGGATGTGGTGTCAGCAGTGGCCCCTTTAAGGGTAAGGCCTGGGCATTCAGCAGAGAGTGTGCTGCACAGCTGCAGCCATTTGAAGGCAATAAGGTCCTCAGGCATGAAAGCACCTGATGAAGGGAGAGTTTGGTGTGGGTAGTAGAAGGAAGGGGAGACTGGATTAATGGACTGAGTAACTAATAGAACTGCTGATGGACTGATGTGTGAATGGACTTTGGAGACTGCTGGAGCAGAAACTGCTGGAGACACTAAGATTGGTGTTTGGCTGCCATGCCCAAGACCTGTGGAGGACCAAAGGGCTGCTGTAGAAGCAGGAGGCTGCTGGCAGGAGAGAGGACCTCTGCAGATTGAACAGGCGAACTATCCTGGTGGTGGGGTCCAGCAGGACTGCAAGGCAGAACTAGAGTCATTGTTGGGTAAAAAAGGGAGCTAATTAGCTAGAAATGGGCATAGGTTCTCCAGGCAGAGCTTGGACTGGGAATCTTGCAAAACACCCACCCTGGCTTTAATCCAGAAATATAACGTTGGGCCAAAGGAGGACTGGAGGGGAGGGTCCAGTTCCACCCACAACCTAGAACCTGCTGCCACATGTCATTCCTAGAGAGGATGCTCTACAAACTCCTCATTTGCATTCAGTTGGGCTGGTAACTAGGAATTGCATTCAATTGGGGGAAGAAAGAGAGAGAAACCTTCAGAGAGCTGAACTGGTGCAGCTGCCTATCTAAAGGCATCTATGGCATCTCTCCCATACCTTTTTCCCCACTCCACTTTGGCTCACTCTTCAAGTCAAAGAATTTTAGTTTGCTCTTGGCTGACAGATAGTCTCCTGAACTATCATAGTGGTCAATCTCGCACCCACATCACACAGGTCCTGGCAAAAAGGATACTGAAAGACTTGCAGACTACTGTTTCGAGGTCATACAAACAGCTACACACTTCTCTCGGGTCAGAAGTGAAGCCTGAGAGCTGCAGAGAGAGGAAAGTCCTGTTCATTATGCTCAAAGGTCACACATAGAAGCTGTCATAAGTGCAAAAGTCAAATGTACCCAGGTGACATCATTATTCACAACCACCAGCGCAAACTCATGACTCTTGTCGATTTTGTGTTTGGTCCGGACGAACATTTCTATCATCTTCTGGGAGATGTTCAAGGCATTGGTTTTGGACCTTCCAGAAAAAAAAGAGGAAAAAAACCGCACATGATAAAAGGCAACTTTTGGGTACCACCCTTTCAAAGGTTTCTTATTCTTCCACATTCATTTTCCTCTCTGGCCTTCCCCAATCTGTCTTCTCTATCCAAAATGACATGGCCCGAATCATTCACCTTTTCCCCATCATGCACCCCTCCCCCCCATGATGTGGAGCACTGAACCTGGAGTTTCATACTTAAACTTGCATACACATTGTACGTAACTTAAATCCAAGTAAGCAGGCAGAGCCAACTAAATTAGTGGTCAGAAACTAGTCGTGTTAGTCTGTTTGAAAAGTAAGTGGGGACAGATGCATCAAGGCCCCATGTCTCACCCCTCAAAATTGTTGCCAAATTCCACATTAAATAACTTTTAAAGTTATAAAACTTTTGTTTCCCAAAATATCTCATATATTTTCCTATGTTCATATGTTTCCTATGTTCATAAGGAGCACCTTAGGAAATATATAGACATCCCCAGTATCTACGGGGAATATGTTCCTCCCTCCCCACAGATACCAGAAACCACGGATAAGGGGGGATACTACCTTATGGTTCCTTGTGCCCCCTGAACCTATTACCTTTGTTTATCTTCATTAAATTTACTCAAAATAAAAAAGTCTTGTTTAACCAAAGGCTATAAGCAGAGAGCTTACAGCAGACATTAACTTCCTGCTTCCTCTTAGTCTCCCTTCTAGCCTGCAGACTCCCTGCCTGCTTGACTTGCTATAAGCTCTCTGCTTATAGCCTTTGGTTAAAGCAAGACAAGTTATTACTGCACACGAATATAACGAAGATAAACAAAGATAATAGCTACAGGAAGGGGGGCCCTTGCAATATCACCGATAACCAGATCTGTGGATACCAGGGGATGCCAACAACAGCCTTCTTTTCTCCCCCCCCCCCACACCCCAGGTCAGAATGTTCTTTCAAAAGACTGACCAATAAGAACACAAAGCACTCACCCATTAAACGACTCCAGTTTGGAATGGGACATTTCCTCTGAGAGGTCCAAGCAGATGATCTGAGACAACAGAGAGCACGAGATAAATTAAGAGGTACTCTCACCCTGAATCCAGTTAGCAGGCACAGTGGCTTCATTACGCTTCAGGCAGAGAATGTTATTTACAGAATAAAGTACAACTAGAGAACTGAAGATACATTAAAAATGGGGGCACAGATTTCTCCCCAGTCAGATTCCCAAAAAAGAAGTGAGAAAAAACCAGGAAAAATTGAAAACACTAAAACAGGTTAAAGAATTTGGGGCTTTTCAGTTAAGAATAGAAGAGAATGGATAGAGAGGAGAGAGTTCATAAAATTACACATGGTGTGGAAAACATGGTGAGTCAGAAGTTACTCTTCTTCTCTCATAATATCAAACATTTGGGTCACCTAAAGAGACTGACAGAGAACAAAAAGGAAGTCTGCCATCCCACCACACATAATTCACTTCTGCAGTTTGCTGTCACAAGGTGCATTGATGGCCATTTTCTTAAATGACTTGGAGAAGGAGTATGAAAAAAAATTCATGGAGGAGGAGGAGAGATCTACGAAGTGGCTGTTATAATATTAT
This sequence comes from Tiliqua scincoides, assembly GCF_035046505.1. NCBI lineage: Eukaryota > Metazoa > Chordata > Lepidosauria > Squamata > Scincidae > Tiliqua > Tiliqua scincoides. The sequence goes on along the minus strand of NC_089828.1, from coordinate 42,943,569 downwards.
TATAGCTATTAGCTATGAGGGCTAACCATCCTTGATCAAAGGCAGTCTACCTTTGAATACCAGTGCTGGACATAAACAAAAGCGGAAGGCACTCCTTCATGCCCTTGAGGGATGCCCTGGAATCACCTGGCTGGGCACTGTGGATGGAAACCAGATTCTGGACTAGAAGGACCCTTTAGTTGGGTCCTTTTCCAAGGACAGCAGTTTTCCTGGCAGCAATATTCCAACATCTCAGGCAGAGAGAGGCCTTTCCTGGCCCTGCTATCAAATATCTGTTTTGGAGACACCAGGGATTAAATTTGGGTTCTTCTGCGTGCAAGGAGAACTGAACTGAACCACTGAACTATCCAGAGCCTGCGACTGCGTCCTGCCCACAGCCCACATGGAGAAAATAGCCAGTGAAATAAAATATCTATCTAGCACCTGTGCCTTTTTGAACAAAGGGCTGTGATGACATTCAGGAAACTCCATTGGGATCTGGTTGCACCTGCCCATTAACTGCATCCACCCACCTGACTGTGGCAAGGGAGTGGCCCAGGGGATAAGCTATGCTTTCCTCCCTTCAGACTAGCCAGTGAGAAAAGCAGAAACATACAATGATCCATTAAGAGAAGGTTGGATAGAGTATTTTGTTCCAGTACATGCAAACCTTACTGCTGAAGTTGACACACTCCTCTGGTCTAGGAGGTGAACACAGATATTCAGCATCAGGCAGAAACTGCTTAGTTGGACTTAATTTTGGATTTTTTTTTCCTTTGACTCTGAGCTCAAATATTGGAATTTGCCATTCTCCTGCCTACTTTTAAAACTGTAAAAGATTCATTAAAAAAACTACTTGCCTGTCTCATCACAGCTAATCCCAGACTGAGGGTAAAGCATGATATGGAACCTTAATCCAGTCTCTGGTAACAGCAGACCTAAACCCTCCCCCACCAGGCATCAGTTGGGATGCAGCCACAAGAGCCAGGACAGGATGCTGTGGCATGCCATGGTCTTCCCTTGAGACACTCGAGTATGTGGGAAGTACAATATGTGGGATGTGTATCTGACACAAGTTCATGGCCAAAGCAAGAATGGAACCAGTGTTTCCGCTTCTCAGTTCAGTCTCTTGGTCACACCAGTCCTTGTGTGCCCATACAGGAACAGAAGCCTTAATGATGATTCTGCTTTCTCTCTCGGTACTCACCACTTTCTCTGGGCAGTTCACCCGTGGCGTCCTGACTTGGAACTCCGTGGGTGGCACTGGGGATGGCCAGCTTTTGCCATTAGCAGCTGGAGTTGGACCGCTTGGCGGGCTGTCACCAGTGCTGGCTGCCTCCCCTTCGCCTTCACTGCGGCTTCCCACACTAGCCTGGGCACTCAGGGTGCGGTCCTCAGCCCCCTCAGGGTTGGAGCGTGTCCTGGGCCGCTGCTCCACAGTGGCTTTTTCCTCTTCTTCCTCAGCCGCGCTGCTGGGCTCTGAGGTGTCCATCAGAGTTCCACGGTCCAAGGGTGAGTCCAGGATTGCGGTTTTGGAGGCCCCTTTTATGTAGGAAAACCAACATAACTGGTTTAAGAACAGAAGAAGAGTTTTGCTAGATCAATTCATAGGCCCATCTAGTCTAGCATCCTATTTCCCACAGGGAAGCCCACAAACAGATGAGGAAGTCATATTCCTCTCTGACCACTGTTCTGCAACTGGTACTCACCAGGGCTGTGGAGCCAGTATACAGAACTTCCAATTGGAAAAGATTCTGCCTCCACCCAAAATTGCTTCTGACTCCACAGCCCTGATACTCTGTCATATGACATCTGTCACTTTATGACATGTTCTAAAGAAAAAAAAAGGTGACTAGCAGAAGCTGGCCCGGGGAAGGTCTCAGTGCTTCAAGTGTTGATGGAACTGCTGCTGCCTGCAGGAGTGGACCAAAAAAAGGAACATAGATCCTGCCAAAACCATTTGCCAGGACATCACTTCCAGATTGCCAGTGGCAACACTGCTTTCTCAAAGATCTCTGATCTTAGAGCCTGAACATCACTTATTTACTAAAACCAACTCAAGGTTTCCCACAATATCAACACTATTTATTTTCTGTCAAGTCTTATATATTGTATTAAGTCTAACGGCAGCTGAAACGACAGTATAACATTTTGAAGTGCTTTTCCATTCAAGTACATTTGCCTTAACACAAAGGGCTGAGCCTTTCATATCTTATGGAAAACTAAAGGGCTGGGGGCATTTTAATTTAGGAAAAAAGATGACAACATGGTAGAAGTTGATAAAATTATATCAGATTGGAGACAGGAACATTTTGCTTCCTCTCTCATAAGAAAGCGACCTAATGAAGGGGTTATGAGATTTAGGACAGATGAAAGAAAGTCCCTTTTCACTCTGCTTATGGCATTCACTGCCACAAGATGTGGTAAGTCACCAAAAAAGGCTACACCAGCACCTTTCAACCTTTTTCAGCTCATGGCACACTGAGAAGGTGCTAAAACTGTCAAGGCAAACCATCCGTTTTTTGAGAATTGACACTGCACTGCTGGTGGGGTTACATCCTACAGTGGCCCTACTAATAAATGACCATCCTCCAAACTTGCAAGGTACACCTGCAGACTATTAACAGCACACGAATTGAAAATCACTGAGCTATACAATAGAACAAATTCACACAGGAGGAGAGGTCTATCCAAGGGCTTTTAGCTAGGATAACTAGACAGATCCTCCATGATCAAATCCACCCTACCTGTGAATACCAAAAACTGGGGACAAATGATAAGATATGACACGATGCCTTCATGCCTGGCCTGTGGGCTTCCTAGTCATTCAGTTGACACTCATTGAGACAAAGTTGCTGCATTGGATGGTCCTTAGTTGTTTTGATTCAACAGGAGTCTAAGGTTTATAAAATCTTGTTGCCCTATGGTTTTGTTTTTTTTTTTTGGGGGGGGGGGATTTCCACAATGGACATCCTCTCCAACACATACTCTTAACCTTGTTTGTTAACAAGCTTAACAACCTCCCCAACCTTTGTTAACAAGGTTAACTTTGTTAACAAGATTGTTGGAAAGGGGCCAAGAACCAAATTAGATAAGAGTCCTTTAGTTATCTTATTACTGTACACCTGAGGGGAAAAAAGGCAAGATTTTTCCCCCTTTCCTCCCCTTTTTTAATGAAGCTGTTTCTGCTCAAACAGCTAGTCACCCAAACAGGGTACATTTCTGAAAAAAAAGCAGAAAATTCTGCAACAGAGACAATTAGGCACACTGATAATTTGATTAATGTTGCCTGTTGCTGTCATTTTTTGAACAGGAGGAATTACAGAAGTGTAGCACTGCCACATACCAGGGATGTGGGGTGGGTGGGCAGGCAGGTGGGGCAGAGCCTCCCCACTGGAGTCCTTTGAAAAACCCCACTGTGTGCGTGGGTTGTGGGTGCTTACACACCTCACACAGTGGCGGGGCTCTGCCTCCCCACCCACCCCACGTCCCTGCCACACACAAATACAGTAAACCCAATATGAGACAGCTGAACTCCTTTCCATTGTCTGATGCTTCAAAAATCAGCTCCAACATTCATTTGCATCTAGAACTTTGCATCCAGTCAGCAGCAGCATCCTTTTCACTGTTCAGTAATGCCCCAAACATTTATGCAGTGAGAGAGGTTTTGCATCCCACATCTTCTGCTCCTCCCTTTGCACAGACCCCCCCCCCCCTCCATGTCACCCACCTGTCCTCCCTTGCAAATTTTGCAATGAGGGGCCACCAGGTTGCAAACGCACAACAGAAAAAGCTCTTGGCAGATCTGGCCCGGAAGTGTGTCAGGGAGAAGGAAACATCTCTTTCCCCCTTTGTTAGGGCTGCTGGGAATTGTAGTTTTCTTTGAGAGTTAACACAATCATCTCTGTAAGTTTAGGGTTGGATTTCTGGAGGCAGCAGCTAGCCAGCCAGTGGGTCAGAATTTTCACACCCTGGCCAAAACGAGGGGATCAGGTGGTGGTGGTGGTGGTGATTTTATAATAACCTCTGCTAACTGGGGTAAGAGGCACTTTTTCAAGTGGGTGCTCCGCTTTTATTTAGCAGGGGGAGAGTAACTGGCCCTCCTCACCCCAGCAGTGTCTTTTCTAGGGCAGTGTTTCTCAAACTGTGGGTTGGGACCCACTAGGTGGGTCACGAGCCAATTTCAGGTGGGTCTCCCTTCATTTCAATATTTTATTTTTAAGATATTAGACTTGAGGCTACCATGGTATGTGACTGCATTTGGGGAAATGTTACAAAGCTGTCCTTTTAACAAGCTACTATGTATATTCTTTTAACCATGATAGTCAATGGGACTTACACCTGGGTAAGTGTGGGTAGGATTGCAGCCTAGGATTGTTAAAAATTCTCCTGCTTGATGATGTAACTTCCGGTCATGACAGCACTTCTGGTGGGTCCTGTCAGATTCTCATTCTAAAAAGTGGGTCCCGGTGCTAAATGTGTGAGAAATGTGTAAATTGTTCTAGTGGCTTCTGTCTGCTAATGTCCCTTTGCGTCTTTTAAGAGTGTGAGCCCTTTTGGGACAGGGAGCCATTTAGTTATTTGATTTTCTCAGTAAACCATTTTGTGAACTTTTCATTGAAATGCGGTTTATAAATACTGTTAATAAGTTTTTATTTCCCTGTTTTCTGTGAGATTTGTTCTGCAGAGCAGTCCATGCTTAAGTCTGCCCAGCCCACAGGTGTACCTGTACTTCTATGCCAATAAAGGTCTTATGTATGTATGTATGTACTGTATGCAATGTTGGGCAGAAATGGCTTCAAGGCATATGATTCTACAGTGAGGTCTTTTAAAAGCTGCTTTCCATCGAAAAGGAAAGGAACTGCGCATACTTGGAGTCCTTCAAACCCCTGGTTTATTCTGAGCAAAAGTACTCTGCCTGCAAGGCTCCTGTAACCCTGTTGTTTATTCTGAAGACAAGGCACTCAGCAAATATTAGGAGTCCTTACAAAGTGGTAAGCCGGGCAGAAAGCATTCAGAATAATTAGGTACACCCCCCGCCTCCATTTTTGAAAAATCAAACATTCTGTGCATTTATATTTAGGGTGTATTTTTTTTAAATGCACAACCCATCATGAGTGCTGGTGAAAAGAAATTGCTTTAAATAATGATGTCTGTGTTAACAACCATTTTTTGAGAGAGAGAGAGAAACTCCAAAATTCTCTTTCACATTCCCTAGTGTTAAATAAATGTAAATAATGTAAAAAAAAAAAAAAAATCCAATCCCAGAGATAAAAATTTGATGAAAATCCATTAAAATAAAAACACAAGGAGCTAGGACCCAATCCTGTCCAACTTTCTGGCACCAGCTCAGCTGCAGTGTAGCCCCTAGTTATAGAAATAAATGTTCCCATACCATGAGGAGGCCTCTGTGATTGCTTCTCCACCACAGGATGCAGTGCAGGCCTCATCGGCATGGCTGCACTGGCCCTGGAATATTGGATAGGATTGGGCCCTAACCTGCTGCATCCTACATCAGAGAAGTTTCTTTTTGAAGCAAATATAATTCCTTCTCCCAAGTGTATCTGTTAAAATGCACTGGGAATAATGAACACCCTATGTAGCTGTCTTCCTTCTGTGTTGATATTTTTATTGGTTGTTTTTTGTGCCATTGTAAGTTTATAGCTAATTGCTTCAAGACATGAAAAGCAGTCAAGAAAGCATTGTCTTGCTTTTAAGGCCCACTAATGGAACACCTTTAGCTATTAACTGAAGAAAAGGTTTTTCTTGTATTCAACAAAAGAAGAGGCTGATGATGGTACAGTAGTCAATGTCCATCTCACCAGCTTCCCACACTAGGTGTATTGTTTTTAAAAGCTCACCTTGGCTCCCTTCCTGGTTTTTCTGAGTGCTTTTAACTGCAAACCTGAGAAATTTCCTGGTATGTAAATCAAATACAGAAAAGAGACATTCCACCAAAGCACAGCCTCTTCCTCTTCTTGAGGACAGGAAACATGTGCAAGGCTTGTACAGGAAAAAGCTAGCGTGATCCATCACAGCAGAACCTACAGCAAGGATTTCATTTCTGCATTGGACCATTTTGGCAGTGGTGCTCTCAGGGTTGCCTATTCCCAGGTGCAGAGAGAAGCCGAAGGAGAAATGGAGAAGGTAAGCTTAGAATGGGGTGTCAAGGTGTGTCTTCGCATCCATTTTTTTGTCATTTTCATTATTTTTCTTCCCTGTTTGGCAGGGAACTTCAGGGGGTAATGCTCAGTTTCCTTGAAAGGACAGTCTCCTTATACCATTTTGGTAATATCTGTTTTGAACTATATAAGCAGCAGGACTCAGGCAGACAATGCTGGTCTTGTAATGCAGCATCAGTCTTCACCCCCACCACCCCAAGCAAACAATATGCACTTGGATACACACACCCACACCAGCTAGCTGTAGGTAACAGTGTTGCCTTCACCCACCAACTCACTCCCATGCAAACTGACACAAGGCAAGGGGAATTTTAATCCCTCCCAATATGCCGTAGTTTGCCTCTTATTTTTCTCCTCTGTGGCCCACTGTTTGCCCACACATGGGGATGCGCAAAACAGGTGCAGTTAGAAAGATATCTGCTCATACCTATGCTGTTGTTTGCACATGGCCAGAGCAGGGAAGGGAGAGTTGTCAATTTTTTTTTCCAGTGTTTCATTGAGATTGGCAATTTTTTTTTCTGTGTTTCAGCTTTGGAAGGGAGTGGGCCTTGGAATCGGCACCAAAGCAAAAGCTGATGGGGGCTCAGATTGGGCCTTCAGACTGTCAATTGCTGATCCAAAGTCTGTTTTTAATTTCTAAAGCTAGGATGGTGTAGTGGTTTAAGAGTTGGACTTAATCCCCACTCAGCCTAGAACAGTGTTTCTCAAACTGTGGGTAGGTTGTGAGCCAGTTTTAGGTGGGTCTCCATTCATTTCAATGTGTATTTTATTTTTACTATCTTAGGCTTGATGGTATGTGACTGTGTTTGGGGAAATGTTACAGATCTTTACTTTTAACAGGCTGCTATATATATATGCTTTGAACAATGATCGTCAATGGGGCCTACTTCCAGGTAAGTGTGAATAGGATTGCAGACTTTGGAATGTTTGGGAAATTTTTTAAAAACAGATCAGCAACTGCTTGGCAGGGTTAGGAGGGTTCTTCTTTACTGTAAATAAAACTAAACTTATACTTATTGTAAATTTTAATGTACTTGATTGATTTAATTTTGTTGTACGGAGATGTTAAAAATTTTCCTGCTTGATGACATCACTTCTGGCCATGACATTACTTCCAGGTTAATGACACCACTTCCAGTGGGTCCCGACAGACTGTCATTCTAAAAAGTGGGTCTTGGTGCTAAAATGTTTGAGAACCACTGGCCTAGAAGATTCCTAGGTGACCTTGGGCTCATTCTCTCAAAGGGAGTGAGCCTTACCTACCTCAAAGGGTTGTTTTGCGGACAAAAGGGGAGGAACTATGTACACACCACCCTGAGCTCCTTGGAGGAAGGGCGTTATTTTAAAAAATGTGACAGATAAATGAAGGCAGTTGCAACATTTGGTGCTGTGCACCCTTGGGTGAAGGGAGGCATTTGGCACTCCAGCTCAGGCACCAGAAGATCTCGGGTCCCATCATATGATCCAAGAGTTGCACACTGAGAAGATTTTACAATGTAGCAGACAATATCTAAGTTCAAGTCTCAGATGCATTATATGCTCATGGCAGCCCTCCCCCCATCCACCTAAAAAATCCTGTTTGAGGAAGGGTTCCTCAGTCTAGCCCTGGCCTCAGTCATCTTCCTGTCCAGTTGAGGAGCTGGAGGGATATCTGATCAGAACAGATGATCCATTGTTACTGTGAAAAAAACAGGAAGGCACTCTTTGTGCTCCCACTTCCTTGAAATCCAAACTTCATTTCAAAGTGGCAAGACGATAGAAGAGTCTACCCTTAGCAGGTAGGATTCTGCAAGAATCCATGTGGTTGTGCCTGGCTCAGTCAGCATGGCCTACATTTTGTGCTGCTGCCTCTCTGAGTGACCTTGGCACGTACATTTTAGCAGAGCAAATTCTCTCAGTGCAAAAATAGGCAAGATTTGTAATTAGACAAAATTTCTTTAGCAGGCAGAATGCATGGTTGCCTTCTTCCCACTTTAGTTGGTTCCTTAACTCAGCTGGGCTCAAGGCGGAACTCTGGTAAGGGGAGGGGCCTCTCTGCTTTCATGTTCAGCAGCATCCCCACTCCGTGACTCCTTGGGGGGATGGAATGATCCTCAGAGATCAAGAGGCCCCTGTTCTCTACTGGTATGGTATATGAAGGGCTGTGGTGGGGTACAGAAAGGGCAGCATATTGATACTCATGCCAGCGAAAAACCAAATGACATGATGTGGGTGTAGCTAACTGGGTGGTTGGCTGCATTAGGTGCCGAGTCACATGCCAGCCCAATGGTTGACCCATGCAGTGCTCTCTCTCTCTCTGGTATGTCCATGTGCTACAGCCTCCCTGGTAGGTCTGTGCCAAGTCTTTTTCTGGTTATTTGGCTATAGTTTTTGATGGAACAAAGAAAATTCAACACAGCATGTTTCATTACATTCTGCATTACAGGGGCCCCCCATATTTGCGGATTCCGTGTCTGTGGATTCAGTTATCAGCAGATTGGGATCCAGTGGGCCTCCCACTGGCCTGCCCCCATGCACTCCCTCTAGAGGGGCTTTTGAGCCCAGCAAAGGGTGGGGCTCATACTGAGCTTTACAGCTCAGTCCACTTCCAGTTTCATGGAGAAACAGGAAATGACTTTTTAATGCCTTAAAAGGCATTAGGAGGCCCAGGTTTCCATAATTTTGGTTGGTAGAGGTGTCACCCTACCTGAGGGTGTCACCCGGGATGTCCCACCCGCCCCCATTAGCTGCACCACTGGCCACACCTTCTCCTCAGTGTGCTTACCTTGGCAGTTCCCACAAGGTGTGCTGCAATTGGGTCCTGCTCCAACCAGCTCTGCAGCAGGATGCTGAATGTTACAAAGGAGAAGGCATCGTATGGCCACTTTTCTTCCTTCCCTGCCTGGGGCACAAAATGCAACCTTTTGTGCTACCCGGCCAGCAGAAGTATTTGTTGCAGTGCTGCTGAGAGTTGTCCTGGCTAAGGTCAGGTCTTCAGAGGATAGGAAGTAGCATCCTTAGAATCGGTCAGAGGAGTGCATGCTCTGTTCCTATTTGAGAGAAGACTCTGCTGGCTGGACAGAAGGAAACAAGTGAACATTGTGTGGAGAGAGCAATCCAGGCATTTGTGCTTCTAGCAGGGAACAGGGGATTGTGAAGCCCTACCTGCAGGAAGGCTGCTCTTCATTGGACTTCAAACACCAACAGGTGGTTAGATCAGCAGTGAAGCTTCTTCCATAGCTGAGGATGCCCTGGTGCAGATGAAAAGGGAACAGAGTTGGATTCTTACATGCTCAGGGGTGGGAGAAATTAAATGCTCCTCTCTTGCCCCTCTCAAAACCAACTTGTCCCAACTCATTTCACTACTACTACTACTACTGCTAGCTGAGCACTGCATGGAGAAAACTGAGAACTGAAAAGGGTTAGCAATTGGCAACAGTGTGTGGCAGCCCACTCCCAGTGCATGGTGTGGTGTTTGTGGGTTTGTGCGCAAATGCAACCCTCCATCTAAGTTTCCTCTAGTCTTTACATGTCTGGAGCAGCTAGGAGAGGGACCTGTAGGGAGAGAACTGTTGAACGACAGACAGACAGACAAGACAAAATTTAGCAGTTCTCACCTGTATATGCCAGTCCACTCCCAGCGTGTGTTTTGGTGGTTTTGTACACAAAGTGCTTCCTTGCATCTAAATCCCCCCCTTGTCCTTATCTGGCATGAGCAGCTATGGATAGGGACATGCAGGAAGAGAACTGAACAGAAAAGGGTTAGAAGTTGGCAACTTTGTGTGCCAGCCTTCTCCCAGTGCTTGGTGTGGTGTTTGTGGGGTTTTCGTAAGTGCTTTCCTCACCCAAGTCTCCTTACCTGGTTGCAGCAGCTTAGGAGGGTGACCTGTACAGAGATAACTGAAGAGAGAAGGTTTAAGAGTAGTGAACTGGGTGTGACAGCCTACTCCCAGTACGTGGTGTAGTGTTTCTGGGTTTGTGCAGAAAGTACTCCCCTCCACCTAAGGCCCATCTTGTCCTTATCTGGCTGGATCATCCGAGAAGGGAGACCTGCAGGAAGAGAACTTAACAGACAAGTGAAAGGAGTTGGCAGTTGTGTGTGCCAGTCCCCGTGTGTGGTGTGGTGTTTATGGGTTTGAGTGGAAAGTACTCCCCTCCATCTAAATACCCCTTTGTCCTTACCTGGCTTGATCAGCTAGGGAGAGAGAACTGGATCAGGGTTAGCAGTTGGCAATTGTGTCTGCCAAGCGACTCCCAGTGCATGGTGTAGTGTTTGTGGGTCTGTGCGCAAGTGTTCCCCTTCGTCTATATCGCCCCTTGTCCTCACCTGGCTGGAGCAGACAAGGAGGGGGACCTGAAGGGAGAAAACAGAACAAACAGGGGTTCGCACTCAGCAACTTTGTGTGCAGATTCACTCCCAATGCTTGGTGTGGTGTTTGTGCTCAAGTCCTCATTTCCATCTATAACTCCCCATGTCCTTACCTGGTTGCAGCAGCTGCGGAGGGTGAGTTGCACAGAGATCATGGAACAGACAAGGGTTAAGAGTTAAGAATTGGGTGTGTCAGCCTACTCCCAGTACACTGTATAGTGTTTGCTGATTTCTGCAGAAAGTACTCCACTTTATCTAAATCCCCCCTCATCCCTAAGTGGCTGAAGCAGCTGAGGAAAACAACTGAACAGACAAGAATTACCAGTGGGCAACTTTGTGTGCCAGCCCACTCCCTGGGCTTTGAGCAGTGTTTGTGGATCTGAGCTCAGGTGCTCTCTTCCATCTTAATCCCGCCTTGTCCTTAGCTGGTTGGAGCAGCTGGAGAGCCTGTCCTGCTGAGGGAGAACTTAAGCCATTTCTGCCCAACATTGCATATATGCATCAGGGACCAAATGTGTACACCTGAGTGCCGGGCAAAAATTGGTTAATAGACAAGGATTAACAGTTTGCAACTTTGGGTTCCAGTCCACTCCCAATACTTGGTTTGGTGTTTGTGGGTTTGTGCCCAAATGCTCCCCTACATCTAAATCTCTTCTTGTCCTTACCTGGCTAAGCAGCTAGGGAGGGGGACCTTCATGTAGGGATCTGAACACAAAAGGATTAGCAGTTTGCACCTTTGCATGCCAACTCACTCCCTGTGCTTGGTGTCGTGTTTGTCGATTTGTTTGTTGTTTTGACCTGCACTGAGAGAACTGAACAGGCAAGTGTTTAGGGTTGGGAACTGGGTGTGCCAGCCTACTCCCAGTTCATGGGTTTATGGACAAAGTCCTCCCCTCCACCAAAGTCCCCCCACCGTCCTTAACTGGCTGAAGGGTGACCTGCACAGACAAGGGTTAGGAGTTGGCAAATTTCCGTGCCAGCTTACTCCCAGTGCATGGTAAGGTATTTGAGGGTTTGTTCACAAAGGCTTCCCACCTCTTAAGTCCCCCTTGTCCTTACCTGGCTGGAGCAGCCTAGGAGGATGACCTGCAGGGAGACAACTAAACAGATAAAAGTTAGGAGTTGGCAACTTTGTGTGCCAGTTCACTCCCAGTGCTTGGTGTGGTGGTTGTGGGTTTGTGCACAAGTACTCACCTCCATCCATACCATCCCCATGTCCTTACCTTATTGCAGCAGCTGGGGAGGGTGACCTGCATGGAGATAACTGAGCAGACAAGGGTTCAGAGTCAGGAATTGGGTGTAGTGTTTCTGGGTTTCTGCACAAAGTGCTTCCCAGCATCTAAATCCCCCCTTGTCCTTACTTGGCTTGAGCAGCTGTGGATAGGGACATGCAGGAAGAGAATGGAACAGAAAAGGGTTAGCAGTTGGCAACTTTATGTGCCAGTCCACTCGCAGTGCTTGGTGTGGTGTCTGTGGGTTTCTGCGCAAGTACTCATCTCCAAATATACCTTGCCTTGTCCTTACCTAACTGAAGCACATGGAGAGCCTGTTTTGCTGAGGGAGAACAGAATAGAAAAGGGTTAGCAGTTGGCAATTGTGTGTGCCAGTCCACTCCCAGTATTGGTTTGGTGTTTATGGGTTTGTGCGCAAAGTGCTCCCCTTTCACCTACGTCTCCCCTTGTCATTACCTGGCTGGAGTAGTCGAGGAGGGGGACCTGCAGGAAGACAATATAACAGTTTGTGTGCCAGTCCACTCCCAGTAGTTGTTTGGCGTTTGAGAGTTTGTGCTCAGTGTAAAGCCTTCTAGCTATGTGTCACCTTGTCCTTACCTGACTGGAGCACCCGAGGAAGGTGACCTGCATGGAGAGAACTGAACAGGTTCTTACCTGGCTGGAGCAACAGGGGAGGGGGACCTGCAGGGAGAGAACTGAATGGAGAAGGTTAGATATCGGAAACTGTGTGTGCCAGTGCTTGGTGTGGTGACTGTGGGTTTGTGTGCAAGTGCTCCCTCCATCTAAATCCCCTGTTGTCCTTACCTGGCTGGAGCCGTTGGGGAGGGATGCCTGCAGGAAAAGAACATGGCAGAGAAGGGTTAGCACTTTTCAACTGTATGTGCCACTCAACTCTCTGTGCTTGGTGCAATGTTTGTGGGTTTACGCTCACAGTTCTCCACTCCATCAAAATCAGTCCTTGTCTAGGGCAGTTTGGGAGGCAGACTTACAGGTAGAGGACTGAGCAGGCAAGGGTTAGCAGTTGGAAACTGTGTGCCAGCCCACCTTCCAGTGTGTGGTTCTGTACATGGTTCAGTGGTTGTGGGTTTGTGCACAAGTTCTCCGCATCATTTAGATCCTGTCTTGTCCTTACCTGGCTGGAGAAGCTCAGAAGGGGACCCTCTAGTGAGAGAACTAAACAGACAATAATTTAGTAATTATTTAGTTTAGTAATTAGACACTGTGCGAACCAGCCCACTCCCAGTACTTGGTGTGGTGTTTGTAGGTTTTTGCTCAAAGTGCTCTTCTCCACCTAAATCACCCATTATCTCTACCTATCTGGAACAGCTGAGGGGGGAGGGTGACCTGCAGGAAGAGAACTGAATGGACAAGGGCTAGCAGTTGGTAACTGTGTGTGCCAGCCCAGTGGCTGGTGTTTTGTTTGTGGGTTTGTGCACAAGTGCTCCTCTCCATCTAAATCCTGCCTTGTTCTCACCTGGCTGGAGTAGCTTGGGAGGAAGATTTGCAGAGAGAAAAGACAAGGGTTAGCAATTGACAGCTGTGTGTGCCAATCCAAGACCAGTGCTTGGTGTGGTGTGTGTGGGTTTATTTAGTCATTTTCATTATTTACTGTATTTTTACCCCACCTCTTTCTGTGCAGGGCCAAGGTAGCTAACAAAAGTGTGGGGAAATACAAAGAACATAAATTTATCATTAAAAACAAAAATTACATTAAAAAATAATTCACAAGAACATCTTAAAAACAGGAATAAAATTGTAACACAAGAAAAAGATAATCAGCAAATGTATAAAAGTCCCAAGTCCATAAGATGTTTAAAAAGATGATAAAAAGGCCGAGAAAGGACAGAGGAAGTTCTCCCTTCCATTGAAAACCCACCTTATCCTTATCTGGCTTAAGCAGCTGAGGAGGGGGTCCTACAGGGAGAGAACTGAAGCGTCAAGGATTATCAGTTGGCAATTGTGTGTGCAAACCCACTCCTAGTGCTGGGGTGGTGATTTAGTTGTGTGCTCCCCTCCATCTAAATGTTCCCTGGTCTTTACCTGGCTGGAGCCGTTGAAGAGTACATCCTTGCAAGAAGGGAACTCGGCCGACAAGGATTAGCAGTTAACAACTGTGTGCCAGCCCACTCCTAGTGCTTCAGATGGCAATGGTGGGTTTGTGACAATAGTGCTTCCCACCCCGTAAATGTCCCCAGGTCTGGAGCCTTTGGAGAGTGGTTCCTGCAGGGAGACAGCTGAGTAGACAAGGATTAGCAGCTGACACTGGAGCGTGCCAGCTGACTCCCAGTGATTGGGGTTGTGATTGTGGGTTTTTGAGCATAATGCTCCACTTCAGCTAAGAATCCACTGGTCTTAACCTCGCAGGAACCATTGGAGAATGGGCTCTGCAGGGAGAGAATGAGCAGACAAGGATTACAAGTTAGCAACTGTATGTGCGAGCAGTCCCAGTGCTTGGAGTGGTAATTGTGGGTTTTTGAGGAGAGTGCTCCCCTTCATCTAAATCTATTCATGTCTTTACTTGGCTGGAGTCATTGGAGAGTGGGCTCTGCATGGAGTGAATAGAGCAGACATGGATTAGCAGTTGGAAACTGTATGTGCCTGCACACTCCCAGTGCTATGGAGTTTTTGGAGTGGTGATTGTGGGTTTTTAAGCAGAGTGCTTCCCTCCATGTAAATGTCCTGTTGTCTTTACCTGACTGGAGCCGATGGAGAGTGGATCCTGCAAGGAAAAAAACTAAGAAAAGGATTAGCAGTTGGCAACTGTGTGTGCCAGCCTACTGTCCACTGCCAGTGCCTGGGGTGGTGAGTGTGGGTTTGAGAGCATAGTGCTTCCCTCAATCTAAATTTACCTTTTTAAGCACAGTGCTTCCCTCCATGTAAATGTCCTGTTTTCTTTACCTTGCTGAAGCCTTTGGAGAGTGAGTCCTGCAGGGAAAAAACTGAGCAGACATGGATTAGCAGTTGCCAACTGTGTGTGCAAGCCCACTCACAGGGCTTGGGGTGGTGACTGTGACTTTGTGAGCAAACAGGTCCCCTCCATCTAAATGTATTCATGTCATTAGTGCCATTGGAGAGTGGGTCCAACAGGAAGAGAACTGGGCAGACATTGATTAGCAGTTTGCCACTGTGTGTGCAAGCATACTCCTAGTGCTTCTGCTGATTATTGTGGGTTTGCGAGGAGAGTAGGACCTGCAGGGAGAGAACTGAGCAGAGAAAGGTTGCTAATCTTGCCACTGTGTATGCCAGCCCACTACCAGAGCTTGAGGTGGTGATTGTGGGTTTGTGAGCATAGTGCTCCCCTCCATTTATGTTTGTGAGTATAAATGTCCCCTTGTTTTTACCTCTCTGCAGCTGTTGTAGACTGTGTCCTGCAGCGGGAGAGCTGAGCAGACAAGGTTTAGCAGTTAGAAACTGTGTTCTAGCCAATTCGCAGTGTCTGTTTGTGGCTTTGCAAACATAGTGCTTCCCTCCATCTAAATTTCTCCAGGTCCTTACCTGGATTGAGCCATTGGAAAGCAGGTTCTGCATGGAGAGAACTGAACAGACAAAGATTAGTAGTTGCCAACAGTGCGTGTTCCAGCCCAGTCCCAGTGCTTGTGGGTTTGAGAACATAATCCTCCCCTCCATCTAATTGTCCAATTTTCTTTACCTCTCTGCAGCTATTGTAGAGGGGTTCAAGCAGGGAGAAAACAGAGCAGAGGATTACAAGAGAGGAAGTTTGGGTGCAAGCATAGTGTTTACAGACTTCAAAATGCGTCCAGGTCTTTGCCTGGCTGGAACCTTTGGAGAGCAAGGAGAGAACTGAGCACACAAGGATTAGCATTTGGCAGTGCTTCGGGTGGTGTGGGTTTGGGAGCAAAGTGCTCCCCTCCATCTAAATGTCCCTTCTCTTTACCAGGATGGAACAGTTGGAGAGTGGGTCCTGCAAAGAGAGGACTGAGCAGACAAAGATTAGCAGTTGCCAACTGTATGAACTAGCCCACTCCCAGTGCATGTGTTGGTGATTGTGGGTTTTTGAGCAGAGTGCTCGACTCTATCAAAATGTCCCATTCACCATCAAAATATCTTTACCTGGCTGGAGCCTTTGGAGAGTGGATCCTGCAGGGAGAGAACTGAGCATACAAGCATTAGCAGTTGTGTGTGCCAGTTGACTCCCAGCTTGAGGTGGTGATTGTGGGTTTGTGAGTCTAATACTTCCCACCACTGGTGTGCCGTGAGCGTTTGGGAGAGGGTCATTTGTTAGTAGGGCCACTGGGAGATGCGAGACCCTGCTGTCAATTGGTGTGCCTTGTCAATTGTCAAAAAACTGATGGTGTGCCTTGACAGTTTTAGGACCCTGACAGTGTGCCATGAGACAAAAAAGGTTGAAAATCACTTCTTTAGAGAGTGGGTCCTGCAGGGAGAGAACTGAGCAGAGAAGGATTAGCAGTTGACAACTGTATGTGCCAGCCCACTGCACTCTGCCAGTGCTTGGGGTGGTGAGTGTGGGTTTGAGAGCATAGTATTCCCCTCTATCTAAATTTCCCCTGGTCTTTACCTGGCTGCAGCTGTTGCAGAGTGGGTCCAGCAGGGGAAAAACTGAGCAGACACGGATTAGCAGTTGCCAAATGTGTGTGCCAGCCCACTCTCAGTGTTTGGGGTGGTGATTATGGCTTTGTGAGCAAATGGTCCCCTTCATCTAAATGTACCCTTGTCTTCACATTGTTAGAGCCTTTGTAGGTCCTACAAGGAGAGACCTGAGCAGACATTGACTCACTTTACCACTGTGTATGCAAGTCCATTACTAGTCTTTCGGTGATGATTGTTGGTTTTCGAGCATAATGCTCCCCTCAATCTAAATGTGCCATTGTCTTCACCTGCCTGGAGCTGTTGAAGAGTGGGACCTGCAGGGAGAGAACTGAGCAGAGTAGGATTACAAGTTGGGAACTTTGGGTGTGAGCCTACTCCCAGTGCTTTAGGTGGTGATTGTGTGTTTGTGGGCATAGTGCTCCACGCCATCTAAATGTCCTCTTGTCTTTACTTGGCTGGAGCTGATGGACAGTGGGGTCCTGCGGGGAGAGAACTGAGCAGAAAAGGATTACAGTTGGCAGTTGTGTGTGCCAGCCCACTGCCAGAACTTGGGGTGATGAGTGTGGGTTTGGTAGCATAGTGCTCCACTCAGTCTAAATTTCCCCTGATCTTTACCTGGCTGCCGCTGTCGCAGAGTTGGTCCTACATGATCTAGTCCACTCCCAGTCCATGTATTGGTCATTGTGGGTTTTTGAGCAGAGTGTTTGACTCCAGCAGTATGTCCCACTCACCATCGAAATATCTTTACCTGACTGGAGCCTTTGGAGAGTGGATCCTGCTGGAAGAAAACTGAACAGACACGGATTAGCATTTGTCAACTGTGTGTACCAGCCCACTCTCAATGCTTAGGGTGGTGATTGTGGGTTTGGGAGCATAGTGCTTCCATCCGCGCAAATGTCCCGTTGTCTTTACCTGGCTGGAGCTGATGGAGAGTGGCTCCTGCAAAGAAAGAACTAAGCAGACAAGGATTAGCAGTTTGCCACTGTGTGTGCCAGCCCACTCCCAGTGCCTCTGATGGTGATTGTGGGTTTTTAGGAGAGTGCTCCCCTCCATCTAAATGTCATCATGTCTTTCTCTTGCTGAATCCCTTGGAGAGTGGGTCCAGTACGGAGAGAGCTGAGCAGACAAGTATTAGCAGCTGGCAACTGTCTGTGAGAGCCCACCCACAGTGCTTGGGGTGGTGATTTTGGGTTTTTGAGGAGAATGGTCCCCACCATGTCAATGTCCCATTGTCTTTCCATGGCTGGAGCTGATGGCCTGTGTGGTTCCTGCAGGTAGAGAACTGAGCAGACAAGGATTAGCAGTTGGCAACTTCGTGTGCCCCCCCACTCCCACAGCTGTGAGTGGTGATTGTGGCATAGTGCTCCCCTCGATCTACATTTCCCCTGGTTTTTACCTGACTGCTGCTATCACAGAGTGGGTCCTGTAGGGAGAAAGCAGACACAGAATAGCAGTTGCCAACTGTGCATGCCAACCCATTCTAATTGCTTGGCTTGGTGATTGTGGGTTTGTGAGCAAACTGGTCCCGTCCATCTAAATATATCCTTGTTTTCTTGCAGTTAGAGTCACTGGAGAGTGGGTTCTACAAGGAGAGAACTCAGCAGACATTGACTAGCTTGCCCACTACTAGTGCTTTTGGTGATGAGTGTCTGTTTGCAAGCATAATGCTCCCTTCAGTCTAAATTTCCCATTGTCTTTACCCGTCTGGAGCTGTTGGAGTGTGGGACCTGCAGGGAGCGAACCAAGCAGAGAAGGATTACAAGTTGGGAACATTGGGTGTGAGCCTACTCCCAGTGCTTGAGGTGGTGATTGTGTGTTTGTGAGCCTAGTGCTAACCTCATCTGAATAAATCTCTCCTTGACTTTTCCTGGCTGGAGCCTTTGAAGAGTAGGTCCTGCAGGGAGAGAATTGAGCAGACAAGGATTAGCAGTTTGCCACTGTGTGTGCCAGCCCACTACCAGTGCTTAGAGTGGTGATTGTGGGTTTGTGAGCATAGTGCTCCACTCTATGTAAAGGTTACCTGCCTGGAGCCGATGGACAGTGGGGTCCTGCAGGGAGACAACTGAGCAGAGAAGTCTTGTCTTTACCTGGCTGCAGCCCTTAGAAAGTGGGTTCTGTAGGGAGTGAACTGAGCAGAGAAGGATTTGCAGTAGGCAACTGTGTGTGCCAGCCCACTGCCCTCTGCCAGTGCTTGGGGTAGTGAGTGTGGGTTTGGGAGCATAGTGCTGCCCTTGATCTAAATTTCTCCCAGTTTTACATGGCTGCAGTTGATGCAGAGTGGGTTCTGCATGATCTAGCCCACTCCCAGTGCATGTGTTGGTCATTGTGGGTTTTTGAGCAGAGTGCTTAACTCCAGCAAGATGTCCCATTCACCATCAAAATATCTTTGCCTGGCTGGAGCCTTTGGAGAGTGGGTCCTGCTGGGAGAAAACCGAACAGACATGGATTAGCATTTGCCAACTGTGTGTGCCACCCCACTCTCATGCTTAGGATGGTGATTGTGGATTTGTGAGCATAATGCTTCCCTCCACATAAATGTCCCGTTGTCTTTACCTGGCTGGAGCCAATGACGAGTGGCTCCTGCAAAGAAAGAACTAAGCAGACAAAGATTAGCTGTTTGCCACTGTGTGTGCCATCTCACTCCCAGTGCTGCTGGTGGTGATTGTGGGTTTTGATCAGGGTGCCCCTTCCATTGAAATGTCTTGTCTTTCCCTTGCTGGATCCCTTGGAAAGTGGGTCCAGTATGAAGAGAAGTGTGCAGACAAGGATTAGCAGTTGGCATGTGTCTGTGAGAGCCCACTCATGTTGGTTGGGTTGTGAACTTTAGATTTTGAGCAGAGTGGTCTCCTCCTTGTCAATTTCCCGTTGTCTGTCCGTGACTAGAGCTGATGGACAGTGGTGTCCTGCAGGTAGAGAACTCAGCAGAGAAGGATTAGCGTCTGTGAGAGCCCACTCACAATGGTTGAGGTGGTGATTTTGGTTTTTTGAGCAGAGTGGTCCTCTCCATGTCAATGTCCCGTTGTCTCTCTGTGGCTGGAGCTGATGGACAGTGGGGTCCTGCAGGTAGAAAACTGAGCAGCAAAGGATTAGCAGTCAGCAACTGTATGAGCCCGTCAAGTCTCAGTGCTTGGAATGGTGCTTGTGGGTTTGTGACCATAGTGTTCCCCTCCATCTAAATTTCTCCTTATCTTTACATGGCTGGAGCAGTTGCAGAGTAGGTCTTGCAGGGAGAGAACTGAGCAAACCAGGATTAGCGGTTGGAAACAGTGTGTGTTAGCCCTCTCTAAATGCTTGAGGTGGTGAGAGAGTGATCCTAGAGAGTGGATCCTGCAGGGAGAGAACTGAACAGTGAAGGATTAGCAATTGTCAACAATATGTGTCAGCCCCCTGCCCTCTGCCAGTGCTTGGGGTGGTGAGTGTGTGTTTGAGAGCATAGTGTTCCCCTCAATCTAAATTTTCCCTGGTCTTTACCTGCCTGCAACTTAGAGAGTGACAGAGTGCCTCCCTCCATCTAAATGTCATCTTGTCTTTCTCTGGTTGAATCCCTTGGAGAGTGGGTCCAGGACGAAGAGAGCTGAGTAGACAAGGATTAGTAGTTGGCAACTGTCTGTGAGAGCCCATCCACAGTGTTTGGGCTGGTGATTTTGGGTTTTTGAGCAGAGCGTTCCCCTCCTTGTCAATGTCCCATTGTCTTTCCATGGCTGGAGCTGTCAGACAGCGGGATCCTGCAGGTAGAGAACTCAGCAGACAAGGATTAGCAGTCTCCTTATCCACATCTCCAAATCTCCTCTCATCAATAGCCATCAAACAGGTAGCTATCATCTTTTTGTCAGAGATGTGCTTCAGTCACTGAGCCCGAGTTGCAAGTTGCCGATCCCCTAATTTGATTTGCGAGTCATAGTACACGGCCATCACGACTGAACCTGAGCAACTTTTAGAGCCATTTTGACTCAAGTTGAGATCATTTTCGAGATGAGTTGAGGCATGAGCCAGGCGCAATTCCACAGAAAATCGTGCCTGGCTCATGGGGTGTGTGTGTATTGGAGTGGGCTAGTGGGGTGTATGTGTATTGGAGTTCTCATTTAACACTGCCTTGATGGTCCCATCCCATCTGGAGTCAGCAATGTGTTGAAGTCCTTCACTTCAACCACCATCTTCATTTTGTTTGTGTAAACAAAAGGTGTGCAGTTATTCGAGTGAGTGTAGCAGTGCAAAAAGCGATCAGTTCCATATGAACCCATGAAGACCTCCCTCATTCACGACTTCTGATTCCACCTTCAGAAGGAGTGCCAGGCATGCTGAGCAGCACACCATGGACCAACAGGGAGGCGCCCAACCTCTGCAAGGCGGGAGTGGACAGATAGCATGAGAGGACCGAAGCAGTAGACGGGAGGGTTGCCTGCAGCAGCTAGGAGCATTACAATGCAATTCTTTTCAGATTTACTCAGAAGTCCCATTACAGTCAATGGGGCTTGAGCTTGGGCTTCCTCCCAGGCATCTGTGGAGGACATTGCATCCTATGGCGTACAGGGCACTGGGGTGAAGAACCGGCATGGGCTGGAGGCACACATGCAGCCTGGGAGCAAGTGGGCAGGGCCAGTGGCGTAGCTAGCGGGGATGTAGGTGTGGTCTGCCCTGGGTACCACCCTTGGGGGGGGTGTAACACCACAAATGCCCCAACATCACTAACATTGCGGACGTTATGGGTAACCCCCATCCTGTTATATACCGTTGGATGTGGAATTTCCAGCAGAATGCAATGCTGGAAAACCAGATTGAATGCAATGCTTCAAAAAACCAGATTGAAACATCTCCTTTCCATCAAACGTTATGGCCAAAAAACCAGAAACTAAAAAATGCATTGAACCCTATGGAAAATGAAACTGAGCCATATCATGTGTTTACTCGCGAGTAGGCGAACATGCCATAGTTCGTCAGAAAGGGCAGGCTAAGAGGAATCCAGTGACACCAGAATGGTTCCTATCCAATGAAAGCAGCCCCCCAAAAACACCCTAGGAGAAAGTCCCTCCCTCCAAGCAGGTGAATGTATTGAGCCCTATGGAAAATGAAAGTAAGCCACATGGTTGCATTTACTTGCGAGTAAGCAAATGTGCCTTGGCTCCTGGTCTAGTCAGGCAAAGAGGAATGCAAGGCTGGCTGCATGGTCCCAATCTGATGAAAGTGGAGCTCAACAAATGCTCCAGAAGATACCCCCCCCCCAAAAAAAAAGTGTTATTGTAGGCAGGCTACAGAGAAAATTCACTTGGTGAAACAGGGCTGGCTTCCCCTTATTTATCTGTTTTTCTTTAATTTAATTATTTATAATTATTTTATTTTGCTTGATGATATCTCTTCCAGCCATGACATCATTTCCAGTGGGTCCTGGACAGATTGTCATTCTAAAAAGTGGGTCCCAGTGCTAAAAGTTTGAGAACCACTGCCTTAACTCAAAACAGGCCAATGAGACATGGGGGGGGGGGGGGTTTGACACCCTAGTGACCAAAATTCTGGAAATCATAGCTTTTAGGAATAATACCTTCATGTTATATACCATTTGATGCAGAATTTCATCCATTGCTTGTGGGGAAATATTCACTGCATTTATTTTTCTGCCCATTATTATTATTAATTCCATGTCATGACTATTACTATCTCTGTCTCACCTACCTCACAGGGTTGCTGTAAGGACAAAATAAGGGGAGGAACCATGTACACCACCCTGAGCTGCTTAGAGGAAGGGTGGTATAAAAAGTGAATCAATTAATCAATTAATTAAATCATGGGGTGACAAAAATTTATGGGCCCTGGGTGTCAAATGACCTAGCTACACCTCTGCTCATGTGTTTGTTGTCTTTCTTGCCCTGCAATGAGGAGGACCCTTCTGTCTCCATAATTTTAGGATGGGTTCCAGAAAAAGGGTATCTTTTAGTGGCCCCTGAGAAAAAGAGACTTTCCAGAGGAAGAAGTTTAGAGCTGCAGCATTGGGCTCTCATTCCGAGGCTTAAGGCTCAGTGACTTGATAATCTTATCCAATATCCAAGTTAAAATATCCGCTGGAAAGAGACAATTGATGTCAGCTTCCACACTCTCCACATCCTCACCATTCAATACAATATGACCTCCTTAGACTTTCTGGTCCTTTTCTGAGGAATGGGCAACTCTGAACCTGAGGAATCAGATTGGCCTGAACATTGTGAAAGAGAGCTGGAAGGGACAGGGTTCATCAAATGCTTGAAGAGTGCTTTCCCTTTTCCAACCTTGGTCTTTTTCAGTTGTTTAGGGAGAGTAAGCAGACCGTCTGAGGCTCGCTTGCTATCAATCAAGCCCTTGAGCCACAGGAAAACTTGGGTCTGAGCCACAGCCCCCAGGACAGGACGACTAGGGATTACAGCAATACCAGTGCTTGACTCCTTATGTCTGTGGCTCTCACACATTTAGCACTGGGACCCACTTTTAGAATGAGAATCTGTCAGGACCTACTTACTGGAAGTGATGTCATGACCGCAAGTGACATTATCAAGCAGGAAAATTTTTAACAATTCTAGGCTGCAACCCACACTTACCCACACTTACCCAGGAGCAAGTCCCATTGACTATCATTGTTTAAAGCATTTACATTTTAGCCTGTTAAAAGTACAGATTGTAACGTTTCCCCAAATGCAGTACCATACCACGGTAGCATCAAGTCTGATATGTTAAAAATAAAATATTGAAATGAATGGGGACCTACCTGAAATTGGCTCGTGACCCACCTAGTGGGTCTCAACCCACAGTTTGAGAAACACTGCCTTATGTTTACTAGCACCCTTGGGCTCTTCAGAGGTGCTTGGCCTGGACAGGCTTGACTCTGAGATGGCCTCAGAAGTCATGTTGGCTTTGTTTTTTTAAAATGCATAACACCACACTCACAGCTGAAGAAAAATAACCTGGCTATCCACTGGACTGTTTATGAGGGGAAAAAACAGAGGCTGGGCAAAAAGAGCAGGAAAAAACTTACTCCTTACTGGGTTACTCATTGCATATGAGGAAAATGTTGCCTGCTAAGGTAGAAAATGGTGCTCACTGAGGTAAAAAAAAGAGCCAAAGCTTGTGAGTGTTGGGCAGGCTCTGGGAGCACTCATGGAAAGTCCTGTCTGATTGTCCCCAAATGCTGTAATGGTGCCAGGTCGATCAAGGGGTCTGCCACTGTCCCCCAAATCTGCCGCCACCTCAGAGAGGTGCGGAGCAGGCGCTGCCAGCCCAAACAGCTGAGGTGAAAAATGGCTGCCAAACCCTATTTGTCCTTCCGTCTACAGCAGTGGTTCTCACACATTTAGCACCGGGACCCACTTTTTAGAAGGAGACTCTGTCAGGATCCACCGGAAGTGATGTCATGACCAGAAGTGACATCATCGAGCAGGAAAATTTGTAACAATCCTCGGCTGCAATCTTACCCGCACTTACCCAGGAGTAAGTCCCATTTACTATCATGGTTAAAAGAATATACATAGTAGCTTGTTTAAAGTACAGGTCTGTAACATTTCCCCAAATGCAGTCGCATACCATGGGAGCATCAAGTCTAATCCATTAAAAATAAAATATTTAAATGAATGGGGACCCACCTGAAATTGGCTCACAACCCACCTGGTGGGTCCTGACCCACAGTTTGAGAAACACTGGTCTACAGGACCCTTAGGAAGGCTCTCAGAATTAGAAGGCAAAGCTGAGGAAGAACCTGTTTGTTCTTAGCTGGGTGCTCCCATTCCCTCTCAATGGAGATCTAACCCACCCTCTTCTGGAGAAGATCCCCATATGCCTCCTGACCCTTGTGATCAGAGTCCACAGCCCCAGGCAGAGCTGTTCCTGTGAGGGTCTGGAAGAATGGCTGTCTCCACTTTCGGACCTGGATCCATGCACCTGGTTCACCTCATCATGAGCAACAGGAGCGGAGGAGGGGGAGAGTGCTGAGCCGGTGGGGGGGAGGCTTAGGGTCCAGACCACCCTAGAGAGTGTGGCAGCAGCCAGTCTCTCAATTCTGGTACCAATGGCATCCCAGGTGGGAGGGGGGATGGGCTCAGGGCAAGGACCACAGGGGTCCCACTGGTGGGGTCCATCCCAGAAGATCACCAGTCTAAGTCTTCACCTCCAAGGAGTGGGACCAAGGTCTATGTGGGACTGCACACACTATCTGGATCCAGAGCCCACAAAGGGGGAGGATCACTAAACTAGGCTGCAGGTCTTCCAGAGGTCTCTGCTGAACTGCTCCATCCCACTACTAAAGAATTCAGAGGAGGGGAGGAACAGCAGCCTCCCAGCAGGCAGGACAGAACAGCGGCAGGCAAAGGGACGTGGCACAGGGTCCAGGCGCAGGATCTGGCTGTCCCCGGTCCGCAGGCAGGTCAAAGGAGCCTCAAGATGGTGGAGAAGTGAGCTTGCACAAGCCTGTACGTGCACTAGCCTGCTCCTGAGCAAGGGCAAGCATGGCAAGGCTAGGCTGCAGTGCTGACAAGGGCTCCACAGAAACCGCCCTCCTTCTCCCAGAATGATGTGGCAGGGGGGGGAGGTAGGGAGCACCAACCTCCCGGTGGGCCCCTCAGTCAAGTGTGGCCCTGATGGACCCAGCTGCTTGGTGCCTAAAGAAAATGGCGACCAGGCACACAGGAGACATGAAACAAGGCCTGTAAAGACCTAACTAGGCCTGACTAGGTCTCTGTTGTGGTCGCTGTGCTGGGGAGTGCCACAGAGGTCCTTCAGCCTCCTGGCTGTCAACTGAAGGACCAGGCACGAAGGTTGGGTGAAAAAGCCATTGGAAAAAAATTGAAGGTGGCTCAAGGAGCAACAGAAGACTCCAATCTTTGCATTGAGTCAAGGCCTGCCTGGGGAGTCATGGAAGCGCCTCCCCCTCAGGAAGACTGTGCAACTGACCAGCCTGCCTGAGAGGAGGAGCTTCCCATTCGTCAGACTGACCCTGCCATGGCATCACTGGAGAATGTGGGTTTGTGAGCATAGTGCTTCCCTACATCTAAAGGTCCCTGGTCTTTACAAGGCTGGAGCTGCAGGAGAGTGGGTCCTGCAGGGAGAGAACTGAGCAGACAAGGATCAGCAGTTAGCAACTGTGTGTGCAAGCCCACTGCCAGTGGGTTTGTGTGCATAGTGCTCCCCTCCATCTAAATGGCCCCTGGTCTTTTCCTGACTGGATCAATGGAGAGTGGGTACTCCAGAGACAGAACAGAGCAGACAAGGATTAGCAGTTGGCAACTGTGTGTGACAGCCCACTCCCAGTGCTTGAGGTGGTGATTATGGGTTTGCGAGAATAGTGTTCCCCACGAAATGTCTACTGGACAATGTCTACTAGACTGGGGAGACTAAATGTCTCCCCTACTAAATGTCTACTACAACTAAATGTCTCCTGGTCATTGCCTGGCTGGAGCCGCAGGAGAGTGGATCCTGCAGGGAAAGGAGCAGACAAAGATTAGGAGTTGGCAGCTGTTTTTGCCAGTCCACTGCCAGTGCTTGGGGTGGTGGTTGTGGGTTTGTGTGAATAGTACTCCTTCCCATCTAAATGTCCCCTGGTTTTTACCTGACTGGAGCCACAGGAGCATGAGTCCTGCAGGGAGAGTACTGAGCAGACAAGGATTGGCACATGGTAACTGTGTGTGCCAGCTCACTCCCAGTGCTTGAGGTACTCATTGTGGGTTTGTGCACAAAATGCTCCCCTCCATCAAAATGTCCCCTGGTCTTTTCCTGGATGAAGCAGATGGAGAGTGAGTCCTGCAGGGAGACAATGAAGCAGACAAGGATCAGCAGTTGGCAACTGTATGTGCCTTCCCACTCCCAGTGCTTGGAGTGGTGATTGTGGGTTTGTGTGAATAGTACTCCTCTCCATCTAAATGTGGGTTTGTGCGCATTGTGTTCCCCCCTTCAAAATGTCCCCTGGACTTTACCTAGCTGGAGCCTATTAGGATTGTGGGTTTGTGCACATAGTGCTCCCTTCCATCTAAATGTCCCCTGGTCCTTTTCTGGTTGAAGCCGATGGACAGTGGGTCCTGCAAGGACAGAACTGAGCAGAAAAGGATTAGCAATTGGTATCTATGTGTGCCAGGCATTTCAGAATACTTTGTGTGTTTTTTGTGGGTTTGTGCACATTTTGCTCCCTCTCATCTAAATGTCGCTGGCCTTTACTTGGCTCGAGCCAATGGAAATTGGTTCCTGCAGGTAAAAATCTAAGCTGAAAGTTCCTCCTTAAGCCTAGAGGGTCTCAGTGTCCCTGTACTGAGGCACTGGCACATACAGGGTGGTGGCAGTACTACTGGACAGGGCGGCCTTGAGGGCTTTAGGGTTCGAGAACCAAGAAGTCTGAGCACCCCAAACCCCCCTAAGTTTGTGACAGAACCACTGTCCTGTGCCATCTTGTTGACCATTCACTCAGTTTGTAGAGGTTCGCCATAGTTCTTTGCAGTCAGTTTGAGATTTCGATGGGAGAAGTGACAGCATATGAATAGCGATCCACCAGGGTATAGTTACAAAAGGTTTTTTTGTTGTCTGTATCCTATCTTCTTTAAAACTTGTTGGCTGCTTCTCTTCCTCTATCTAATTAACCTCCTTGTTAGCTTTTAATTTCCTATTCTGTAGTACAAGCTGTGTAACAACGCCTGCAGTTTTCTTGTTGTATTAAAGTCATCACAAACTCAGCTTTGCTTTGTGTGAAACTAATCCATTTAGTCAGCTCTAATTCTTAACCATTGCACCATCCTGAATCATCTGAAATGTTACTTGCAATAACCTCTCTGAATTCCCTGTTACTAACATAACATTTCCTGTTATTAACATAACACCTAACATACCATTCACTCACATTCTTAACAGTAAATCACAAGATAATATAAGTAAATGAGAAGTCCCTCTTTCTAGAGGCTGCTTTGCTCTCTCAACTGAGTCCAACTGACTCCACTTCCCCAACTGACACTCCCAACTTCCTCAGAATGTTCTTGTCCATCACCAGCAGCTGTAGACAAGTTTCGATTCCAATGCCATCATATCTTTCCAGCAGCCCTAAGAAATGAATAATAAATATACTTGCAGCTATCCAGAAAGACATATGCTAAATTCTGGTCCCAGCCCCTGGCCAACCACTGGGGGATGCCTTGTCTAAGATCTCAGCTCAGCTGTGGGTTGTTCAGCTCCCTTTTGACATCTTGATGCCCTTTCCATGTTCCTCATGTTCCAGTTAGGAAACCTTGATAGCACCTTTCCATTGCCCAACAGGAAAAGTTTCTGTGAAATCATAGCAACCCAATCCCCAAGTCCCATAAAAAAGGGGAGGTTGGCAGGGACTTTTTATGAGCATGTTGGAAAGAGAAAGTTCAACTTGGGTGAGCCAGGCAGCCTTTTCACTGCTGGAGGTGAACTTGTTTCTTCTAAGTGGATTCTAGTGCAGGGACTCTTGAGTTAGAAACTGGCTTTCCTTCCTTTAATTTGCCTATAAACTCAAGTACTAGATTTGATTTTGCAAATGTTGTCCTATGCCTGTTCTTTCAATCATATTATACATTCTTATTTATATTTTGAAAGCATCCTGCCTGTCTTGTAAAAGACAAGAGCTAACAGCCAGTCCTTGAGCATGCCTTTCTCTCTCCCAGCAATTTTGTTTGTTTTTAAAGATTGATCTTTGGTTTGAGAAGAGGTGTCAGAAATAAATAAAGGCTCAGCCTCAGTCAGCCTGCCTTTTTGCCCATGGGGCTAGGTCTATCTGTCTAGGTGACTCACTCCCCATCCACAGGCATGGCAGCCATACCCATGGCCGAGTTCCCCCCCCCTGCATGTGCTGTTAGCTGTGGCAGAGGAGCCTCTAGAGTCCCGGTCTACCAGGCTTCCCAGTTTGAAGCCCAGGTCTACCTGCTTGATAGATCTGGCCTCCTGGTTGGCCTGGCCAGCCTGGCTGGAAATCTCCAGCTCCCCTCCTTTGGTGTCACCCCCATTGTGTCACCCAGTGCAGTCTGCACCCTATAGTGACGCTACTGGTCAGCATACAGATCCTTGGGGATCCCCTCTGCTTCCTTCTCTCCATTATGAGAACTGTTCCTTTTTACCCACCTGCTGCTTCCTGATGAAGACCCCTCCTCTTATCCCATGATGGCTGAGTTCACTCAGAAGCCTTGAGCGCCTTAGTCCTGTCCAGTCATTCAAAAGCTATGAACACTTGGCCCATCCAAGGAAGAAGTGGCACTGAGGCCCACTCCATTGGCTGGGCTGAAACCAATGGCAGTTTGGCTTCTTCTCTCCAGAACTTTCAGGAGCAGCCATTCCTACCTGGCTGCCTCAGAGAGTGAGGAAGGCAGCAAGACCCACTCCATCAACGGTCATTTGGCTCCTCCC
Source organism: Tiliqua scincoides (assembly GCF_035046505.1). Lineage (NCBI taxonomy): Eukaryota > Metazoa > Chordata > Lepidosauria > Squamata > Scincidae > Tiliqua > Tiliqua scincoides. The sequence goes on along the minus strand of NC_089828.1, from coordinate 42,914,905 downwards.
CCTCTCAACAGTCATCCTCGTGGACATTCCATCTGGGCATTAGAACAATTATGTCATATTATGACATAATATGACATAATTCACCTGATGCCTGAATTTGCTGGCTTCCACATTTCTCCCCAACCCCCTTTCTTTTTGTGTTGTATTCAATATGTTGACTGCCATGATTAAATAAATAAATCTGCTGTTGCAACCTGTCTTGAAACTTTGTACCCCCTGATAAAATGCCTCTCTCGGAGGCCCTGTTGCAAGTTACCACTACATATCTCTCATTTTCTCTGTTGCCTGGAGCTACAGCAAGGATGTACAGTGGGTGGGGAGGCAGCACCTCCACGTCAGAGTCCTTTGAAAAGCACAGCGTGTGAGTTGTGTGTGCTTACACACCTCCCATGGTGGTGGCTCTGCCTCACCTACCTCCCCACCCACCACAAGTCCCTGAGCTACAGGCACACCAGCAGCAATCTCTGGGTTCCCCCACATTCTTCCCATCTAAACTCCCACATCAACGCTGTTGTTCCTGTTAGCTCTTCCTGCTTGCAGCTTCTGTTCATACATGCTCAGTTGTGAGTGGGATGGACCCCCCCCCCCACCCAGTAAGCTAGAATAGGCTCCTTCTGCTAAGGAATATGGCTTCTCCTCCAGGTTGATCCCCAACTCATCAAGGATTCACTTCAGCAGCATGTGTCACCCACTCTGCAGAGGGCTGCAGTTTTTATAATCCAGATTTTTGGGTTTTTTAGACTCTATATATGTTAAGCAGTGCATTTGATTCTGTTATTCCTGTCTGGTCCCCAGGGGGGAATGGATGATGCAGATGAGAGTTTTAAAGAGACTGTACTGGATGAGCAGTCAATTCTCCGCTATGAAGAGCATATCACAGAACTGTTGGTCACCGTTGCTCGCCTCCATGGCAAAATCGAACACCTGCAACAAAGGAAGGACAGGTAAGACCCTATTGTGTTTGACATTGTTGTCACCCTGACATAACCTGTCATCTTGGAACTCTTCATGTTAGAAGATTCCTTAATGCAAGAAGAAACATGCTGGGTGGCTGCATCTAGTCTGATGTATCTAGTCAGTCAGCCTGGAAGGCAGACATGCAGCAGCTGAAAGGAAACTGTGGCAGAAAGAAAGAGAGAAAGGGTGAGAGAGTTGGTGAATAGGTGGATAAGTGTACAGTATGCCCTCCTTACCTGCGAGCTTGACACTTGCAGATTCCACCATTACGCAGATGCCTCCTCGTGCCTCAGAAGGCCTCCAGGATGTGACTGGACACCATTTCTGGTCTGTGTCTACAACTTCATGTCACATCAGGGAGGCGTACAGAGGTGTGGGGAGGCCTGTGGCCCACTCCTCCAGCCTCAGAACATCTCTTGAACATGACCAGAAGTTGTGGGCACAAACTGGAAGTAGCTTCTGGCCTCTGAGGAGGTGGGGAGGCTCATGAAGCGGAACACAAGCTGGCACGACCTCTGGAAAGGCATCAAAGTAAGTGATTTTGGCACCAGGAACCTGCCTCTATCTGGGACTCAAGCATTCATGGATTTTGGTATTCACTGGGGGTCCAGGAATGAATCCCCTACAGATACCAAGGGCCCACTATATACAGTATGTCAAACTCCAATTATACAAGTAGAAAAGAAAAACCAAGTGGCCAGGATGAGGATCCCAGACAAGGGATATTTGTAGTTTCACAGTTCATTAGATACCAAATAGTGTCCATGAAAGCCTTGCTAGACATCTGAACCTAATGTTTTAAAAATGGGCCCATTGGGTTAATTGGGGCTTACTCCCAAGGAAATATGCATAATATTACTTTTAGTCTTTGGACATGTGGCATCTTTTCCTTGAGCTCTCCTTCTTTGGGGGTTTGCAAGTAGAGGCTGGATGGCCACCTGTCAGGGATCCTCTAGTTGCTGTCTACACTACTACAGGGTGTAGGACTAAAGAACCTCTAAGGAGCCTTCCAACTCTATATTTTATGATTCTGTGGATTTACTGTTAATTGTTCCTGAGAATGCACACTTGCTTTGCAATTTTAAAACAAGGCCACACTCAGGCAGGAACAACAGAGAGACTTTGGGAGGGAAAACCCCAAATGTCAAGAGAGACAAAATGTTCTTTTTGCCACCAGAGAGGAGGAAGACTTTTCTGACCTGGGCACTGAATACACAGCAAGCCTCCCTCGATGCCCCCCATCATTTCTGAGCCCACCTGTGACCCTGCCATCTGCAGCCTGTGCTGAAGAAGGTAAGACAGTTTCATGGTCTCTGCAGTTAGAATCGGTGACATTTTTGTTGAAGCCTCTCCCATTTCCCAGGACATTTAAAAGAACGGCGTTTCCACACAATGGACAATCAGCTTGTGAAATTCAGTGCCAGAAGATGTGATGATGGTCCCTGGCTTTAAAGGGAAGATAGACACATTAATGACAGAGGAGGGGCCTCTGGCAGCTTCATATTCAAAGGCAGACTATCTTTGGATATCTGTTGTTGGGAGGGGTAGGGCTGCTGCCTTCATGCCCTGCTTTCCCCAGAAACATCTGCCTGCTTGAAGCATGATATGGACCTTTGGTCTGTTCCAACAGGGCTCTTCCTCTGTGCCTGTAAAGGGGAGATAAGTGCATGGTAGAGAGGTTTAACAGCAGCTCTTAACTAGCTAATAATGGGTCTTCCATGTTGGCTAAGGAATGTAGCCAACATGTTCCATCTGTTCCATCTGTTCATAAACAAGCCATAGTAAGACCTTTGTTGAAGAAACCTCCCCCAGCTTCAACCAGAGTCTGGTTAATTGCCAACTTGTTTTCAATCTGCCGTTATAATTCTCCGTTATAATTCTCTCTCTCTCTCTCTCTCTCTCTCTCTCTCTCTCTCTCTCTCTCTCTCTCACCCACCCACCATAGTTCCAGGTTCTATTATAAGGCCAATTATTGGCATTCCCTTATAGTTTTTAAAGACAGTATCACAAACTGCACATGCCTTCTAAGTATTCCTATCAGCATCATGGCGATAGTGTGGATAACCCTGGCAAGTCCCATGAGGCTAATGTTCTCAGCCAGTCCAACCTCAGCTGCCAGCATTTCCATCCTGTTCGCTCAGTGGTGTTGTTCCCATTAAGGAAGGGCCCCCTGGCATCTATACGGGGGCAAAGTATTTGAATGTAGTAGTTGTGTAATGGCAACCCAAGTCCTGATCTTCTTGGATGAACCTTATCTGGATCCTTATTAGTCTGGGTGGAAAAAAAGAAATAAAATTTGTCTGCGAGACAACCTGGATATCAGCTCTAAGGAGCTCCAGCCTTTCCTTAATCAGATGACACTCAGACATGACCTTATTTTTTTACCTTTCCATTTTCTAGGCAATGCTGACCTCTTTCTAGATGTTGATAAAGCCATCACTTCTCTGGAGAATATGGTTTTCTCCCATCGGAGCCGCATACCCAGTGCTGAGGCTGAGCTAGAGGAATATGTCAAGGTGGCTGAGGTGGGCAGACCCAGATTAACCAAAACAAATATGTCTCATGGATGCCTTATGGCTAAAGGCTGAAGGAATGAGGGACGAAGCCCTCCAGTGTTCCTGGCACTGGGAAACAGTCATGCTCGCACTTAATGGCTATGCTCTGATGGTATAGGCCTGAACTGCTCAGTACTCGGAGTCCCATTCCTGACACTTTTGCTGTCTAATTAACAAGGTTGCAACATTTAATTGAGGAATTGGTGAATGTAATTGATCTTAAAAACCTGACTAAAATGGTGCCTGGTTTCAGTGCACTGAATGTGCAGGCAACCAGCCTGCACACTAGAGGGTGACTAACAGGAAGCAGGACAGTTCCTGCTTCTTGTTAGTCTCCTTGTAGCGTGCAGGTTCGTTGCCTGCGCATTTGGTTCTTCGGTTAAGGTGCAATGTTAAGCAAGATGCACAGCGCTTCAAGCAGTACTACAGTAAACAAAGGTACTTGTAATGGATGCACGGGGCTGCTATTTATACAGCATTCCTTATGCCTGTTAATTAGACAGCAAAAGGTTTCCTTATCTATGGGGGGGGGGGACGGAACAGAACCCCTGCAGATATGGTTGCCTGCTTGTATTTAGAATTGTGATGTTCTGCATAGTCTTATGACACCCAAGGCACCCCACCAACACTACTAAACTTTCTGATTATGGGCTTGGCTCTGACACAGTTGATTCATCATACATTTTCAATTTATGTTTGTTGTATGTTTCCCAGAGCCTGGAAAAAAGTCTGAGGAAATTCCAGACAGATGCCAAGGAACCATTGCCTGAGCTGGACCTTGAATCCCAAATGTTGAACCCGGAGTGTTTAATGAATGATCTGAGTGGATATGAGAGAGAAATTGCTATGTATGAAGAAAGGAATAGAGCCCTGCGGGGTGTGCTGGAAGATAGGGAGGAAGAGATTCAGAAGTCCAACGCTGCCGTCTGTGCATACCAAGAAGAACGGGACAAACTTCATAGAAAGGCAAGTAATATAAGCCAAATTCACATGGCTATTGCTATTGTTATCCTAATTCTTGGTTTTGAATCATAGAGTAGGAAGGGACCCAGAAGGTCATCAAGTTTAACCCCCTGTCTGTAGCAGGAAATCCTCCTACACCATCTCCAGCAGGTTACTGTTGACCTCTGCTTGAAGATCTCCAGTGTGGGAGAGTCCACCACCTCCCTTGGCAATCTGCTCCAATGCCAAACTGTCCTTACCATCAAGAATGTCTTCCTGATATCCTGTTAGAAACACTTGGTTGAGATGTAGAAAAGTAGGTAGGTCAGGGGGTGGCAGGAACAGCAATTTTTCAGTGTTTTCTCCTTCCCCATTGTTCCTTAAGGGGTTACTCCTGCCTATTCCAGCTCTATTATTGGCATAGCATTTTTCTAGCATTGGAGGAAGGTCCGTTGTCTGAAGGGGGTTAGGGTATGTTTTATTTCTACTCCTCCTCTTCCTCCCAAGTCATGCCCCAGTTTCCTCCCTGTTTTGGCCTCTCCCCTGGTGGAGTTGTGCTGGTGTCTGAGTGATGTCCAAGCTATGTTGGTGTAGCATTTTCCCAGCATTGTTCTGGCATCTGCAGTACATCTGTCAGTGGGCAGACTTCTAGGCCAACAGAGATGCTGTTGCACTAGCATATGTAGGGATACACTGGTGTATCTCATGGATAGGATTGGGCTACAGCAGGACAAAGTGGGTCCATCTAGTCCAGCATCTTGTTTGCAGCAGTGGCCAACCACGTGCCACCTTTGAATACTCAGAAGCAGATCATGAAAGCAATGCTGCCTACTGTAGTAGTACATCTACCATCATCAAGTATTTATAGTTACACTGCCTCTGAATGTGGAAGATCCTTTCTTAGCTATCATGATTGATAGCTGCATAGTACATAAGCCTATGTACTATGGACTTATCTAATCCTTCATAAGGGCACAGGAAAAGCTCTGTTGGATCAGACTGAATGTCTGTCTAGTCCAGCGGTTCCCAAAGTGTGCATTGTGACACCTTAGGGCACCACAGCACATTCACAGTGTGTGCCGTGGGATGTCCCCAGTGGCCACTCCTACCTGTTATCCCAGGCACTGTCATCTTGGATCTCACAAAATCTCATGAGATTTGGGTACCACCATCCTGGATCTCGTGAGATTTCATGAAACCCAAAATGGCAGTGCCTGGCTGAGCCAGAAAGAAAGAAATGGCTGTGGGGGCACTGTGACCCCGGTATGTTCAGAAACCACTGATCTAGTCCAATATCCTGTTTCCCACAGGGACCAACTGCATACATCCCCCCACCCCAAAAAGGCAGTGTCCTCCTTCTGATGTTTGCTTTTAGCACCTGGTACTCAGTAGTATACTTTCTTTCAGCATGGAGTTCCATTTACCTATTTTGGCTAATAGCCATCAATAGACTTATCCTCATCTATGAATTCATCCCTGTTTAATAAGAAGAGCTATGCTGGATCAGAATCAAGAAAGGCCATCAAGGATGGGGCTGCAGTGCAGAAAGTCCCAAGTTCTGACCTACTCTCTAGCAATGTGTCCTATCTAGGCTCGTTCCCTGATGAAGTTCTGAAAAAGTTACAGAATGAAACATTGGACCTTTAATCATTAATTTTAATCCTTTGACACAGCCATGGTCTTCCAGACATGTTAAATTGTTGGATTATTGCTGGCCATGAAAACCTACAGACATACAAAGTTTCAAATTCAATCCCTGGCCATATCTGGGAGTTTTGGTCTTGCGTGGCCTCCTCGGGGTAAGGGTAAGCCTGTGCTAGGCTGCCAGGTCTGCTTAGACCTGCGCCAGCCCTATAGAGGAGGAGATGGGATGGGGAGGAGGGCGGATTGGGCCTGGGAAGGGAGTGGGTTCAGCAGCAGTGTGTCCACGAAATCCTAAAACCCTTCCTGGTCCAATCTACCTTCACGGATCAATGCTGGCACAGGTCCAAGTTGATCCATGGTGGCTTCTATGGCTTACATGTGTAGTCCTCAGTAATTGCAGGCAAGAAGACAACCATACCACATGCCTTGCACAACACCACTGCAGCAGCCTCTCCTTCCATTTCCCATTGGTGAAGAGCATAGGATTTCCTTTCAACTCACAGTGAAGTACCTCTCACCTTGGTTAACCTAGGGCTTTGTTTAAGGGAAACGGAGAGGAAAGGGGAATGGAAAGGGCATCAGGTCTTCCATTAGCCTCCTAGTAATGGGTATGCAGAGGTGTACAGTCTCTAAAGTTGGAGATTTTAATTAACTTGTCATAGCTAATAGTCTTTAATAGACAGATTCACAGTAATAGCTCTCATCTACTTTTAAAGCCATCTCTTTGGAGCTGAATTCCACAAGACAGTTAAATGCTGTGACTATGGACTTTGTTTTTGTTCGCCTTGAAGCTGCAAGAGGGGAGGATTTCCATTAATAGCCTGTGCTCCTTGTTTCTCTCTGTACAGACAAAAGAGCTTCAGGATGCTCTGTCCAAGATGGAAACCCTCACAGAAGGGAATGCTAGCCCTGTCAGAGAAGGAGAACAGTGGGAGTTTCAGGTGAGCATGGGTGTGCCTCCAAATAGTGCTGTCAAGAATCACTCTTTGATGCTGCCCTGACTCACCCACTCCATGATGGTGGATTGCCACTAATAGTGAGGATTCAGAGATCAGCCCTGCCAGGTAGGCACTTTGCTGGCAGCCTGACCCCCTCATGCCATGATACGTATGTGCAACCTCCTGATTTTAGAAATGGGCTATGTATCAGAATGCCAGATGCAAGGGAGGGCACCAGGATGCAGGTCTCTTGTTATCTGGTGTGCTCCCTGGGGCATTTGGTGGGCTGCTGTGAGATACAGGAAGCTGGACTAGATGGGCCTATGGCCTGATCCAGTGGGGCTGTTCTTATGTTCTTATGCCACCTTTTTCACATATTTACATTGCATATACACTTATAATGCATAAATATCCCTAGAATATGAATGTAATGTTGATTATATCTTGTTTGATTCAAATCCTATGCTCTCTGCAGAACCCTCTAGCCCATAAATTCATCCGCTGTTTTCAGAGTGCCACCAGCAGCACCCACCCCATGGGCTGCCATTTTCTCCAACAAGGCCTGCCACCTGCCAAGACTTGGACAAAAGACATGGAAACTCAAATCCAGCTGCTCCATGGGTGAGGGTGCCCTGGCTCCATTGTAGTTCACAGTTTGTTCACAATCAACACTCACAATAAAAAGGTCCTCTTCCCCCATACAAAACAGCTTCCTGGGGGTGGGATCCAAGCTGGTGATTTAGCTCAATGGATAAAGAGCATGTTTTGCACACAGAAGATCCCAGGTTCAAACATCCATTAAAAAGGGGGGATTTAAAAAGCCTCTTGGGCTGCAATCCTATAAGACTTACCTGGGAGTAAGTGCATTGCTCAATAGGGCTTACTTCTGAGTAGACTTGCATAGCATTGTACTGTTAATTGTTGAAGAGCAGCTGCCATTGAGAGTGAAAAATTCTTGCATAAGTTTGACTCAATAGGAGGCAGCTTCAGATGTTTAGGGAGGGGCCATAGCTCAATAGTTACATGCAGACAATCCCTGTTTCAGTCCTTGACATCTCTACTTTAAAAGGGTTATGAGAAGCCCACCTGTATCTGAGATCTTGGAGTGCTGCTGCTAGCCTGAACAGATGCTCCTGGGTTAGAAGGACCACTAGCGTTCTTTGGGTCCTGATGTCTCCAGTTGTTATAACCATAGCTTGGTGATAGGGCACATGTTGTGCAAGTTCTAGGTTCAAGCCCCAGCAGCTAACAGTCCTTGGGTAGCAGGACTGGGAAGAACCCTGGAGAACTGTTGCCCTTTGCAATAGACAACTCTAGGCTAGTTCGACTTGTGGTCTTGACTGAGTAGATGAAAGTTTCTGCTCGGGGCAAAGCTCAGCTGTAGAGCATATGCTCAGCACAGAGCAGGCTCTCTTTATCTGCAGGGGTTTGGTTTCAGACACCCCCACCCATGAATAAGGAATTATGTGGATGCTGAAGTCCAGCACCTGCAGTCTTTCCTGTAGCCTCCGGAGGCCTCTTTGAAGTCACACCAGGCCCATGAATCACCCTATTGGCCTCCGTGGGCCTCAGAATGGCCCTCAGAAGCATCCGGAAGCTACTTCTGGTTTTCAGAAGGAAACTGGAGGTTCTTCCGAAAACTGGAAGTAGTTTCCGGTCACTTCTGTGGGCCATTCTGAGGCCCATAGAGACCAACAGAGTGGGTTGTGGGAAGATCCATTCTGAAATGTTGTTGGTTCTTGAAAGAGAGAACCTCTATGATTGTAAAAATCCCCTTGAGGGATTTAGAAACGCCTGCCTATGTAAACCGCCTTGATTAAAGTCAGAGGAGTAATCCGATGACCAGAAAGGCGGTATATAAATACCTTATTATTATTATTATTATTATTATTATTATTATTATTATTATTATTATTATTATTATTATTATTATTATTGTGGGCCTGCCATAACACAGAAGAGGCCTCCAAAGGCTCCAGTTAAGAAATTATTGAGAGTATCAGGAAGTGCCTATGGGGATCCTTCGTAACCCTCCATAACCACAGGTGATTTAGGGCCAAATCCTACCCAATTTTCCATTGCCAGTGCAGCTGCGACAGTGTGGCATGCACTGCATCCTGTGGTGGGGAGGCATTCATGGAGGCATCCTCTAAATGTGGAAGTACGTATTTGTTCTCTTATCTCAGGGCTGCACTACATGGGTGCTGGAAAGTTGAATAGGATTGAGCGCTGAATCTGCAGATTTGGGACCTGTGGATGTGGAGGGTCCACTGTATAAAGGGTCCCAGATTAAGTCCTGCATCTCAATTAAAAAGGGTCTTGGCGTAGCCAGATTGTAATTAATGCCTGGCTCTCCACTCCCTTCAGATTCATCAAGAAGTTGAAAAGCTCCAACCAGCTTCTCTTGAGCACATTGCAGGAGTGCAAGAATGACATGGAATGGATCAGTATGCTGCTGGGCCAGCAGGAATCCAACACTGCAGCCCTGAACTTGGCAATGCAGTACAGGTGAGGAGCCAGCTCAGGTCTATCCTGGGAATGTTCTTATATAGCAATCTGTACTACATGTTTTTGTTTACTTTTTTCCTCTTTCAAGGCAAGGCAAGGCAGAAATGCTAATAGTCAGCTGAATTAACAGGATTGTTAAAAATTTACCTTTGGTTGAGGCTATTCTGAGATGTGAGCGACACAGGTATAGTGATATTAATGTTTCACTAGTGACGTGTTAGAGTAACATATTGCTCTGCTTTAACTAAGCCTAAGAACATATTCAGGTGTACATGGCACTATATAGAAAATAAAAACACAGATCACTGCCCCATATTGACAGAGAGAGTGACAACAGAGGAGAGAAGAACGGAAGCAGGGGAACAACAGGGTCTTTTTCCTGCCTTCACCAATGTATTGAGATCTTGGACCAAGGAGACCTGCATTCACAGTTGAGATTCATACTCAGCGATCACTGCAAGTCACAGCCTCTAGCCTACCTGGTAGGATTGTTGTGAAAATAAAATGAGGGGAATCATGCCCTGAGCAACTTGGAGGAAAGGCAGGATAAAAGTGAAAAACAGATAGACAAACCTCAACCCCCCCCCCCCTTGGCTGCTATTAACACTTTAAAAAAAATTAAGATTTATGAACTTCTGTGTTGCACTTAGTTTTGCTGATGGCTCATTTGGCCATCTTCTCTCTCTCTCTCTCTCTCTCTCTCTCTCTTTGACTTGACAGTGAATGCTGCTTGGAGGCCTTGGAGATGCTGTTTCTGTTATCCACTAAGAAGCAAGCAGGTGAGTCTAAGCAGGTGTGGGATAGCATTACCACGACACATGCATTGGCTTCAGCTCCTAATTGCAGCCTACCCACACACCTCTCATGCTTTTTATGGGGCAGGGGTATAAAGGCTAAGGAAGCCTAGACTGACAATGAGATGTGTTCTTTAGACTGAAGGCACATACACACATGTGTGCTTCCAAGCTTATCTTGGTGGAACCAGATTGGTCCTTAGGTGTCATTTGGGGGCAGGACTTGTATTGCAGCTGATGTGGCACCCTTGAGGTACAGAATTTCATCTTCAAGGCTTGTGGCAAAAAGATGACATCATGGCATAGGGCTGCCAAGATAGCCCTGGTGATTTTTGTTCCAGGACACCCTATTAGTCTAGGGTTGCTTTCAGTGTTCAAGGAGATGGATGCTGATTTTTGGAAACTGCAAGCCAACCCTGGAAGGTTGGCAACTCTATCGTGGCACAGAAGGAAAGGAGCTGGAATTTTGTGATTGGACCTCCAGTGTGGGAATCCCCACAAAGTTTCTCACACAGTTTGTGTCCTTAATGTACTATAACAGGGGTTCCCAAACTTCAGTGCCCCTGAACTTATCCTCAGAAGTGGGTTGTGACACTCCAGGTGGTGCTGGAGACCTCTCCCAGCCTGGCAACCCACTCTACAAGCCTCTGCAGGCCACAGAATGGCCCACAAAAGCCTCTGTAAGCCACTTCCATTTTTCAGAAGCGAACTGGTAGTGGTTTCTGAGGGCCATTCTGAGGCTTGCAGAGGTGTGTAGAGTGGATTGCTGGGCCAGAAGAGGCTTCTGGAGGCTCTGGGTCTTCTGAAATGGCTCCTCTTTGGAGCAGAACCACTGTAAGGGTGGATAGGAGGGCCCAGATCATGACCCACACTTTGGGAAGCACAGTACTAGAAAGGTACAGCAGCTTTGTCCTACTAATTTATTTTTTAAAAAGATATTTTTATAACAAATCTTTAAGAATATCATTCTCAGAAGGGACGTAACAATTAAAATTAAATTCAACTAAAATGAACCATAACTCTAAAGTAAAAGCAAGAGAAAAGGACTACATTAAAAGCCAATCAATAAAAGCATTATGGAATTAGAAAATAATGCTTTTACATCTGGTTCAAAAATAAGAAGAGTGAAGAAATGCTCTGAGGTGGAAATTCTATGGCTGAGGTACCACCTTCAAAAATCCTCCATCTTGAATGCTCATCAATTAAATTTGAAATAGAGGCAGAGCTGTGATATATAATGGCTGGGCTGTTTCATATGGCCAAATGGGACAACATTCACCTTTGGAAAGGGCCTTAGTAGCTCATCTGTTTTCCCTCTCCAGATGATCTTAGCAGTGCCCACCATGAAATGAAGCTGGCAGTGATGGACAAAGCCTTGAAATCCTTGCAAAGATATAACATGGAGGACTACATTTCTGAGCAAAGGTACACCTGGGTCATCTGCAGCTCAGTGTGCAGGGCGGTCACAAACAGTGAAAGATAACAGGGTCAAGAGAGTTTGGACAGGGGGATGGGAAGAAGAAAATGAAGGTGAATTTGTGAAATTCTTCTGTTCTGTTTCTGTGAAGGCTCTGGGGCAAGAAGTGGCACTTTCTGTCTGGTTGTGGCATTTGTGTGAGGTTTGTGGAATAAGTCACTGATCAGTTTAAAGAAAAGAAAGAGGGGAGAAAAAGAGGGGCAGAAGCCACATTCCTTAGTTGGGCATTGCTTGCTCTCTTAGAAGGCACATCAGATCTGTTATGCACATGAGCTCAAAGACAGGGAGAACTAATAGGATCAAGAAAGTTTTGCATGGTTTAATGGAGAAATATGCAGGGGAGTCCAGAGATTTCTGTTTGTGTCTATATATATAGCTCCAAGAAACAATGGACCTGGAGCAAAATGTAGGGGTGACCTGCAGGGTATGTGCTATGTTTGTTTTCCTACCAGAAAAGGATATGAACTAGACCTGTAGCAAATGCAAGCTGCTCTCCCTGCTGGAAGGTGATAGGGCTTGAGGCACGCACAGACATCACCACATCTTGTAGCAGTAAGTTCCATAAATTAGTTTGGTATTGTCTGGAGAAGTTTCTTTTGTTGGTCCTCATTAGCTCCAGACAAACGCCATTTGATGACTCCAAGTTCTGAGTGAGTAGGAGTGTCAGTGTGCGTATGTATAAAAAAATCTAAGAGCGCAATCCTAACCTTGCACTAACCACTGCACCGACCTAGAATATTGCTAACACTTTACAACAACTCAGAAGTAAGTTGCTCCGGCAAGAAGGCCTGAGCCATCCTGCTGGTGCTAGTTCTAGACTTGCGGCTACCAGAGCAGGTAGATGCTGTTCAGTGCAGCACAGGGGTGGGAAGAGGGAGAATGGAGGTGAAGCAGGGGTATTTCTGAGTGGGAGAAGGCAGAACAGGGAACAGATCAGGCCCAGTGGGGGGCAGGATTGGCAAAACAGGCTTACACGTATCTTATGCCTTCTTCCCAAGCCTTTCCCCTCAACATGGGCTTTGGAGCAGGTCCTTTGGGCGGGCTTGGGCTTTACATGGGGTAATGTCCCCTTACCCTGAATGGACCTGCAGCCTGCTCCTAACCAGCACAGGATACGGTGTGGGCCGCTCAGCCCTGCTACGCTGGTTAGGATTGGGTTGAAAATAATATTAAGAAATACTTCAGAGTGCTCCAGTTTAAGTAATTCCCTCTCTAGCTTACTATTAATAGCTAGAGGTAAAAGAGAACCATATTGAGAGAAGTTCTAACATGACCTCTTTCAACTTTCAATTGGTCAGAAAGTTTCCCCATTATCAAAAGAACCCTGGATTAAGAGACACAATTATCATTTCAGCTTCCCAGATCCAAGTGGTGTGAAAGAGGATGAGAAGACGACGTTACAAGAATACATTAAGCTCCTGAAGGCAGAACGGGCCTCTGTGAAGCTTCCTACCCATCAGCCACTGCCTGGAGTTGACTCTGCTGCAGCCAGAATCAATGCAGGGATTGGGGCCAAGGTGGCAGAGTTGCAAAGGACCTTGCAGAATACTCTCTCCCCAGAGGCTGTAAAACCCAAGATGGAGAAGGGCCATCTGTTACGCAAATTACAGAACATGAGGGTAAAGGAGGGTTGGGGCGTTTGTATGTCAGCATGTGCGTATCTCCAAATCTCAGAGCAACAGGACATTCCCAAGGCAGTCACTACACAGGACTTGCTGCCTTGTGAGGAGAGATAGTAGTGGAGGCTTGAGGTGTTTTTGTTTATTTGGACATACCCAGACTGAACATTGGAGAAAGGTAGCAAACAAGCCACCACCACCACCCCACACACAGTGCTCATCTGCAAAGTAGCATCAGTCCATCATATCCATGCTGTAAACCAACCTATCCTTGAATATGCACGTGCATAAATTCTCTGTTTTGCCCCTTAAGGAGTCTGCAACCTCAGACTTATTTCTCTCTGGTTAGCTCTATTGCAATTCCCAGCTGTTGTCTTTATAGCTCTTATTTGAGCACGTAGGATATGTCTTAGCTTTGTAGCCACCGGTCATCCATATTTATAAGAAACATTGGGCGCAATCCAAATGTGGCCTTGGGCCAATGCAGGTCGCTTGCGCCGGCCCAGGAGGGTCGCAAACGTGCCATAAGGCACGTTTGCACCTCCTTGAGAGGAAACAGGGCTGGCACTCCAAGAAGCGCCCGCCTGTGGAGGCTAACGCAAGCCTCCGTGCCAGCTTCCTCTCTTGGACTTGCGACGGCCCAGCTGGGGAGGAAAAGGTAGGTGGGGGGAGGTGGGGAGAAGGCAGGAGGGAGACGTTCCTGGGCAGGGGGAGGGCAGGTGGTGGGCAGCCCCGGGAGTGGGAGGTGGGGCTGGGATCTGGCAGTTATGCTGGATCCCAACCCCCGTTCCTGGGGAGAACAGAGTGGCTTCAAGACACTCCGCTCTCCTCAGACTTGTGCCACCTCAAGAGGTGGCGCAAGTCCAAGGAGACCCATAGGGGCCAGCAGCCCTTGCTCAGGGGTAAGGGGAAATGGTTCCCCTTACCTCTGGCTGAGCCACTTCTGGCCCTTATCCTGCGCTGGATACTGCACAAGCCTTTTGGCTTGCTTGTTCCAGCGCAGGATAGGATTGTGCCCATCTTCTGATAGGGCTGCAATGTTCATTGGCTAGATTAATAAAGTTTTAGCCCTCATGGCTAATAACTGCTGCCAGTCTTGGGGCCCAATCCTATCCAACTTTCCATGCTAATGGGGCATGCACTGCATCCTGGGGCAGTCATGATGCTCCTCGACACAAGGGAACAGTTGCTCCTTTACAAAGGTTCCCTTTCCTCAGGGCTGCATTGCAGCTGCATCAGCACTGGAAAGTTGGATTGGATTAGGCCCCTACACACATAAGAAGTGCTCTGCTGGATCAGACTAAAGGTCCACCTAGTCCTGCATTCCCTTTCCTGCAGCAACCAGATAGGTACTTCCAGAAACCCCACAAATGGCACATAAATCCAATAGCTCCCCCTCATTATTGGTGTGTGGTCTGCCTTGTGAATAGTATTCACATAGACTTCCTCTGAACATGGATGTGGTGAAATTCCTGGTTTTCCCTTTTCTGCAGTAGCCATTGTTCCTTGGCAATTGTTGACCTTCTTCCCCAAATTAACTGGTAACAAAGAACTTGGGTGTGGACACTAGACTGTGACGCCCACCAGATTACCAAGAGTGAGAGAGTTGAGTGAACCCTCTTCCCCAGTCCAAGCCCACTGGTTAACACCCACAGATTATAAAAGGGCCTTGAGCCCCCTTTGCTCATCCATTGATGCTTTGTTGGGGGTCACTTGCCTCCCTGGCTAGGCGTGGGTCTAAGGATCACGATCCTGGTCTAGTGTGAATACTTAAGGTAGGAAAAATACTTATTAAGTCACAATAGTGGTTTGACTTATTTTCAGCTTGCCTTTTGTTCTCTTGGCCAACCATTGCCATAACCCATCCACCAAAGCACACATACCCTTTGTCCTTACTTTTGCCTTTTTGTTTATTCTTTTGTTTTGGTATTCTTCATCCTTTAAAAAAAATTTATTGTTAATATTTTAACCTGCCTTGTCTCACATCACTCAGGAGGGAATTGTTTGTCACATCTCCCAGACCACCAACCTTCACTACTAGCAATCTATTAAGGGGACCCCCCCCCCAGGGATTTGGGGGGTCTCCATTACACTGGCAGGATTTCTCCAAGGTAGTCTCCCTTAGCTTTGGGAGGTGGCAGCAGTCTGTTGTTCCAGCTGAAACTCATTTTTAGGACAAGACAGACTGAAAGTGGATGCCATCCCCTGGTGCTGTGCCTTGTACCCAGCTGCCCAACTACCACAGGGAAGTTGGCAAGCTGAAGACTTTGGTTGCTCCCAAGGTTGACCCCCGACTGCTGATATTTAGAGGTCAGCTGCCTTGGAACATGGGGGGTCCATTTAGCCACTGTAACTAATGACTGTAGATAGACCTATTCTCCATGACAGGCCCTCATTTATGGCTTCTCATTCTCTTTTTGGCCAAAGTGTTCCCAAAAAGGGACTTGTCCAGGATGCAGTTTCCATAACAACATCTTCATCCACTTTCATCCTAGGAGGTTTTGTCTGATTTAAACACCACGTTGCATCTCACGGAAAAGGAAAAGCACGTCCTGGAGCTCCACACTTATACTTACCGGGCTCAAGAGACCATTTGTCTACTGATCATCCGGATCATGCAAGGGGAGCTGGATGGGAGTTGGGAACTGCAATCAGATTCCTCCAGCAGCAGTAGTGGAGACAGCTGCTCAGGGGTAAGCTCACAAAACAGGGGTCCCTCTTCCATTTGACTGTGCTTTGGCTTTGTTTCTAGGAGTGCAGCCCTGGCCTCACCAACCGCCCAACTAAGAAGTCTAGGATGCCTCTGGAATTCTCCTCCAAATTTCTCCCTGGATTTTAAAGTTTCAAATTAGCTGAACAAAGTGGGACTGATGCATTAGGGCATCTTCCATTGACTTGTTCTTCATGTCTGGATTTTGCTCAGAGTGCTGCCAAACAGTTTGTAATGGTCTTCAGTTCCCTTACATCTTCCTTTTCCTCTCTATCCTACTAGAGCCCATTGACAAACCATTGTGGAACCACCAGTCTAGCTGGGATCATATGTATAATTTCATTGAGACAGGACATTTTGTTGCTCCAGCGAAGGACAAGATGGCACCCTCACCCAACCAGTGAAGGCCCTCCAGCAGCTCCCCATAGCACTCTGCCTCCCCCACCCCCAATGAAACACTTCTTTAGCAGTTTTAAAAATTATAATATCATAGTTACACTGAGGCAAAACTCCAAGATCCAAAATTCACACAGATGTGCATCGCTTAACAACAGGGATATATTCTCCTATCCCTGTCGTTAAGCAAACCTGTTGTTAAGCAGTCAGTTTTGTGTTGGTGGTGCCAGTGGTACTCATTCAGAAGCCCAAGAAGCCTCTGCTGGGTTGCAGACTGACTCTGTCAGCCTCCGTGGGCCTTGGAATGACTTTCAGAAGTCTCTGTAAGCCGTTTCCAGCTTTCAGAAGAAGTGTGTACACTGCCCCCTAGTGTCTTGCAGGTGATGCTGTCCCTACATTCCAACATGTTCTGTATGATTGAACATTTAGGACTGTGCCTCCATCTGTACCTCCAAATGGGCCACTTCTGGCTTATCTCAGGATGCCAGTGGAAATTTATCTAATGTGGACTCTGAGACCCGGATGCTAGAACTTCTTGAAACTTGGGCTCGGTAAGTAGAATCTAGTGATGCTGATGAAGTCCATACTTACTGGTTAAAAATACCAAGTTCTTATATTAGAATCATGATAAATCAAGCCGTGTTTCCCCAAGCAGTCTTTCTCCATTTCAGAATGCATTCTTTGGTTTTTGTACAATACTCTCTAAGACAGGGGTGTCAAACCCGTTTCATACCAAGGGCCAAATGGCATTCATGATGCTTGCTGAGGGCCGGAAGTGATATCGTTAGGCAGGAAGTGATGCCATTAAACAACTCATAACCAAAAATCAACACTTTTTCCTCACTTATTAACTTCAAATGACAGAAGATGAAACATGCAAATCTTTATCATATTTCAAGATATGGAAAAGCCCAATTTTTGTGGGGGCTGCCCTTTTAGCAGTAACACCTCAGCATTGCTCAGCAGCTGAGAGCCTGAGGGCCGGATGAAAAGCTTCCGAGGGCCGCATCTGGCCCCTGGGCTTTATGTTTGACACCCCTGCTCTAAGATGTGATTAGCGTCCAGGAGATGACTAGGGTCTGTTGAAAATTCACCAGGGTAAGGAGGTGTTTGGCAATAACAGTGAAAGCAATGTACATCTCCCACGGGCTGGCTGATGCCCAAAGGGGGTGCAACTCAAAGGAGGGAAGCACTGCCACGGAGTGGTCCCCCTGCCTGGGTGGGTGGCAGTGAAGACTCACCCGGCTTCAGGGAGTCACCTAGGGCCTCAGGATTCTGTGGCGGGGAGGGGGTCGTACCATCCTCATGCAAGCTTTTCCACTTCATTAGCATCATGCCTCAATTTCCTCTCTATTTGGAACTCTCTGCTGGCAGGGTTGCACTGGTGTCCAAACTGTGTTAGGGATATGATAGCATGGCATTTTTTAGAAGTTGTGCCAGTGTCTGTGGTGAAGCTGCAGGCAGTCTGGCATCTGCACTGGCCAGGCTGCTCTTGTGTCAGCGTACGTGGTGATAGCCCAGTGTATTTCATAGATGGGACTGGGCCAGACCACATATTGCACCGGTTCACGACTGATCTCTCAACAGTGGGGGATTTCATCAGGTTGGATCTGCATGGTTGGAATATGTTTGACCCCCTTCTTTTGCCAGTTGCCGAGTCTCAACCACCACCACCCCTTACAGCTATTATTTGCTCTCTGAGGAAGGGTAAATTGATACAGGAAACTGTATTTTATAGCCCTTTGTTTGCATAAAGAGAGGGTGTAGTACTTATCTATAACCAATGCATTAAGGGCACGATCCTAACCAACTTTCCAGCACTGGCATAGCTGTGCCAGTGGGGCATGTGCTGCCTCCTGCAGTCAGCGGGTAGTCATGGAGGCCTCCTCAAGGTAAGGCAATGTTTGTTCCTTTACCTTGGAGTTGCATTGCCCTTATGTCAGTGCTGGAAAGTTGGTTAGGATTGCGGCCTAAGTCAGTAAACAAATATATTCTGCCTTAGACCTCTTTAGCCAACCATATTGTTGCCTTTTTTGTGTCCAGGATGAAAAGAAACTCAGATTGTTCTCTAAGCTGCCCAACTCCCATGACAGAATGATGAACTTCACAATGGATGAAATGATCTCATTTCATTCTCTTTCTCCATTAACTGCAGGAACAGAGAACTGAAATCTTGTATCCGGACCCTTCTCAGTGAGCTCGAGGAGAGAAGCCAAGACAGCAGGACTCAGGAAAGGCAACAAATGGAGCTCACAAGAGACTTTTTCAAAGCACATAGGTAAAGCTGGGAGATGCGCCCACTCAGAAAAATGTCCATTGCACTCCAAGCCTTGGGAGATCCTTATATCCATACCAAGAAGGCCTAAAACTAAATTGACATATAAAATTCAAATTTGGGGGAAACAATACCCTTCACATTGAACAATTCATTAAATTCACTATTTGGATTTCCACACCCTGCAAATCAGTGTTCATGGAACATTCATGAAGACAGAATTGAGTAGTGGCATCATTAAACAGGAAGTGATCTCATTAAGCAGATGATGACCAGAAATAAGCACTTTGTTCTCATCTAGATACTCATTAACTGCAAATGACAGATAATATGCAAATCTTGATCATATCTTCAAGATATGGAGAACCAATTATCACACCGGCTGCCCTTTCAGCGGTGCCACGTCTGCCACAGCATCACTTCACAGCTCAGCAGCTGAGAGTGGTTTGCGGAATGGCACTTTGCACTGCTGAAAGGATGACCTGCGTGATAATTGGGCTCCCCCAGCATCTCCTTCTCTCTCCCCTCTTGGTCTGCCCCTTCCCCTACAGTGTTCCTTGCCTTCTGAGGCCTCCTTCCATTTCTCCCTCCCAGAAGCTCTGCAGAAACAGTGCTGGTGAAAGGGCAGTGCTGGGACAGCCCAATTTTCATTGCAGCTGTACAGTACAGTACAGAGGCCAGATAAAGAGCTTCCAGGGGCCACATCACACCCATGGGCCTTATGTTTTACACCCCTGGTCTTGAGTTTCTTGAATATAGGGGGCTTGCTTCATTGAGGAATATAGGGGGAAAGCATCGTGGAAAGAAGACATCAGTTTCTCTTGGTCACCATGGGTTATAACAAATACAGCTGTACTGATATACCAGATGGATTCTACACTAGCAGTTAAGTTTGGAATTGCCATCCTTTGTTCACTCTGTGTTTACAGAGAATACAACATCATGGCCAACTCATTACATTCCTGCATTTTACATGTTTGTGTGCCTAGTGGGCTTCCAGAAGGCATCTGGTAGACTACCCTTGAAAGCAGGATCCTGGCCTAGAGGGATTTTTGGTCTGATCCAGAGGGAGTCTTTTCAGCATAGCCTAGATTCCAAGGGCTTTTTCTGACTTGGGATTGGAACACTGGTATCCTGTCTGATCCCCTACCTCTGTCTTGATAGAATGTGCCCTTTTTCTCTCTTTTTCTAGTGCTCTGGTCCTTGCCTACCAGAATGCCCGGAGGAAACAGGAAGCACAAGTGCACCAGCTGGAAACCCAAATGGGACTGATGAGTCAGCGCCAAGCTGGGCGGTTGCAATCACTGGGACAAATCATCCAGAAGTTGGAGGGCAGAGCGGAAAACCAAGCCCCCATATAGGATGAGCTTCAGCAAGGTCCTTATTCTGCCAAAGAAGATTAGAGCACCCATATCTACCTTACAACAAATGCTTTCTTCAATCAGGAATGCCTCTCCTTAAAAAAATCCTCTAACTTTGCATGTGAACATCTGGACCTTCAATACTACTGATACAGTTTAGGGCTTGGAATCTATACCCAGACATGCATGCACAATGAATATTATTCTTATTCATTTGAGTTGAGTTTGACTCACCAGCTCAGAAAAGATGTTCACACAAAATTTCTGGAAAAAACAGTGTATTGTATTGTGGTAAAAATCAGCTTTTGCAATATAAGCTTGTGAGGAATCAGGGGGGGAAAAAACCAACTGATATCCTTTTTAATGGATTCTGCCTTGATTTCATAGACATCCCAGGTTTTTCTAATTCAATTGTATGCCAAGCCTTCTTAAGGGTGCAATCCTAACCCCTTATGTCAGTGCTTTCCAGCACTGACATAAGGGCAATACAGCTCTGAGGTAAGGGAACAAACATTCCCTTACTTTGAGGAGGCCTCCGTGAATGACACCCAACTGCAGGATGCAGCACATGTCCCATTGGCACCGCTGTGCCAGTGCTGGAAAGCACTGACATAATCATAATCATAATCATAATCATAATCATAATCATAATCATAATCATAATCATAATCATAGTCATAATCATAATCTTCTTCTTCTTCTTCTTCTTCTTCTTCTTATTATTATTATTATTATTATTATTATTATTATTATTATTATTATTAACTAGGTATTTATATACCGCCTTTCTGGTCATCGGATTACTCCTCTGACTTTATTCAAGGCGGTTTACATAGGCAGGCGTTTCTAAATCCCTCAAGGGGATTTTTACAATCATAGAGGTTCTCTCTTTCAAGAACCGACAACATTTCAGAATGGATCTTCCTGGTTTGGTCTCACTTCTGGCCTCCAGTTTGCCCACGTAGGCTAACAAGCAGCTCCATCTCTCACATGGAGAGCAGCCAAGATGCTTCTTGCTCACACCAAGAGCAGGTGGAATCACTCAGCTTGGCTTGTCAGCTGCTTCAAGGTCTTAAGCTGCTTCAATGGCCAAGGGAGCTGCCGGTGTCCTCAAACTGGCGACCTTCTGATGTTATCTTCGGGCTCTACCCTCTAGACCAGACCTCCTGTCCTACCCCTGACACAAGGGGTTAGGATTGCGCCCCAAGCCCCTCTGCTCAAGCTAGTTGTTTGAAATTTCCACTGCCCCAGGGGCTCACCCTCTAACATAACAGAGACATCAGAAGAAGGTGGGGGAAATGGATGAAGGGGAAAGACTGGTGAAGAATATGCAAATATTTATTATGAACACTTATTTAGGCTTAGTTACAGTCTCTTACTGGCCTTGGGAGATCAAGCCAAAAACTTTGTGGAAAAGAGGGTTTTGAGGAGGAGTTTAAAGGAAACAAGGGAAGTGGCATCATGGAGGCATTTTGGAAGATGGCTTCAGGTACAGTATGGAAAGAAGGTGGATGTTGGAGAGAGCAAAACACCTTCAGGCAGATGACAATGGTGGAGCTGGAGGAGTGAAGGACACAGGTGGGAATGTATCAAAATACCAGAGTAGAGAGAGAGAAGCTGGGGTGAGAGGATAGAGAATTTTGAAGGCAAGAAAAAGAAATGTGTGCTGTATGTGGAAGTGGGCATAATTGATCTGTTTTAAATGTTCAAATGTTTGTTGATTCCCTGTACATATAAATACCTGGCAACAGAGGGTGATACTGCCTCCATTTGATCAAATGAAAACTGGTCCACAAAAGCCTCGACCACAATACATTGGTGCCATAAGACTTTTGTCATGTTTTGCTGAATTAACACAACCACCGCTCTGGACATAAATTATATTTTTGTGAATTTTTATTTTTATGTTTGCAGTTTTTATTTTATAATTTTAAATAATAATTTTATTAATATTTATTAGTATTCATGGAGCCCCTGCAACCCATGTTAACATACATTTGACTGCTGACATTTATTACTACTGCAAACTAGTTTTGAAACTTTAAAAAAAAAATTACACAAACACACACACAGAGAGAGAGAGAGAGAGAGAGAGAGAGAGAGAGAGAACCATCAGCTAAGCTTTTCAAACCCTGGAGATAAACAATACCACTTGCTAATTGCTGCTATTGGCAGGGATTAACTGATCAAAGTTGATCTTTAGGGCTGCTGTTTTCAGTTTGCAGAAATCTGGCCCAAGTATATGTAAAGTTCCTCCTTACCTCCTTTCATAATTTTTTTTTATGTTCTCAGGGCAAAATGATCATGTGCAGAGTGCCCTGTTTTGAGCATTCCATTATCTGGGCATGCCCTAGATTAGAATTAGCAGCAGCCCACATACCTGCTGTGCTGAGACCGAACACAAGATGGCAGACCAGGGCCAGCCCAAGACATTCTGCTGCCCAAGGCAAAGAATGAGATCATTCTTTGATTTCATTCGCGTCACCCGCCCCCTCATAAAACAACATCAAGCCCAAAAAGCCAACTATGCTTTAAAAAACAGGATTTTGCCTTTTCATCACAGTTCAGATATTTCACTCCTGTATGTTTCACTGCATTCTGCTATAAATCACACATCAAATGGTATTATCCCCAATAACCACTATTTTTGTGATTCTGGTCACTAGTGGCGTCACCCTCCCCTAGGGTGGGACCAGGGGTAGCCAACCCCCTCCCTGCTAATAATGCCACTGCATGAAGACTTGTTTTTAATTTGAAGGAAGAGTTGTACAAGTCATTAATAGGCAGCAACTGAAGAACAGCTAGAACCAAAATCAGCATTGTCATTTCAATTCAAGATATTCTTGGGAGCCTCTTCCATATCCATATAAGCACAGAATTTGGTCTTAACTACAAACTGAAAAATTATGGAAGTAAACATGGTGATTTGCAAGTTTCAGACTCATGGGTAGTAGTTTACTGAAACTGCAGTATCCTGCGATTCCTATAAATGCCAAAGGTTTGTATAACAAAAACACAGAGGACTCTTGTAAAAGTGCTGTGAGAAGTCATGTATAAGGGCAAGGGTGCCCAAACTGTGGCCACGTGCAGTTCTTCGACATATATTGTGCAGCTCACAGAAACATGTTGGCTGAGATCCTTTTTGCATCACAATTAATAAAAATGGTAAATTAAAAATTTTCAAGCTTTATGATTATTTACCAGGTATAAACTGGAGTCTACTGGGTTAAAACATAATTTTAGGCCATTTCTGCCCAATGTTGCATATATGTAACAGGGCCCAAATGTGTACACCTGTGGGTTGGGTAAATGTTCATGGTGAGTTTAAGAATTTAAATGCTCCTTAAATATTGAGGCTGTGAAACATCTGTCTTGCGGCTCTCAAACATCTGACATTTATTGTATGTGGCTCTTACATTAAGCAAGTTTTGCCATACCTGGTCTACTCAGCAACACTCGGGCAGGGTGTCCATGCAACACTACAAATTCAGTGTCTGAATGTGTCACACTCAACAATGCTGAAAATACAAAAAGGAAAAAAAAGCATGCATGCAACACTAATAATTCACCTTCTCCCCATGTGCCTCCTATGTGTGTATGTATGTACTAGGCCTTGACTAGCATTTTTGTCTAGCTTTGCACCCACCCTCCCCCCCAGCTCTAGCAGCAGACTAGCAGTTTTAATTTACTTTTTTGACCAATAGCCATAAACTTTATGAAGTATGTTATGCAATTTGCTTAAAATATACTTTGGACATGCAGTTGAAAACACAGTATATGGAATTTAATAAAAGTCCAGAACAGAGCCATAACGGACTGCCTCAGTGTCTGGAGCAGTGACGTCAATTGTGTTGCTGCCTTGGCGTCTGGGGCACTGGTATCACATCATGTGATGTGACATCATTTCCAAATTCTCCCCAGCGGAAGGGGTGCTTGCTCTGGCCACTTCGCATGCCCCACTCCTTCTCTGTGGAGGATCCCAGCCGCTGCGAGAGGGGGAACAAGCTGCACACGGCCACCCACAGTGCTATAACTAAGGCAGAGCCTGAAGGCAGTCATGTGCCCCTGCTTGGCAGAGCACCTGAGGCTTGGTCCTCCTAATTATGGCTCTGGTCTAGAAGGACTTTAGCTGAAGTGAAAACTGGACATTCCCTTTCTATTGAAGTGTTCCTGTTTGGCAAGGAGAACACAGGCAGCTGCCTTCTACTGCATCAGACCTACCTAGCTCAGTATTGTTGACACTGACTGTGAGTAGCTCTGCAGGGTTCTTTCCCAGCCCTACTTGGAGACACTGTACTGCCAGGGCTTGAACCTGGAATCTTCTACATACAAAATATGTGGTTCACCACTGAACTACAAACTAATTCCTGGAAGATTTTGCCAGAATCCATAATTCTCATCCCTCTGCCTGTCTGTCTGACAGACCCATTTATACCCAGAGACAAAGGGCAATTAAATAAACAAGGTAACAAATCTTCAGTTTGACTGAATGCTCGCTAAGTCCAGCAGGCAGCAACTGAGTGTATGTTTAATACCAAAAGCTGCAGGGCCCAATTGGAAACATTTTTGGCAGGGCCCCAGGTTCACATCCAATTCACTTTCCAACACTGACATAAGGGCGATGCAACTCTGAGGTAAGAGAACAAACATTGCCTTACTTTGAGGAGGCCTCCGTGAGTGACACCCAACTGCAGGATGCAGCACATGTCCGGTTGGCACTGCTATGCCAGTGCTGGAAAGCACTGACATAAGGGGTTAGAATTGCGCCCTTAGAGATATAAATAAAATATACTGTAGACTTTCTATCTCTATGGTAGAATGGAAAGCAATCCAAATATGTGCTTTAAAAGCGTAGGGGAGTTAATGGAACAAATGTATCAAAGCACATTGTATACATTTAAGCCTACAAGTAAACAAGCACAATGTGTAGATTACCTTTGAAAAGTAAATAGTTTTACAAAACCAATTGTTTTAGTGACTGTGGAATGATTTAGTAAAAATATTAATTTCATTTTTTTCCCTAGTGAGGGGGCCCCTTAGGTGTGGGGCCCAACTGGGAACAAGCCGGCCCAGTTTATTCCATTCCCTGACACCATTCTGCCAAATTTTTCACTCTTCCTGTCTCACACACAGCTAGATTCTCCCCTGTTTCTCCCATCCCACGCCTGAACTGAAGCTCAAACAACCACCACCTCCTTTTTTCATCCCTGTCAGCAAGATCAAAGGTGAGAGGCAGAGGTTTGATAAATATTCGTTAGACAACAGAGTTGGTGACCCCACAAAGGGGCAATTTCAAAACCAGACTTTGACTGCATACTGAATCCTGGAGTTTAAATCCCCAGCTGAGCTCAGTTTCTTTTTTTCCTACTCAGCTAGATTTCACTCCCCCTTCAGGACTGATTTATTGTATGTTATTTAAAGCAGCACACTCACAGATATAGAGGATCTGATAGGGAAGGTCAGGGTACCAGATCATGTTCAGAAGGTCATACCAAGAGTGAGGGGAAACAAAGGAAAGAATCACCAAAGGTGGTGAAAGAGGAAGAAAGCTTGGGAAAGCTTAAGGTGACCTCTCCAAATTTTAGATTCCTTAGAGCTGAAATGAGTATTAAAGTTTGGGGGAAATTTGGTCACCACCCACATTTTGCATGTGAAAGTTTAGCCTTTTGGGAATCTCCTGATTGGGTTTGCCAGCATCGGTAGCACAGCTGAGGGGGGTTTGCTGTGGCTGAATAATGCAATGATGACCCCGTGGCATTGTGTCGCCACTGTGCCTGTGCTGTCACCCCCTCTTTTGCACATGAGCAGCCCATCTGAAGCTGGACAAGGGTGGGAAGACTGATTTCGCAGCATTTGCTGCACACCTCTGGTTAAATGCTCACCTCTCAGTGGAGATGGCTGAAAACTCTTCTGCGGGGGAGGGGGCAATGTACCCCCCTGCCTGCCCTGGCTTAGCTGCTGGCAGACATCCACAAGAAACTGGTAACTCTCGAATGCTATAAAAATGAAACATATTTATTATGTTCAAAATACAGCATCGTGAAATCAAATCAAATTAAAATGGTACAAAAAGAAAGCCAAAAGTTCAAACACAAGTACAGCTTTCCTCCCCATATCTGTAGATCTGTTTCAGTTTCATCCTCACCCCATGCCCCTATTCCATTCCAATCCCTGGAATGGATCTGCTATTGCCCCACCCCACTGGTTTTTTTTGGCCATACCTTTTGATAGAACACAGATATTTCAACGTGGTTTTTTCCATTACATTCTGCTGTAAATTATGCATCAAATGGTATATAACATGATGGTATTATTCCTACGAACTGTGATTTTAGCCATTTTGACTAATAGTGGTATCACCTCCCCCCAATAAGCGGGTGTCACCTTATTAACACCATATTGATTCCATGCTGTGTCATAATAACATCTCATTGGCTCTTTGAACAATCAGTCTCATTGGTCCTTTTTGAATTAAGGAAATATACTTTTTTGTTACATAAGACAGTTGCCTTTTAGTTTTCTGGTTTTGGGGCCATACCTTTTGATAGAAGTGAGATATTTCACTCTGGTTTTTTTAATTGCATTCTACTGTAAATTATGCATTGAATGGTATATAATCTGATCGTATTATTCCTACAAACCGCGATTTTAGCAATCTGGGTCACTAGTGGCGTCAAACCCCCCCCCCGTGCGCGTCACCTGGTGTGACCCAGTGACGCCACTGCTCAAAAGTTAGAAGGACCAGGTGAGATTTGGAATAAGCACATCTAAGAGCTTAGATTTGTTCTCTCATTCTGAGTGCATTGGTATTTATTCCAGCGCCTCCCCAACTTACCTGGGCAGTGACGCCCTTCGTCAGACCTTGGAATCGGGAAATGAATTGCGATGATTCATGTCATGCGATGATGTCACCACCATTCACTTCTGGTTTTGGAGGCCTGCAGCAATCCCACAAATGGTGGTAAGAGGCCCTGGGCGTGCAAAAACTGAGCTTCCTGCCGCTGTTTGCAGGGTCGCATTGTGGTCTCCCTCCTAGACAGCGGGTATCCTACAATGCCCCAATGAACGCCTCATGATGCACAGTTTGGAAATCTCTGATTTATTCTCTTATTGTAACCATAATTCTATTACGTATTTAAATAATCCTTATATATTTACAGGCCTGTGCCTGTGTGTATGAGATAGCCTTCTCTGTTTTATTTCACCCTCTTCCATCCCTGTGGGTACCTCAGGCATTTCTTGCCTCCCACCTCAGGGGCTGCCTGTTTCAATGCTGTCTCATTAACCAAGTCAATATCTTGGTCTGGGTAGATCTCCCTTGGGTGAGCTTATGACAAAGATGTCCAGCCAAGGCTGTCTGGGGGAAGCTGTGCACTCTGAGGCACATCCCACATTTCTTCCCCACTTCATAACTTTGGTCTTGAAGGTAAACAGAATTATGTAAAAAATAGAATTATGGTTACAATAACTACGAGAATAAATCAGAGATTTCCAAACTGTGCATCACCCAACCATTTCTTCCTTACTGTTCACTTTTCCTCCACATTAGGAATTTTTGGTGAGAGCTGTCTGGATTGCCTCTTCCCAACAAATATTTATAGACTGTCTCTATTCCTCCTCACTCCACAAAGGATTCCTCAGAGGATGCCCTGCATTAATGAGAGAAGTTAGCCAGAGAAGTCTGAATATTGGTTATTGATCAAAAAATCCAGCTAAAGTTGAAGTAATGACACTTTTGGACCCTTCTGTCCTACTTGCCCCAAGCAAAGGGGAGATGGCTGCCCTGTTAAGCCCAAAGCAAGGAGAGGACAAGCTCTAGTAAAGAAGGGCTCCTCCAGGAGTCACTCTAGGGTGCTGTCACACCTCCTCAGAGGAGTCAAAATTAGTAGTCATTGATAGAATCCATGAATTGTCCAATCTCCAGTTAAAGCCATCTAAACTAGTGGTCATTGCCACATCTCGTGGCAATGAATTCCACAGACTAATTATGTTCCAGGTTCATTGAATGACTCTTGGTTCCAGCATTGTGAGAGAGGGAGAACAACTTCCCTCTTACCCCATCATGTATATTTTTATCACTTACAATCATGCCTTCCCTCAATCACCTTTTTTCCCAGCTAAAAAGCCCCAAATCTTGTAGCCTTTCCTCATTAGAAAAGAGCTCCAAACCTCTGATCAGTTTTGTTCCCCAATTTTGCAACTTTTCCAGCAATATAATATCTTTTTTGAGGTGTGCCTACCAGCACTGTACACAGTATTCCAAAGGGGACCACATGGTAGCTTTGTACAGAGACATTATAATATGGGTATTCTTAATCTTGATCCCTTTCTAGAACCCCAGCATACAATCTGCCATCATTACAGCTCTCCACCACAACTCCTTTTCTGGCTCAGACCCCATCGGTGAACTTTGTCCCCCTGTGCTACCCTTATTTACATTGAACCACATTTGCCATTTGGTTGCCCATTCATTTAGCTAGAAAGAGAATGTTGGGTCCTGGTGAGAAATATTTCTGGCTAGCAGAAGCTGCTTTTAAACTCATGTTGCCCTGAGAATGGTACAGCTGGCCACCATGGTTGCTTTCTATTGGCTCAACCTGAACCATATCTGTAAACAAACAGATATCACAAAAGGCACTGTGAGTCTCCACTACTCCCTCCTCCCAAGTCAACCTGTACTGTAAAACACAAGACTCCAGTCTGTGAGATGAGGCTCCCAGGGGCAGTGTGGGGAACACACAGGGACATTGCAGGATGCCCGCTGGCAATAAGACCTAAATACAACACTACCAACAGTTGTGGGAGGCTCAGCACGGCAACGCAGGCTGAGCACCTGTGTGTGGTTTTCACATGCTTGCCCTGATTCTCTTACCACTGTTGGTAGTATCACATTGCTGTCTTCAAACCCAGAAGTAACTGGTGATGACATCATTGCCAGTTACTTCCAGGAGCAGCATGCTGTGGTCGCAGTGCAGGGGAGGGGTGTCACAGGCCATGGAACTTCGGGAAGCACTACCATCAAATTTTCCCTGGAACTTCCTACTGCTTGGGATTGCAAAATGCTCGTTTATTTCAATGAAATCCACCCTTATTTCTACAGTCTTTATCATCTACTAGCGTTCATAGTTTCTAATGGAAGATCTAAGATTTGGCTAAGGTCATCTAGACTCGTTTACAAGCAGTGGTGGGAGTCGGAGCAGGTCCTTTCTGACCTGTAGCAGTCTCTTAGCAGCTGTGCTGTAAGTGCCACAATTCATGAGGTGGGGCATTCCATATCTTGTCTGTCCATTCCTACAGCCCCACTTTAATACACACAAACCCTAACTCAACCTTAGATGTCACCATTTACTTTTTTTCTTCTTTGTCCATTCCCATTTTATGTTTGCCTCTTTCCCCACCAACACCAATGTTGTCGTCTTCCTCCTTCTGCAGACATGATATAGCTCTTTGCATGAATCTCTATCGATTGATTAGTTTCCTCCCGGCTAGCTGTCTGTCTGACCTGCCTGCCTGCCTGCCCATCTATCCGTCTCTTATTATCTCTCAGAGAAGCCAGTCTCCCCTGAGAACCATCTCTAACACAGACACCGATGGGGGGGGGATTAGTGCACACTGTCCCATTATATATCCCTGCTTATGGGTCACTATCCAGATTGCTTCCCCCCCCCATTTTCTCTGTACTCTTTGAGCTGCTAGCCCCCTACCTCTCCTCCCCAACCCTGTCGTGCTCTACACAGAAGGTTTCCCAGGGGATGTGGCCTGGCCCCCAGTGACAGCCACGATGGAGGGGTTGACCTACAGGTTGAAGGTCAGTGCTCTCTCCTCGACCCCCCTTTTCAGATTCAAATTGGGGCCAGGGGGCTTTGTGTGGGGAGGTCAAGCTTGATCGAGAGTGGAATGAAAAGGCTGGGGTGGCAGAGGTCACTTTTTAAACCCTTTCTCTAGCACTGCAGTCTGGGTTTCGGGTCTGGACTGGAACATCCACGAGAGAATGGAAGCAAGACAAAGGCCCTGGGTCCTTGTACACTGTCCTTTTTATGCCCCTGCCCCATGGCTGTTGCTGGCAATTTGGCAACCGGTCTATGGGGCTGCGGATTCTGAAGCACTAAAATTTGGGGAAAAATTTTTCATCACCCCAGCAGTATCCGAACATAAGATAAGAACCTAAGAAGTGCACCTGGATTCCCAGGTGGCGGCTGTGGCAAGGGGGGCCTTCGCTCAGCTTCGGCTGGTGCGCCAGCTGCAGCCGTACTTGGATCATGCAGACCTGGCCACGGTGATCCATGCCTTGGTGACATCGAGATTAGATTACTGTAATGCGCTCTATGTGGGGCTGCCCTTGAAGACGGTTCGGAAACTGCAACTAGTGCAGAATGCGGCGGCCCGTGTGGTTACTGGAGGTAGGCGGTTTGACTCTGTCAGTCCGCTTCTCCAGCGGCTGCACTGGCTGCCCATTCGTTTCCGGGCCCAATTCAAGGTGCTGGTATTGACCTTTAAAGCCCTATACTGCTCTGGACCAGGGTATCTTAGAGATCGCCTGCTCCCGTACAATCCGGCTCGCCCTCTCAGGTCATCAGAGAAGGCCTTTTTACAAGTGCCGCCGCCTAGGGAGGTACGTGGGGCGGCTGCAAGAAATAGGGCCTTCTCAGTAGTGGCACCAACGCTATGGAACTCCCTTCCCCTTGACTTAAGAATGGCTCCCTCTCTTGAGACCTTTCGGCAAGGCCTGAAGACCCTTCTGTTTAAACAGGCCTTCTGAGTTCTTGAGGCCTTTTAACATCTTTTTAACATCTTTTAATATTTTTTACAGGCCTGATTCTTTTATGACTTGCTGCTGCTCTATGCTCTTTTTACCTATTTTTTTTACTCTGACTGCTGTTTTTAGTATGTGTTAATATGTTTTTATTTGTTTTTAAATTGTTTTTAATATGTTGTAAGCTGCCTTGAGTTCCTTCGGGGAGAAAGGCGGGGTAGAAATAAAGTTATTATTATTATTATTTTTATTATCTGGGTGGGTTCGTTGGCTCATATAATTCAGCCTCGAGTTTTCTACAATGGCTAGTCAGGTGTAAGCAGGATCTGAAGGCAACAGTCCTTCCCCTTGGCATGAATCCCATAAGGTGGTATATACAGGTAGACTGTCTCTGAACAAAAAGTTCGCAAAGCGGTTTACAGAGAAAAATCAAATAACTAAATGGCTCAAATAACTGATGAGCCTAGGGTTCCCAGCTCATCAGTGAGAGACAACAATGCAATGAGCACCAGGATGCAGGTTGTGTCTGTTGTCTTGTGTACTCCCTGGGGCATTTGCTGGGCCACTGTGAGATACAGGAAGCTGGACTAGAAGGGCCTTTGGCCTGATCTAGCGGGGCTCTTCTTGTGTTCTTATGTTATGTTCTTATGTTAAGTTTCCAAGATGGTGGCGCATGTATATGCAGTGACTTTGCACTCTGCTACTACTACTTATGTTCTTATGAGCAACGAATGGCCATGGCTCTTCACTGGAGAGGGAAAGGAATCTATGAAGCAGTTCTTACCCCTCCTATCAATGGAGGATAGCAGAAAAAGGAGCTCCTGCCCTCTGTCTGCTACCTCCACCTCCCATCTCTCAGTGCATTTGCATCACCATCATTATGCCTTCAATGGGCATAGATGTTAATTGACCCCTGAAGCCAGAACCCTGGTTTATAAACTAACTATGATTTGCACAAACCACAGTTTTCCATGGTTGGAAAAAAACAACAGGAAATTATGCTTTGTTGTCAATCATGAAGAGAAGCTTCTAACTGCATGAAAAAGGATAAAAGGGGAGGGAGTGTGCAACCCTGAGACTTCCTCCAGTGTGCTCTCAGGATCACAAATCATGTTCTTACATCTAAACCAGGCCATTGTTCCCAGGGTGAGTTGTACTGGAACTGCTACTGGGTCTATTAGGATTGAATGGCTCCAGGTGATTTCTGAACAGCTCTGTTTATGCTTTCCTCACCAGAAGGGCGCCTAAGCTTTTCCAAGGTTGGGAGCGTGGGGGTGGGGGACAAACATCAAGTACTTTAGAGAGCAATGGCCTTTTTTGTGCAGTTGAAGCAAAAAGCCAAAACTTTGGAAAGGTCACCAATTTGATTGAGTTTGTCTTCCTGCCGAGCCAGGATCTGAACTGCTCCCCAACAAGATGTTTACCACATGCCAAGGGGATGCTCAGCTGTTTTCTTAAGCTGCCTCTGGCATAGGGGTTGCAGGAGCTGCCAAAGGCAACTGGGGAAGTTCACTCGGTCTCCCTTGGCAGAGCTGTTTAGGGCACTGATCCCCATCCATCTCCCTTCACAAGCTTAAAATATACTGTGGGAAACTTAGCCAGCTCCATTTCTCAGAGACTCCTTTCTGCTAGGGGCAAATGACCTTTTCTAAAAAAAAAAAAAAAAATGCAGACAGATCTCCATTCCAAGATGAAAGCATTAAAAATTTCATTCCTCACCTCCCTTCTCCCCCACCCAAAATCTTGTTTGCAGAGTTGCAGTGTTATTACAGCTGCTCAACCACCATTTTTTCAACCAGTGTGCCGTGGCATGTTGGTGTGCCACAAACGGTTTGCAGGTGTGCTGCAGGAATTTGGGGGAGGGTCATTCATTAGTTAGACCAGGGGTGCTCAATAGGTGGATCGCGATCTACCAGTAGATCGCGAGGCAAAATGAGTAGATGGCGGAGCCCTGTCTCTCCAAACTGTTAATATGTCAGTTTCGTCTAGTGACTAGACGAAACTGACATATTTAGCTGACACTAAACTGACACTGAAACTGACACTTTAGCTGCTCTTCAGGCATGCAGCAACAAAACTGACGAAACTGACTAGACTCCAGCAGGGGCTCCATACATTAAAGGGGGTGTCTGTCAGACGCTTCCTTCCCCCCTGGTAGATCTCCGGGCCTTGCTGGGTTTCAAAGTAGCTCTCGAGCCAAAAAAGTGTGAGCACCTCTGAGTTAGACCATTGGGGAATGTTAGCCCCCCCCCACCAGCAGCGTGGTGTGCCTCGTCAATTGTCAAAAAACTGATGGTGTGCCGTGACAAATTTAGCACCTTGTCAGTGTGCTGAGATGAAATGAAATCATTGAAGACATGAAGTTATCTTACACTAATGGTCCAATCTTATCCAACCCCCAACCCCCCCTCCCCCGTTGATGCAGTGGTGCCAAAATGGTGACCACTGCATCCTATGGTGGAGGGGCATTCCAGAAGGTCTCCCCTGGGTAAGGGACCATTTGTTCTCTTACCCAGGGGTAATCCTCCATGATGCGGGGGGGGCGGGGTCTACTCAGACCTGCGACAGCTAAATAGCCCACATCATGGGACCAGGTCTGGGAAAGGGGTTAGGAGATCAGTAGCCCTGGCACTACCAATCCCACCCTCCGCACCCAATCCATGCATCGCCTGTCCCCTTCCGACCCTTCACCGCTTTTTCCCCCCTCCCCACCCCCATTCAGCCCTCTCACCACACTCTACCTCTCTTGCTCACTTATCAGCAATCAGTGGGAGGAGCTCCAATGTGGGCAGGAAGGCTCAGGCCTTCCCACCGGTACCTCTGGCAGCATGCTGTGCAGTCAGCCCCAGCAGAAAGCACAACCCAATGATGGTCAGGAAGTTTAAGATTGGGCTCTGAGTCAGACTGTGGGTCCATCTAGCCCTGCCTTGTATCCTCTGGCTAGGGGTGGCATCAGGGATCAGGCAGTCTGACACACTAGCCAGAGCCCAAGTCCATCAGAGGGCCCACCAGGTTTGAACCCTTGGGACCAATGCTGGTGAGAGAGAGAGAGAGAGAACTGAAGGTACTGGTGAGTGAATCTGGGACTTTAGTTTGTGCTCTGCTATTGAGATATGGCCCTTCTGACAAAAATAACAGACCCCAACTCTGTCTGTAGAAGGCAACTTTATATGTTCATAAAATTGTGTTCTGCTGACAAGAGTATTTTCTGCTTCCACAGGCAGCAACTCTCCAGGGTTTCAGGCAGAGAGATGCTGGACGACAGGCCTTTGGTCTGATCCAGAAGGACTCATCTGATGTTCTGATGTTTCCTCCTCCCTCTGCCCAGCCTCATCCTAACGGATGTTTCTTGACAATGCCTGGTGTGCTGGACGCAAGACTCTCCCCTTGCTGGGTGTCTCTCACTCTCCTTGTGTTTTGGACCAGACAAGGTCAAATGTTAACTTAGCCTGGCAGGCCAAAAGGGCAAAGGTCTCCACACGTGAAGGAGAAGAGGGTTAGAGGTGAGGGCACGGCACTCTGGAATGGTGGGGGAATGCCTGGGCCAGGAGGCCCCCCTGGGGCAGATGCAACATTCTTGCAGCCCAGGAAGTGACATGCTCCTTGACCCTCTGAAGCCCCCCTCCCATGCATGGGAGGAAGCTCTGCTTCTGGTTTGGAGGCTGTGGGGGGGGGGAGGCCTGAGGCCCCCAGAATGTGGTTGAGAGAAGGGGGAGAGAAGCTTGAGACATTCCTGACACTGGAGCACGTAGGTGCACATTCCCTGCTCATCAAACTGATGACCAGTTTCAAATTCCCACCTCCCCTTTCCTGCAGCAATGGCTGGGATTTTTCAGTGTGCAGTATGTCTTTGAAGCTGCCTTCTTTTACAGAGTCAGCCTGATGGTCCATCTAGCCCAGTGTTTTTCAACCTTTGTCATCCCCGTCCCATCTGCCCCCCGGACCACTTCTCATGGTCTAATTCTCTTAAGTGCCACCGGAAGTAACTGGTGATGACATCATCCCCAGTTACCTCTGGGTTGAGAGGCCAGATGTGATGCTACAAATGGCAGTAAGAGGCTCAGGGCACATGGGTGGGCTTTTTCAAGTGCACAAAACTACGTACTGGAGCTCTGCTTGCCGAACCTCCTACCACTGTTTGTAGAGTTGCGGTCTTGCTCCTGGGCAGCGAGTGTCCCCTGGGAGCTGTGTGTACCACTGGATAACATTTCAAGTACCACAGGTGGTACATGTACCACTAGTTGAAAAACACTGATCTAGCCCAGTCTTGGTTACTCTGCCTGACAACTGCTCTCCAATAAGGGTCTTTTCCCAGTCTTACCTGGAGATGCTGCAAATAATTTTTATTTTATTTTTAAATGTTTATATCCTGCCTTCTTGCCGTTGTGGCAACCCAAGGGGCTTACAGAACAAAGAATAATTCAATAATTTAAAAAGGGGGGGGGGATGAAGATATAATTAAAGTATAAGAAAAATACAAACTGAAGCCCACTCTAGTAATTCCCCCACCACTACAACTCTCATCACTCATCCAAAGCTGAGCAAAACAATCTGTATTAAATCTGGAACCTTCCACATGCTAAGCACATGCTCCACTACAAAGCAGTTGAGGTATTTGTGTAAAAAAAAAAAAAAAAAAAGATTGTGTGAACTACCTCTTTAAGGACTGGGGGTAACTATTCAGTTTTTCAGCAGAAGTCTGTGTCAGTGGCTGGGCCTATAAGATCTTCTCTGGGGTTTGAACAGTCTTATGCCCAAATGAACTAGAAATTGTGCATACTTAAATGGTGTTTAAGTAGTCCGTCCCCGTCCCCCAAAAATGGAGAAGGAACTGTATTTTGAAGTCTATAGAAAAAAAGAGAGGACCCCAAAAGGCTGTAAAACTTGGTAGCTGTTGGCAGGAAACTCCAATTAAATACATTTTCATTTGCTTAATATGTTTCAGGGAAAGTCTTCTTCAGAGGCAAGCTAAAATAAAATTGGCACAATTAGTTTGCAGTGGGACATAGTGGTTTGGGAGCTGGACTTAGACTTGGAAGATCCAGGTTCAAATCCCCACTCAGCCATGAATGACCTTAGGCCAGTCAGTATCTCTCAGCCTCACCTACCTCACAGGGTTGTTGTGGCAACAAAAGGAGGGAAGGAACTACATACACTGCTCTGAGATCCTTGGAGGAAGGGTGGTATAAAAATGTGGGAAATAAAGAAATAAAATTGGAACTGTGCAGGGTAGAGTTTAAGCCCCACTCCCCTGTGATGTGGTCCTGATCTATGGGGTAGCCCCCTCCAGCCCCTATTTAACTTAAAAGAAAACACCATGTCAGTAACATACCCAACATGTCAGTTACAAACACAGAAAGAAATGGGGCATCAGGACTTTCCCAATCTGGGGCCACTGGAGAGAAAACTCTGTCCCAGTTTCTTGCACTCTCTTCCAAATGATTGCTAACAACTCAATCTTTGGTGGAGGAGGGAACAAGGGGGTTAGCTATCCTGGACTGAATCCTTGCCAATAGGGCATAGCTGGTTGAAGAGGTAAATGTGGTAGGGACTTTGGGCCAAAGCAACCGCATCACCTTGAAATTCTAGATATTGAGGGAAGGGAAAGCTAATTAAATCATGTCCTCTGGCTAGAACGGCTAAGGGAGAAAACAGTTTAAGGGGGATGGGATTTTTGCAAAGTGAGATACTGAAAGCACAAACAGTTCTCATGAGAAGGCAAGCTGAGAGATATCTAAGGAAACCAGTGTGGCTGTGGTTTCTGAAAAGTTGAAAAGCAAGAGGAGCATGTAAAAGAACTGGAAAGAGGGACAGTTAACAAAGGAACAGTACCTAAGTATAGTGGTAGGGCTATGGTGTGGAGAAGCTGGGGAATTAGTAACCAGTGATGGAAAGAAGGCAGAGCTGTTTAATTCCTATTTTACATCTCCCGAAAGAGAAAAGTGGTCCAAGCCTACAACAGTTGCACTATTGGGAGATCACTGCTGAAGATAAAGAGATGATAAGGAAACACCAATTGACTTTAAATGAATATAAGTCCACAAGACCAAATGAACTACACCCCAGGGTACTGACAGTCTAGCACAGGGGTGCCCAAACCCCAGCCCTGGGGCCACTTGAGGCCCTCGACACCTCTCGATGTGGCCCTCAGGGAGCCCCCAGACTCCAATGAGCCTCTGGCCCTCCAGAGATTTGTTGGAGCCCACACTGGCCCGACACAACTGCTCTGAGCATGAGGGCAACTGTTTGACCTCTCGCATGGTCTGTGAGATGAGGGCTCCCTCCACTGCTTTATGTTTCACATCTGTGATGCAGTAGCAGCAGTAAAGGAAAAGCCAGCCTTGCTTTGTGCAAGGCCTTTTATAGGCCTTGAGCTATTGCAAGATCTTCATTCAATCATATAATTTCATCTTTAATATATTCATTTATGTAAACTTATGTAAATTTATTCAAATTTTAAATGTAAATTAATTATTTTCTTCCCCGGCCCCCAACACTGTCAGAGAGACGATGTGGCCCTTCTGCCAAAAACTTTGGACACCCCTGGTCTAGCACATAGGAATCTTTAAGAAGATATATGTAGCACATATGTAATCTTTAAGAACTCCTGGAGAACACATGAGGTCCCAGAGAACAGGACACGAGCAAATGTTGTCCCTGTCTTTTAAAAGGGGGGGAGGGGATGAATGAAAAACTACATACTGGTCACCTTGTTGTCGAAATCTGGAAAGTTTCTGGAACTGATTATTAAGAGAAATGTCTGTGAATACAGACATCCTCCCATATCAGCGGGTCCCATATCTACGGTTTCACTTATTGCAAATCTTCAAAAGGCTACTCCCCCCCATCCTGCTTATGACTTACTTCTCTTCCTTTGCAAATACTTTGCAAAAGGCACATTTTTCTCCCTTTTGCTTCAGAAAAGGAGGCATACAGCAAGAACGTAGACGTTGCTGCTAGAGCTAGGGTTCCCAACCCATGGTCTGAGGACCACTGGTGGTCCACAGCATCCCCCCAGGTGGTCCGTCTCTGGTGAAAAAAGAAAAAAATGCCCTTCCAGGCAGAAAAAAGCCTCTGCAGCGCCAGCAGCCAATCAGAGCAGCTCAGAGCAGATCAGAGCCTAGCCTTTCTTCATCTCCTGCCTCCCCCCTCCACCTCCCTTCCCTCCTTGTCTGTGAGTGCCCAGACAAGCAAAAAAGTGAAGTGCAGGCGCCTTTGTGCAGCCTCCTGGCTCAGCTGCATGCAGAGGAGAGATGCCCTGCCGACCGCTGCATCCAGCCTGCTGCCTCCATTCCTTGACCTTGTGCAGCCTGGTTTCTCAGGAGTCAGATCAGGACTCCAACCAGCCTGGGAAGTCCCTTTTGCGGGTGGGCGGGTGGGGGGCCTGAGGAGGGGGGGCCAGATGGGGAGGAGGAGGAGGAGAGGGGCCTGGGAAGGGGGAGGAATGGGAGTAATGAGGAGGAGAAGGAGCAGGCTTCCAAAGGCATTGCTGGCTGGCTGGCTGGCTGGCTGGGGGGATTTCCCGGGGAGTGGGTTTCTCTGGATGTGATTTTCCTGGGAGTGCAGACTCCAGCTGGCCAGGGAACATAGAGGAATGGAGTTGGAGGCAGTGTGGCAGCAAGAGAGGGGAGAAACAATATGCTCAACCCCCAGCCCTGGTACCCCCTCCCCAGTTGGCAGGATTGGGCCCCCTGGATGTGCTCTTCTAACGCCCAGGGGTGGAGCAAGGGATCCAGGCAACCAGGTTTTTGCACCCCTTTTGGAGAGGGAAACAGGCAGCATCTCTGCTGTCTTACTGCAAGCTGCCCACCTGGGGAGAAGCAATTCCAGAAGTTGCAGAACAGGCATCACTGTAGCCAAGTACAGCAGGTGTGACCCCTGACTTTTCTTCCTCAGAGAGCAGCAACAGCTTTGCCCATGGGGAGCCCTCCCCCACCCCACACTTGGCCAGTTCCCCTATCTCCTCAGATTGCAATCCTATGCATGCTTACCTTGGAGTAAGCCCCATTGACTATAATGGGACTTACTTCTGAGTAGACATGCCTAGAATGGGGCTGTTAGTCACACTGTGGCTGTGAGGGACTTCTCCAGAAATTTCTCCAATCCCCTTTTAAAGGCATCTAGACACCATCATCGCATCTTGGGGCAAGGAGTTCCACAGACAGAGCAGGCAGCTGTTGTTTTGTGGCTGCAGCCTACCTATAGGCTTGCTCACACTCTCTTAGCTCCAACCAAAGTAGTCCACAGCTAGAGCATGACAGCAATTAGAACAGGAAGTGAAGAGAGGCTTCCCCCCCCCCCCCAAAGACCTTGCAGTGCACACCAAAAGGACTTTTCTTCCTGAGACATGCAGCAGCCATTCTGAGATGTCGCTCTGAGCTGGTGCTTCTCCTTCAGGACGGACCTGCCTAAATTGTGTTGAACACTTTCCTAAGGACCCTGGACTCACAAGTGGGGGGAGCAGGGCCAGGGCTGTACAACAAAAGGAACTGTGGAGGGATGTGTGTGCTTTTTGTTGGCTCATTTAACTACGTTGCATGACTTGTCTATAATCCCCTTATGCTTACCCTTTCTGAGGTGTTTTTCCACACTTAAAAGAGGCAAGGGCTGTGCGTAATGTGGTCTGGTGTGGGGGAAAAGAGGCTTGATTGAATTGGGTGGGTATGAAAACCTCTGAGTTGGGGGGGGAATTATTTTGTGTTCCGTGTATTCCATGTAAACCCAAGACTTTCACAGCTAGTGAAGCAAATGCAAGCACAACCATCACATTAATTATTAAATAATCTTCTTATGTATTACAAATTTAATTGTATTTTTTGTGTGCGAGGGTGGGGGGGGGGGTTGCATGTGGTCCCCGCCGTCTCCGAATTTTGCCTTAGTGGTCCCTGAGCTCCTAAAGGTTGGGAACCATTGTGCTAGAGGAATGCTAGAGGAGGCAACAGTAAGAACATTAACAGGATTTGTTTATTTATTCACATTTTTATATTGCCCTTCCTCCAAAGAGCTCAGGGCGGAGTACACAGCTGCTCCCCAACTT
The DNA here is from genome assembly GCF_035046505.1 of Tiliqua scincoides. Taxonomy (NCBI): domain Eukaryota; kingdom Metazoa; phylum Chordata; class Lepidosauria; order Squamata; family Scincidae; genus Tiliqua; species Tiliqua scincoides. The sequence continues at coordinate 42,874,939 of NC_089828.1, read as the reverse complement.
TTGTACTCACAACGACCCTGTGAGGTAGGTGAGGCTGAGAGAAAGTGACTGGCCCGAGGTCACCCAGGAAGCTTCATGGCTGAGGGTGGATTCGAACCTGGATCTTCCATGTCTAAGTCCACCTCCCAAACCACTACTAAATGGGAATATGTGCAAACCCTAAATAAACAGAAGTAAAAGAAAAATAAATAGAAGAACATCGGCGAATGTCGTGGAAAGTTGGATGAAACTGAACGAAAGAGAAAAGCACATGGACAAAATTTGAAAGGTGGTTATAATTGAAAATGGTTGAAAGAGCAAAGCACTGAGGTGGACGAAAGTCAAGGTATCGCTGTAAGTACCTTGTGAGAGGCAAAAACAGCCACAAACTGAGAGGCAAGATATGAGAGGCAAAACAATAATACACAGGAGAGGAAACAAAATGAGCAAATATATCCTTAGAAAGAGCCGCCTGTGTGTGCTGATTCAAAGATCTTTTTTACAAGGAGACCTGATACTTAGAGCAGAAAAAAGAGAAAGGGGGAGGAGGAGGGGTGTGCTTGGTTTCTATGGGGTAAGGTGGGAGAGAGGTCAGAGATCACTCTGCGCAGAGGCACACCAGTGTGTGATGGTTATTAGGTGGTTTACTCAGGACTGCAAGCCAAATTTTAGGGCAAACAGGCTCTCAAGAGAGAAACAAGAGAGAAAACCAGGCACAAAACACAAAGAAATGGAGAATGTGGCCAAGATGCCTCAATGGCTCCCATGAATGTTGGAAAGGGAAGACAAACAAGCAGAGGGCTGAAGGTAGGGTGCCTGCATGAGTGTGCTTTTACAGGCTCGAGTGACATGCGCACATCAGAGAAATCTGCTCACAGTGCAGGGATTGAGTGCAGTGGCCCATAGCACAGCTCAGTGGACTACGGACAAGAATGTGAGAGGCCAGGCAGAGTAAAGGTGCAAAAATAAAGAACTTGTGCAGATAATGGTTACAGGAAAAAAATTTTTTAAAAAGCAGTCTGGTCATGAGTCACTCGCCCTGAACATAAGTGGTTTCTAGGTAAGAGAGGACACAGGAAAGGGGGCATGTAATAGCACAAGCTAAGAGGTTGAAGGAGAACACAGGGAAATCAGGAGGGTTACCCAGCAAAACTGGACTAGAAAACTGGGGTGTTTGTGGTGCTAGGAGGGAAGGGGGGAGGAAAAAGCAGAGGAATCCAAAGTTCTGGTGAAAGTAAAAGACCAGGGCTGAGTGGATTATTATTATTACCACTAGAACACAAGTTCCATAGAATTGAGCCCTTAGTAATGTCCTCCTTCCATCTTCCTGGTGAGTTGGACCCAAATTCAACTCTCATTGTCTTATGTTGAATTGCTCACCTTCCTCTGATCTATTCTCTGTTTCAACACTCTCCTCTTTTACCAGATTGTGTCTGGCCTCCCAATCTGGAAGTAACTGGCAATGACAAAATCCCAGTTACTTCCAGGGGTACTTCCAAAGAGGTACAGTGGGAGACAAACATTGAGAAATGCTGGTCTAGAAAGAAGGCACCTGAGAAGGGAATGAGGCACGTGTAAAATCAGGCACAGGATGAATAGAGTGGGTAGAGAAGTTCTCTAGAGTGGGTAGAGAAGTTCTCTTCCCTCTTACACAATACTAGAACCAAGAGACAGCCACTAAAATTGACTGCCAGGATAGTTAGAACAGACAAAAGAAAACGTTCCTTTACTCAATATATAATTAATCTGTGGAACTCCTTGTCACAGGATAATGAGATGACACCTGGTCTAGAAGCTTTTAAAAGGGGATTGGACAGATTTATGGAGGAAATGTCCGTCATGATGACTGTATGCGCAACCTCCGGGTTTTAAAGATAGCCTATCTCTGAATGCCAGGTGCCAGGGAGTGGCAACAGGATACAGGTATCTTGCTGTCTGTGTGCTCCCAGAGGCATCTTGTGGGTGGGACACTGAGATACAGGAAGTTGGACTAGATGGGCTCTTGGCCTGATCCAGCAAGAGTCTTCTTATGTTCTTATTCCCATCTCTGCAGGATTTGAAAGCAAAAAAAAAAAAAAGACTTTCTGCAGAATATTTTCCTAGCATTTTTCTTAGAAAGGACTATGTTCGTGAGGTCGTGTTCTTCCATGCATGAAGGAATGTAACACTGGAATCACTGGGTGTGGAATGAGGGCACAGGGGCCCACTGGGAAGCCCAAATAACAACAAAAACAAAGAGATGGGGGGAGAAAGGAAAGCCTCCTTCTCAGAGGCCCCCTTTTGTGTCTCCTGAGGCAGCCAAGCAGCTCAGGAGGGTTGGAGGAGCCCAGAATTCTTCTGAAGCTGAAATGCCGTTACCAGCTGGACAGAAACGTCAACACAAACACAGGATTCTGCCCTGGGACGGTGGGGGAGTGGGGAATGGGCTGGCTGTGGGGAGATCTGATTTCCTCCTTTGTTTCCAAGTTATTATTTCTGCAATGGGAAAGGAGTGGGAAGCCGAGGAGGAGATTCAGGCCATAAATCAGTGGCTGCCATATCTGTGAGGGGGAATAAAGCTGGACCAACGCTGGAAGCTCCAAGGGTCCCATGCTAAGCCTCTCCATTTTGCATAAACTCATTTTCTTCTGCTCCTTCTTACACTTAGAAAGAGTAGCTTGTGGCATAATTGTTGAACTGTTGTGCCAGTCACCAGGATCTTAATCTCTGTTTCAAGGCTTCTTCTGAACACACACCTTGTGCACAAGACTTTTAAAAAACAGTCTTATATTTCTAGGTCTCTCTTCAACAAAAATCTTGACAAGTTTGCTTGATGTGTTTGTATGCTGGAAGTGTGTAGCCTCTATGAACAATTGCTCAAAAAAGTGATGGGAAAAGCCACAATTCAACTTTTAAAAAAACACACACACAGACTGATGTGGTTGTGAAAAACACACATACACAGAAACACACAGCCTGTGTTTCTGCAAAAATTTCCATTCTGCATGGATGACTTCAGTCTTCCATAGGGGAAAACACATCCACCCACTGCTTGTGAGGTGGGTCTGCCTTACTTGCTGTGATTGCACCCAATTTGCACATCTTCTTATTAGTGATGCTCCTCTTATGATGCTTCTCTATAATGCAGAATGCTTCTCCAAGTAATCCCTGGAGCCGCCTGAGGGTCTCTTCGGAGATACGGCACCACTTTTGGTGGCATCCGAGGACAGAAAAGGGGCAGCTTTGAAACAGAGGGGATAGAATCCAGTGTGTACCATTGCTGCCGGATCCACCTCCTCCCCATCACGGTCCCTCGCATGTTGTATTATCCAGGTATCCATTTTCTACCTGTGCTTCTGATTTTTTTTCCTAAGTGCAGGAATTTGCATTTGTCTTTGGGCCCAATCCTGTCCAACTTTCCAGCACTGATGCAGCCCAACAGGGTGTGTGCTGCATTCTGCAATGGAGGGGTCATCACGGAGGTCTCCTCAAGGTAAGTGAATGTTCCCATACTTCGGGGCTGCATTGTGGCTACATCGGCGCTGGAAAGTTGGTTAGGATTGGACCCTTCGTTGATTTTCGTTTTGTTAGTTTCAGCTCAATATTCCATTCTGTCAAAGTCCTCCTGAATACTTCTGCTGTCTTCTGTGGTGCTAACTATTCCTCCCAGTTTGGAAATTTGATAGATGTTTCTTGATCTACATCGATAAAGATGTTAGGGTACATTTTTGTTGAAATGTAATGATTGCATACATTCTCCCCCCCCCCTTACAATACATAAAGCCCTCTTTCAACCTAGTTGGACATGAATTCATACTTTATGGGGTAGTTTCTGGACGTGCACCCAGGGTTGGCTATCACAGGGAGTCCTGGCCCTTCAGAAATTAGGTCCCTTCCCAAAAGTTTAGCATTCATTTTTAAAAAGTAAGTCTCTAGCCCCTTTTACTGTGGGAAGCAGGCAGGCAGGATTCTACCCACTAACAGCATGATGCAAATTCATGCTTGAGCCATCCCTGAGCCCGCTCAGTGTCACAAACATGCCATATGGCATGTTTATGGCTACTCGTGGACCAGCTTGGAGGCCTGCGCTGGCTCAACCAAGCTGGATCCTGACCCTGCATTGGCCAGCTCAGGTAAGTGTGCGCCTGGCGGCTCTGAGGATGGTAGAGGGTGGGGGGAGGGCATTTTGCAGGCAGGGAAGGGCATTTCTAGGAGGGGGAAGGGCGGAACAGAGGGGACCGGGTCCGGAAGGGGGGTGGGATCAGTGACTGCAATGCATGCCTTATCGTAACCCTGGTTCCAGGATAGGGCAACCCTACCAGATTTATGCCAGCTGGTATAAATAGCTGGTGAGGATTCAAGAAACCCCATGGGAGTGGCTGGGGATTTACTTGGGGTAAAGGGAAAAATATCCCCTTACCCCAAGGAGACCTCCAGCCCCCTCATAAGCTGCATAGGATGCAGCACAAGCCATGTGGCCTGGTTGCTCCAGTGCAGCTTAGGATTGGACTGTAACAAGTAAACCTACTCCTGTGTTCCAAGGTTCTAGCCAATTTTTTCAAAGCAAAATATTTTAATTGAACTGAATATTTAAGACAGCATTTAAACTTTTCCTCCAGGGTTTCACAATTCCCACAAAATTCATGATATGGAGGGGAAAACTGAGTGGAGTCTCAGGTGGATTCTGGACTTTGGGAAAGCAGACTTCGGAAAGATGAGGGAAAAATCCGGCAACATTCTGTGGGCAGGAACCCTTAAGGAAAAGGGTTTCTCAGGGTAAATGGGGTTTCTTAAAAGATACGTCCTGAGCACACAATCTTTAAATGATCCCAATCAGGAAGAGGTCTGTTCCTGAAGAAACCAGAGTGGCTCCACAAGGAGCTTTCTAAGGAGTTGACTATAAGTGACATGCATAGGAAGTGGAGAGAGGAGAAATTGACAAAGGTGAATACAAGCATATGGCTGTTAAGTGTAGTTAGATAGGATTGGGCTCAGAGTCAGGAGAGCTAAAGCTCAGATGGGGCTTAGGTTAGTGAGGGAAGTAAAGAAGAAGAAAAGGGATTTTTATGTCGTACTTTCAGCCCAGGAGGAAGAACATGTGTCTGCTGCCTGGGGAATGTATTCATGCAAATAGGTGATGGATTGAAGGCAGAACTGCTCAGTTCCTGCTTTGTCTTTATCCATCCTGCAAACTAGACTGTGTTTCGACCTAGTGAGAACAGAGAAAAAGAGAGAGAGAGAGGAAACTATGGCCTAAGAATGGAAAGGATGTGGTTCAGGATCATTCAGCTGCTCTGAATTAATGCAAGTCTCCAGGGCTGGATGAGCTGCATCCTAGGATGCTCAATGGGGGACGTGATCTTTGAATTCATGTCTACAATCTTGGAGAACTCCTGGAGAACCAGGGAAGCATCTGGAGGCAAAAAACATGATCCACATCTTCAAGAAAGTTATGTTGTACCACCATATCCATGGCAATCCTAAAGCTATTCGCGGTGGCCGTTCTGTATCTGTGGCTGCCATTCAGAAGCTATTAGCAGCCATCCTGAAGCTATACGTGCCATTCTGAAGCTGTCCACTACTGGCATTCTCTACCAATTTTGCTACCCCTCCCCATGACCCTGCTGATCCCATTGGATCAATGATTCATTATCCACTGGGATTTTCAGGAACCCTAGTGGATAACGAGAATTGACCACAGGATGCCACAGGATGTGGTGCTGGCGTCTAGCCTAGACGCCTTTAAAAGGGGATTGGACAAGTTTCTGGAGGAAAAATCCATTATGGGGTACAAGCCATGATGTGTATGCGCAACCTCCTGATTGTAGAAATGGGTTATGTCAGAATGCCAGATGCAAGGGAGGGCACCAGGATGAGGTCTCTTGTTATCTGGTGTGCTCCCCGGGGCATTTGGTGGGCCGCTGTGAGATACAGGAAGCTGGACTAGATGGGCCTATGGCCTGATCCAGTGGGGCTGTTCTTATGTTCTTATGACCCTATCTGGATTTCAGTAAGGCTTTTGATAAGTTCCCCCCCCCCCCCCCCACATACTGGTGGACAAGTTGGTGGGATGTGGGCTAGATGATACTACTGTTGGGTGCATCTGTGACTCCCTGACTAACTGTACTCAGAGAGTGCTTGTCAATGGGCACAATCCTAACCAGGTCTACTCAGAAGTAAGTTCTATTTTTTTCAATGGGGCTTACTCTCAGGAAAGTGTGGTTAGGACTGCAGCCAATGTCTCCTCACTGATCAGGCAGAATGTGACAAGTGGGATGCTTCTGGGCTCTGTCTTGGGCCAGGTATTGTTCAGTATCTTTGACCTGGATGAGAGAGTAGAGGGGATGCTAATCAAATCTGCTGATGACAACAAAGTTGGAGTCTAATGCCATAGACTAGAGAACAGGAATAGGATCCAAGACTATCCTGACAGGATGGAAAACTGGGCAAGTGCAAACAAAATGAACTTCAACAGGGATAAATGTAAAGTTCTGTGTTTAGGTAGAAAAATCAAAAGCATGCATATGCAGCCAGGGTGTTCTTATATTTACACTTTGGGCAGAATTTCCTGATGGCATGAATTGTTTGTCTGTGGAACACACTGCCTTTGAAGGTGGTACTCTTCACTGTTGAAGATCTTTAAGCAGAGGCTGGACAGGCTCTTGGAGTTGTAGCTGCAGACAGCCTGCATTGGCAGTGAGTTGGACTTGATGATCTTGTAGGTTCCTTACAACTCTATGATTCTATTATATTGGGCTAGCTGTGTTTACATCCTGCAATGATTCTCCATTCCCTTTGGCCCTCGCTTTGTGGGTTGATGTCCTATATAAACCAGGTGGCCATAGGCAACTGTGGGCTCCCAGCACATGCCCATTTTGTGCACCTTCCTTTTCCAGGCTTTGTGTCTTCAGGTGGCAAACCAAACTGCTCTGTAATGTGTGCATCTATCTAGATGAACAGCCATTGTAAGATGCATTCAACTCTTTTTTTGAAACCAATTTAATTTTTTCTTAATCTCCTAGGCTTGTTCAGATGAGATGCTCATCCCAGGGGGATTTCTCCTGGAAAAGGCTCTGTGCTTTTAACTGAAAAGTAAAAATTCAATAGTGCAGTTTCATCCCAGCACACTGAAGCAGAAAGAGGAAAGCATGGTACCTGTTGAACTCCTGCCTAGAATGCAGTCATTTAAAGGCACAGGACATCTAGTTGAAATTTCACCTTTACTCTTTTATGTGGCTTTTCTGGGCAAGTTGCCACATTCTTCTGTAAAATTGACATAATATAGAGTTGCAGTTCTAAGCATATTTACAAAAAGGTGGTCTTCAGGGCATCTGAGAATGAATAGATTTAGGAAGAGGCCCCAGAAGGACACAACTGAAAATCATACAGGCGAACACACATTTTGCTGTCTTAAACTTTAGAACTAATCCTGGGTATACTCGGGGTGCCAATTCCAAATTCTTGCCCTATCACGTCTAATTTTCAGAGATATGGCAGAGCCTCATTAGTGAATTGTTCAAGAAGCTTCCTCGAGAGAAAGCTATGGCATAGGCTTCCTGCTTGAACCATACCATGGCTTCCTCATGAGGAAGCTGCTTGAACACTTCACTAATGAGGCTCTGCCATCTTTCTAGACATGACAGGGCAACTCTGATGCCATTTTTTGGAATCAGCACCCCAAATTCATATAAAACCACCATCCAAAGTTATGCTGCTGCTGAGCAATTGGTATTCATATTGCCTTGAAAGCAGCTGTAGCTAAGAGCCAGAGATAGGTTTGTCCTCCATTAATTTGTCTGGTCACCTTTAAAAACCATAACCACAATTTGCCATCACCACATCTTGTGGTAGAGCGTTAACATGGATGAATTACGTGTTGGATGAGGAAGTACTTTTTGTCTGCCCCAGATCACCTGCTAGTCAATTTCACTATATGACTCCTGACTCAAGTGGTGTGAGACAGGAAAACTTAAAAAGTGCACCGGTATTCAAGCTAAGGAAAGGGCACTCTGCATAGGCTCAGGTGTCCTCTCTTCTTTTTTTTTTCCTGGCACTGAAAGGAAATTCCTTCTACATAGACAATCCCTTATACACACACCAGAGTAACTTCTTATTACAAATAAACTATTTATATAGCAGGCATTGAAAGTACTTCATTCAAGTACTACATTAACTTGCAATTTTTACAACAACCCAGTGAAGTAGGTCAATATTCCCCCCAACACAGAAACAAAGAAGGGGCTTCTGGCTCACCTGGTGAATTAATGGCAGAGTCAAACTGGGGATCTCTTTAGGTGAAGCTCAATCTTTATGTGCCTGTTGAACTTCTTTCTAAGTATACACTATTACAGTGTTTCTCAAGGTTTGTCCTCTGCCATACCACTTCACATGGTCCACCCATTCAAAGTACCACCAGAAGTAACTGGAGATGACATCAACACCAGTTACATTTGGGTTGGGAGGCTAGATGAAACGCGATAAACACCAGTAAGAGGCTCAAGTGCATGGAAGGGCTTTTCAAGCACTGGAAAGCATACTATGGAGCTCTGCCAGTTGAGCTGAACCTTCTACTACTGTTTGTTGCATCAAGTTCCTGGTCTCACTGCTGGGTGGCAGGTGTCCAGGAGTCCTGCAAGTATCACAAGAAACCACCTCAAGTACCACTGGTTGAGAAACGCTGCACTATTAAGGATCTGGCGGCAAATGAATGAGAGGAGGAACAGATGATAAAAGAAGCAACTTAATAATGAGATGTGCAGTCATGGAGATGTGCACATCCTCCTTAGGATGGAGGGAAGGTGCCTAAGTAGAATAAGGCCCCAGTCCTATCCAACTTTCCAGCACTGGTGCAGCACAATGCACCCCCAGGTAAGGGAACAAATGTTCCCGTACCTCAAGGAGGCCTCTGTGACTGCCTCCCCACCACAGGATGCAGTGCAGACCCCATTGGCATTACTGTACCAGCACTGGAAAATTGGATAGGATTGGACCCTAAGTTTGGTAATTGGGGAGGGAAGCAGGGAGAGAACTTTGACGTTTGAAGAGGCAAGGGCACTCTGCACATGCTCAGAGACTTGTCCTTCTCTGTTCTTGGAAGGAAAAAATGAGCCAGGATAGAACTAGCTGGGCTATTCTTGGAGTGGGAAGAAGAGAAAGTGTTGGGAAGAGGTGATGCTGAGGGACTCGGCACATGCCCAGAGACTTGTGGTGCCAGGGCAGAACAAGCTGAGCAATTCTTGGAGGGGGAAGAAGAGGCAGAGGCATTGGGGATAGGTGAGGCTGAGGGACTCTGCACATGCTCAGAGACTTGTCCTTCCCTGAGGAAAAAGGTTGGGCAGTTCTTGGAGAGGGCAAAGGAGGAGGCTGAGGGACCCTGCACATGCCCAGAGACTTTCTCGACCTCTGTCGGGGGGGAGCTGAGAGGAGGGCCGGGGCCACGGATGGCGTGGCGGGCGACTGGCCGGGCAGGAAGCGGCGGCCGAGGCGGCCCGGGAGGCGGCCCAGCGGAAGGGGAGGGCCGGCCGGCCGCCGAGGGTGGAGCGAGGAGCGTCGGGGGCTGCAGCGGGCGAGAGCGCGGAGTCCACGCTGGGCCTGAACTTCGCTCCGGCGCCGCAGCGGCAGCTGCTCTGCGGCTCCTCCTTCCCTGGCGGGCCCCGCGGCGCCCACGTCGCCCGCCCGCGGCCGGAGAGGGCGAGCTCCCGCCTCCGCGGCCGCGCCATGGCCGCCCCGCCGGGCCCCCCGCCCGCCCCGCGACGCGCCTGACTCCGCTCCCGGGGCCGGAGGGGACCGGCCCGGCCCGGCCCGGCATGGCTGCTCTGAAGTAAGTCCCGGAGAGTCGGAGGGGCTTCCTCCCGGTAAGTGGGCAGCAGCGCCGGGCGGGGGCGTCTCGCCTTCCCCGCTGCCCCCGGCCCCCCGTCCTGTGGGGAAGACCCCGACCCCTCCCCCCACTTTAATTATTAACCATATAGAGCTTGAGCGACCTCCCTTGAAGTTGGGGCCCCTCCAGCAACAGGGGCCCCTCCAGCAACTCTGCCAGTCACTCTCTCCAGACGCCCCTTGCTGGTTTCTTCATCTTCCACTGCGCTTGGCTCCCCCCCCCCTTTCCAGGTTGGTTTTGGGGCATCAGGACAAAAATTATATATATTCTTCTACTTCAGTTTTTATATAAATATTTAAAAAGTTTCCCCTTCCAGATATATATTCCCCTTTCCAATTTACATATATATATATTTCCCCCTTCCAGATATATATTCTCCTTTCCAATTTATATATGTATATGCATGTGTGTGTGTGTGTATATATATATTTCCTCCTTCCAGTTTTTATTTATATATATATATATATATATATATATTCCCCCCTTCCAGTTTAGATATATATAAATTCTAAATACATATATATATGTTTCCCCCTTCCAGTATATATGTGTGTGTGTGTGTGTGTGTGTAGAAATTATATATATAAGTTTCCTCTCTTCCAGTTTATATATATATATGTGAATTTCCCCCCTTCCAGTTTGAAAAATATATATATGTATATATTTTATTTTCCTTTTTCCTCCTCTTGTGCTATGGGAAGAGAGAGAGAGTGAGTGTGGTGAGAGCAGTGGCAGGACCCTTGGCTGCGCCCAGGGCGATATGGCCATGGTGACTGGGGGCTGGGGAGACCCCAACGGAGACGCCAACGGGGTGGAGAAAGGCTACCCCCGGAATTCCGAAGACGACTCGGCATCCCCCCAAGGCGGCACCAGCGACCAGGAGCACGGCGACGAGGACAAGGCGGGCATCCAGGTGGATTGTGTGGTGTGCGGAGACAAGTCTAGTGGGAAGCACTACGGTGTCTTCACCTGTGAAGGCTGCAAGAGTTTTTTCAAAAGGAGTATCCGGAGGAACCTGAGTTACACCTGCAGGTATGGCTGAGCATGTTCCTTGTGTGTCAGGATCACGTATTCTGGGGTCTGTGTGTGTGTTTTCTCTCTGTTCCTCCCCAGGGCTTTTTGTCCAAGGGAGAGATGCCTGGCCTGCCTGGGAACCATGGAGGGGGGGCTGCATATTTCCATCCCCCTGTCGCCTCACTCCTGCCTTGCCTGGGCCTGCCTGATCTCTTTTGGCCTTGGGGCATTGCATTGAAAACGTAGCCATCTCTGCTTCTCCCAAATGGAAGCAGGCCTCTTCAGGAAGGTTTTTTTTTTTCTGGTCACTTCGTCCAGAGCTTGGGTTTGGCAGGCCCAGGCAGGGTCCCCAACCCAGCGGTGTTAATCGAACAGATTGGCTGGGGTTTGCAGCAGAGTTGGTGACATTTCACGAAATTTGTCTTTATGATTGCTGTTGTGCTGCTGTCTTGGAAGGATTCTTCGTCCCCTGGGCTGGGGCACCTTCCTTATGAGGAAAGGCTATGCGTTTGGGCCTCTTCAGCCTAGAAAAGAGACACCTGAGGGGGGACATGATTGAGACATACAAAATTATGCAGGGGATGGAAAGAGTGGATAGAGGGATGCTCTTTACACTCTCACATAACACCAGAACCAGGGGACAGCCACTAAAATTGAGTGTTGGGAGGGTTAGGACAGACAAAAGAAAATATTTCTTTACTCAGCGTGAGGTCGGTCTGTGGAACTCCTTGCCGCAGGATGTGGTGACGGCATCTGGCCTGGATGCCTTTAAAAGGGGATTGGACAAGTTTCTGGAGGAAAAATCCATTATGGGTTACCATGATGTGTATCCATGATGTGTATGTGCAACCTCCTGATTTTAGAAATGGGCTATGTCAGAATGCCAGTGCAAGGGAGGGCACCAGGATGCAGGTCTCTTGTTATCTGGTGTGCTCCCTGGGACATTTGGTGGGCTGCTGTGAGATACAGGAAGCTGGACTAGATGGGCCTATGACCTGATCCAGTGGGGCTGTTCTTATGTTCTCTCTGGTTCAGGCGCAATAAGCAGAGCAGTTCGTGGCTTTCAGATCCTTTCCGAACACTCTGGATGGATTTTGCTCCTTCTCTGGATCCAGCTCTGTATTGTGTTCGTATTTTTTTTTGTTTAATCAGAGTAGCTGCAGGCCCTGGTTGCCTTTTGCCTTTCTGCATACCATATGGCATGACTTGCTTGCTCAAGATGTCCGAAGCTGCAGATGCTTTTCTGTTGTGTACCAGATCTCTTGTTTGTGGCATTCAGGGCTGTCCCAAGACAGTGGGCCATTCTAAGTAGCAGCAGTGTGAGTGATCCCTGGATACCTGTTTTGTTGACAGCCTCAGTACATTCTTCAGCCACCTATAAATTGATAGGTGGGTGGGTTTTCTGGCTTTGACATAGATTGAAGGTCCTGTATAATGTTTTGGTCTGTGCATTTACCAGGGGATGTTCCTCAAAGGAACTACTGCCAAAGTGTAGGCTCTGTTCTGTCCCTGGCTGTTGCTTTCTTGCTTGCGCCATTACATAAGGAATAAATGAAAAACTGCCCAGCTGTAACTCTTGGGGTGTGGTATGCAGCAACTGTGTGGTCTCTTGGTTTGGGCATCCTTCCTGTGAGCAGCTCTTGTGTCTTCCAAAAACAGTCTGGGTTTCTGGCATTTGTGGGAATCTGGAGAAACAAGGATATTCAAGTTAATGGGCAGGATGGGAGAGGGGAGATAAAGGCTTCCACATCCTCTGAAGGCCAACACTTTCAGTGTAGGGCAAGTGTGTAAAAGTTTTTTTTTTTTTAGAGTTTTCTGTGGAGGAATTGTGTGAATGCTCTTGACTCACTTGGGCATCCAACTTCCTAAATTTAACAGGTTAATTGGATTCTTTTATGAACAGCTTTTGGGAATTTTGTGTGTGTTGCAGGCTGGCATTTTGTACCTGAAACATCTTCCCCCTTTTTATTCTGAAATCTATCAATTGAGAGTACACCTTGTATTGAGAGGCTTACTTAGGTATTAGAATTTGGCAGTGTGGTGGTGATGGCTCTTAATGGGAAGAAAATGTTCTTTTTTGGGATGAAGTGTTAATGTGCTACTTTGATGGCAGTCAGAAGTTGTATCTGAAGAGTTTGCCTAGCTTATGGGACTGCAGGGAGTTGTAACAAGAGCAGGACAGGATTTCAGATCAAATTTTTGCATGCGGGTAGGAGCAGTGAACAAGCTGAGTTTGAATCTGACTGCTCTTTGTGTCTGTCTGTCTGTCTGTCTGTCTGTCTGTCTGTCTCTCTCTCTCTCTGCTTGTGTGTTAGACTCCATGCTCTAATTTCTTGAGTTTCATTCTTGCTTCCAAGTTGGCGGAGGCTTCCCAAGGTTCAGTTTTAGAACAGCAGTTTGCATCCATGTATGTATATGCTGAGCATCATTTGTCCAACAACTTCTGTTCAGAAGGACAAGGGTGGTCTTGATTACTAGTTTGAATATATGAAGGTTTCTTAGCTCATTTGACCATCTATTATTATATCTTCTGACTGGTAGCAGATCTCAAAGTCTTGGCCGAGAGAGAGAGAGAAGAGCTTTTCCCAGCTCTGCTACCTATTCTTAAGATTGTACTGGAGATCTTCTGCACTGAGCTGTGGCTGCTTCCCATGTTACAAACTGTGTGTGTAGAATCTTGGTCAAACTTAAGATTCCAGTCCTCATGGTGTATATAGCTGGAGCCCATCTGCACCCCCTCCCCTTCACTTTACCTTTTCTTCTGCCATTTGGCCAAGAGCAGGAGAACAGAATGTATTTTATTGATGCCTTCTATTGAGTCAGACTATCTGTCTAGAGCAGTGCTTCCCAAACTTTTTAGCACTGGGACTCACTTTTTAAAATGACAATCTATCACAAGCCACATAGCATTACTAGACAAAAGAGATCTTGTGTGTGTGTGTGTGTGTGTGTATGTGTCTAGACATTTGCTAGACTCTCCCTAGAAATTGAGTTCAAGGACAGTCCCCCCCCCCCCCAAACCTTTACAGTCATTCCCAGAAGGCTGAACTGGGGAGCAAGTTTTGCAATTTGGGACTTCCAATCCAGGTTAAGACTGGGGTCATACATGATCTGCAGTATGCCAATTACTAGAAAAAATTGGAAAATGTTGAGGATTACCTCATATCACAGGTTAGCATTCCATGCACGAGGGCAATCTCTTCATCTGGATTGCCCACTACAGAAATTTTGCAAACTGGGCAAGGGAACTTCCAGTTTTTTTTTTTAAACATTTCAGAAACATTTGCAACTCACCAAAAATTGGTTCACGACCCACTGGTGGGTCCTGGCCCACCATTAGGGAAACACTGATATAGAGTCTCTGTGTCTCCTAAAATTCTTTCCCACCCATGCAACCTTAGTTGCTGAAAATTGAGCCTGGGACCATCTCTGCCTTTGCCACTGAGCTGTCTAGAACAAGCTGTCTTGGTCCACCCAGCCCAGTAATGATGGCTACTTTGCCTTTCAACTAGGGGTGCTGAGGACTAAATTTGGAAATCTTCTTCATGCCAAGCATGGGCTGTGCTACTGAGCCGTGGGTGTGGGATCTTGGGACTCTCTTGCTCCTTGCAGCAGCAGTAGCTGAACTGAAGTTACCATCTTACCTTTCTTATTTCTAGTCTCTGGCTGTTCTGTTTGACATTTTCTTCCTTGAATCTTAACAATGTTCATATGCTGTTTAATATCTCATTTTTGTTAACCATTTTAAACTGTTGGAAAGCTTCTCAATCCCTATAAATATTTTTAATAAATAGTTTTGGCAGCAAACCACAAGTTAACAGGATATATCTCTTCTTTAATAGGAACAGTCTTAAAGAGTTAGACTCAGATATGGCCTTTGGGTGGGTTATGGTGCATAATTGTGGTGGAAAGCAGAGGAACTGGGCCCATGAAGCACAACCCAATGGGAAGTTTATGTATTTACTTCTTATAGTATTTCTATACCACCTTCTCAAAGATTTGTAGAGTCTCATAGACTCAAGGTGGTATACAAAGGCAGGATGATCATAAACCTTTGTCCAGATGTTTCCCTTCCTGGTGCAGTCATGATCCTAGCCGCACAGCTCTTGCACTTTCCAAGCTTCCAGGAGCAACTGCAAAACACACCTCAGGATGTTCACTTCTTGCCAGTGGCTTCTGGTCACCCATCCAAGGCAAGGCCCAAGTTGACCCTGCTTAGCTTTTCCAGGCAAGGCAACAGAAGGTTCAGCCTCCAGACCACACCTCCTGCCTTGTGCAAGCCCCACTGATGAAATGGGTGAGAGCTGTGCAGGAGCATTCAACCAAGTGACGTTTGCTCAGGTGACCTTCATGGTGGATTGGGCCTCCTGTGGATGGGAGCCATCAGGATAGGTCATAGACCAACCCCAGTTAGGCTAGTGGTGCATTGAATTTCGTATCCTGTCATGGATACTAGAGTAATAGATTCCCTTGACCTGGGTTGCATCGCAGCCAGCCCCAACCCTGTGCTGGATACAGTGCAGGCCAGCCAGAGCAGGATAGGATTGGGCTGCCCGTCTTTCTGGCTAAACTAGTTTCTGTTGCAGCCCTCTGTAAATCCCAGAATTCCTCCAGGAAAAGCCTCGTCACAATTTTATGTTGATGCTGAGTTGTATAATGACTTTTTACCTTTCCAGTGCAGGGCTGTGGTCTAGGAATTTGGAATAGTGTTTTTTTCCTTCTTTTTCTCTAGTTTTTCTCTTTTTCTAGTTTTTAAAGCATTTCGCATACTGTTTTTCCTCCCCAGAGCTGCATTGTTGAATGAAGAGCATTTTGATCAACTAAAGTGGTTCTTCTGGTTTGATAAAAAAAAATATTTATAAAAATCTAAATGGCAAGAGGCATTCCTTCTGTCATGTACAGTGCCATTTTCAGAGGAGCAATTGGGGAGGGGCATTTGTGTCCCACTTCTGGACTTCCCATATACATCAAGCTGACCACTGTGTGAAACACTGTGCCAGATTGATGGACCTATCTGGCCTCTTTTTAAAAAATATATATATATTTTTAGAAGCATGAGTTGATGTTTATTGCAATGTTCTTCAGTTCCTCAGTGGAGTTATATTGTCTGTTGGTCGAAAGACAATAGCAGTATCTGTCCCTGGGAACACCTGCTTAAGAGCCTAAATCGCACCCAGAAATAAAACTGGTAGCCTGTGGAGATCTTTAAGCACTGGGATGGTGTGTTCAAAGCAGTGAATATATTCAGGCAGCTAGATTCTGAACAGTATGGTTTGGAAGATGATCAACTATATACAGATCATGTTTCCAGCCAGGTATGGAAAGAACTTTGGGGAGAAAGGTTACATGTCTGCATTTGTCCTTTTTCTGTGGAACATCGGGGAGCTCATAGATACTTTGGAGCACAAATGGATTGAAAGTCTCAGGTTGCCCTTAGTATAGCAGCAGATAAAGTCAGCGTCCACAATACTTCAGTTTTGGCACTGACTGAAAACCTTTATGTTTCAGTTAGCTGTTTCCACTTCATTTTGAAGTTGGTTAATGTTTATTCTCTGTTCTGTTCTTGTACTATCCCCGTTTTTTGTTTTTGTTTTTTTGTATTTTGTGTCACTTGCCTTGGTACCCCTCAAGAGGAAAGCAAGGTATAGAAATTTCCAAAATAAGTGTGACATACAGCAACACAGGTGTGCTTCCATAGGGATTCCATTCTGGAACCCACCGCAGATAGCTGAATCCACAGATACAGGGAGACCCCTCCCCTCCAGAGGCAAGGCTTCCCTGGGCCTCAGAATGTCTTATAAAGCAATAATAACATTACTTCTGATTTTGCAATAAAACCAGAAGTAACTTTTTTTAAACCTTTACAGTCATTCTGAGCCTGGCAGAGGCAGCGGGCAGACATGTGAACTTCCCTCACCTCTGGAGGGGGTATATAGGGGGGCTGCAGACCTGATCCATGGTTAAGTGAAACAGCGGATATGGGGTCCCGCATGTCCCTTTGCACTTTTCATCTGGTTAGGAACCAGAGCATGCATGAAAGTAAAAAATGTATGAATGACAAATCATATTTTATGGCAAAGTTTATTTAGCTTGCAGGTTTATTTTGTCTGGTGAAAAACACAAATAATGAACTATACAACACGTGAATGTGTGTGAAACCTAAAAAAAAATAGAAGTGAAAGAAAAATTTAAGATCATTGGGAACAATGTGGATGGTTGGCTGAAATCAGATGAAAGCGGAAAGCACATGGATGAAATTTGAAATGTGGTTATTTATCCACTTGGAGTCATGTGGATAGAATAGAAGTGAAAGAAAAATTTAAGATCATTGGGAACAATGTGGATGGTTGGCTGAAATCAGATGAAAGCGGAAAGCACATGGATGAAATTTGAAATGTGGTTATTTATCCACTTGGAGTCATGTGGATGAAAGTCAAGGTATTGTTGTAGATGAAATCAAAGCAGAACACAGACTTGGATCCTTCTCCAACCACACAGCCCTCTTCCCTTTCCAGCATCCCATCTTCCCACATATTTAGGGCAAAGCGCCTTGCCTCTCTCCCACCGGGAGCCCACCCTGCCACTGCCCTGCCCAGCAATAAGGAACTATTTCTAACAGACACTTTAAAATAGTTAAGGACGTCCAGCACCCTCTTCCCATCCCCATCAAAACTGAAGTTAACCCATCTCTGCTGCCATAGACTTGTATCCTAACGTCTTGCATAAACCTTCAATCAATGAGGCAATGGTGGTCATGACTACCCTCTGGAAACTACTGGAAAGGGAAGAAGGCTGTGTTGGTCATTACCCCTGCTGATTGGGTAAGAGGCACTTTTTCAAGTGGGTGCTCCTCTTTTTAGCAGGGGGAGAGTAACTGGCCCGCCTCACCCCAGCAGTGTCTTTTCTAGTGGCTGTCTGCTGGTGTTCTTTTTGCATCTTTTTAGAATGTGAGCCCTTTTGGGACAGGGAGCCATTAGTTATTTGATTATTCTCTTTAAACCGCTTTGTGAACTTTTAGTTGAAAAGTGGTATATAAATACTGTTAATAATAATAATAATAATAATAATAATAATTAATAACTAGCGTGAGTCTCATTAAACTCAATGTGTCTTATGGGTTATGACTAGCTTTCTTTGGAAAAAAGCATTCTCTTGCTAACTCCTTAGATTAATTTAACTTGCATGCCACTTGCTGTGCATGTGAGAAAGGTAGAATGCTGCTTTGAATCAGTTTTTAAATCGATGGGCCTGCAGGAAGATGAGATTACACAGTGGTTTTGATGGTAATGTGTGTTACCTGATGCTGGAGAAAGATTCCAAAGTGATGTGCTGAAATGCATTATTATTCTCTTGATTTATTTTACTATGTAAATTGCTTTATAAACTACTCCTTTTGAGAAGCGCTATCTAAATATTATTATTATTATTATAAATAATAATAATAATAAAACATCCATGTACTTGTCATGTTGCAATGAATGAGAGGATAGGTCCCACCCAAAGGGTCTTACAGTCTGGATATTGGCACAAGGGAGACAACACAGGAAGGAGAGGGAAATGGAGATGGTCATGGGCACCTTGGTTACAAGGAATAAGACCAAAAAAAAAAACTATTTAAATGACCAATTGAAAAATATGCAGTTTTTCAATTAAGTGTACTTACAGCACAGTACCGTTCCTCCCCCCCCCCCCCCGGCTGATGCAGCTGCACCAAAAAGATGTGCACTGAATCTAGTGGGGAGGGATGGACCAGGAGGCTTGGGGGCTTCCACAAGGCCATTTATGACAACCAAAAGCAAACTCTGATGCCAGAATGTTAGTTCTGGGGGTCGGGGGGGGGGGCAGAGATAGGATTGGGTTGTTAGTTATGTAAGTGTTATGTAAGAGTTTTTAGTTATGTATTGCTGTGTTGGCTGAAATATAACTTAAATTTATGCAGCTGGATTTTCTCTCATCTTATTTTCTTGTTCCCCTTGCCTCCTTTCATACTCCTTCTTTCTTCTCTAGTAGTGCTGTGAGAAGCTTACAGTAAAAATCACAGTAGGAGACCCTTTATAGGAGACAAAGTATATTGATACTTCATAATATTTATTATTTTTACTGGAATCTTACTCACCTACCAAGTCCCTTTCCTGGTGCCTTTTCTCTCACAGGTGAAATGGCTATTGACCAGAGAAGGGCTCTTTCACCAGTGGCACCTGAAATTGTCCGTCCCGCTCCCCAGACTAGGCACTCTCCTAGTGCCTAGTCTGATATTCTCTGGCACCAAAAGATGTTTTTATTTCTGTAGGCCTTCTATAACATCTGCTGCTCTTTTAATGCCACTACAATTTTAATCATGCCTTGCTGCTGTGAGTGATATTTTCTTGTTGATTTAGCTGCTTATTGTTTTCATGTTTGTCCTGTAAGCTGTCATGGGAGTAGTGAGACTGAAGGGTGGGATAGAAATACGTATTTTAGGCACTATACATTAATAATCACCCTACCACTTGGTTAATTCTCTCTTTTTTGGAATGCTCATTTCAAACCTGTTGGAACTAGGAACAGGGGATCATCTTCTCATTCTTTTTACTATATAAGCCTCTTGGAGAATGTTCTGTTGCTGAAAAGTGCCATTTAAATAGTGAAACTGCATCCAGTTGTGGGCATTTTGTTTTGAGGACATTGATAAGGTGAACAGGTTCAGAGGAGCACAATTAAAATAGTGCAGAGTTTGAAAACTATGTCTTGTGATGAACAGTTGTTTTGCCTGTTGTTGGCAACCTTCAGTCTCGAAAGACTATGGTATCGTGCTCTGAAAGGTGGTTTTGGAACATCGTCTAGTGTAGCTGAAAAGGCCGATTCGGGAGTGACAATCCCTTCCACACTGGGAGCAAGTGCAGTCTGTCCCTGGTCTGTCTCCCTGGCTATGGGCCTTCCTTCTTTGCCTCTTAGCCTCAGACTGTTGGCCAAGTGTCTCTTCAAACTGGGAAAGGCCATGCTGCACAGCCTGCCTCCAAGTGGGCCGCTCAGAGGCCAGGGTTTCCCACTTGTTGAGGTCCACTCCTAAGGCCTTCAGATCCCTCTTGCAGATGTCCTTGTATTGCAGCTGTGGTCTACCTGTAGGGCGCTTTCCTTGCACGAGTTCTCCATAGAGGAGATCCTTTGGGATCCGGCCATCATTCATTCTCACGACATGACCGAGCCAACGCAGGCGTCTCTGTTTCAGCAGTGCATACATGCTAGGGATTCCAGCTCGTTCCAGGACTGTGTTGTTTGGAACTTTGTCCTGCCAGGTGATGCCGAGAATGCATCAGAGGCAGCGCATGTGGAAAGCGTTCAGTTTCCTCTCCTGTTGTGAGAGAAGAGTCCATGACTCGCTGCAGTACAGAAGTGTACTCAGGACGCAAGCTCTATAGACCTGGATCTTGGTATGTTCCGTCAGCTTCTTGTTGGACTAGACTCTCTTTGTGAGTCTGGAAAACGTGGTAGCTGCTTTACCTATGCGTTTGATATGATAGCCATCTTCATGTAACTGAAGGGCTGTCAGGCAAAAGGAGAAAACTACCGTATTTTTCGCTCCATAAGACGCACCTGACCATAAGACGCACCTAGTTTTTAGAGGAGGAAAACAGGAAAAAATATTCTGAACCAAATAGTGTAATAAAATATTTAATAAACTATAACAGAATAACATTTGAACCATGTAAAGTGAACAGCAGTCAACAGTGGCATTAAGAACCATTATCACTGTCATTAACAAATGGAGAGACTTAAAGGTTTGAGTACTCTAGTTTTCTGGAAACCCCAAGAACTCATCATCGCTAGAGTCAGAATTTATGAAGCTCACAAAAGCAGGTGCACACAAATAGGGGATCACATTATCTTTCTGCTACAATGATGTTCTGCCAAATTCCAATCCACTGGGCCTCGTGCCCGCTTAAGGCTGATCAGTCCCCCTTGTGCAACTCACCAGTGCAGCAAGCAAAAGTGAGTCCAGTTCTAGTCCACAGATGCTAAGTAAATCAGTCCCATCAATCAGAGTTGCCAAATCAGAGTCCAGAGCCAATAAGCCAAATTACAGTCCAAGGTCAGGTTCCAGGTAGGTCAGTCAAATCCATCAGGGTATCCAAGTCCAGTCACAATCCACAGTCAGATTCCAAATTCAATAAACCCAGTCAGTCAGTCTCCTCTCCTACCTCCAACCTGCACTCCTTCTGAGACTTACTTCTGAGTAGAAACGCTGGCTTGGGCTCCCTCCAGAGCTGCCACAGTCCGCGCAGGCGCTGAGGGAACGCAGGAGCCCCCCAGCCAGCTCAGCCTCTGACTGCCCGGGGGAGCAGAGCAGAGCGAGCGGGCAGGGGGCGGGGCCAGGGCCGGGCAGAGTTTTTTTTTTTTTTTTTTTTTTTTTTTGCAGTATTCGCTCCATAAGACGCACACACTTTTCCCCCCACTTTTTGGGGCGGAAAAAGTGCGTCTTATGGAGCGAAAAATACGGTATCTCTGTGGCTCCCAAGGGCGGGACTAGAATCCATGAGTTGGAACTTAGGAAGAATTTCCTGACTGTGAGAGGTGTCCAGCTCTGGAATGGTCTGCCTTGTGCAGTTATGGGCTCTCCCTCATTTGAGATTTTCATGTAGAGACTGGATGGTCACTTGTGAAGAATGCTGTAGTAGGTACCTGCACTCAGTAGGGAGTTGTACTAGAGAAGGTACTTTCCAACTCTTAACATTATATGATGTATAAAAGTACTAAGTACTAAAAGCAACTAAGGAGCAGTTAAGATGGCATTCAAGCTACATGAACTAAACCAAATAAGTTTTTCCTATTTCACTCCTTCTTTTGATAGTAAATATTTTCATTTGTGGACTGCAGTGTGCAAAAAATCTGAAATGGCAAATTTCTGTTTTCGCCTTTAATTTAGAAAATCTTTTTCATGGTCTCTTAAAATTTACTTTTTAGTTTATACACAACGGATAAAATTAACAACCAGCATTTTCTTACATGATGTAATATTTCATAAACGTGTAGGTTTTCGACTGATTCTTTTGGTGGCTTGTGTGCAAGCATATACGTGTGTGGCCTATTTATGCAGACTGGCCTTTACTCATTGTGGTCTTGGGTAATTGAACCCAGAACGTTTTTTAAAAGGGGGATTTGTTATGTGTTTTCCACAAGACTGCCTTTCATGCTTTTCTCTTGTGCAGCAGGCATCTGCACAGTTGAAAGTCTGAGGGAGCCCCCGAACTGCCCTAATTTGACTATTTGAAACAAAGTTGGATTCAGTTTGGAGGCTGCAGGGGGTGGTGGCAGCAGCAAGTAATGGCTCCCCTAATGATATAATAAGCACAACCAGTGGCATTGGTGAAGTTTCGGGAGGGGAAGGCAGTAGCTAAAACATCACCACATTAGTGGAGCTCACAGGGCAACCAGGATCAAGGATCGTGCCAAGTATTTAGATTTGTTTCAGTAATGTACTTAATTAACTTGGAAGAAGCTGGGAAGTATTAAGATTCGTTTAGATGTAACCAACCAGGCAGTCCTTTTGCTCCACCTCTGCATTTTACCACACTTCAGAGCGTATTTGCACTGATCAAAAGTCAATCATCAATTTTTCTGCTAAAAAGCAACATTTGCATATAGAAACATTTATCTGTTTGTTTGTTTTGGAGGAGTTGACTGGAAAGGTTTTTTGAATTTTTATTTTCTGTATAAATTTTATCTATTCATAAATATATAAGGGAAGGAGGGTAATAGTGCTTACCTCAGGCTTGCAGCAAACACCACTGAATTTGCCCTCCCACAAGCACTCGGTTTTATATGGCTTCAAATGGAGCCATTTTCAGAGGTGAAGGCTGCACATGTGCGGGGGGGGGGGGTGTGTGATGACACAGGCATGGGGGCGCCACCCTCCTCGATGATGTCATCTGGCCCTGGGAGCCACCAGGGCCTGGCAACCCGACTGCAAGGAACAGATGCCCTCTGCTTCCCTCCAGTCCACCATTGATTGGGCCTGCCTCCTTACCCACCCCTTCCTCTATGTGGACTTTTTAAAAATCAGAACAGGAAATGTGGAGTGCACTGGGCACACATGCACTAACTTTGTAAGTTTATATGTAATTTTGTATATATTATCATACCGAAAACATGCTTCTCTTGCGGGTGGCTGCAACCAGCGCTAGCCAGGGTCACTCCTTCCACCGCCGCCATCATGGGGCAGTTCTTGGACACACCCTGCAGCCTGACACCAGGCCCAGAGGGCCCCAACCACCCTCTTCATACGCCACTGGGTGATACAGTGGGTGAGATGTGACTGTGCAACCAAGTGACCCTGCTGGAAAAAAAGGCATGGTTTTGGAAAGGAAAGATCAGGAGGAAGCAGCAACTGAAGAAGACTCTCTCTCCTCAGAGAAAACTGTGCAGCTGCCATTTTTTTGTGTCGGTGGCAGTATATGCTAAAGCTGGCACAGTACTTGCAAAAAATTCAGGGCTCGTACTTGATCCCTAAAAGTTCTTTTTTATAATCCTGAAGTCCCAAAACATGGGTATATGAAATTTTTTTAATAATTGATGTAAATTTTCAGTATAATTTTTTTAGGCAAGTTGCTGCAATACAGACAGGCCCGACGTTGCATTTCTCCTGGAGATATTTTCCAGAACACAATGAGGTGTTTCTGAACTTTTGTCTTGATGCCGAGGACTTCCATTTCAACGTGTTTTTTTAAAAAGCAGACATCCAACTCTCTGTGGTCTGCCAGTGTATCTTTAAATGCACACCATGAGAAGTGTATCCCCCAGATCTCTGAAAAGTTTGCACTATCCCTAATCTGGGTTCAGTGATCCTGAACATGCAGCTCTTGCTTAAGAGCATAACAAGCAACTAGCAGGATAAGGCAAATGCCACAGTTTGGCATTTCTTGCAAGCATCTCACAAACCAACAGGCACTGATAGACCAAAAGAATTGGCTGATTGTCTGCTAGTGGTCTTTCCTCTGCCCATGCCTCTCCAGTTTTGTGTTGTTGATTTTTTACCTTTTCCCTTGTAGGAATCAAGGGGATAGAAAAAAGAGCCCTGCTGTATCATCTTCAGGAATCCATTTGATTCCTATGGGTAGGTCTATCTCGTCCAGTATCCTGTTTCCCACAGTGGCCAACCACACACCCCAGTGTGGTTCTGATAAGCAGAGGAAAAAGGCAAAAATCTTCCCACTGTTTGTTCTCTAGCACCTTTATTTGTGGGTATATTGCCTCTGTACTTGGGGGTTCTATCTAACCATCATGTCTAAAAGTTAGTAGACCTCTCTTTATGAATTTGTCAAATCTCTTTTAAAGCCATCTAAGTTAGTGGCCCATCATTGCATCTTGTGACAGAGTTATAGAAATTAATTCTGTAGTATGTGAACTATTGCCTTTTGTCAGTCCTGAATTTACCATCAGTTGGTTTCATTGGGCACCTCCTGACTTCTAATATTATGAGAAAAGAAGAAAATCTTCTCTTACTCCATTTTTCTACACCACACACAAGCTTGAAAGCCTCCTGTAATCTTATAAAACATGTGTTAGTGTATGTCTCCCAGTCATAAGAACATAAGAACAGCCCCACTGGATCAGGCCATAGGCCCATCTAGTCCAGCTTCCTGTATCTCACAACGGCCCACCAAATGCCCCAGGGAGCACACCAGATAACAAGAGACCTCATCCTGGTGCCCTCCCCTGCGTCTGGCATTCTGACATAACCCATTTCTAAAATCAGGAGGTTGCGCATACACATCATGGCTTGTACCCCATAATGGATTTTTCCTCCAGAAACTTGTCCAATCCCCTTTTAAAGGCGTCTAGGCTAGACACCAGCACCACATCCTGTGGCAAGGAGTTCCACAGACCGACCACACGCTGAGTAAAGAAATATTTTCTTTTGTCTGTCCTAACCCGCCCAACACTCAATTTTAGTGAATGTCCCCTGGTTCTGGTATTATGTGAGAGTGTAAAGAGCATCTCCCTTATCCACTCTGTCCATTCCCTGCATAATTTTGTATGTCTCAAAATTCTTTTGAGACACAAAAAAGTCCTTTTTGCTAAACAAAAAACTTGATGCTTGATCCTTTCTTTGTAGGTATCCCAACCTTTGACCCTGTTCTGCCCCTTTCCCAACTCTACAATATCCTTTTTGAAATGGGTGAGGCAATAGTTAATGTTGTTGTTGTTGTTGGCAACCTTCAGTCTCGAAAGACTATGGTATCGTGCTCTGAATGGTTAATATTGTATGTGGTTATAAAATCCTACAGGAGTAGGCCTCTTGTTCTTTAAATCTGCAGGGTGTAAACAGGATGGAGCAAGTAATGGGGAACCCTAGAAATAAAAGTGGAGATCTTTTTTTACCCTGTGCTAGATACCCTTTTATCTAGCAATGCAGGGGGGGGGGGAGAGGAAACACTGAGGAGAGAAAACAAATGTATGTTTTTCCATTTTCTGCCTTTTGAGTTTTTGTTCAACTGAAAAAAACTTCTTTTGAAATATTTCTTCTTTTGGAATGATTATACTGAAATGTGTTTTTAAGGCAGAGTTTTAAAATATTGTGTTACCTTCTTCAAAGTGTGTTCTAATAGCTACGTAATGCCTTCGGCGGTATTAGGCAATTACAGTTCCTACATACTGCAGTCACGTACAACTCTGATATCCTGTCACTGGCTTTAGATCAGTGTTTCTGAACCAGTGGTACTTGAACCACCAGTTGTACTTGAGATGGTGTCCCGTGGTACATGCGGGACTCTCAGACCCTTGCCGTCTGGCAGAGAGCAGCAATGCAATGTGACAAGCAGCAGTAGGAGGCTCAGCTCCTTGGGCATAGCTCCAGCATGTGTGCACTCCTGTCTGCCTTGAGCCTCTTACCAGTATTTCTCATGTTGCATGTGGCCTCCCAATCTAGATGTAACTGGCAATGACATCATTGTCAGTTACTTCCAGTAGTACTTCCAATAGGTAGACTGTGCACATTGGTACAGCAGGGGACAAACATTGAGAAATGCTGCTTTAGAGCCTTCCATCTCCTGCTGCATGTAAAAGAAACTGTTATATCTTTGAAAATATATGCACTAAACCAAGAAGCAAGCAAGCAAGCGAAATAGAGAAACTTGTTACAGTCCATGCAAGCCCTCAGTTCTCTATTTCATCCATGAAGATAAAAATAAAAGTTCATAAGTAGAAGCTATTGATCTTTCTGAAACTGATTCTGACTGGAGAAAATGGAGATAGTATTTTCAGGGCTACGTTAATTATTGTTTAAATGACACATAGTAAGTATTATAACTGTTAGTAAAACAGTGACTATAACGCTTAGGCTGCAATCTTATATGCACTTTTCTGGGAGTAAGCCCCATTAAACACAATGGAACGCTTCTGAGTAGACATGCATGAGGCTTCCCTACTGAAGGGTTCAGTATTATATAAAGTTTAATGGAGCCAAATTACATTCACTTAAATTTGTCAGTTTAAAATATATTTAAGTACCTCCTTCACACAAAAAACAGATTTAGGGCCCCCAGTCTTGATCAGAACCATGGTGCACAGGCAAGGATATCACCCTTTCCCTGGGGAGAGAAAAACTGACTCCCCAAAATATGACTCTTCTCAAAGTGGTTGGCAGAAAGACAAGTGACTCTTTGTGGCTAATAACCACTTGGGGAACAGGGCTTTTCAGTGGGCAAATAACACAAGGGGCAACTGTCCTCCCCTGGCCATTTGCTAACTATGAATTGCCAAGTACATGCTTGCTACTTGCTTAGCACACATTTTAAAAATATCTTTAAATTAATGGTGTGGTTTGGCTCTCAGTATCGGCAATAGGCTCTGTCTTAAGCCTAAATTTTTCCTCAGAAAGTTGAAAGTATTTTGAAAGAAGAATTGTTGTTTGTGGTGTGTAAGCTTATCCTATCAACATTCCCTTACCCTTGAGGAGGCCTCCTTGACTGCCTCCCCCCCACGGCAGGACGCAGCATACACCCCATTGGCATGGCTGCATCAGTGCTAGATAACTGAATAGGATTGGACCCCAGGTCCCACTGCATTCAGTGGAACTTGCTTCTGAGTAGACATGCATAAGATTGCACTGTTGGGTACCTTTAGATACAGCAGTTTGCTGCTCTATCTTTTATGCTGGGTGTATTTATAGCTATTTGAATAACAGTAAGGGATTTATATTTCCTATACAAACCAGATGCTATCATTTGTTCTGCTAAACTATGCACAATGAATTGTATGCTCTTAAAGTAGTTAGGTAAGTTTTTGATCAGATAAGAGAATAGACACTGCGTGTGTTTCAAAAAGAATTTCTCCAAAATTTTCCATTAAAAACAAACAAACACAGGTTAGGGTTTTTTTGTGTGTGACTTCAACATTTCTGGAAATTTTGCATCTCTGGTTTAAACCAGAGTGGACTTGGAGCTAACCTGGCATGACATTAAACATAACATTCACTAGTTTTTTTTATTGTTCAGTATAATTGCTATGCAAGGGACTGATCCTTTAGTGTCATCTTCAGGGGGACCAGTTCCAGCTGGGATGGTAATTTGTGGTGATGGTAGTGGTGATAGTGATGATGGCAAGGAAGGAGGAAAAAGGGTTAAACACATATGCACTGTGATTCCAATCAAGATTGTGTCTCTGCATGGCTGCTATTTTAAAGTTTGTTTTTTTTTAATTTAAACAACTCAAACCGCACTATGATGTGTATAGCCTGAGAGTAAATAACTTTCTAAGGAGTGTGAAGAACTCGCTTCTGTTGCCTGGAGGTCTGGTAAAGGCCTTCTCAGAGGCATCTGGTTGGTCTAGTTTAGGTTCATTCAAGTCTTGAGGGAGAGTTGGTGAGAGGGGCCCTTTATGGTAGCACAGTTTTGTATCTGCAGGTCTCTGTCCTCACTGCAGGATTATGCTGCTAGTTGTGCTTCTGTGGTTAGCCAATTAATTTATTTCAAAAGTTATTGTTTGAATCTAAAGGAGTCCCTGAATAATCACCCAAGAGATTAAAAAAATACATATTTTACAGTCTTGACTTTAGCCACTCACCAAGTTGCCTCCAATGCCACTCATTGGAGCAGTGAGGCATTTTTTAAAAATCTTTTTTCCATCATGAATCTGCAGGTAGTGGTGACAGTAGCGTAGCTGGGGGGGGTAAGTATTGCAAGCGCTGCAATGTGCCTCCCACTTGCTTGCCTTCCACTTGCTCCCACTCCCACTTAAACAGCCCCTCCCACTTGCCTTTGGAGCCATTGGTTGCTTACACAGCACCTTGCTACACTGCAATACTTACCGTACTGTCTCCCCTTTGCCTATGCTACTGGGTGGCAGCTCCAGCAGTCCTTCAAATGTTGCTAGACCTCTTGCAGTTCGATTCCTATTGGTCGCCATGTTTTTCTGTGTTGTGTGCCAGGAATCAGCACATGCCTTGGATGTTGTATATCCCATAAGTAATTATATATGCTGAAGATATAGCAACTTAAGTACAGATTTTCTACAACCAATTTCTGGTCATGTCCTAAGATTTAGATAGGCATGACTAGTCCAGATTGAAGAAATGGTGGGGTATGCATTGACATCAAACTCAATGACAATACTTTTGGGAAAATAAAATCTCTAATAATGCCTGATGGCAAAGGATTAGTAACCCATTTATTTGCTGCTGCTTGGATAAGAATCAACAAATGTTTGAAAAAAATCTAAGTACTCCTACAGTAACAGTTGTTTAAATTTATTTATTAGTTACAATATTTATACCTTTCTCATAGACTTGAGTCTTGTAGACTCAAGGCAGTTAACATAGGCAGGCTGACCATAAACTCCATTTTCCCAGTTGTTTGCTTATTGTTTGATTCCAGTCTTGAATAAACTCTTTAAATAAGATTATGATGTAATGATATGATGGGGTTGGTTGTTATAAACATGCTTTACCTTAAATTTAGTTAGTTTTATACCACCCTTCCTCCAAGGAGCTTGGGGTGATGTACCTAGTTCCTCCCTTCCTTTTGTCTCACCACAACCCTGTGTGGTAGGTGAGGCTGAGAGATAGTGACTGGCCCAAGGTCACCCAGGAAGTTTCATGGCTGAGCAGGGATTTGAACCTGGATCTTCCAGGTTTAATTCCAGCCATTATGGGCTATCTTTTTTTTAATTTGAGCTACATCTCTGTTCATATTTGTATAAATATTGTAACAGCTGTATGCATGAGAGTCGCCTTTTGCAAATTATTGTATTACTGCTGAAGAGTGGACAGTCCTGGGCTAGATTGATCAAATTGGATAAGGCAACCTGATATGTTCAGAGGTCCCGACGACTGGGAGATGACTAGAATGTAAATTTCAGTGCAATCCTAAGGTGGAGATCTGTGGTGCAGGGGTCCCTGCTCTGGCAGAAGGTGTCACAAATGTACCATAAGGCATGTCATGGCACCTAGTGAGTAAGCAGCACCACCTCTGTGCTGCCCTGCCAACACTGCATCCAGCTTGGCAGCTGCCTGCAAAAGCAAGATTTGCTCCAGGCAGCAAAGGGACAGCAGGAGGATTGTTCAGAGACAGGGAGGGGGCATTTTGGGGTGGAGGAAGGGCAGAAAGGGGGCAGATCAGGTCCAGGAGGGGACGGGATTGACAGAGGCCTCCTCCACTGTATCCTAACTTCCTGCTTGAAGCAGAAAATCCTGCTAGAGCGGGGATGTCAAACTTGTTTCATACAGAGGGCTGAAGTTAGCATTCATGGTGCCTGCTGAGGGCTGGAAGTGACATAGCTAAGCAGAAAGTGACATCATTAAGCAGATGATGGCCAGAAATAAGCTCATTGTTCTCACGTAGAAACTCATTAGCTGCAAATGACAGAAGAGGAAAATGTGCAAACCTTGTTCATATTTTCAAGATATGAGAGCACCCAATTATCAAGCTGGGAGAGCCCAGTTATAATGGGGGCTGAATAAATTGCTTCCAGGGGGCCGTATTTGGCCCGCGGGCCTTATGTTTACACTTCTGTCCTAGAGCATCTCCAGCTGCTGAGCCTCTGCTTAAAGATCTTCAGTGAGGGAGAATCCACCATCTCCTTTGGCAGTCTGTTCCAGTGCAGAACTGCCCTTACCGTCAATAATTTTTTTCATGGTGTCCAGCCACAATCTCCTCTCATTGAACCTTGGATTTTGCATGCCCTCTCCTGTGGTTATGAGAGATTAAAAATTAAAGGGTCAAATGCATGAATTTTGCATGCCTGTTTAGTTTGGCTTTTAGATGATCTTTAAAAGGAGATTGGACAACTTCATGGAGGAGAGAGAGAGGTCTTGAAAAAGACCATGTTGGCGATGATAGACAAATGGAACCTCCATCTTCAGAGTGAGTGTGGTGTAGCATTTAGTGCTGAACCGAGACTAGGTAGACCTGTATTTAAACACTGTGTTCAGCCATGGTGCTCACCCTGTGACTTTTGGCCAGTCAGTATTTCCCAGGGGTATTGTGATGATAAAACAGCTATGTAGCTCTGCAAGAGTGGCAGGTTATTTGTCTTCATGGGGAGGCAAATGGGGACAAGGGAGTTCTTAAGTCATGAGCTACACAACAGAACATTTAAATGCTTGCCTTCTATGTTTATACAGGTGGGACCTCAGTATCCGCAGGGGTTCCGTTCTCGACCTCCCCCCACGGATACTGAACCTGCGGATAACAAGATCCATGGGGCATCCCTTAGAGCAGGGGTGTCCAAAGTTTTTGGCTGGAGGGCACATCATCTCTCTGACACTGTGTCGGGGGCTGGGGGGGAAGAATTAATTTACATTTAAAATTTGAATAAATTTGCATAAGTTTACATACATGAATATATTAAAGATGAACTTATATGAATGAATGAAGGTCTTGCAATAGCTCAAGGCCTATAAAAGGCCTTGCACAAAGCAAGGCTGACCTTTCCTTTGCTGCCTCTACTGCATCACAGACGTGAAACAACAAGCAGTGGAGGGAGCCCTCATCCCACAGCTCACGCCAGAGGTGAAACAGTTGCCCTCACGCTGAGAGCAGTTGCGTCGGGCCAGTGCGGGCTCCAGTAAATCTCCCGAGGGCCAGAGGCTCACTGGAGACTGGGGGCTCCCTGAGGGCTGCACTGAGAAGCCTCAAGGGCCGCATGTGGCCCCAGGGCCGGGGTTTGGGCACCCCTGCCTTAGAGGACCTCTAGCCGTGACTAGAAGTGCCTTCTGATCGTGTCCTGGAGGTGCTCTGAGACACACAGAGGTTGCATGAAGCCGCCACGTGCCTCAGAAAATGTCCCAGAGGCTTCTGAGCCGCACTCCAGTTTTACAGAAAACCAGAAGTGCATCTCGGAAGTCTCTGGGACATGTTCTGAGACACGTAGAGGCTGTGTGCAACCTGTGCATGCCACAGAGCACCTCCCAGACATGATCGGAAGGCTCGGTGAGGCCCTCCAGCAGCTGCTTCAGAACCTGTGTTAATCAGACCCATAGTGCCAAACCAGCGGATGAGGAGAGCCACTGTATGTGCATGCTTGTGTATTCTTAGTCATGTTCTCTCTCAATGAAAAGGATGTGTAAAGTGTAATGACAACATAATATGACATTATTTTTTGTTTAAATGTCCACAGATCAAACCGGGACTGCCAAATTGACCAGCATCATCGCAACCAATGCCAGTACTGTCGTCTGAAGAAGTGTTTCCGTGTCGGCATGAGAAAAGAAGGTAAGCTGGTGACTGTGTGGTGAGAAGGGACAGCCTTCCAAAGGCAGGCCACAGGATCTAGATGAGATTCGAAAGTTCTCCAGGGATATCTCTGCTCGTCCATAGTGAAAGCATTAGAGAGCTTTGCAGCACCTTATGGAGTAGAGGGAGGCAGACGCTTTCAAGGTCTAAAGCCCACTTTGTCAAAGCCCCAGGTGTATCCTCACTTCTCAGACATACAAATACAGGTGGATCCTGAGGAGGAAATGTTGTCAACCATGGGGCGGAAATTGCATGAACTGCAAGAGGTTCAGTGTGTGACAAAATCAAGGCAAAACTTTTAAGATGTACAAGAAAAGCACTGTGATCACAACAGCAGGAAGGGGGGCTCAAACAAAATCTCCTTCTCTATGCAGTGCTAAGACTCCTGTAGTGTGACACACAACCCTACTGTGTTTAACCCCTGTTGTGGGAAAGGTAGCCCTGATCTTGATTAAGTCCTAAACAAATAAAATCAAATTTTCTGCTCAATTCTACTTTTTTTTTTTTTTTTTTTTACACAGTCATTTTGGCAGTTCTCTGTTCGAAAAAATGTGAATGTAAGATTAGCAGCAGATACCCTGCTGGGTGGAAATATGCCATTGGATTTCTGAGGCCAAACTGCACATTACAGTGAACATGTAACATGACCCTATGTGTGTTAGGGTTTTTATTTTTTGTAAAATAGCGTGTACTGGATGGGATGGACATGAAACAGGTTGAAACCATGGCTGGAGGTAGAAATTTTTCACGCTCTTCCCCCTTTGCAGTTCTGATCCTGGTCACAGCCATATAGGTGCTGTTTTTATTAGAAAAAAAGTTTTTTTTGACTTTCAAAAAAATGCCTTTTTTTGACATTGATTGGCTTTCAGGTTTTTCCAGTAAAAATAATGCCGGTGGGAGGGGACACAATTGGGATTAGAACTGATGCAACGGCAAAGTGCTAAGGCCTCCGTGTGCCCTGCAATGGTTTTGTCCCATTTTGCAGTCCCTTTCTCAGTTTGTCAAAAAGATACATGCAAAAGAGAAGCCCATGTTGTGCATAATGTACTTTGGTCCTGACTTTTGCCATATTTGTACAGGCATGCCTCCTCATCCATGAGGGTTCTGCTGACCCAGTTGGCGGATAACTGAATCAGTGGATACGGGGGCTTCCCGTCTGTTAGATTGGTGCCCAATCTAACAGGCGGGACAGTCTATACAAAACAGTAGATGGGTTTATTCTATGTAGACTGCAAAAGGACATTGATGGCAGGTGATAACATAAATCATGTTGGAGGATGAGCAGGTAAAAAGCTCTGAAATTGTTGGGTATCATATTTGAAATTGACAAATGGAGCTATAGTCCACAAAAAGTGAATTGGAGGTGGGGGAAGATGAAAGTCACCAGAGAAGCAGTCTCTGCCATAAATTCTCTTCTTCCCCAGCCTTTGGGTTGATATGATTTTTAGAATTGTTGCAAATCACACTGGGAGTTTTGTTACACAGGAAGACAGTATCAAAATGTTTTTAATAAATCAGTAAGGAGAATCAGGAAAAATGTAGAGCTGGATCTAGTTGGCCACTGACTGCAAGCTTTGACTGGACCAGAAGTGGGAACCGCAGAGACCAACTACCTAAAATCTTTCATTAGACATTAGCTCAAAAGTAACTGAATATCTTTTTTTGCCAGGACAACTACTGTTTCTTGAGAATGTTTATAAAGTCACCCCTTCTCATCTGCAGATGAGAATTTGACTCCACTTAGCTTAGCACCTTTGCACTGCTGGTGTGAAATAATGTCTTAAGTGTGTACTTGGTGCAATCAGTCTTTGTCATGCTGAGATATTTTTCTCAGTTATTTTTTTTTTCTGGTACCTGTTAGACTCCTTGTGTGATTTCTGAAGGTGTTTGGCACCAGCTTTGCTAAGCATTTTATTGAACCAAAGGTTAATGCATTCCCCTGGTTGAAGGCCTTAAATGTCCTAAGTACGATGGGCAGTACGATGTCCTAAGTATGATGTCCCTCGTAAAATGGGCGGGACAAGAGAAGAAATGGATTTGATAATGTTAACAGATTGCCTACTGGTTCAGGAAGGACTTTGTGAAAGCAGGGGAGGTATTGGAGGGGGGTTCATTGTTGGTCACTTTTGGTTGATGAGAGAGGGAAAGTGGTTCTGGTCCCAGTGGTAGCTTGGTGAAAGGCAAGAGGGAACTCGGGCAATGACTTAAAGATGGAGTGTGGCCAGGCAGTTCTGTAGCAATGCCATGGGTCAAGGGGTTCAGGATTTCATCTTACTGTCTGGGCACCCTTACTGGGTACGGTTGACTGCAATGCATGTTCATCAGGTTACAGATTGGTTGCTCATCACATTGGGTGTTCTAGGAGATTCTAGGAGGGATCATATAGCAAACCGAATGGTCAGTTAGATGACCATTAGATTAGTTAGATGAATGGTCAGTTAGAATGGTCAGTTAAATTCCATTCCTGCATCTTGCCAAAACATGCCTGAGAGAGCTGGACTTGGTATGATAACTGAAATGAGAAACAATGGTTTGTGATTGCTTAGCAAGCCAGATTCAGAAACTGTGATTTGAAGTGAGTTTGCAAACTCTGGTTAAAAGCATAAAAGCATTCCTGGTTGATCATACCCAAGTGGGTCCATCTAGGTTGCTATCTTTCCATCATAGGCCAGTCAGGTGCTTCAGTAGGAAGTCAACATGCAGGGCATGAAGGCAACAACTCTCCTCTGTTGTTTCTTCTCAGCATCTGATATTTAGTGGTAGACTGCTTCTGAGTAGGAAAGTTCCAATGCCCAATAGCAGTTGATAAACAGTGAATTTTCCTAACCACTTTCTAATGCCACCTAGGGTATTAGACTTCACTACAACTTGTGCAGTGAGTTCCATAAATTAATGGTGTTGGGTGAAGAGGTACCATCTTCTGCATTTCCTGAATCTCCTTCACATCAATTTCATTGGATAATGAGTTAGTATGAATCTGTCTTTATAGCCTGCAGTTTAAATCTTAATCTGCTTTGCCCTTAAGAAATCTTCTTCAATACTTGGAGTACCACCCAGCTGTACTTGTCATGGTATTTTCTGTATCTTAAGAAATGGCCAGTACAAAGAACTGAGGTAGATGTAAAACCTCCAAAGAGGCATTAATTTGTTTATCTAGAGCCAACATTGGAACACTGATTGCCATAAAACTATCCCTGTAAAATAAAGAGGTATGTTTAATTATTTCTTTTCACAGAATGCTAAAGTTGAAAAGGACATTGGAAGTCATCTAGCCCAGTGTTTCCCAAACTTTTTAGCATCGGGACCCACCTTTAAAAAAAGTTTCACTTTACGTAGCTATGATGGGGCAGCAGTGCTCCCCGAGATAACTGGCTGTTTAACCCTTGATGCACATAGTCTAATCTGTCTTGTCAGCTTTGCAACCCAGCAAAAATTGGGTTTTGAGCCACTGGTGGGCCGTGGTCCCACATCTAGCTTAAATCCCTGGTCAGTGTGGGCAGCTGTTTCAGTATCCCTGACAGGTGGTCATCTGGCCCCTACCTAAACTTTCGGTGAGGGAGGGATCCCCAAAGTACACTGTTCCAGTGCTGGACAGTACATGCTGTAGGAAATTCTTCCTCCTGTCTAGCTTAAGTCCCCTATTCTGTGGTTTCAACCCATTGCTTCTAGTCCTCCCCACAGGAACTACAGAGCTGTCTCCTTCTATATAAGAGCCTTCAGACACCTGAAGGCAACCACCATATCTTCCCTTGGTCAGCTCCAGACTAAACACACCAGGCTCTTTTAACCCTTCTTCAGAGGACTTTGTCCTTTTAAAAATCTGAATCATCATCTGCATCACAGAGCAGTCTCCAGGTTATAAACTGCAGGAATTATGAAATGGTTCTGGGTGGGAATAAAACTATTGAAAATATCCTATGAGGGTTTTTCATGGGATTAGATCACAGCAGGATGCAGACTTTGGTGTCATCCAGCAAGGCTGCTCTTTATAGAATGGAGGCACTTCAATATTTGAGGAAGGCAGACTTTCAGGACCAGCTGGATGGATAATAGGGGTTGTCCATTACCTTTATACAACATACAGTGGGCCCTTGGAATCTGTGACGGGGAGTGGCGTAGTGCTGCAACAACTTACAGGGGAGTGCCTGGCCCTCCGGAGGTTGCACATAGCTCCTGACCTTCTCAGAAGGCCTCTCAGATGTGACTGGAAGGCGCACTTCCAGTTTGCTGGCAAACTGGAGGCACAGGGAGGCCACACACTGTCTCCCTATACCTCTCCCAGATGCGACCATAAGCTACTTTTGGTTGCATTCGGCAGGTTCTCCAAGGCCCTTCAGCTGTGGGCTCAGCATCTGTGGATATTCAAGTCCACAGATGCTGAGCTGGCAGATAAGGAGGGTCCAGAGTATTTAGCAGATTGAAGCAGGCAGGTGAAGACTCTTAGACTGAGGACAAGACGCTTGCAGTTCTCTCAAGTTTGGTTGGGTGCATGCTAGAGAACTAGCATGTTTGTCATTGCAGGACTTGACATTGCAGGACTTGTCAGGTTTGTCATTGCGGGACTTGACAGGTGTGGAATCGAAGTCCTGGTTTCCAGAAGTATTGCTTGTCTAAAATGCCTGAGGACCTGACAAAGAAACAGAAGAAACTGGTAAAACAGGTAGGGTGTGTTTGAAAAGCTCAGCGGGTGGAGAGATGGGCCTGCAGGGCTTGGAGATCACATGACCCAGTTGCAGTAAAGGTCACTGCTGAAAAACAACACCAAGTTGGGGAAAGGTTAGAAATGCTTTCTTTGTTCACCTCTAACATGGTTCCCTGACAAGCTGAGAAGGTTTCAGGGTCCCTCCATCTCTCAAAACTGAGTTTTAAAACCTGGTATGGATTTTTTCAGAGAGGCCACACTTTGCCTGATCCAATGTCCTGTTCCCAGCAGTGGTTAACTAGATACCTGAATGTCTTACTTTCTTGATTCTCCCCAGCATTTGGTGTTTGGGGAGATGCTGGTTCTCATGTAGAGGGCCCATTTAGCTTTTGTGGTGGTGAAGACCAGTTTATCTAAACCCTTTTTAAAAACGAACAGCATCTGATAAGATACTGGACTAGATCGGTCTTTGTCACAAGCAGGAAAGTTCTTTTGTACCTTTTTTAATAAAGGTCAGCCAAACTGCTCTACAGTCACACCACCCTTGTACCTGGTATTCACATTTAGACTGCTTCTAGACACAAAGACTCCACTTTATCTATTATGGTTAATGGCTGAGGCTAGACCTCTCTTTCTCCATTAATTTATCTAACCCTCTTTCAAGAAGAAACAGGGCTCATTTGAAGTTCATTACAGCAAGATGGGCACATCTAGTCCAGCATTTATATTTCCAGCAGTGGCCAAACTAGCCACACTTCCAGAAAGCCCACAAGAAAGGCTCAAAGGTGATGTCCCTCTCCTACTATCTCTTCAAGTAGATTTCCTCTGAATATGGAGGTTCAATTGTCAAATAACTACTGAGAAACTGTTTTGTCGTGGAATTTGTCTAATCCTTTCTAAATGCCCTCTTAAGTGCCTGGGGCCATAATCCTAACCCAACTTTCTAGCACTGACATAAGGTCAATGCAGCTTCTAGGTAAGGGAACAAACATTGACTTAACTTGAGGAGGCCTCCATGACTGCCCCCCAACTGCAGGATGCAGCACATGCCCCACTGCCACAGCTATGTCAGTGTTGCAAAGTTGGTTAGGATTGCGCCCTGGGTCTCTTACACTATGTGACTGTGAATCCCTTAAGTTGGTGAGTGGCACCCGTTCCCTGCCACACTTGCTGGCTTCCTATAACAGTTTGGGAGCAAAGGGGAAGACCAACCCATTTGGGGGGAAAAGAATCATAAGAACAGCCCCACTGGATCAGGCCATAGGCCCATCTAGTCCAGTTTCCTGTATCTCACAGCGGCCCACCAAATGTCCACTAGATAACAAGAGACCTCATCCTGGTGCCCTCCCTTTCATCTGGCATTCTGACATAGCCCATTTCTAAAATCAGGAGGTTGCACACACACATTGTGGCTTGTAACCCGTAATGGATTTTTCCTCCAGAAACTTGTCCAATCCCCTTTTAAAGGCATCTAGGCCAGATGCCGTCACCACATCCTGCGACAAGAAGTTCCACAGACCAACCACACGCTGAGTAAAGAAATATTTTCTTTTGTCCTAACTCTCCCAACACTTAATTTTAGGGAATGTCCCCTAAATCAGATGTATAAGATTCTTTCTGTCTCCCTCTGCCGTTTTTCCCTATTATGCAACTCCTTGAGGGGAGTCCTCTTTCTCTTTTGTCTGGAGCAGTGGTTCTCAAACTGTAGGATTCGGACCCACCAGTGGGTCACAACCCAATTTTTGGTGGCTTGTGAAACTCACAGGGTAGATTAGACTATGTGCAACAAGGGATAAACAAACTGCTACTTGAGGGGGAAGCAATCACCGTTATAGCTACACCCCTTCCAATTTATAAACCAGGAAACAGCCTCTAGGGCCTCTAAAAAGTTTGGAAACCACTGGCCTAGAAGACTTAAAGAAGCATTTTAGAATTTCATGGAGGAAAGACATATCATAGGTTACTGGCCATCATAGCTAAATCAGCCTCCTGGTTCAGAGGCATCCTACCTCTGAATACCATATACTGAGATGAAGATCAGTGGAGAGTGGTTCTACCTGCAGACCTTACTTGTGGGCTTTTGGAAGCATCCAGTTGTCTGTTAATGGAAGCAAGGTGCTGCAGTAGGTGGTCTGATCTGACTAGGTTGTTCTTAGCCATAGTAGCTAAGTTATCTCTATATTTCAAGGCAGTCTGTTTCTAGACCAGGGGTCTCCAAACTCCGGCCCAGGGGCCAGATGCAGCTTGTGGAGAGCCTCTATCCGGCCCGTAGCCAGCCTCTGATCCCCTGAGAGCCTCTGGCCCAGTTGACCAAACACAACCAGAGTTCTGATTTTGGGGTGGGGAAGTGGGGGCTCATTTAAGTGTGTGCTTTATTTCTTGGGCTGTGTTGGTGCTTGGAGAAATCCTGGAAATTTGAGCTCATTCATTCATTCCATCTAAGAGCTATCTCTAATGTATTTAAATTTTATATTTAAATTTTATATTCAATTTTTTTTCTGGCCCTCGACACTGTGTCAGATATTTGATATTTGGCCCTTTGGCCAAAAGTTTAGAGACCCCTGCTCTAGACCAGTGTTTCTCAAACTGGGTTGGGACCCACTAGGTGGGTCGCGAACCAATTTCAGGTGGGTCCCCATTCATTTCAATATTTTTAATCATTCTTAATTTTAATGATTTCTTAACTGTATGCCAATAAAGGTACTGAAACTGAATATTTTTAATCTATTAATCTTGATGCTACCTTGGTATGTGACCACATTTGGGAAAATGTTACATTGGAAATGTTACATGTTACACCTGTACATGTGGAGCCTATTTATCCGCATTAGTTCCGTTCCGTGACTCGGCATGATTAACAAAAAACGTGTTGTGCTAAATTCCATAGAGTTAGGCAAAGACGCTGCAGCCTGACACTTCCAGATTGAAGGAAACTAAGGCAGCTGTTATCAATCCCCTCTACGCAGCCCTCAGCTGTCCCACTTCTTTCACAGGTGGAATGCTGAGCTTTTAAGAGTCCAGTCCTATGTGTTTCTACTCAGAAGTAAGTCCCATTCCAGTCAATGGGGCTTACTCCCAGGAAAGTGTGGATCGTTTTGTTTGTGTCAAATATTTGACACAAACATTTGTTTGTTTGAGAGCCTGCACCATGGGGGGGGGGGAGAATTGGGCAAACACTCCCTGGGTTTTTTGAAGCAATCCCCTCTGTTGCTATGGCACCTGGCACCTGCCCCTGTGTGTGTGTGAGTGAGTGAGTGAGAGAGAGAGAGAGCTCCACCTTGCTGCATGTGCTTTGGCTACAGAGGTTCCCCCCCCCCCGCTTCCCCTCTTCAGCCTCTTTGCTGGCTCAGGGGCTCCAAGAGTGTTACTGTTCCTTGGCAAGGGGAACCTCTTCTATGGCTCCAGTGCTATTTCCCTGTCTGGGCGAGTCGGAGCGAGAAGCCAAAGGGCAAAGGAGGCAAAGGTGTGTGTGCCATTCAGTTCCCCCACCCCATTTGCTTTGAGACAAATCTGCAGATAAAAAAATCCATGGATGAATAGGTTGCAACTGTACTTTTAACAAGCTACTATGTATATTCTTTTAACAATGATAGTCAATGGACTTATTCTTGGGTAAGTGTGGGTAGGATTGTAGCCTAGGATTGTTAAAAGTTTCTTACTTGATGTCACTTCCAGTCATGACATCACTTCTGGTGGGTCCTGACAGATTCTCTTTCTAAAAAGTGGGTCCCAGTGCTAAATGTGTGAGAACCACTGCTCTGGACATTGGGTACTGGGGGACAAACAAAATTGCATCTCAGCATCCGTTCCATTTTATAGAGCTCTGAGCAGAAGAGGCTGTCTTTACGCTTGCAGATATCCCCAATTGAGCACTCTTCTTTTATCAGAGCTGTCTTGCAGTGGTGGACCTACATTTTTAGGGCCATAACTTGAACTGTTATGGAGGCCCCTTCACAACCAGCAACAAGGTTTGAGAAATTCGGAATGTCTGCACACCATGGCAATTGGAGCAGAGAAAGAGAACCACCCTCAGAACCTTGAGTTGTGTGGTGGGGTGAGAAGACACTCCCCCTTCCCCCAAAGTTCCTCAGTTTGTTGCTAATTTTTAAACAAGAAAGTTTCAAGGGAGAATCCATGTCCCAAGATGCTCTGGTCCAGGCATTCACACTGCCCAGGAATGGGTGACCATGCCCCTTTAAAGGCCAAACACAACAGCCTAAGATGCATCACACCCACCCTGAGTGGTGGCGGAACATCGGGAGCTCAGCTGGTTCCATTAGCATCAATTCTGTCTAAACCTGAAGTGGTTGCAGTAGTGGCAGCATCCAGGAATGACAGGAGGTGGATGGAGACAGGCAGTGCCTGGTGAGCAGTAGTGCACCACTGCAGGTGGTGAGGCTTGAAAACCCATCGCCAACCAATGGCAAGGGAGGCCTTGATGTATGCCGAGGAGCTGAGAGCTGCTGATGTGACTTTGATTGAATTTTCAACCCCCCTCCCACATTTAATCTCTTCTGTAGTTGTTTTTGTATTTGACTACCTGGTTATGTCAAATGAGACATTTTTGTGTGTATTTGTGTTGCTTCCTTCTACAAAATATTTTTAAACTATCAGCCATGCCAGACAACCTATATTTGACTGGAGAACAACAAAAGTTGATCTACTATAACTTCTTAAAATATTCCAAAATCTGGAGAAATGGGAGGGAGTTTGTTACAGAATTTGATGGGGCATTCATGCCCTCCTCTAAGCAGAAGTCAGGAAGTCTTTGCATTGCCGAATTTGTAAAATTTGAGTTCCATCTTTTATTCATGCTTGCTTCTTTTTGCAGCTGTCCAAAGAGGCCGGATTCCTCCTACCCACTCCAGTGCCAGCCCGAATACTATGCCCAGTGGAGAATACTATAACGGGCAGCCCGTGTCGGAACTGATCTCCCAGCTCCTGCGGGCTGAGCCATACCCCACTGCCCGCTTCAGCTCCCAGTATGCCCAGCAGGGTAGTGTGATGGGAATTGATAACATTTGTGAGCTGGCGGCCCGGCTGCTCTTCAGCACGGTGGAGTGGGCCCGCAATATCCCCTTCTTCCCCGACTTGCCTGTTTCAGACCAGGTTGCCTTGCTGCGTCTGAGCTGGAGTGAGCTCTTTGTCCTCAACGCCGCACAATCAGCGCTGCCTCTCCACATGGCACCTCTTCTGGCAGCTGCTGGCTTCCATGCTTCCCCCATGTCCGCAGACCGCGTAGTGTCCTTCATGGACCAGATCCGCATATTTCAGGACCAGGTGGAGAAGCTCAACAGACTGCAAGTAGACTCGGCAGAGTACAGCTGCCTGAAAGCCATCGCGCTCTTCACCCCAGGTGAGTTGGCTACTGTGTTTGCCTGTGCATGTCAAAGAACCTCCTCATGTTTTGGCGGGTTGTAGGGACTTGGTGTCCCCCCCCCAGTTCTGCTGTTGTGAGGCTGCGCACACGTTACCAGTTCATACTGCTATATGCCCTATATGTTCATGTGTGCTCCATTCAAAGCAAAAGGCCACAGATTACTTCTGAAAGTGAGCCTTGTTGCACCTTTGCTTGTTTTAGGAATGTTTATGAAATTTTCCTCTGCCAAATTTCTCCTCACATGCTGTTGTTCCAAATTACTGATCTACTACAATCTGTAACTCTTCGTTCTTTTACGTCTGAAATTTGCACATTTTCAGGAAGACAACATTTTAAAAAAACCCTCTCAGGGCAGCACATGTCCTTACGCCTTTAAGGGACTGGGGGATTGCACTGCTGCAGGGGAAAGGAGGGATTTTTTCACTAATCATCCTCCAGTGCCAGAGTCCTGGAGGGCCCAGGGCGAGGGGGGGCCTTCCTACTCCTCTAAACCTGTAAGAAAAGGAAAAAATGGCATTTCAGGTTCTCATCATGAAACCGGAAGTGCCCCTTTTTTCTTTTTTACAGGTTTGGAGGCGCAGAGGGTCCCCCAGGACTCCAGCATCCCATTCTGGTACAGCAATACAATCCTGGGTATTGTGTTGCTACCATAGCCACACACACAAACACCACGCACACACACACTTACAGTGCTCCCAACTTCCTTATAGGTGTTTGGGAAGCACTGCTCTAAAGAGTAAAAAGGCATCATTCTAGTGAAGTGGGGTATTTTAAAAACATATTTTCAAATTAAAAAAAAAAATTATCCACATTGGAGTAGTTTACTAATCTCAGTGGGTGTATCCTAGCTGGAGTAAAAATGAAAACAGAACACTAAAACAATGATTTGTTTTATAAAATACTTCTTCCCAGAGAAATAATAATTTTACGTTGTTGTTGTTGTTGGTGGTGGTGGTGGTGGTGGTGGTGGTTTGTATAATAATAATAATATATTTTTTAAATGTTCCGCATTCCAGGAAAAACCTTGGAGGAGGGAAACTAACTAGTGGCTTATTCCTTTGAGTTACATTTTTTGTTAAGTTGCTCATAGGAATAAACTTTTTTCCCTTCCCCTGGGAAGTCTTTGCGCTTCCTGCTTTTGAACATTTGTTAAATCTGTTTATAGCACTCTGAAATTCTCTTTCCCTGTTGAAAGCTAAGGCAAACTCATAGTGGGGGGGAGGGTTCTTAGGCTGCGGTTCTGTACAAACTTGCTCAGGAGTAAGTCCAACTGAATTCACAGGACTTACTTCACAGTAGACATTGGATTGTGTTGCTAATTGTGTGTGTGTGTGTGTGTGTGTGTGTGTATATATATATATATATATATATATACACACACACACACACACACACACACATAAAAATGAAGTATAAACTATTAACAATATATAGTGGGCCCGTGGTATCCACGAATTCAGGACCCAAGGATTTCATTATCCATGGTTCCCCTGAACCCGTGGGTTGGACCCGCATGGACCCTCCAGAGATTATCAGAGCTGTGCTCTCTGAAAAACCGGAAGTGACGTTTTAAGGCCTTAAAAGGCCTTCAGAGGGCCAAGGAGGGCTTCCCTGGCCTTAGAAGGCATTCTGAGGGCCCGTGAAACCCTTGGATTTCATTATACGCATGTTTCCTTATCCGCAAGGGGTCCTGGAACAGAACCTTTGCAAATAATGAGGAACAACTTGTAATCCCAATAAAAATCAAAATTTAATTTAACACAGAATCCTCTTAATAAAATACATAAGCAATAAGATACCCAGATAGTTTCAGTTTCAGAACCTTTATTGGCATATTACGCACATACATAGACAAACAATCAATTCGCAGGCTTGAAGAGTAATGATTCCTTAAATGTTTGGAAAGTACAACCCAATTCTCTAGATACCTAGATAATTTCCCAGATATTGGGGAAACATCACTGAATGCTCTATAGAACATTTGGGGGCGGGGGGAGTTCCACAGTTGGTTCCCCACCGAAGAGAAGTCCTGGTCCCAAGTCGTTATCAGCTACCTGAAGCTGGTGCAAGGAGTACAAGGAGCGTGGCTTCATCTGAAGAGTTTAACAGACAGGTTGGAGCACTTGATACTGTTGAATGTCTGAACTGATCCCCTAGTTCTGGGATCTCCAAACCGCGGCCCGGGGGCCAGATGCATCCTGGGGTGGGCCTCTATCTGGCCCGCAGCCAGCCTCTGATCCCCTGACAGCCTCTGGCCCAGTTGACCAAACACAACCAGAGTTGTGCTTGTGGGGTGGGGGAATGAGGGTCCATTTAAGTGTGTGCTTTATTTCTTGGGCTGTGTTGGTGCTTGGAGAAGTCCTGGACATTTGAGCCCATTCATTTATTCATTCATCTAAGTTCCATCTCTAATGTGTTTATTTAAATTTTATATTTATTTTTTTTTCCGGCCCTCGACACTGTTCCAGATATTTGGCCCTTTGGCCAAAAAGTTTAGAGATCCCTGTCCTAGTGCAAGGTTTGACCTGAGTTTCTTCAGTGGACAGAATTGCAGGTTCCCTCAGCTTAGCTCTTGTGAACATACTGGATTTCCTGGTATCGGTAGTAGAAAGATTTGCTTGATTAGAAGCATCTTGAATAAAAGGAAGCGACCAGATTGTAGAAGATATTCTGCATTCCTTTGACTACTGAGGTTGAAATTCTCATTTTAAATTAAAATACTTATGCTCTCTAGTGTCTGTTCCTTGCCTCAGTGGCTTATTGTGTTCATGCTTGAACTGCCATCTTGTGGTTAGATGGGTTGCATGCATGGTGGTATTTTGCTGCTTTTAAAAATATTTTTCCTCATCAACGTTTAAATTCACAGAATTTTTAATATTCACAATATTAAGTAATCAATAGTCCTTCATT
Source organism: Tiliqua scincoides (assembly GCF_035046505.1). Taxonomy (NCBI): domain Eukaryota; kingdom Metazoa; phylum Chordata; class Lepidosauria; order Squamata; family Scincidae; genus Tiliqua; species Tiliqua scincoides. Next base: position 42,830,450 of record NC_089828.1, on the reverse strand, counting down.
TAACACTCCCCAAACTGCCTTATAGTGTGCAGGATGCCTCAAGGAAACGTACACATACCTTATAGCAGCGATTTTCAACCAGGTGTGCCATGGCACTTTGGTGTGCCGTGTAAGGTCCACAAGTGTGTCTGTGGAGCGTGGCAGTTGAAAATCACTAGCAAACTCTTCTGGGTTCTGTGGCTCTGTTTCTAGGGCAATTGTCTACAGTAACGAATTATCTGTACGCCACAGATCCTGTGGAGGGAGAGGGGCAGACAATTTGTTGCTACTAACCTAGAAACAGAGCTGCAGAATTTGGAAGAGACTTCCAGAAGCTGGAAGTGACATCACAAGAGGCAAAAATCAGTGTGCCCTGAGAAGAAAAAAGTTGAAAATTATAGCATAATTTATTGTGCTATAATTCACATATATACTTCATATGGTGTATACAGAAGCAGTTGCTTGACTGTTAATTAATAATAAATTATTAGATCGAGGACTCAAAATGTTTCCCACTGACATTGTTGATGAAGGGATCTGCAGACATCCTCCAACATGTGCACTGGAAGGGGTCCATACATATTGTCGGTTGCTTCCCTTAGATCAGCGATCCCCAAACTTATCATGGTCATGGCACTCTTCTTTCACGGCAGCCTCTTCTTCCTGGCTCTCCTGGGTGCCGCTATCTTGGATCTCACATGATCTAAGATGGCATCACACAGGAGAGCTAGAAAGATAGTTGCTGATATCTTGGGTCATGCAAGATCTTGTGCAATCCTCCCATAATCCAAGTTGGTGGCACCCAGGAGAGCTGAGAAGAAGAGGCCACCAGGATCCACTGCCTTAGATATTTGAGTGTTGCAGATTTTCTACAGTGAAGTAGGTATGAGTTAGTTTATTAAAACAGGTATACATTTTTTGAAGCACTGTATGGCAAGCTGAGCGGTTTACACGAGGCTTACTGTAGACTCCCATCTGATCATTGCCACTCTTTCAACAATTCCACAGCATTGGGTGTTCCCAAATCTCTCCCTGAGCCATAGTAACAGGCTAAAACTATTAATTTTACTAAATATCCATAATGTTTTTAAGAGTCAGGGTGGTACAATGGATAGTGTCAGATGAGGCTGGAGAACATAAGAACAGCCCCACTGGATCAGGCCATAGGCCCATCTAGTCCAGCTTCCTGTATCTCACAGCGGCCCACCAAATGTCCCAGGGAGCACCCCAGATAACAAGAGACCTGCATCCTGGTGCCATCCCTTGCGTCTGGCATTCTGACATAGCCCATTTCTAAAATCAGGAGGTTGCACATACACATCATGGCCTGTAACCCATAATGGATTTTTCCTCCAGAAACTTGTCCAATCCCCTTTTAAAGGCATCTAGGCCAGATGCCATCACCACATCCTGCGGCAAGGAGTTCCACAGACTGACCACACGCTGAGTAAAGAAATATTTTCTTTTGTCTGTCCTAACCCTCCCCAACACTCAATTTTAGTGCATGCTCCCTGGTTCTGGTGTTATGTGAGTGTAAAGAGCATCTCTCTATCCACTTTATCCTTCCCATGCATAATTTTGTATGTCTCAATCATGTCCCCCCTCAGGCGCCTCTTTTCTACGCTGAAGAGGCCCAGACGCTGTAGCCTTTCCTCATAAGGAAGGTGCCCCAGCTCAGTATTCATCTTAGTCGCTCTCTTTTGCACCTTTTCCATTTCCACTATGTCCTTTTTGAGATGTGGTGACCAGAACTGGACACAATACCAGGTGTGGCCTTACCATTGATTTGTACAATAGCAATATTAGCCATTTTGTTCTCAATACCTTTTCTAATGATCCCAAGCATAGAATTGGCCTTCTTTACTGCCGCTGCATATTGGGTTGACACTTTCATCGACCTGTCCACCACCACCCCAAGATCTCTCTCCTGATCTGTCACCGACAGCTCAGAACCCATTAGCCAATATGTGAAGTTTTGATTTTTTGCCCCAATGTGCATGACTTTACACTTACTGACATTGAAGCGCATCTTCCATTTTGCTGCCCATTCTGCCAGTTTGGAGAGATCCTTCACAATTACTTCTGGTCTTCACCACTCGGAAAAGTTTGGTGTCGTCTGCAAACTTAGCCACTTCACTGCTCACCCCTGTCTCCAGGTCATTTATGAAGAGGTTGAAGAGCACCAGTCCCAGGACAGATCCTTGGGGCACACCACTTTTCACCTCTCAGGTTCAGGTCCCCTACTCAGCCATTATGGCTCACTGGGTGACCTGGAGTCAGCCACAATCTCTGTGTCTAACCTACGTTACAGGATTTGTAGTGGGATACAATAGGGTGATGACACCATGAGTGTCACATTGAGCTCTTTGGAGGAAGGACAGGATAGAAATGTAAGAAAAATTGGTATTAAGTATTAGTTAAATATTTGTGATGTGTATTAGTGCAACTAGCAGACACTGATTTATTACATAAGCAACCATGAACTGGTCTAAGCCTACAGATTAATATTTGCCAGTAAGAGACAACGGTGGGTGTGTGGAGGAGATCAGAGAGCAAAGAAGGGTGTCCAAGGATATATCCCAGTTTAATTCAACAGGATTCCAAAAAGTCACAAATCCTACCCTTTAACAGACTTAACAGCTTGTGACCAACCTTTTCTGGGAAAATGAAGGATCTCACTCAGATCACAACTCCTCTTTTATTTTCCTTCCCTTTCTCAGATGCCTGTGGCCTCTCGGACCCCGCCCATGTGGAGAGCTTGCAGGAGAAGGCTCAGGTGGCCCTGACGGAGTATGTGCGCTCACAATACCCCTCCCAGCCACAGCGCTTTGGCAGACTCTTACTGCGCCTCCCGGCCCTCCGGGCCGTGCCAGCTTCCCTCATCTCTCAACTCTTCTTCATGAGATTGGTGGGCAAAACGCCCATTGAGACACTGATCAGAGACATGCTTCTGTCGGGGAGCACCTTCAACTGGCCTTATGGGACAGGGCAGTGAAGAGAGCCAGAGGAGGGGTGCACATGTCCTGAATTGTTGCCCGTCCTGCCGATCTTGTCGCCACTGTGCCGACAGCCTGGATGTTCATTGCCCGCCATACCTTCCCAGGAAAAGTCTCTGAACTTTGTGCAATTTGGGCAAAAAGATGTCCCCTCTGTGGCAATGAGGGAATTCCTGCCTCCAAGGCCAAGAGAGACAGAGCTTGGGGTGGATTTGACTTGGAAGTTTTTCTTCTCTTCCTTTACTTCCAGGGTGGGCTAGTGGAGAGAGACATAATGTTCTGTTTTCTGGTTTTTAATTATTTTCTCCATACAGACTTTCAAATGGATGCTGATTTCCCCTGTTGGTTTACAGAGGGTTCCCTTCTTCCCCACTCACCTTGGTTCTTCCAAAAAAAATTGCATTGGCACCTTGCATGTTTTAAGGAGCTGCCAGCTAGTTTCCTGAAGATGGATCTCATTCATCAAACTGCTCAGAGTGTTTACCTAAATTATTTGCCCCACTATCTGACTTTCCTCTCTGCCCTATTTCTGCCCCTCCTTTTTTTCCTCAAATAGTCCTGGTGGCTTTGTCTTGCCTTGAAGAAAATAGCTACTCATGAGTAGAGGTGTTTGAAAATGGTGTTATTTACCTTAAGCCTATTGCATTTATAAGACTTGGGGTGACTTTGGTTTAGCTTACTCATTGTAAACAAGGAAGCCATCACCTCTACTCATGAGGCATCACAACTGGCAAAGTAATTTTGCCATGGACTAGGCTGGAAAGCAAGACAAGGCTGTTGTTTGGTTTCATGAAGGTGGGAACAGAGTTAAATCTTAATTCTTTTTATGGGGCAAGCTCTTTCTAAACCCACACTTGCGCTTCCAGCCACGCACATGTAACACTGTTTTATATGCACCATTTAAAAAGAATTCCTGCCCCCCTGAGCAGATTTTCCATTCTTCTGAATGCAGAAAGTCCCAAAGCGGTTCAATCCCCAGTTAAAGGAATCTTGCGGAGCAAAGGCTAGGGAAAGCCTCCCTCTCTGCCGGAGACCCTGGAGAGCTGCTGCTAATTGAACTGGATGGACCAGTAGTCCGACTCAGTTGAAAGCTACATCATATGGTTTAGGAAGGAGCTGAAATTCTTTAGCTGGAGCATCTACTTTGCATGCCAAAGTTCACTCCCAGGATCTCCAGTTGAAACAATCTCAGCAGGCTGCAAAAAAAATTCCTTCTCTCCCTGCGATTTTGTACAGCAACCATCAGTCAGAAATAGCCAGTACTGGGCTGGATGGACCCATGGTCTGATTCCAGTAGAAAGTGGTTTCAGTTGTAAGTTTCCAGTAAAAGCTGCTTCTATAAACTCTGCCTGGTTTTTGTTGTTGTTGTTGTTGTTGTTGTTTTGCTGCCTTCCCACAAGCCCCTTGGAATATGGAGATCCTGTTTTCCCTCCTTGTATTAGTTTCATCTGTTATGGAAGTCCACCCCAGAATAAGTTGGCCAGTCTTCTCCCTGTTTGTGAAGATGCTATGCACATGGTTAATTGCATGCAAATTAACAGTGATCCTCCTGCTTTTATGGTGGGTTTCCAGTGTATTCTGCTGGTTGGTCAGTTTGACTAAAATCTGCTGCTATTTCTTGTTCAAAATCTTTTTTTCCCTTTTCAGTCGGCAAAGTGCTTTACAGTTGTCCTGTATATGGTTCTCTCAAGGACCCTGTGATGTAAGTCGTCAATAAACCCATTTGCAGATTAGAGAAAGTGAGGGCCACATCCTATCTGACTTTTCAGTGTGGGTGTAGCCACAATACAGCACCAAAGTGAGAGAAGGAACATTCCCTTACCTTGGAGGGCCTCAGTGGCTGCTTCCCCATGGCAAGATGCAGCTCATGTCCTGTTGGCACAGCTGCATCAGCACTGCAACGTCGAAGAGGATTGGGACCTGAGACTGAAATGGTGGCTTGCCTGAAGTCACTCAGTGAGTTTATGGCAATGATGGGACAAACCCAGGTCCAAAGTACTGGTTGTAATCTATGCAAACTTCCCTCCCTCCACATCCTGCATCAAGGATGCTCAGATTTTTTGCTCTTTCAAATAAAATGAATTTTTGGGTATCAAATGTGCTTTATTTTAATCAAGTTGGACTATGTGCATTCTGGCACGTTTTATAAGGGAAATGAGAATTGGGACCAGGAACTGCAAAATTTCTAGAACACAACCAGATGTTGAGAATCTCCCTACTTGTAGTTTCTAATGTCTCTTAGTAGCAAGAAGTGCCTTGCTAAATCGACCATCGATCCAACTAGTCCAGCATCCTGTTCTTAGGCTTTCTGGCAGACAGATTCTTCCAGGAAGCTTGACCAGCCCATTAGGTGTGCGCGTTTGATCCCTGTTGCATATATGCAGCATTGGGCAGAAAAGGCTTAATAGGCAACGAACCTAATGTTTTCTTCCCAGCAACTGGTATTCGGAGGTAGTCTGCCATTGAACTGGTAGGTTCCATGTAGCTATAATGACTAATATCCATCAATAGGCCTGCATGAATTTATCTTACTCTTTTTAAAGCCGTCCAAGCTAGTGTCGTTTGTGGCACTTTGCTGTTGTCAGTGTGTTAGGATGAATGTTCTTTGTTCAAATGTTCTTTGAAGTGACTGACAACACTATGCCATTTCTAAGATTATATTGGTGCATTTGATTCCACTGTTGGAATCTCTTGGGCTGTGTGGCACAACTTTTCTCCCTGTCACTGCAGTTTGATCACAGAACAAGCAGCTTGGTAAACTCTCCAGTCTGCTCCTGATGCTTAATAAGGAAGTGGAGGGAGGATGCTGTTGGACTGGGTTGATCAGGCAGGATGTATAGAAAGAGTTTTGGGGCAGCCCTCATCTAGCACTATCCTAGATGCTGCCTCAGATTGACTCTGTGCTGGCCTGTAGGCATCAAGAGTTGCCTGAGATAATCTGAGCGCTGTGAGTCCGCTCTGGTCGTCAGTGGTTCTAGGGAGCTGATGCTCAGTTAGAAACTAGTAGTTGGTCATCACATAATCACATGGCAGGTATCAATTGATACATCTATACAACTGGATGCATAAAATTGCCTTTTACCATGTCTGGGCCAGGGTGCTGTTCATAGGAGCGTAGGGCCAGTAAAAAGTTGGCATCCCTGTTCACGAGTGACGGTCCAAGACACTTTGTAGAAGGCATAGTATAAAACTACGTACTATAGATAGCTGAAGTTACAAGATCATGCGTTGGGAAACTAGAGGAGCTTTGCTATTTTTCCCCCAACCCACCCAAGTTATCTTTTTCCTTATAAAGGAAGACTCAAAAAACAAATAGCATCTCTGTTTCTCGAAGTTTAAGGAGATCTAAAGTTAAATAATGTGCATTTGGACTGAATTAACTTCACTTGTGTATATTGTATCTTTTCTTACCTTAACTCCTGCTGCTCTTTCTATTTGATACAAAATGGAATTGCTAATAGGGTACCAGTGATCCTGAGTCTGTACTCTTGTTTGAGGATCTCTGCGGTGGATTAGTCCGAGATCCAGTATCCTTCATAAGAGTCCCAGGTGCCAAGTGAGCCGCAGGAAATTAGATACTGAGAGATTACTAGCAACCCCCTTCCCCCAAATATACAGAACCCATTTCGCAAGAGGAGTTCTGCCCAATGTACCCTTTTGATTTTAGCAGTAAAGCAAGGATAAATTCCACACTTTAAAATACTTCCCATTCGGCCCTCCTAATGAATAACCCAAATCAAACATTAGTGGAAAATGTGTCATCTGATCTCTTATGGCTGGGGAGATGGTATTGTTTTTTTCTTTTCTTACTCTAGCACCACCCAGTAGAATTGTAGCAGAAGGATAGTCCTGAACTGAATTATCTTTTGGCCAAGGCCATTTCTCTGCAACCCACAGGGTCTAGAAAAATGGTGTTGGTAATTGGTCAATATTTTTCTTTGATTGCCAGATTCTACACCTTTTGTTTTGTTTAAAACAAAAAAAAAGGGACAGAATTTTTCAGAATGGAGAGCGGTTTTGGAGAAAGCTATGCCATGACAAGGTTGTTGCAGTGGTATTTCCTCTAACCAGATTGGTGAATCGCTCTTAAATCTGTTTTGGCAAACTTGAGAAACGCTTAACTCCCTGCATAATAGTCAACAGTTCCTAGAAAAAATAATGTCTGATTTATTCAAACACATAATTTACATCTTGAATTCATACCACGCAATGTCGTAACAGTTACTGACTTAGAAATAGCTTGGAAAGAGACTAGACCAGCGGTTCCCAAACTTATCACAGTCATGGCACCCTACAGTCATGGAGCCCTGTCACTGTAGCAACATTGCCCAGCTCTCCTGGGTGCCATCACCTTGAATCACATGAGATATTGTGCAATCTCATGCGTTTCAAGATGGCAACGCCCTGGAGAGCCAATAAGAAGAGGCCACCAGGGACATCTTGTGGTGTCCCTGCGAGTTTGGAAACCGCTGGATTAAACCAATTCATGATGCATCATTTGCTTTGGTGGCAAACAGGAACCTCCACAACCAAAGATAGTTTATTGCTGAATACCAGATGTGGGAAAGTACATCAGCAGAAGGCTATTGTTCTCATGCCTTGCATATGTACTTCCTTGACACATCCATGTGGCTACTAAGAAGCAGGATGGACACATAGGTCAGATTCAGTAGAAGTGCTCTTAACATTTGTTCAACCATCATCGGAAAGAGAAGCATGTCAGTGTGCTGCACCAGATCTGATGGTGTCACACAGATGAGTGTGACAAGATGAGTGCCTGATTGTTGATTCCCACCTGTTTTGGTTTCTGATTTTTCTCCTTTAGGGGTCCAGTTTCAGTTTGGTCTAAAGGCAATTAGGAGATTTTAAGGCTTGTGTTCAGTTCTGGTACACTGAAAAAAACCTCTTTAAACCAATTCTTTGGTTTGACTCCATGGGATTTAGTTTGACTCCGTGTTTGACCCTATTACTTCTATGGGGTGGAAGTTGTTTTTTGTAGACCATCCTACATTGCTAGTAGACTGTGTACATTGAAGGATCTTGACTCCTATAAAACTTGGGATCAACACATGAAGTTGGATGGCCAGTAGTTTCAGGATAGAAGAAAGTTAAGTACATCTTCACACGCAATTAACTTATGGAACTCATTGCCACAAGATATGATTGCCACTGCCAGGAGAATCCCTAGGGGGACCAAGGGCACAATCCTAACCCACTTTCCAGCACCGACATAACGGCTATGCAGCTCCGAGGTAAGGGAACAAACATTCCCTTACTTTGAGGAGGCCTCCATGAGTGCCACCCACCTACAGGATGTGGCACATGCCCCACTGAAACAGCTATGCCAGTACTGAAAAGTTGGTTAGGATTTGGGACTAAAAGTCATGGTCTATCACTATTATCCACAATAACGAAATAGAACATCCATGTACAGAAGCAATCTATCTCTGAAATCTGTGTATTACAGGGAGGGCTTTAGGCCTGCTTGTGGGCTCCCTAGATGCATCTGGTTGGACATAGGATGCTGGAGTAGATGGTCTGATCTTGCCAGGTTCTTCTGTGGGAAGGGACTGTGCATTTTTTTTCTCCCTCTAGCTTGGTTACTTAATAATGGAGCAACATAGAACTACAGTTCTTATGCATGGAGCCCAGGTCTAAGTGGAGATGGTAAACTGGCTTCTATCTTAAAGCCTTTCTCCCTAATCGCTAGAAGAGACTGGCTGGTTTTAGATAATCCACTGCTGAAACAAACGCTTTCTTTTTAGAATGGCTGTCTACCAAGGTTCTAGCTCTCTGCCATCTCCTGTTTAGGTTGCACTGTCATGGTAAAAGAAGGGCATGAGCTACCCAAAGCAAAGCACTTTGAAATCGTATCGATTACAAGAAGAATGTTAAGAGGTGCTTGCTTCTGAAGTCCCATCCTAACAGAATTACACACAATTGCTGTGGGACTTCAAAGTGAATTGTCCAGTGTTTCCAACATTCCAATATCTGTTGTCAGCCAGTTCCATGGTTGCTTCTGTTTGACTTGGTTTAATTCCTTCCACACTTTTTGTCCTCCATGAAATTTTCTTTAGCCGTCAACACTCTTAATGGAAACCAGATTTTGGCTGAGGTGGATTGGAAGGAATTTGTGCCAACTAAACAAGAACAAAGGGTGGAATTACTGGAAAATCTGTAACTAAATTGATTTGTTGCAAGTATATACTTTGTCTGATGCTCAACCAATGAACTAATAAAAAAACTTTTCTTAGAAAATGAGGGTGGTGGCAATCTTTGTTCAGTGGGGGATGGGGGATGGTGCACCTGCATTCCAGGACAGGAATAAGGGGGCATGCCTGTATCATTTGGAGTGTGAATGCATGTGTGTTGCATCATCGGAGTTGTATATAGCAAGCATTTATTCTCACACTTCTGTTTCCACTCATTGGATTTCTGTGATTCCTTTTTAAAAATAGATTTATAACCCAGTTTTCAGAGCCAAGGTTTACACCACACAATAAAGATGCAATAAAATCCACAGAGGAAACAACAAATAACAGAAAGCGGGAACAAAACACAATTTTTATAAAATGCAGAAAGGTCCAATCAAGTCTTACTGAAGTCTTTACAAAAGAGCAGTGTGTGAGTCTTTTAAAAACTTGATGAGTGGGGGGAGGGGCATGATGAGGCTTTCCAGGGATAAGGTGCGTCTCCAGCTGTGGTGTTGCAGATGATGTGGGGTAGAGGCAACTTCTGAGTCTCATTGTCCCTTGTCATATGATGAAGACCCATGGTTCCATCCCCTCTTGGACATGGACACACTGCCTACCTTGGAGGCCAAAGGGAAAGTTGCTGCATTGAAATAGTAGCACATCTCTGTCATTTGGTGGCTACGTGAGAGGATCTCGTGGATCAGCAAGGCAATGTCTCTTACATCTATGATTGGAAGGAGTTATGTCCCTTGAAACGGTCGTCTGCTGCCAGGTTCTTCCTGGGGGCTGTTCACATCAGACTTGCCTCTGAAGCAGCCACTGGAACATGTGGACTGGAGTGTTGCCATCATGTCCATTCCCTCCCCCCACCTCCAGCTTTCACTGGTGCTTAAAGAGGTTGTGTGAGGAAGAATTGGCATGAGCCAGGGGCTTCTGACATCAGTGAATAAACAAATAAAACAATAAATTTGGACCTCCCCAACTGTGCCTTGGCTTTTAACCGTCTCCCCGGAGAACAGTTGAAGCAGCATTTGAGGCTACATAGTGCTTTTTAGCCCTTGTTGGACTTTGCTTCCCCTTGAAGCCAGAGGGAATCGTGGGCGCATTTGGTCACAATTCCACAGTTGTAGTGCTTCCACCACCAAGGAAGCCCTGTCCCTGCTACCTGTCAACTTATGTCTGAGAACAGGACGTGAGATGCTGATTTTAAGCCTCAGCTATGCTCAAGAGGGGTGCAGGTGGTATGGAAAAATGCACACAATGTACTTGCAACAGCTAGAAGTTTACTAGCCAACACTGGAAACATCTGGTGCCACCCATAGCAGTTTGGTTGTGATGGTTTTTGGACTATAACGTTAAGAAAATATCGTTCAACCAGCTTGGGGTAGAATGATACAGTCAAAAGAGCCCTTTATTTTAAAAAATCAATTTTCTTCATATTGGAGAACCAGATTATGCCCAGGGAGAATGTCCAACAAAAACTTAGTTGTATAATTCTGCAGCTTGCATTTAAAAGAAAAAAATTCCGCCTTGGTACAACATTGTCTAATGTATACCCAAAGCTTGCTAACTGGGCAAAAAGGCACTTTCTGAAAAGGTGATATCAATATTTTAAATAATGTATTTGCACGGCTATATTATAGCACAATTTTAGGTTTCGTTCTGTATGAGTTCAGTATACCATCATGTATCCTATAGTGGAGAACAGAATGTTAAGACAACACTTGTTGACATGAACTACAGCTGTCACCTTCTTGTTTTCCATTTTTCTTATCCTATAACTATAATTTTTGTGACCAGTACCTTGTTTTTGTTTAGTGGTTCGCATCTTTGATTTTTCTAATCTGTGCATTTTACTAATAGTGTGTCAAAACCACTGACCTACACCATAGTTACAAAAATAGGTGCCGGTAATTTGGCATTTGAGAGGCAAAACGACTACACAAATGCACTAATATTTACACAGCTTACAGATTCTTTCATGAATATTAAAATAGCTGGGTACTGTAGTTATTTAAGCCACTTCTGCCCAAAGTTACATATATGCAACAGGGATCAAACAGGTACAGCTGTGGGCCAGGCAAAAATGGGATAAACCCCCTTTCCGGTCCTGTTCCTCCTGCCTGTCCCAACAGCCTGACACATGGATGAATAGATCATGTAGGTACAGATACTGGTTGACTCCTTGCTGGAATGAATTGCTGGTTTAATAGTAAAGGTCATTCATTCCAGCTGCTCTCCAGACTTTTAATGCCAAAGTTACACCTCAAATTTTGTATGGCATTCCTGTTTGGATGCCAGCATTAAATGACTCAATTGAAAAGATCCATTCAAATTTTCTATACAACAGGTGTACCGCATTGTGTTCCTTTCATGGCACTTTGCCTGGAGACAGGCCAATATAGGCTGGAGTTCCTAGCATGGTCCAGTTTCTTAAAATACTGGGCCAAAGTGTGCTTCAGGGCTGACCAAAACCCATTGTTAAAGGGGCTATTGACTGACTCACTGTTATCTCCTTGCTTAGCTCTTTTCAATAAGAAAATCAGACAAATGGGTCTCAAGGAAGATCTACAAGGAGCTGCTACACTTGAGGTTTCTATTAGGCTCCTGACAACGACTAACTGATATAGAAAGGCAAGAGATTTTGGCTGCAGCACAAAAAAATTGATCGCCCCTAAATTTCCATCTTAACAATACCTTTGGTCAACAACCAAAGTACCTGACCTTCTTAGACTGCCCCTTTGCAAGGAGGGCTTTTACATTAGCCCATTGCAACGTGTTGCCTTCTAAAGACCTACTTGGTAGGTTTAGAAATGCCCCGGAAGAACGATTCTGCCATTGTGGCCTCAGAGAGGCAGACTCTCTTCCACACATTGTTCTGCACTGTGCTTTCAATCAAGCGCTCAGAGACCAGTATCTCCCTTCATTGTCAAGAATCAAAAAAGGTCTCTCTAAGAACACCTTTTTACAACCTCTGCTGGCGGGTGAATCTGAATTAGTGGCCCTTCCAGTTGCTACATTTTTATATTTGAGCAACTTGAAGCAGGCTAAGCTGCTGGTCCTAAGCAATTTGGAGCAACTCTGTAAGTAAATTGTTGTGTTTTAACCCTTATTTTTATCTCTCTTTTAACATATACTTTCATACATGACTGTCTGGAGATATTAGTTGTAAAACTATATGCCTAATAAAGGTTTGTTGTATGTTGTTGTAAAGGTCATTGATGGGAGCTGGAAATCCCTTTTTGAATGAGATACCCCTCTAGCTCAAATGAGTGGCCAGATGCTGTTTTGCTGTGTAATTGCTGTTGGAATGAGTGAAGAGTAAGCTGAGAGTTTCTAGTTCAAATTGGATGTAACTGGAGGAGGCAAGTGGATCTGTGGGGGTGGGGGGGGGGGAGAGAGAATCATGTCCTGACTTGCTTTTTGCCTCTACTTATGCTCCATTTGTATATTTTCAATATGCATTTAATGTAAAAAAAACACCCTTAATTTCCCCTGTGCTCTTGCATTCAAACAAAACTAAAATTGGTTGTGCTGCTCCAACAAGTGAAATTTCCCTATTCCGGTGCTTTGTTCCATGGTTTTGCTCTGCCTTGAATTCCACTCCTTCAGAGTACATGCATGCTGATAAACCACTAGAGAAGCACAGTCTTGATGTGCTTGCAGCAAAATTCTTGTGTGGCATTTTTCCTGATGTGAAATGTTTGCGCAGTCCTGCACATTTGACAGAACACCTTACAAAAGAATTGGAAAGAAATCAAAAGTGCAAACCACTGATCTACTCTAATTGTACAATCACAGCATTGTGGCTTATATGCAGCACTTTATCTTTGCATGTACCTATGTGTATTAGTAAATGTAGAGGGGAAATGGATGCAAGGGAACAGAAGGAGCTGAAAGCTGTGGCCAGTGGTTTGCAAAACTTTGCAAGCTGTGCCAAGTTCAGAAATGAATAATGGAGGAATTCATGTGGTGTGCTTTGCAAAAAAATCAGATAACTTGGACCGACCAAAGCTTCAGAAGAAATTTGTATGAGAAGTTCAGAAGTATTCCTGGCTGTCCAAGGAACTTTTCACTGCTCAGCAAAATGGGGAGGATACACCAATATGATGCTCTGCTATTTCTGGAACTGATCAAATATGTTTTGCATTAAAGATAATTGTTAGAAAAGAGATTCTGGAAAGCCAAGTGAAGAAGACCATACTGTTATAATTAAAAATGACTTTACAAAAGGTTGCTAAGGTTCAATGCACCACAACTGGAACCCAGTTTTCCAAAAGGCTATCATTTTGGCACAAAAAACCAGCAACACTGTTAACAAAACCACATTAAAAAAAAAAGTTTGTATTTGCAGCACAACGTCCTGGGTTTTCAGAACTCCGTTCCATGTAAATGGAGGCTAGGAGAGGTCGTTTTTGGTTTGTTTCTTGAAATCTAATCAGTGTTCAGTGCACAAGAAGCAACTTTGAGTACAAGTGTGTGCCGCTTAACAACAAACCACGTATATGACGGTGGTCAAAGTACAATAAAGAAATGAGGCAATCACATCTCCCATAGCCTACAACAGAGTGTCTGTTTACACAACAGAGAGGCTCTTAATGCAAAGAGGCAATCTATCTCCAGTAGCCTGTGGAGCCAGCTAGTGTCTGACAGGGAGTGTCTGTTACACAATGAAGGCAATAGATTGGACTAAATGTTCACTTAATGACCTAATTGAATAACAACGGGGATTGGAGAACATATCCCCATCGTTAAGTGGCACACACCTGTATTTGTACAGGTTGATCCCCCACCTTATCTGCAGGTTCGGGATCCACGGATTTGACTTAATGTGAGCCCTGACCCACATCTGGAAGGCCTCACTGAACCTCCCAGATGTATATGGAAATCTTCTGTGGACCTCCCCACCCATGGACCTTAATATCTGCTGGTGGTGGTGGGGGGGTTCCAGGGAATGAATCCCCAAGGATCAACCTGTATTTTCCAAAACTGGCAAGCAAACAAATAGTTGTCACTTCAGCAGATGCACAAAAATGAAAGTAGCCCTCCATATTTTGTCTGCTTTTGGTCAAGTCCTTGAGATAGAGGAGGAAGAAAATAGGAGCAGTCTTTCAGAGGGCCCAATGGCATCTGGCCAAGTCACCCTCTGTGCTTGTCATACTTGCTCACCATCCGCTTGATGTGAAACAGCTTGTTCCGCAAGGATTTGCTTTCCATTTTCTTGCTCTGATAGTCAGGAGTCTGTCAAGTTTTTCAAAGGGGAAGATGAATCCATTACAAAACTGTAGCACTATTTATTACAATCTTATTAATTGAGTGCCTTCAGGAATCAGCATGTCATTTTATTTTAAAATCTTTAAGGCCCTCAAAAATCTCCCCATTACACACAGGAAAAGATATCATCTGCTGCCAAAAGCCGATAGTAAATCCAGTTGAAATAATGGGGCTCATTTCCAAGTAAATGTGCTTATGATTGCAGCCCAATGCTATGCATTGTTTACTCAGAAGTAAGCTCCACTGAGCTGAAAGGGACATACCAAGGAAATACATGCAATGTTGGAGCCTGATCCTTTGGGATGAGTAGATTTTCCCCATTCTGTTCCAGAAGTTTGTTCTGCCCTGGGTTTCACTCTTTCTGAATTTCAGTTTAACAAGGAGGATATCTAATGTTAATTCTGGAATTGGGCATGTGAAGTTGCCTTATCTTTCAGTTCCTCCCTTAGGACATTTTGATTAATATGTAAAACCTGATGGGAAAGTTGCTGTAGAATTTATTTACTAGTTGCAGAGTGTTAGCACAGATGGAAGAAAATGTGGGAGAACTCCAAAGATGATAAAAGCTGTCAGACTGTGCAAAGCGGGCGAGAGTAAAGGTGGTAAGCATCTTTTTATACTAAATGAGGACCAGTGGTAGTTTTAAGCCCATTGGACCAATTGCTTCCAAGTAGCCCCACACCTAAGGAGGCCCCGTGCTAGGGTAATTAATGCAATTTATATTAAAAAGGTGCTTAGATCCATTTGGTCTGGTCTGTTAATTCACATGCACTTTTTAAGTGCACATTTTGATTGATTTCCATTCTACCATAACGTCTATCATAAATTTTATTTATAGAGCAACCTTGTTATCCAAGGGGGATCCGTTTCAGGACCCCCAATGGATATGCTAGTCTGCAGATATGCAGAATCTCAGAAGGCTTGCTGGCGGCCTCAGAGACACTTCCGGTTTGACAAGCAAACCACAAATGGCTTTCCCCCGCTATCTATGGCATCCACAGAATCCGTGGGGTTTGTACAGATACTGGGGATGTACAGCATATAAGATTCTACAGACCTTGGCTGTGAACCTGTGCCCTTGCAAAAAAAATTTACCCAGTGGGACCCCACAGCTCCTCAGGCCAGCCCTGACGAGGACCTTTCATTAAATCAGCCACAGAACTATGGACCAGTGGGATGTTGCAAAGCTGCACCTCCTGCCTCCCCCCAAGCAGACCATTTTGGCAGAGAGACAACCCAGCCTGCTCCTATCCATCAGCCGGGAAGGAGCAACTTGCAGCAAGTCTGCTTGGCTGCTTCTTGCCAGTGAAGAGCACTCATACTGTCAGTGGCCCAAGGACTGCAGCTGTAAAGGGGCCCACAAGAGGCAACTGTGCAAAAAGAAAGCTAGAAATTCTGTTACTGATGTTACTGTTACAGAGGCAAACTTTAAAAAAAGAAAAAAAGCCACCTGGCCATGATTTGTTACAGCAAGGTTGCTCTCATGTGACCTTTTCTCAGTGCAATAATAAACACACAGAACCAATTTGGGGGGGGGGGGGGGAAATGCTGAAAGAATTGCTGCCACTTTGAAAATAAGACCAGGTAATTCAGAACTCCAACCTCCATGGAAAAACTCAGGTGAATTTTGGAAAAGACCCTAGAGGTTATGGTGGCTTTGACTGCAGACCAGAGAGAAAAGCAACGTAGGATACTCATGACTAGCGCTGTAGAAGAGTGTACTCACGCGCTTTGAATCCTTCAGTCGGTTGTATTCTTCGGCTACCCCCTGTAGAAGAGAACATTAGAGGTAGAGGAGAAATATAGCCAGCATCAGGGTAAGCATTTCACGAGTCTTATTTGGAATTATGTGATTAACAAAGCAGAGTGGGGAAAATGGAGCCAGGAGCTTCCCAGCAGGCAATGGAAGCATTTCAAGATTCCTGGGGGCACTGAATTCCCTAGCTCAGCTAGTGCTAAGTGCTCTGGATAAGCAATGGGGGTGGGTGGGTTATAGAGGTTTAAAAGCACATAGGTATTAGCAGAAGCTGCAGCTGGTACAGAATGCGACGGCCTAGCTGGTCATGGATGCTTGGCAGGCCGATTCTGCCATGCCCTTGTTCTGGCAGCTACACTGGCTGTCCATTCCATTCTGAGCCCAATTCAAGGTGTTGGTGCCTCCCCCCCTAGTAAAAAGGATAAAAACAGAGACTTGAGCAGCTGGTAAGGTGAAATAGTTTTTTTTTCACCTAGTGTCATAAAGCTAGGTGGGTCCCAACAGAATGTCATTTTAAAAAGTGTGTCCTGGTGCTAAAAAGTCTGGGATCCACTGGCATGGACTGTCCTGGACTAGATGGACCAAAGACCTGGTACTTGGAAGACAGCAGCTCCAATGCGCGTTAGTCACAGCATGATCCTTTCAGAGATTCTTGATCCCTTCTTAGGACATGAGGCCTACCTGGTACTGCAGGCTGCCTTCTTGCAAGAGGTCCAGCTGTTTACTGAGCTGATTGATCTGGTCGTTGATACCGTCCATTTCTGCACACAGCTGTTTATAACGCTTGAGGTCGGTGTCAAACTCTTGTTTGTATTTCTGACGGACACCATCCGATGTGATTGGTGGGTATAAGCTGTGGGGGAGAAGGCGGAAATCCACGTTGGGAGTTTAAATTTGGCGGACAAACATCAGATTTCAGATGTTGCTTTAAAATAAGTTAAATACTAAAAAAGTTGCAAATGTGAGATGCAAAGATGTAAAATGAAGCTGCTAAAAGAAAGAACTGGCTCAATTACTGGGAGTGTGAGATTTAGAGAAACAGAATAACTGAGGTTTCTGAGGAGTTCTATATCTGCATAATATGAATTTTTCTTTACTATATTAAGATTTAGGGTTGTGTTTAAACCACTGAAAGGACAAATGTCTGACATGATTATATATCAAATGATTTTATTTATGTATTTACTGAAACTTGAATCTTTCTTGTTTGCTGTGCTACATAGTTTTCCATTTATAATTTCTAGTGAACTGTACGATTCAAGGAGAAATTTCTGGCTTGCATATTTGGGAACATCATATGGAATAGAACATGAGAAGAGAAGATTTTTCCAAGGAAAATCCTTCAACCACAATGTCTAATTTTCATGTTGGCCTCCCCATTTCTGTGTTCTCTTCCTCCGCCCTTGCCCCATGCCCTGTACAATATGGCATCACTTGCTCCCCTTCCTGATTCACACTCACCTGCTCCATTCATCCTGATCTCGCTCATCACTGGACTCTACAGCTGTGGTGTAATCAGTCTCATACTGGGATTCCTCGAACTCAGGGTTCCTCCTTCGCCTCCGTCCTCTGCGGGCAGACGACTTGTTTGGGCTCTCTCTGGCTTTCTCTTCCAAAGTGCTGGAACTGAAGGTTCGACTGGGCTGTTCAGGGGATGTGTGGACAGGTGTGCTGGGTGGGTGGGTCCAAATAACAATGTGTAAATTAGGTGTGTTGGAGGTCAGTAAGGAGGAGATATTTTGCCAGTCTAGAGCTTGGCTTTAGAACGAGATGAGACAAATTCATGGAAGAGGAGGAGGAGGAGGAAGTTGATCATAAGCCATGATAGGTAAGTGGAATCTCCATATTGAGAGGCTGTCTACCTCTGGACTCAGTTAATGAGGGAGAGCTGTTGTCTTCATAACCTACTGTGGGTTTTCACAAAGTACAGTCTGCCCCCAATATCCATGGATCCAGCATCCACGGATTTGACTCACCACCACCCCATGGATACTGGGAGAAAGTCATTTCTGGTTTGCTTCCACGGACCTCAGAAAGCCTCCTAGAAAGCCACTTCCAGCTTGCTAGTCAAAATGGAACTGGCTGGATTTGCAGATCCGTGAAGGGCCCTGGAATGGATCTCTCACAGATAAAAAGGGCTCACTGTAGCCTCAAAAAAGAGAAAATATAGATACACTGGAAAATTTTAGTTTATGAAACTTGTTGCCACCATGACATGGCCAGTGGCTGAAATGGTTTTGAAAGTGAATTGGACAAATCATGGAAAAGGAGAAGTCTGTCAATGTCTGAGGATCATTACTGCTACACATGGACTTCCATGTTCAGAAGCAGTGTAAACCTGAACCCGAATACCAGGAGAGCATGGAATGGGACTGTTGCTTTCAAGTGAGTTGCCAAAGATGGTTATTTTTGGAAACTGGATGATGGGCTTTTGGAAACTGGATGATCTTGTTGGTCCAGCAAGGTTACTGTTCTTATTACAAGGGGACTGGAAAAATTCATGGAAGTGTTTATCAATATCTACACGATAAGTAAATGGAGATTCTGGGTTTGGCAACCTTTGAATGCCAGTTACTGGACTAGGACGTCAGATGATGATGATAATAATAATAACCAGTATTTATATACCGCCTTTTTTGGTCATTGGATTACTCCTTTGGCTTTAATACAAGGCAGTTCACATAGACAGGCTTTCTCGAAATCCCCGAGGTGGTTTAGATAAGCTCTCTCTTTCCTGCTTGTGGAATTTGCATTGGTACATTTGGGTGACCATTGCGGCAAGTCGGGTGCTAGACTAGATGGGCCTTTGGTCTGATTCAGAAGGGCTCTTCTTCTTATGATCCCCTGGGAATTGTTACGAGATGCAAGAAGTTCAGTGAAATCATGAACTGAAGGTCTGTTTTAAGAAGGAGATTGACAGGCTGGATGGGTGGAGGGCAACCAAGAAGGGGAGGGGTCTGGAAACCACCGCTATATGCAGAATGGTTAAAAGAGCTTGGTATGTTTAGCCTAGAGAACAGAAAACTAAGGGGAGATACGACAGCCACCTTCAAATACCTGAGAGGCTGTCATGCAGAAGAAGGGGAGGACTTACTCTAAATGGCTCCTGAGAGCAGGACTAGAACACGGAGAAGTAGATTTTGGCTTTTACATGAGGAAGAATTTCTTAACTCTAATAGCTGTCTGGTCCTGAAACAGTCTGCCTCATTCAGTAGGGGGCTCTTCCTCACTGGAGATGTTCAAGCAGAGGCTGGATGGCTACCTGGCCGACCTGTGGGTCATGACACCAATGGGGTCACAAAGCCTCATTTAGGGGGTCACGGCAACCTTTCAAAGCCTATGCAAGAGAGGGCTTGGATCCAATCCAATAATAGAACTGCCTTATCAAAACAGAGTTCTTGATATAATCCTGCACAGCCTCTTCTTGCTGTCATACCCCGCAGCTCCAAAGGCCAGCCCTGCTCAGCCTGCTACCTCACAGGGTCGTTGTGAAGGCACAAGAGTTGGGGGAAAGGGGTGGGTGGAGGCGGGTGAATTGGGCCCTGGGAGGGGGGCCAGGATCAGCAGTGGGTCCCCAGTCGCATACTTTAGATGGGTGGTGGCACAGAAAAGGCTGAAGACCACTAGACTAGACTACACAGAGAGTTCCAAAGAGTTTGAAGTGGAACATTTAAAATTGCATTTCACCACATAAGTATACAATCTACATACTCAACAGGTTTGTCCTGCTCACCTGCTCTGGTTTTTGTTAGCGTAATAGCCATTCTCGGAGGCTCTGTAGTTGTAGGGGCTGGCTGCCATGCTGACAGGGCTTGTGGGCTTTTCTGAGTAAGCCAGGGTGGCAGTCTCGTCATGGATGCTAGCTCCATCGGCAACATTCTTGACCTGGAAAAGACCAGGAGACACGTGGTTGTTTTCAGCCTCATGGCAAACACTATTCTGGGTTACGAAAATAGACCAGGAGCAAAATGGGATCAAAGACTTATTCAAAATTGCTGTAGAAATAAGAAAACACTGGCTGTACCCCAGCACACGACTTGCCAGAAATCAGGCCCACAAAAGTAATTCATATGTTCATCATGTCATAAAGAGAGTCCTGCTAAATCAGAACAAAGTCTATTTAGGCCAACGTTCTGTTTAATCACATTTTTTCCTCCTCTGCTGCTGCTGCTCCAGTCAAAATCAGAGGCCTCCCAATTTCAGTTCCAATGATGAGAAACACTGTAGCTTCTCGCTGGTGCCTCTGCACTGATAGCCTGTCCTTGAGGTGTCTGCAACAGAGCTCTGACTCCTGTGTGGTGTCCTGGCCCCTTGACCACCTCCCAGTTTCTACTCCAGTTACGAAACAAAGCACAGGATGTCCTAATGTGCTTTTTCTCTGGCCACTGAGGGGATCCCAGCAGCCCCTTTTGTCAAACACTTAATGAGGCTGAAAAAGATGACACATGGCCAAAAGTTGGACTTGAGATGAACAGGTGTCACAGAGGGAGACGAACAGAATAGAAGAAGCAGGGACTCTTCTCAGGAATGTGAGATGATCTGTTCTTGCAAGGCTTTGGTAGTGAAAACAAGATTCATGTCTGTACCCAGGCACCTATTAGTATTAGTATTGGCAACCTTCAGTCTCGAAAGACTATGGTATCGCGCTCTGAAAGGTGGTTCTGGCACAGCGTCTAGTGTGGCTGAAAAGGCCAATCCGGGAGTGACAATCCCTTCCACACCGGGAGCAAGTGCAGTCTGTCCCTGGTCTGTCTCCCTGGCTATGGGCCTTCCTTCTTTGCCTCTTAGCCTCAGACTGTTGGCAAAGTGTCTCTTCAAACTGGGAAAGGCCATGCTGCACAGCCTGCCTCCAAGCGGGACGCTCAGAGGCCAGGGTTTCCCACTTGTTGAGGTCCATCCCTAAGGCCTTCAGATCCCTCTTGCAGATGTCCTTGTATCGCAGCTGTGGTCTACCTGTAGGGCGCTTTCCTTGCACGAGTTCTCCATAGAGGAGATCCTTTGGGATCCGGCCATCATCCATTCTCACAACATGACCGAGCCAACGCAGGCGTCTCTGTTTCAGCAGTGAATACATGCTAGGGATTCCAGCACGTTCCAGGACTGTGTTGTTTGGAACTTTGTCCTGCCAGGTGATGCCGAGGATGCGTCGGAGGCAGCGCATGTGGAAAGCGCTCAGTTTCCTCTCCTGTTGTGAGCGAAGAGTCCATGACTCGCTGCAGTACAGAAGTGTACTCAGGACGCAAGCTCTGTAGACCTGGATCTTGGTATGTTCCGTCAGCTTCTTGTTGGACCAGACTCTCTTTGTGAGTCTGGAAAACGTGGTAGCTGCTTTACCGATGCTTTACCAAGCGCACCCAGGCACGAACTGATTACAATTAGACTGCACGCTCTGCCACACATAGAAAGGCCATTGCTGATCTGGGGCGGGGGGTCCAATTCAGTCTATGCAGTGCTGATGCAAGGTTGCTGGAGGCCTCCCATAGTGCCTACCTGCTTGTTCCCCGATGGCATCTTGGATGCTACCAGTGCCAGGAGCATTTGAGGGTTTTGGGCAGGGGTTCTCCAAGTGTGTGTTGCAGCACCTTAGGGAATTGTGGCACACTCACAGGGACCCCACAGAATGTCCCCAGGGGACCCTCCTACCTGCAGTCCCAGGTGCTGCCATTTTGGGCACACCTGAAATTTGGGCACAACCATCTTGTGAGATTTTGCAAGATCCAAGATGGCAGTGCCTGGTTGAGCCAGGAAGAAAAGGTTGCAGGGGCACTGTGACCCTGATAAGTTTGGGAATGACTGGTTTATGGACTGGCCCAGTCAGGTAGGCCCTCTGATTGGCTTTTGATCTGACCTGGCTAACCCGATGCCACCCTCGAGTCTATGGTTCAGTCTTGCTGAGGCTGACATTCTTATATTGTTTTCTTCATATAACACAGAATTAAACTTCATGGGATTAATTTATGGGGCTTTCTCTATGCAAAGCTCACTAGGCCTCAAACCCTTCCCCTACATAAACCTTTGTTAAATACTCCTGACTCTGCAGTCTGTATTGAAAAAAAAGAGAGAAATTCCTTAGTAGAGCAGATCAAGATCCATTGTGCAAAAAAAAAAAAAAAATTCCCAACAGTGTTCCATAATTTATTGGAAGCATTTGGGTACACATAGAGGCAAACCCTCCTCGTTCTGGGCCTGTCAAAAGTTTCCAGGATACATGATTCTACACTAAGAGTACTGTGTGGCATCAATTCGATATCAGCTGGTATCAATTTGGGACTTGCCTAAGTAGTTAATCATTGATGTAACCGAAACATAACCATATCATAAGCAAACAACAGAGAGAAACCTCTCTTTCACACACATGCATTTCCTCCCTGGTGTAGGTTGGCCCATCAGATCCTGCATTTGAAAAGCAGATTTGTGTATTTATTTTTCCTACTACCCCAGATAGCAAGAGCCAGTTCATGACTCATTTAGAAGGACAAAAACAAGAGAAACCCAAGCGCTGGGCTCCAAGAGCCAGTTCAGAAGCTGCCCATTAGGTTCTGGAAGCTGGAATCCTTGGTCAGAACATAAGAAGAGCTCTGCTGGATCAGGCCAAAGGCTCATCTAGTCCAGCTTCCTGTATCACGCAGTGGCCCACCAAATGCTTCAGGGAGCACACAAGACAACAAGACTGTGTCCTGGTGTCCTCCCCTGCATCTGGCAAACTGAGGCAGCCTACCTCTAAAACCAAGAGGTTGCACATACCTACCGTGACTTGTAGGAAGAGAAAAGTGTTAAAAGTGTGCCTCTAAATTATTAAGAATATTTATACATATACTGTTTCTTGAAAAGTGGTATTCGTATAAATATTTCTTAATAAGAGTAGTTCACAAAGCAGTCTACCTAGTAAAATAAATTAAGTGCAGGCAGACATTTCCTTCCCTTATGAGGACATTTTTACTCCTTACAAAGCACAAGAGGCACACATTATAGAAGTACATTGTGTACCTTCAGTGATAACCTTTGAAGGACGCACAAAGTAACTGAAACATTAATCGCTTCTGTGCTAGGGTCCTTTGAGACTGCTGGGCATCGTTTTTCCTTAATTTGCTAGAAGTAGAATATAAATAGAGGTTCAATATAATAAAATGCCATTGCATTATCTTTTAAAGCTGGATAGCAGTCATCATCCTTCTGTGATATTTACTTGCAAGGAAGTTCAATTCAGCAAAGGTCCTTTCCAGTGCTAATTAAAAATTTCCTGATTGCAGGTGCTGCAGTCAGAACTCTCATTATTGATTTTGTTTTAAAGGTAAATAGCTGTTAAAATCAAGCATCATCAAGCATCAACATCATTTGCAAACACCATGCCAGGTAATGAACCAACTAGTGCAGCCAGACTGCAGTGGTAAACTTGTACTTGCCTATCTGTCAGATATCTTGCAATGGCACAACAACCCTGCTGGGAGAAGATGGTTGGTAACCAACCAACCAGCAGATGCTGCTTTATCACTTATTTAGTTCATTAAAAACTTTGAATGGATCACCTTTGTTGTTGTCTTGTTAGAGAGAATACAGGCGTGCGCTGCTTAACAACCATTTGCTTAACAACAGACCGCATGTATGACGGTGGTCAAAGTACATTAAAGATGCTCTTAATGAGGCAATCACTTCTCCCATAGCCTGCAGCAGAATGTGTTTACATAACAGAGAGGCTCTTAATGCAAAGAAGAGGCAATTGGTCTCCAGTAGCCTGTGCAGCCAGCTAGTGCCTTGCAGGGAGTGTCTGTTTACACAACAAAGGCAATAGATTGGACTGAATGTTCACTTAATGACCTAATTGCATAACAACAGGGATAAGAGAACATATTCTTGTCGTTAAGTGCCGCACAACTATATGGAAGTATTCCAGGCAGAGAATTATGATGGGAAGGGGCTGAAAGGGGGACAAGGAATGAAGGAAGGTAGATAAAGAAGTGATAGGAGGACAGCAAGGGAAATAGTGAATAGATAGGAGAAAAGGACAGTCTCCTATATATTTCTCCACATGCTCAACTACCAGAAAGGTAATTGAGAATTGGGAAAGCGTGGGAAGCTGAATTTCATATATAATTTTGAATTAACCCAGTCTGGTCTCTAGCCTCAGTTGTTTAAAACCCAATCCTGAACCAGCACAAAAAAAGGAGGAAGGATTGTACATGGTGGGAAACAGCACAAGTACCTGGAAGAATCACAAGACTATCCACTCACCCATTCCTCCACATTGGGCCCCTCCTGGAACGCTAGCGGTTTCTCCCAATAAATATTGGACTTTCCATACATCCAGATCTTTTGGCGTGTCTTGTGGGCAAAGAAGCAAATGACACAAAGGAGAATAACAAGCAGGAAACCACAGACAATGGCGATTGCCTGCAGAGGGGAAAAGAAAGAGGTTCACCGTTAGCCACTTCCACCTCCTGCATCATTCAATGATGAGATTTAAAGTTTGCAAGTAGCATCCTTCAGCCATCCCTTAGATCACCCTGCCACAGGAGTAATTACAATTTTGAAGGAAGGTGCCTTTCTATCCTTGCATCAAAAGTTTGAAACCTCATCAAAGTTATATTCTTCCCCTCCCGCACAACCCCTGACTGCACAGCCTTATCCAACTGAGCCAAGTTTTTCAGTATTCAAACCCTGGATTCAATGCCAGGCCCAGACACAACAAAACTAGGGGTATCTCTGAACACCCAAAAGGGATATCATTCTCTTTGACACGTGCACACAATCAGTTGAGACACATCCGAGAAAAAGAATTTTGCATGCATTAACACCAGGACCAATGGATGAATCAGGGCCCTGTGAGTATGCAAGATCCTCCATGGCATATCTCCCCCTCCTCCATGTTGTAGGGCACAGGCCAGAGGGCTGGCAGGGGCAGTTCCTCCTCCCACCCTCAGAGTTACCTGGGAGTAATTGGCAGGTGGGGATAAAGGAGGAAGTGCTTATGTGAGACTTGCACGGGCAATTTCTCTTACCTCCTTGGAACAAACTCATTGGCTGCTGCACAAGCCATGGCAGCACAGATTTATAGCACAATCTTATGCATGTCTACTCAGAAGTAAGTTCCATTGTATTCAATGGCACTTACTTTCAGGATAATATGTATAGGACTGCAGCCTTCGGGCCCAATCCTATCCAACTTTCCAGCATCGGTGCCACCACAATGTAGCTCCAAGGTAAGGGAACAAATGTGCCAATACCTTGAGGCGGCCTCTGTGACTGCCTTCCCTACAAAGGATCCCCATTGGCACAATCCCCATTGGCACAGCAGCACTGGCACTGGAAAATTGGATAGGATTGGGCCCTTAGACTGCTAAGAAACTTGAGTCATGCAGTGACTCTATATTTTCTTATGTTTGTGTGATTTGGAGTTGCATATAGAGATAAACTATAGAGTCACTCACTGCTTGCATGACCCTCTTTCCTTAAGAGACTAGTTTGACGTGGTAATGACTTGTGTGGCAATTCCCTGAGTGGTTCTATACCTGTCTAATAGCCTCATGTGCGAATGGGAGTCTTGGGCCATGCCCAACAAGGCCTCATGTGTTGCACCATCCCAGATAAATGTATGAAATAGCTTCTTTGAATGGGTTGGGTGAGCCAATGGTACCCATTCCGCCACCCCAGAAATCCATGCTTAATTCCATTTGCTGTGCTGGTGATCCTGAATCTCACAGCCCTAGGTTATGAAATTCACTTCCACCAGCTCATAATCCGGGGCAGTGTTCAGACCATCAAAAACAGTTGTTGTTTGCAGTGGCATAGCTAGAGGGGGTGCAAAGCACTAAGTTTTGCAGAAAGCCTCACCACAGCATGCAAGTGGTCCCTCCCCCTCTCTTCAGAGCCATTCTGGGTGGTGGGAATAAAATGGAAGTGTTCACCTCCATTTTGCTCCACCACCCTGAATGGCTCCAAAGGGGAAGGGTTGCATGCACACTGTGGCGAGGCTCCCTGCAAAACTTAGTGCTTTGCACCCCCTCTAGCTATGCCACTGGCTGTTTTTGTTGTGCCCTTGTTTTTAAGAATTGGCATTTAACGTCCAAACATTATTTCTTGATTTTCTGTGTGTGTCCAGGATTTCATGTACCAATAACTATGCCCCAGAGTAAATAATGCAACAGGGTAAATATATTAATCTTATCTGCCCAACTGGGCAATTCCAAGGTGTGCCACCCTCCTTTAATGTGCGCTAATTGTTTTCTCTTCGGTATTGGTTTCTTTGATAGGGGCATGACTCATTCTATTGATGGCATTTGGTGCATAATAGCAAAACTGAGTAATAGGTAAATTGCAGGAACTTCAGGCAGAACACAAAGCAACAGTAAGTTCCCCAAATCCCACCAAGTGACTTTTTGTAACGTGATTAGTAAAAATGTTTGGAGCTGGTGTGCCAATAAGTTAGATTTGACCTGATAACCTGAAGGATGACCTGAAGTTCAAATTTCTTAAAGGTGGGTAGCATACAAGGTTGTTGGTTTTCCTGAGGCCGGGTCTCTGAAACGTGTCTGAGTTTTAAGGTGTGGTTGCTGTTAGAGAATGGAGAAGACCTGGGGAAAGGATAATATCTTGAGAGTCAGGGGTTAGGCAAGGGTGGCTCAGTGCAGACTGATAAACATGGGGTAGAGAGCCAGGATGGCACAATGGTTCGTGAGTTGGAACCAAAACATCCAGGTTTGAATCCCTACTCAGCCATGAAGCTTCCTGGTGTTACCTTGGGCAAGTCACCATCTCTCAGCTTCACCACCCTCCTAGGGTTGTCATGAGGACAAAAGGAGGGGTGGAACCACCCTGAGCTCCTTGGAGGAAGCGTGGCATAAAAATGTTAAAAATAAATAAATAAGGGTGTTGGACCCTTTACTTATTTTGTTTTCCCTTCAAAATGACCTTCTCCCCAAAGTGGCTATTTGGGGTCCAGTAGCGAAGAGGAGTTTCAGCAGAAGAATGATGTGGTTTATCCAATCTCTATGCCACCGCCCTGATCTGGATTGGCTCTCAGCATGGCTGCTACTTTGCTACTCTAACCAGGTTCCTAACTAGACAATGATTCACTGAATGTCACACCCAGGTTAGTCTTTATTGAATTCACAGGAAGTGAATTCACTGGAAGTGAACATTCACTTAAGTGTAACATATAGCAGAATAAATGTGCAAGAGTTAACTGGAGTACTATTTTCTTATTTTCATTTAAATTGGTTCTTTATCCCCTCCTCTTTATGCTGTGCTTGGGCTCTAAGCAGCCAGTGGAAAAGTGAAAGCTCAGGATCATGTCCCCAGTAAGCCAACATGCTGCTAAAATTTCTCTGCACCTCTTCCAAATGTGTGGGCAATATCACTGCCTTAGTTATGGCAAACACCCTGAGGATTTCAACACCCTGGTCTAGGTTGCATCTGTGGTTGAGATGGACCCTACTACCCTCCCTGTATCCTCAGCGAGCCTAATGAGAGACCCTCCCTCCCAAATGGACCCATGACTGGAAACAAAAGACCACAGAGAAGACAATTGACAGTTCCTACCTCTTGGGGGTCAACTATGCAGTAGTGGTACAGGTACTGGTTGACATAGGTTCCAGATGAGTAAATCTGGTTGCACATGGTCAGCATAGGGTTGTAATAGTAGCTGCTTGACATCTGTGCCCGTGGGTTGACGCCCATGATGTAGACGATGGATGCAATCAGCATGATGAAGGCCAAGAGAGCACACAAAATGATGACAACCAAGTAGAACCTTCTGGAGCGGGAACCACTGGACTTGGTGAGGCTGGTGATGACCAGGGCCAGAAGGGCGATTAAGCACAGAACCGACATGGCAATCATGAAGCTGTTTGCAGCCCGGGGGTTGGTCACACCTCCATAGTAGCCCCCATAACCACCATAGCCCCCATAGTAGCCCATGCCTCCTCCGTACCCACTTCCATAGTAGCCACCCATTGTGCCACCATAAAGACCACCACCGTAGCCATAACCGTATTCCCAGGCTAGGGTGGAGGCCACGCAGGCAAAGATGGCAATGCACAGAACGATCCCTGTGGCTTCCAGGATCCTCACCACACCGGGAGGAGAGTTCCATTTGTAGAAATACTGGGGTACATCTTCTGCATAGTAGGAGCCAGGGGGAGGTGAGTGGATGTTGTACCCATAGTTCTCTCCAGGAGGGCCATATTCAGCTGTGGGGCTGGCATACTGCTTCTTGCTGCTATACATGCTTCAGAAAATTTGATGCTCAACTGGGGAGCTCATCTATCTCCAGAAATATCCTTAATGATGACATGTAGAGAAAAACACAAAGCAGCATGTTAAACTGTTATGACATTTTCTATAGGTGGAGCAGGCTTGCATTCTGGGACTGCTCCTTGATTTAGTGCTGGTGGCCTCAGTGATGAGGAGCACCTTTATCAGCTTTGGGTGGTTTGCCAGCTGTGGCCTTTTCTGGAGAGGTCTGATCTCTCCAGTTATCTTGCCACCTCCATGTTGCACTAATATAGAATACAGCAAGTCCTCACTTAAAGTTGTTTCTTTTTAAGATGTTTATTTATAACATTGCTGAGGAAAAAATTGATTCCCAGCCCCGGCCACTGTCTGTGTGGAGTTTGCATGTTCTCCTCAGGTCTCCAAGGGTTTTCCCTGGCCCAGAAAGCTCACATTTATTTTTATGTTTAATATTAGAAGCATTTTGGGTCTCTATTTAGAAGTTTGGTGATGTTTTTGTGATCAGAAATATGCTGTAGGAACTTAACTCTTTTTTTATGTATATCAATTAGCCCACAGTAAAACTGGCTGGGCTGGAGTAAATCCATGAATATGGGGAGAGCCTGCAAACTCCACACAGGCACTGGCTGCGGGCCAGGAATCAATTTTTTTTCTCACCAACTTAGGGCGCAATCCTGAGGTAGACTTGGGCCAGCACAAGTCCCTTACACCGGTCCGGGAGTGTCGCAAATGTGCAGTAAAGCACATTTGCGTCGACCTGGGAGCCAGAGAGGCTAGCGCAAAGAGTTGTGTTGGCCTCCCCTGGTGGCCTTCCCCTGGTGGGGTAAGTTTGTGTTGGCTAAGCTTGGCCAACACAGGGATCGGGGGGGGGGGCATAGGAAGGGCAGGTAGGAGGCGGAAGGGAGGCGTTTTGGAGCAGGGGGAGGGCATTCCTGGGGTGGGGTGCAGAGAGCAGGAGGTGATCCAGCAGTTATGCTGGATCCTGACCCAATTTCTGAGTGGTGCGGAGTGGCCCCTGTTTTCTCCATTCTACTTGGATCTGCGCCACCTTATCAGGTAGCACAGATCCAAGTAGACCCATTGGGGTTACTGCAGCACAACATGGGGTAAGGGGAAAGTTTTCCCATTGCCTCAGGCTGCACCAAACTTGTGCTGCCTTCAGCGCAGGCCCACTGGCCTGCCTGCTCCAGTGCAAGTTAGGATTGGGCTGCCTGTAGTGTAGTTAGAAAGGGTGCAGAGCACGAAGTTTTGCAGGCGTCTGGATGTGCCATGCAAGCAGCCCCTTCCCCTCCCCTTCAGAGCCATTCTGGGCAGTGGGAGCAAAACAGAGGTGGGGGAGGGCTGATTGCACGGCATGTTCACACGCCTGCAAAACTTAATGCTTTGCACCCCCTCTAGATATGCCACTGAATCAACTTTATAATGAAACTTTAACAAAACGACTTGCAAGTGAGGACTTGCTGTATGTTGGACATCCACTACAGCTAAGGCCTTCTTGGTGGTGGAACTTTCCCTATAGAATTCCCTCCTGGGAAAGGCCCTGTTACTACTGCCCACCATATTCTCCTTCAGATACCGTACAAAAGGTTGCCTTTTCATTCTGGTTTTGTTTTTTTTAAATGATCGTTGGTTGTGGCTGGGTGACACCATGGCTTTTGTTTTTGTGAACTGGAGTTGTTCAAGCTGCCTTTTTTGTGTACAGTTTTGTTGTATTTTTTTTATGATCAATAGTATGCTACTCAGAGTTGCCTACTGATGACAAGATAGGCAGGGTAAAAATGATTTACATAATATTTTAATCTGTTACTTATTTAGGAAATAAATAAATGTTTGTTGTGTTCCAAACAACACAGTCCTGGAACATGCTGGAATCCCTAGCATGTATGCACTGCTGAAACAGAGACGCCTGCGTTGGCTCGGTCATGTTGTGAGAATGGATGATGGCCGGATCCCAAAGGATCTCCTCTATGGAGAACTCGTGCAAGGAAAGCGCTCTACAGGTAGACCACAGCTGCGATACAAGGACATCTGCAAGAGGGATCTGAAGGCCTTAGGAGTGGACCTCAACAAGTGGGAAACCCTGGCCTCTGAGCGTCCCGCTTGGAGGCAGGCTGTGCAGCATGGCCTTTCCCAGTTTGAAGAGACACTTGGCCAACAGTCTGAGGCTAAGAGGCAAAGAAGGAAGGCCCATAGCCAGGGAGACAGACCAGGGACAGACTGCACTTGCTCCCAGTGTGGAAGGGATTGTCACTCCCAAATCGGCCTTTTCAGCCACACTAGACGCTGTTCCAGAACCACCTTTCAGAGCGCGATACCATAGTCTTTCGAGACTGAAGGTTGCCAACAAAGATATTTAGGAAGCAATTTCAATTTTGTTACTGTGTTAGGATAGTCTCTACTTTGTTTATAATTGTATAATTTACAGTCCTATTATTGCATAATTGGATATTGTACTATCCAATTATTAAATTTTTAATGCTTTTGAATAGGAAGGTTCTATTTACAGTAGTTGCCACTAATTCCTTGAATAGATATTTCCTCCTCCATGATTTTGTTCTAATCTTCTTATTTTAATAATGCAAGTCAGGCTAGATTAGACCAAAGATCTGTCTAGTCCAGTTTCTTTTCCCCACAATGGTCAAACTGATATCTCCAAGAAACCCACAACGAGGGTGTGAAGGTATTGATTCTGCCCCTTTGCTGGTTCTCTGCATTCTCTATTAGGATAGTCACTCTCTGAACATGGAAGCTCCATCTAGTGATCATGTTTATTTGTTGTTGTTAGATCAATCCTCCATGTGCTTTTTCTAATCCCCTTTAAATAAGAATACAAGAACCTTGCTGGATCAGACCAAGGGTCTATCTAGTATCCTGCAACCAACAATGGCAAACCCAGTGCTTCTTGGAAGCTCACAAATAATGAATGAACTCAAAAGCCCATCTTCCCTGCTGCCCCATAAGAACTAGTATTGAGTGGCACATGGCCCCTGATATTTTTTTGGCAAGCGGAGGTATTTACTGCTCACAGAACTCTCACCCATCCTGGAAATTGTGTCCACCTAGGGCTGGCTTTAAGCCAATAGGACCAGTTGCTGATTGGGCCCTGCACCTAAAGGAGCCCCTCACTCCTGTAAATTACTCAGTCATGTCAAATACACACAACAACACATTGCAACTGACATCTAACACCACACTGCAGCAACCATCGAGAACAACAACCATTTTAATTTCCTCCTAAATTCTTAAGAAGTCAGTAGAGTTTGTTTATACTGTTTATATTCTGAAAATTTTTACTGTACTTGAATTACATAATATGTTAATTAATTATAGAACATATGATAGAATATGTTAATTTAGGGCGCAATCCTAACCCCTTATGTCAGTGCTTTCCAGCACGGGCCTAGCGGTGCCAATGGGGCATTGTGCTGCACCCTGCAGTTGGGTGTCACTCACGGAGGCCTCCTCAGAGTAAGGGAATGTTTGTTCCCTTACCTCAGAGCTGCATTGCCCTTATGTCAGTGCTGGAAAGCACTGACATAAGGGGTTAGGATTGCACCCTTAGAGAAATAAAAAATTTTTTCTCCAAAAAAAGTTAAAAAGACAAATATGTAACTATTTACTTATCAAAGGTAATCTATACATTTTGTTTGTTTACTTGTAGGCTTTGATGTAGGCATTAAAATGTGCTAAGATCTATTTGGTCCATTAACTCACATGCGCGTTTTAGGCACACATTTCAGTTGCTTTCCATCCTGCCACAGAAATATAAATCTATAATAAATATAAATCTTTTACTTCTATTTCTTCTACAGACCTCGGCTGTGAACATGGGAACCTGCAAAAAATGTTTCCAATTGGGCCCTGCAACTCCCAAGGTCAACCCTGCCCCCTCACCAATTCCTCAAACTCAGACAGTTACAACACAGGATACATCACACCCCCTGGCAGCCCCCAGAGATTTTCATCAAAATGCCCAGTTCTCAAGCCCAGTTCTCTTCTGGTTCAGGACCCTGTGCATACATTGTTACCACATGCTCCAAACCAAACATAGAGCACTGCTGCTCCTATGGAACTTTCAGAGATCCCAGGGGTCTTTTGGACTCTTACCTGCGCACTGTCCAGTTGCTGTGAGGTTCCCACACAGATAAAGCAGCAAAGGCGTGAAGGATCAGCCGACAAATTCCTCTCACAAATTTGTAGCTCTCTCTCTCTCTCTGTGTGAGTGTATTTCAAGGTTGTTCCTGGAAGACACAAAACAAGGCGCACAAGTCCAGCCAGCCTCTCGCCTTTCACCTGATAAATAATTCTGTTGTGTTTTTTTTTTCTCCTCATGCAGCTGGCAAGAAGCCAGCTTTGAATAGCACACGGCTTCCTCCCCATTGAGTAGGCCTTTGGACACCTCCCCCACAACCAGCTCACACATTAAAAGCAGGTTCCTTTCCTTTCACTGCTGAGAAAAGCAAAACCAAAAATGTGTCCAGGTCTGGAACCTTAGATCGGTCAATTCCTCGACAAAAAAGCATGAGCTGATTAATTTACTGGAGGACACTTTTAAACGGTGAGGCTGGTGTCTTAAAAGGCAAATGGGTTTGTTTTATTGAAGAACATATGAAGAACCTTGCTGGAGCAGATAAAGTTGGGCTCATATAGTCTAGTGTCCAGGAGTGGCCAGCCATGTGCCTCTACAAAGGAGGACATGAAGACAACTGCCTCCCTTGTTTGCTCCCACAGCATCTGTGGGTCAGAGATACATTGTTTCTGAACATGGAGACCCATATAGCTATTCTTGCTAATAACTGCAGATAGAATTTAAGTAGCCCTGCAGGATCAGAACAAGCAACCATATCAACTTCCTGCGTCTCACAGCAGCCAGGCAGATGCCCTGACAGGAAACCCATAAATAAGACATGATGACAACAACCTGAACCTTGTATGTTCCTAAGCAACTGGTATTTAGCGGTACACTGCCTCTGAACATGGAAGTTCCATTTAGTTATCAAAGCTAATGCACACAAGGGGCTTTTTCGGCATAAGAAAAGCCCTGCTGAATTAGACCAAAAATCCACCTAGTCCAGCCTACTCAGTTTTTAGGTCAACCAAATGCAAGGCATGATAGCCATAGCCCTCTCCTGTTTTGATGCTAGCAACATTTAAGCCAGTGGACATCAAGGGACACTGAGCTCTACTACAAAGGAAATTACCTGGGGCAGATGCCCCTCAGGCTCCATCCTAGTTAACCCAGTTTTGTCCTTCCCACAGGTGTACACATTTGGTCCCTATTGCATATATGCAACTTTGGGCAGAAATGGTTTAAGCCCACATCAGCTAAATATGGTTTGATAGGTTAATAGTCCTGGATATTCTCTCCCCAACCTGCTCTCTCACTCCCACACATAGTAAGTTCTCTTTTCCTTGCCAGCTTGGGTTCCCTTCCCCCACTTTGGGTTGAGAAGTCAGTTTGAAACCAGCAACAAACATTTCTTTAACTGGCCCTTTCAAGAACAGGCAGAGCAGCAGGGAGCAATTGAGAAACAATGGCTACTTTTCTCAGATCTGAAACATTCCGGCTAACTCCTTTACGCAAAGAACACATCAAGTTCTCTTCCGGCTTGGCCATTTACCAAAGTCCTTGGGGTTGCATGCTTTTCTTTGTGTGGACTGCATTTTAAGGCTTTGGCATAATTATAGTTCAATTTGGAATTTTCATTTCTCTTTCTGAACTGCGTGACTTGACAGTCATCGTCGGAAAAATCAAAAGGCGAGATCATGCTTTGAAAAGCACGTTGTTCAGAGAGTGGTAGTCTGTACCTGATGAATTTCTGCCTGTCACACCACCCCATCAAGCAGGGGCTTTTGGAATATGGGGCACCATGTTGTTCTCCGCTTATCGGTGTTGTGAAGGCTGTTGTGAAGACTGTCACCAGAAAGGGGTAGAGTCGAGTTGTTCTGTGGATGTGGAGTTTTTAATGCAGAATCCTGGGAGGGGATCTAAGAGATCTTAAGGTTGGCAAATATGGAGGAAGATAGGCTGGCTTCTTTGTAATGGTATAGCAGAAAGCAGGTGGAGCCATTTCCCTCTCTGAACCTATGAGCATAAGAGCCCCACTGGATCAGGCCAAAGGTCCTAGTCTGGCTTCCTATGGCCCAGCTTCATCCAGTGATCCACCAGATGCCTCAGGCTGTAGCAGTAAGAGGGAAGCCCCCTAGTTCTGAGCCTACATTCACAAATGATGTGGGATCAAGATGGAGTCTGTCTCGTCAACAAGGGAGCATACAAGACAACAAGACACCTGTATCCTGTTGCCAATCACCTGCATCTGGCATTCTGAGGGTTGCATATACCCATCATGGTTTGTACCTGGGATGGACATTTCCTCCATAAATCTTTCCAATGCCTTTTTAAAGGCATCTAGGCCAGATGCCCTCACCACATTCTGTGGCATGGAGTTCCACAGATTAATCACACTGTATTTAGAGATATTTCCTTTTGTCTGTTCTAACATGCTATTTTTATGTCTCTCGATCCTAATCTCTGGAGGAAAAGCTGCCCAAATCCCCTCTCCTATGGGGAAAATCCATTTATCAGTGGCAAAGCACATATCAAGCCTTGAATGAAGAAGGCCCCAAGTTCAAACTATAATTAAAATGGTCAGACTTATGCAGCAGAGCTGGGAATGGCAGGGATTTGAGACTACTGACAATTCTAAGCCAGATGGACCAGCACTGAGAATAGGGTAGCTTTCTGTGAGTCCAAGTAAAAACCTACTACTGCGCTCTTCTGCTTTTACCCAGTGTCATGAATATATACAGTTTAGGCCTAGTAACATGTAAAGCCTGAACGCTGCCCATCAAGGATGGAATGCAGCTGTAGATCTCCAGGGGGGAGGGAAGAGCTGAGAGGGTGAGCTTCCAGCCCACTTCCGGAGGACAGAGTCTTTTGCTTTTGGTCTTTGTCTCTTGGTGAGATAGGTGGTGGGTGCACATCCTGCCCCACCAGGACCATGTGGCCTTTGAGGTAACTGACCTGAGGATCTACAAAAGAAGCTGACCCAGGTGAGGGTTAGAGAATAATAGAATTAGCCAGTTAGCTTTGTTGTTTTATGCTAATATGTTCCCTAGAAGTTCTTATGCCTCTAGCATTTGCTGCCTTTTGTAACTTTTTGTAACCCTATGTACTTAATAAAGTAAAAATCTTTTTACCATGTTGGTTCATTGTCTGTTGGGGACAAAGATTCAGAATCCTGCCTAGCCATTCAGCAAGCTACCAAAAATCCTCTTTGTGGACTAGTAACTTGAGGACTGAGACTTTAAGTAAAGAAAGTGCTCAGTGCCTACAAGGGATATAGTTAAGCCTAGAGGGTCTCAGTATCCCTGGACTGAGACACTGGCTCTTACAGGGTGGTGGCAGTATTACCGAACAGGGATCTTTGAGGGCTCTAGGGTTCAGAACCAACAACTCTGAGCACCCAAAACCCTGGGAGTGAGACCAAGGGTACGACACCCAGCTGTAATGTTCATATCAATGATGAACAGAAACATACAACTATACCCTTCTCCTTTTAGTCAGGAGTGACAGTTCTGTGGTCCTGCTCATACTTTGCATGCACAAAGTCCAAGTCTCAATCCCTGCTGTCTCCTGTTAAAGCATCACTGCGAGTAGTGCCAGGAAAGGTCTCCTTCTGCCTCCTGGAGAGCTGCTGACCTCCAGAGGAGATAACACTGTGCCCGATAAATCAATTGATTCACTAAGAAGACATCTGCAGATGTGCACAGCTCTTAATGGTACCAATCCCCTGAATTCACTTGCATTGCTCAGCATTGTGATGGTCTTGACATCGACTGCATCATATCAGTTCACATCTGGTTCATCTCATTGCAGCTTCAAGACCTGAGACCATCCTCTGAACTTTTAGGAGCCGTGTCCAGTGGTGTAGCAAGACAGGAGGAGAGCACCCCAGGTTCCACCCAGGAGCGTCATGTAAGGAGGTGCAACTGTGAGCTAGCCAAGATGGTGGCCACGGCCTCTTAGTGTAGAAAACAGAGGTGGGTGCAGCTTCGCGATCTCGCTGCCGCCCCCCCCATTCCAAAGGAAAGGGAGGTGGCAGTGAAATTGCCCCCAATGCCTATAAGAGTTTCTTTGGCTTCTTCATGCTTTTTCACTGTGCTCCGACAGCAAAGAACAGTGAAAAAGTAGCCGAGTCAGCGGCTCCTTCCCCAAAAGTAATTGGTAGTAACATCATCACGTCAACATCAATTACTTCTGCGTCTGCTCAGTGGGGTGATGCCAGGAGTCACTGCTCTGGGTGGTGGACAAGGCAGCTACACTACAGGTTGGGTCACCACTGCTTTCTTCTAGCGCAGCTCTTGTGACCATAGCAACAATATCTCAAAATGCCCAGAAGAATGAAAGTTTCTTAATTACTTTACCAATGCCAGGAATCACAGCTCAATTTCTTTTACTAAAGGTACAGATTCTGCTAGTCAGGCCCAGTTATGTACAACTCCACGCTTTCCTCTGCAAGGGTGATTATGGTAACTTTTTTTTTAAAGCAGCCATATGAACAAATTAAAAATCACACACACCCTCCCAAAGAATACATTTGCAAAAAATAACAATTAAAGGGATTGGAATAGCAGCAGAACCAAAATGAAAAGGTCTGCCCGAGCAGAAAAATTCTTAAGCACTCATGGAACACTGGCATCAAAGTGGAGCCCAGTGGCATAGCACGAGGGGGTGCAAAGCCTCACTGCAGCATGCAAGCAGCCCCTCCCCTTGAGAGCCATTCCAGGTGGTGGGGGCAAAATGGAGATGAATGCTGGAATGGCTCTGAAGGGGAGGGGTTGCTTGCACACTGCAGCAGTGGCCCAGCTAATAGGGTGCAGGGGGTAGCAGTTTCACCAGGCATCAAGCTTTAGGGGGGCAGCAAGCTGAGCTTGACACTAGTGACCAAAATTTGTATGTATGAATAATACCATCAAGTTATATATCCTTGGAAAGGTTATTTAATGCAGAACGCAATGAAACAAACCGCATTGGAATATCTGTATTCTATCCAATGTTATGGCCAATTAACCATAAAATGAAAACACAACTGCCTTATGGAAGAACAACTGGGTTTTCTTAACTCAAAACTGACCTATGAGACTGATTGTTCTGAGAGCCAGTGACATATTATCATGTTATTGACATGTTGCGATGACGTGTTATCATGATACAGCATGAAACCAATAAGGTGTTAATATGAGTCAGCTCTCATTTCCATTTATCATAATATAGTTACCCCTACTATCTAGGTAAAAGGCACTTTTTCAAGTGGTGCTCCTCTTATATTTAGCAGGGGGAGAATGACCATCCCTCTTCACCCCAGCACAGTGTCTCGAACCTATCAGGGGCACACTTTTTACTTAATTTACTTAATTTGATTTTGTCTGGTTGGGGCTACAAATCTTCTTTGACCCCAGGTAGCAGATAGATGCCTTAGCTATGCCACTGACTGGGGGGAGGCAGTAGAGCAATTAGGTGGCAAGCTACTGACGGGAGGTGGTGGGTTCCTCCCAATTTTTGCTTTTTTAAAAGCCCTGGTGTGACGTCCCTTCCGGTTGTGACATCACTTCTGGGGCAACATTTTAAGCTTGGCACCAGGCTACATGATCATTAGCTACACCACTGCACTGCGGTGAGGCTCCCTGCAAAACTTAGTGCTTTGCGCCCCTTAGCTATGCCACTGGTGCAGCCACAAGCAAGGTATCAACACAACAGCTCTCCCTTATTGTTTGCCTGACATTCCATCTAGAAGCCTTGCAAAAATTTACCTTCCTCCAGATATGTGTATTGAATGATGACATTTTAGTACTAAGAAACTAAACTCTCTCCACACTGTCCACATCATGCGTGATTTCATAAACTTCTGTCATGGCCTTTGCCTTAGTCGCTTGTCTTAACTACATAGCCCCAAATGTTTAGTTGTTTCCTGATGTTTTGATCTACCTTTCAGCACCTTTTCCAGCTCCTCAACCCCCTTTTGGAGTTGGACATGGCCAGAACTGTACACATTATCCCAAGTGCAGCCGCATCATAGATTTGTATGCGCAGGACAGAACATATTAAAGGCTGCAATCCTGTGCTCATTTATTTGCAAGTAATTGCAAATAGCAAACACAGTTTCTCAATCATCATGCAAAGGTGTGCATTGCACATCTGATAGTCTTCAGGGGCAACAAGGCTCTCTGAAATTTGTCCTTAGGAAAAAAGGCCTTCTGTTTAGCTTAGACTTCTGTCATGCAAAAAAGGGTTTCTGCTTACCTTGATCATTAAGTTCTTTAGCGTTCCTCCTGAATCCAAGCTGAGTTGTTACTTTCTTGACCTCACCTCGTCATTCTTCATTATTTGAAAGGTTGTCTTAATTACTGCAACTGCCTTTTTGGAACAATCACTGGATTTGTCTGTAGAAGCAGAAGGCGTGGGTTAAACGGGACTCTCTCTCTCCCTCTTCCCTTTCAATGTGTTCACCTTTCCCTGTACCCCTTAAAATGGCAGCTCTAGGAATTAATCATTGCTAGGTGTACACAATCATTAAACCTGTGCATGCCCATGCACAGACCAAAAACGTCCCCTCCTCCCCTAAAGACCCTGCTCTTCGGTCAACTTTGAAGACTGTCAGAGACTGGTACAAGCCGAGAGCGCACAAAGGCCTGGCAGGAGAGGGAGAATTTAAATCTTTCCTCTCGCTGGGTTGTTTGCCGTTGCCAGTCCCAGCTCTTACGGTGTGTACAATTAAGGTGACCTCTGCAATTCCACTCTTTCAGGCCTGCGTACAAAATTCAAGAGAACACCTCGGGCCTCAGTGTTTGTTCCCTGTCTGTATAAACTAGCCATGCAGAAGGTGTGTGCCACCACCTGCCAAGCCACCCACACATCCCCCACCAATTTGAAAAATAACAACCTGGATTCCACAGCTTTAATCCCTTAAGCACTCACCCCTTGTCAGCTTTTGCAGCCAAAACATGCCAGTAGGTTCCCAGACGGTTGCGTCAGTAGGAGTGGCTGGAGTGATTGGCTGTCTTTATGTTTGGTGCAGGCTGGACCATCCATGAGGACAACTGAAGGAGTGAGTGGCTTTACACAGCAGATTATCAGAGGGGAAGGGCACCCACCTCCTTCCTCCTCCTTCTCCCTGAATTGAAAGAAGAGCAGAAAAGGACAGCAGAGAGGAGAGTGGAGGGCTAGAGAATCTAGGTCTAGCCCACCACACTCTTGTTCGCCACACTTTCCCTTCTGCTCTATCCTCCTCTTCCTTGTCCAGTCCAAGGAATGGAAGGAATGGAGGCTGGCATATAACCAGGTAAGAGAGGGCAGCACTTGACACATCTCAGGAGCGAGAAGATATTGTGTCAGTCCTGGTTAAGCAGCACCTGTGATGGTGGGTTAGAAGCCAGGATCCAAGATTCCGATAATATTTAACCCCGGGGTGCTATGGTCTTTCAACAAGAAGTAGTTCACAAAATGGTTTACGTAGCAAAATAATCCAATAAATTGTTTCCTGTCCCCAAATGGCTCATAGTTTAAAAAGTATATCCAGTAGCAGCTGCTGGAAAAGAACCATGCTGGGGAGAAGAGGGACAGTTGCTCTCCCACTGCTAAATATAAGAGGACACCACTTTAAAAGGTGCCTCTTTGACCAGTTAGGAGGGGGAATGCTATATAGAAATGCACGGATTCCCCCATTCCGTGTCTTTCTTTTTCTTAAAGCTTTTTCTTAAAGCTTGCCTGGCATTCATTCCTCCCAAATTCTGTTTTAAATTTACCTCTCCTTTCTGTTTCTTCAGTTCAACTGCATCTTTCCCCTCCTCCCAATATGCGTGTGTATGTATGCACACAGGTGTCTGCGACTTAACAACCTTCCGCTTAACGGACTGCGTATATGACGTGGTCAAAGCACAGCAAAGAGGCTCTTAATGAGGCAGTCAGGACTCCCATAGCCTGCAGCAGAGTGTCTGATTACACAACAAAGAGGCCCTTAATGCAAAGAAGAGGCAATCTGTCTCCAGTAGCCTGTGCAACCAGCTAGTTTCTTGCAGGGAGTGTCTGTTTACACAACAAAGGCACTAGATTGGGCTGAATGTTCGCTTAACAACCTAATCGCATAACAGCAGGGATTGGAGAACGTATCCCCGTCTTAAGTGGCGCACACCTGTATACACATTGACAAAAAAAGCAGTCAAAAACAATTTTGATGTGATTGTGCACATGAATGCACCAAGACTCTTGTGTGGTGTTTTGCTGATGTACACATGGGCTCCTCCACTGGCAAAACACCACATGTAAAGTATAGCGATACAATTCGTATATGTGCACAGGCAATGTGGGGGTGGAGTCAGGAACCTATGCTGAATTAGACCTTCAGTTCATGTAAGTCAATGTTGTCAGATAAGAATTTTTCTCGGCCCTACCTGGAGATGCTGGGATGGAAACCGGAATCTCTTCTGCATGAGCTCTGCCAATGAGCTACAGCCCTCCCTCCTTCCCATCCTAGTTCCGGATTCTGGACTACATGGAATGACCTTGCTCTAATTCCGCAGGGCTCTTTGTATGTTCTTATTAAAAGAGGATTAGATCAGGGCCAGCCTAAGAGATTTTGCTGCCTGAGAGAAGGACAAGAAGGCACCCCCCCAAAACTATGTTGTACACAGGCACTCACAGACTGTGCCATTAAGGCAGGGCAAGCAGGACTTTTGATAGTTTTTAAAAAGATCCATGGTGTTTAGGATTCCTTGCTGCTTTATTACTATTTATCCTCACAGCAAACCCTTTGAAGTTAGGTTATGCCGGCAGTCGGTGACTAGGCCACAGTAACCCCCGGAGCTTCAGGGCTGAATGGGATTTGATCCCAAGTCTTCTGTTAATCTAATGTTAACTCACATTGGGCACAATCCTAACCCCTCATCTCAGTGCTTTCCAGCACTGACATAAGGGCACTGCAGCTCTGAGGTAAGGGAACAAACATTCCTTTACTTTGAGGAGACCTCCATGAGTGACACCCAACTGCAGGATGCAGCACACGTCCCATTGGCACCATTGGAAAGCACTGACATAAGGGGTTAGGATTGCGCCCACTGTCGTATATCAATGGGGTTTCAGGTGCAGTCTGATACACACTTACCTGGGAGTAAGTCCCATTAATGGGGTTTACTTGTGAGTAGACATGCATTGAATTGTGCTGTTACTCCCTTGAATCAGTATGCATAGGTCTGAAGGAGGCATTCCCAAAACTAGATTTATACAGACTTGAGCTGTACATTTAACCAGAAGAAAAATCAGCAGCATTACCATTCAGGCATTACTGGAACACTATGCTTCCCTCCTTCTCATCATTGCCACTACTGTTGCTATGAGTCTGCACCCCACTGGTTGCTGCCTCCCCCTTCCGCCCCCTTGCTCTTGCTGGGGTTTTTCCCCAGAGAGAGAGCTGGTCCTCTTTCCCTCTCTGCATTAAGGGGGAGCAGAATCCCACTGACTGCACAAGGACGGCGATGATTCTGCCCCCGCTTTGATGCTTGCTATGCTGAGCCTGTTGTAGGGACAGCTGTTGGGGGGAGACAAGACGAGGCAACCTCAGCACAGGGGCTGAACAATCATCAATCTGCCAGCACCGGTTGCAATGGGTTTGGGTCGCCTAATTGGCCCTGGATTAGACAAATTCATTTGGAGGGGCTTATTGATGGCTATTAGCCACAAGAGCTAAATAAAAACTCAATGTTCAGGAGCAGTCTATCTCAGAATGTCTGGTGCTGGAGACGAATAGGAGGGAAGTTGCTTGCCCTCATTCTGGATATACAGACTTCCTGGAAGTCTGGCTGGAAGCATGTGTGTTGGGAACAGGATGCTTCATGAGATGGACCGGTCTTGGTAGGGGTGGTTCTTATGCTCACATCCTAGTTGAACACCAGGCAATAATGAAGTCCAACAAGCCCGGCCAGTGCTATTGTGTGCACTTTGAACATGCTCAAGCATCCTTAGCCATGTACTACTAGACAACTGGATATTGCAAGGGTTATCTGAAGGTCAAAATTTGGAATAAGAGGAAAAAAAGACACCCAGTTCTGAAGTAAGGTAATTAACATTAGTGGCTTTATTGAGTTTTGCTTTCTGGCACAGGCTGAACAAAGGGGATTTTGAGGGTGACATCCCACCTCAAAGGCAGCTCCAGCCAAGTTTCTGTTGACAAATATGGCTTTGCACAACTGAGCAGGACTGGAAGAATAACTTAAAGACACTACAAGAAAGCAACAGCCCATGCTGGAAGAGGAAAGGCAGAAGCCAAGGCACAGCACTTTGAGGTGACCCCCTGCACAAGCCGAACGTTGCCAAGGTCATTCCTGTCCTTGTGGCTCCAAGACTGGACTGTACTCCATGGGGCATATCCTTTGAAGGCTGCTTGGAGAGACTTGGCAGTTAATAATGGATTCAGTAGCTCTGCGCGCGTGGGGGGGAGGGGGAATACTGTATTTGCCATTCCAACTTCAGAAGAAGGCAGAGTTCTTGTTGGTTTCACAGTCATAGGCTTGGATCTGTGACTTGATGTGGGTGAGCTTCCTCTTCAGGTAATCACAGCGCTCCTGTTTCTCCAGGAATGTGGGATCCTGAAATGTGAAGTTTAAAAGGGAACACATCCAAATCTTTATGTTGTTATTATGTTATTAATATAATATTTATTATATTACTATTTTAAATTGCCTTTTAAAGGTTGGAAACAGTGTTTGGTCAAAAGGTGGTATATAAAAATCCTCTATATTTTTGTAATTCCAACCCCCACTCTGTTATTATTTATTTGATTTGTATTTCTCCCCGAAGGGCACCCAAGGCGGCCCTCCAATTCTACCTTCCAAGGATTACAAATTCACTTAAGTGGCAACTTGTTACTCTTTTTTGCTGATGGCCTTTTGAACTTTTAGCAGCCATATAAAGCAGGGGTGTCCAAAGTTTTTGGCAGGAGGGCCACATCGTCTCTCTGACACTGTGTTGGGGGCCAGGGGAAAAAAGAATTAATTTACATTTAAAATTTGAATAAGTTTACATAAATTAATATATTAAAGATGAACTTATATGAATGAATGAAGGTCTTGCAATAGCTCAAGGCCTATAAAAGGCCTTGCACAAAGCAAAGCTGGCCTTTCCTTTGCTGCCGCTACTGCATCACCGATGTGAAACAGCAAGCAGTGGAGGAAGCTCTCATCCCACAGCTCACGCGAGAGGTCAATCAGTTGCCCTCATGCTGAGAGCAGCTGCATCGGGCCAGTGTGGGCTCCAACAAATCTCCGGAGGGCCAGAGGCTCATTTTAGACTAGGGGCTCCCTGAGGGCCGCATTGAGAGGCCTTGAGGGCCGCAAGTGGCCCCAGGGCTGGGGTTTGATATAAAGCATAAGGGTGAGCAGAGGCATAACACACTGCACTGGTCTCCGGGGCAGTGATGTCACCATGTCAGGTGACATTGTATTACATGACATCATGTCTGGGTTCTCGCCGGTGTGGGGTGCTCACTACAGCAGCTTCACACTTCCTGTTCTTTCTCCTGTGGAGTCTCCACTTGAAGGGGAGCCTTCACTGGAGAAGGTGTGGGGGACACAAAACCTCCAGTGCCTCCTCATTCTAGGGGAACCCTAAGTGACTGCCTTATGGTGCAAGGAAGTAACTTCCACGTTCCTCCCAGAAGACTTTTAAGGGGAGCCTCCACAGGAGAAGCAACATACGGGATGCAAAGACGCCAGTGCATCCTCTGTAACTAGGGGGGAACCTGAGGGACAGTCATGTGCCCCCTTTGGTGTAGCACCCAGGGCAGGTGCCCCTCATGCTCTACCCTAGTTACAGCTCTGAGGATGAGAGAGAAAAACATTTCTTTCCCCACACTATGCAAACATAGTCGCTGCATCTCAAAAAAGACATAGTGGAAATGGAAAAGGTGCAAAAGAGAGCGACTAAGATGACTGCTGGGCTGGGGCACCTTCCTTATGAGGAAAGGCTACGGCGTTTGGGCCTCTTCAGCCTAGAAAAGAGGCGCCTGAGGGGGGACATGATTGAGACATACAAAATTAT
Organism: Tiliqua scincoides; assembly: GCF_035046505.1. Classification (NCBI taxonomy): domain Eukaryota; kingdom Metazoa; phylum Chordata; class Lepidosauria; order Squamata; family Scincidae; genus Tiliqua; species Tiliqua scincoides. The sequence goes on along the minus strand of NC_089828.1, from coordinate 42,785,933 downwards.
GCATGGGAAGGATGATAGAGAGATGCTCTTTACACTCTCACATAACACCAGAACCAGGGGACATCCACTAAAATTGAGTGTTGGGAGGGTTAGGACAGACAAAAGAAAATATTTCTTTACTCAGCATGTGGTCAGTCTGTGGAACTCATTGCCACAGGATGTGGTAACAGCATCTGGCCTGGACGCCTTTAAAAGGGGATTGGACAAGTTTCTGGAGGAAAAATTCATTACGGGTTACAAGCCATGATGTGTATGTGCAACCTCCTGATTTTAGAAATGGGCTATGTCAGATGCAAGGGAGGGCACCAGGATGCAGGTCTCTTGTTATCTGGTGTGCTCCCTGGGGCATTTGGTGGGCCACTGTGAGATACAGGAAGCTGGACTAGATGGGCCTATGGCCTGATCCAGTGGGGGTGTTCTTATGTTCAAACTAACTTGAGATTACACTGCTAATGACGCTTCCCAAGAGAAACCCAGAGAGGGAAGACTTACTGTTGCCCTATTCCCCTGCCCTGGCTCTTTCTCTAAATCCCCCTTCCACTTCAGCCTATAAGTGAGTAGGAGAGATCCAGCAGGGCTTCACTGCCACCCAGGGTTGTCCTCTGACACTGGCCAGAGCTCGCAAGAGGTCCCAGGGGCCTTGGCGAAACTCTGGGCCAGCCTACCCACAAGGCCACCTGAAGTGTTTCTGTGTAACAACATCCTTGGGCAGCCTTGAAGAGGTAGCAAATGGACAAGCCCCCAGCCTGTCTGCCCACTGCCTTCTTCGGCCTGTCACTCCACTGGGCATCTGATTCTCTTCCGACTTGCGGAGAGCAAGTTAGAAGAGGATCATAGCAGTGGCAGCCTCCTTCTCTCTCCTACACTGCTGGAGGAAGGAAGAAAAAGTTGCCGCAGTTTCAAATAACTTCTTGCTGTCTATTTGCTGCTTATGAAGCACTTATGAGTTAGGGACAGGTGATCTGGAGCCTGCCTGACTACCAGCATCGTCCCTATACAGGGCCATGGGCCCTCGCTTGGCATCTGCAGTTTTCAATATCAGCAGATACCAAGCTGGCTGGAGGGTCTCAGAGCTGGAGGGCCTCAGAGGACCACCCGCTCATGACCAGAAGTGCCCAATGCAGGAGATGAACAGAGACACTAGGGAGCGTCCAGTGCAAGGCTTTGACAATCTTCTGAGCATTTGTAACCAACTCCCTCCCCAAACAGAACAGCAGCATCACAGTGGTCTGAAGACCGGGGGGGGGGGGCAGGAAGACCGTCACAGTTCACCTGATGCCATCACAGTGCTGGAAAGCCGGGCCAGCAGTGGTGCTGCTGGAACTAGTTCAGATTACTGGTTTTGTGTATGGTCAAACAGCCCATCGATACTTCGAAAAATAAGGCAGGCCAGTCATATACCCATCTGATAGATTTAGAAAGACCTTTTGGAAACAAGGCCCATGGGCTTCACCCACTCACCTCCTTCTTGCTCTTATATTCTTGCCGTATGGTGGAGGCTCTGTCCTGATCCTGCAGATTGAAAGCATATTGTTAAAAATCTGAAGAGGTAGAAGAACCAGTGTCGCCATCACCTGAAAGCCTCAAGAGAGAGTTAAGCCATCTTAGATCAAAATGTCAGTGATACTTTTTGCGCTCAGGCAAAACTCAAGGGAGAGTCACATTTATGGGGATGGTAGGGGGGCTGTTTCATGTGAATTATCAGCAAGCGTGGAGCTAAACATAAGCATTCTGGAGGAATTCTCACAAGTTCCTCTCTATGGGGAGATGAATGCCTGAACAGGGTTGTCGTTCTGGGAGAAATTCTGAACACCACGTTGCACATGTCAGGAGGAGTGTTGCCACAACCAGCACTACCAATGTGATGCATGAGAATTCCCACCATTTTAAAATAGCCATGGTGACTCCATTTTGTGAATGTCAGCAAAGGCTTCAATAAACCTGACTCCACTCCTCTGCACTCAGCCCAAAAGTCACGATAGGCCTTTTGCACTTCGCACTGTGTGGGCTTGAACTCCATAGAGGTGAATTAGGCCTTTGAACACATACTGGTTTGTGACATTGTTGAGTATAAATAAGCTATGTGCCCTGGGGGGGGGGGGGGATGCTCTATTCAAATAGGATGTTTTATCATTGTTTATGTACACTCCCTTTTCCATGGAAAATAAAAGCCTCCTTTTGATCTGTCCTCTTCTGTGATTCTTGGAACTGAGTCCTCCACAAGGCCACTAACCTACGACTTTGTGTAACAGATGGTAAATTCCACACCCCCTAATTTTGCAACCCACCTAAACCCCAAAAGAATGCAAAAATGCCTCCCATATTCACTCTCTGTGAATGGGTGGTGAAAATTTTTGGGGGGGGAGGGGAGGAGGTGCATTTTGATCCAGCCCTACATAAAAGCTCTGGAAAGCCATATTATACCCCCAAGCAGATGCTCCACACAGTCCAAGAGGTACCCCTGAGAGACCCCTTGAAATGATGCAAAAATGCTTTGATGAGATGAGACTCTTAAATCACTTCCTATTTTGTGGTTGTCCACTGAAACAAAATTGTTATTGGTATTAGTGATTATTAATTATTTTATCTACTCAAAAGTAAGTTCTATTATGTTCAATGAGACTTACTTCCAGGAAAGTGTATATAGGGTGGCAGCCTTAGTGAGATCTTGGGGTGTGACATGAATAAGGGTATTGTCAATTTATTCAAATAAAAGCCACCTGTGCATAAATTAATAAACTATTTATAAAATAAGAAAATTACAGATATTATATTACATACTTATATTATTCTTTTCCATTTCTGTTTCTGTGAATATCAACTTAATGCCAGATAAACAATAAGAGATTAAAATCACAACACAAATAGAGAATTACCTTTTTAGTCCAGTAGCGGGGAGGCAACTTGGAGAGTAGGGCTTCTAACTCCTTAAATTTCTGGACTGTGATGTGGACATCGCGGTACAGCTCTTTGTATTCTGCATATTGGTCCTGGAAGACAGCCTTGTACTTCTCTCGATCATCCACACTTCTGATAGCTGGGTACTTTCTATCCAGCACAAAAGAGGAGAAGGAGATGCTATCAGTAATAATGGGGAGCATTAAAAGAACAACTATTAGACAGAAATCCAAATGTTTTACTCCATTATTAGAGATGCTTCCAAAATTCTCCTTGTCTGAATTTCTCTGTGAATCTTGGAGTCCTAAATAACCAAGTCTTCCTTCCAAAGTGGAACCAATACATTTGAAATTCTCTAGTGCTCCATTTTTTCCTATTCCCAAATGTACAAAATGCTAGCCACATGTCACTGATCAATGCATTATGCTTCAGCAAATTGGTAAATTTACCCATTCATTTTACAGAGTAAAACTCTGCACAGTTTTTGATGTGATGGTACATATGACTGCAGCTAGATTCTTTTTGTGTGGTGTTTAACCAATGCTCACATTAAAACAGCTGGTCACATTATTAATGGTGTTCATAATTACCTGTGGGCTTCCCTTTGGAACATTTGGGTGGTCACACTTGGAGAAAAGATGGTGGACTTTTGCTCTGATCCATCATCTCATGTCTTTATTATGGATGTTCGGACTAATAGGTGCTCGGGGACATAGCTGAGCACTTAAAGATGCTTTATGAGAGACCACTGGCTCATCTAGATCAATGTATGCTCTTGCAGACCCAGACAGGAGTCTTTTCCAGGTCAACCTGGAGAGTCTGCCGGGGATTGAACCTGGGTCCACCTGCATGCAAAGTAAATGTTCTACCAACTGAGCTAGAGCTCTGCCCCACACACAGATGAAGAAACTAGTAGTGCAAGCATGCCCTTCTTGTGTGCTTTCCATAGGGACATCTGGCTGACCACCATCAGAAACAAGATGCTGGATTAGGTAGACCTTTGTTCTGATCCTGGGGGGCTCTTTTGTTCTTCAATGGAACTTCTGATGCCATAGGAAAGACATTATATTAATAGAGTATCATTCTGTGGTTAGCTTTCAAACACTTAGCAAAAGAGAATCCACCACATTGCTATCTGTGTTGAATCTGGTCTCTGGCTGGACACTGTTTTGATCTATCAAGTCAATTCTTGTGATAGATCTTCAAATTCTTCAAATCCCTTCAGAAAAAGATCCTACCCTATTAGCCATCCAAATGTTATTGAACTACTTACATAACATAATCAGGGACAATGTATGGCTTTGGGTTGTGGCCCATTGGGATGGTAGAGTTCAGTGTCTTTGGGTCCTCACCCATCTCTGAAAACTCAACGCGCTTAGTGATTTTCTCAAGAGGATGAGCTTCATCCTGGGAGGGGAGTTGCTTGGGTTCAACTTGCAAGAGGATTGGCTTTTGCTGTGAAAGAGACTGGAGAAAATGTTATTTGCAGATTATAAACTCAGCCTCCAATTTACAAGGGGACCTGAACATTATCTTTGTGAGAAACATATGAAACTGTCATCTACTAAGATGGACCACTGATTTATCCAGCTCAGAAATATCTGTTTGGATTGGCAGCTTCAGACAGAAGCTCCTTTCCCTGCAATTCTTTTAAATTGGAGATGCAAAGTGTTAAACAGAGCCGTTTAACATCTCTACAAAGCATGCGGTCTACCATCACTGAGCCATTTGTTCTTATTAGAAGCCTACTGGTGCCAGTGGCATAGCTAAGGGGGTGCAGGGGATAGCAGTTGCACCAGGCATCAAGCTTTAGGGGGGCAACAAGTTAAGCTTGACACTAGTGACCAAAATTGTGAAAATCTTGGCATGTATGAATGATACAATCATGTTATATATCATTGGAAAGGTAATTAATACAGAATGCAATGAAACAAACTGCATTGGAATATCTTTATTCTATCAAAAGTTATAGCCAATTAACCAGAAAATGAAACACAACTGCCTTATGGAACAAAAAGCGGATTTGCTTAACTCCAAACTGACCTATGAGACTGATTGTTCTGAGTGCCAATGAGATGTTATTATGATACAGCATGGAACCAATAACTTTTTATTTATTTACATAATTAAATTTGATTTTGTCATATTGGGGGGGGGGGGCTACAAAATCTTCTTTGACCCGAGGTAGTATATAGATGCCTTGGGGCCCAATCCTATCCAACTTTTCAGTACCCGTGCAGCCGCAATGCAGCCCCAAGGTAAGGGAACAAATGTTCCCATACCTTGAGGAGGTGTCTGTGACTGCCTTCCCATCACAGGATGCAGTGCATGCCCCACTGGCATGGCTGCACTGGCACTGGAAAATTGGATAGGATTGGGTCCTTAGCTATGCCACTGACTGGGGGGAGGCAGCAGAGCAAGTGGATGGTGAGCTGCTGGGGGGAGGAGATGGGCGCCTCCCAATTTTCACTTTTTAAAGAGCCCGGGTGCGATGTCACTTCTGGTTGTGACATCACTTCCGGGGCAACATTTTGAGCTTGGCACCGGGCTACATGATCATTAGCTACGCCGCTGACTGGTGCTGCTGAATTCAGCCTAAAAATGCTTCCAGTGAAAAGCCTGGGGAATTCTACTGAGTTCAGGCATTTACCCAGTTGCTCTGGCCTGTAACTACTGAAAGGAAAACATGAATGTATGACAGAACCTTACCCCAGTATTGTCCACTCTGACTGGCCACAGCCCTTTCTACCTGGGATCTTTTAAACTGGAGATACTGGGACAGAACCTGTGTCCTTCTGCATGCAAAACATGATCAGTTAGCTATAAACCCTTACCTATTCATATGGAACAGGTGTGAAATGGGGGGGGGGGAGCCTATCCTTCTCATCTAATTCACCCATGATTCTTAAGCCATTATCTCTTAAATCAGAGGTTCCCAAAGCGTGCATTGTGACACTTTAGAGTGTCAGGTCAGACTCACAGGGGCACTGTGGGATGTTACCATTTGTCCCAGCCACCTGTTGTCCCTCTCAGGTGTAGCCAACTTGGATCTCATGAGACCTCACAAAATACATGATGATGGTATTCAAATCTCACAAGATTTGGGCACCGCCATCTTTCTCACAAAGTCATGCAAGATTTGGGCACCAGCATCTTGAATCTTGCGAGATTTCACAAGATCCAAGATGGTGGCACTCAGCTGAGCTGGAAAGAAGAAGCTTTGGGGGCATCATGACCCGGGTCAGCTTGGGAACCACTGGCTTAAACACATGCTTGTGATCTATCTCCATCGACTCTTATACTCCCTAGGTCAAAGAGTCTTACCACAGCCATCACGGTCTTTCTGGCAGCTTCATGTCTCCACATCTTGAGACAGACAAAGGAACCAACCAGATAAAGCAGTGTGGTGATGAAGAGGAAGGTGATGGCTGCCACTTGGCCCCCTTCTACCCGGCACAAAGCCACAATAAGCGGGTTGTTGACAAAGATAGAGTAGCACAAGCCACCACGGTTGACATCATTGATGTAGGCAATAGCAGCCGCCATATACAGTAGGAACATGATGAGATTGAGGGCAAACTCTGACAAGGGCCACCAGTGAGAATTTAGGAGAATTGTCCTGTAGTACATGGTCACACCAAGGCCTAGCAGAATCACAGTCACTAGCCACACCAGGCTTGCCACTACCAGCACAAAAGGGGTCATTGGGCCATAGTAGTTGTACCCAAACCCTCCTCCTGTGATGCTGCTGGAAGTCCACAGATTGTTACCATAAAGTTGAGACCACTGATAGTCCTTCTGGATATAAGCAGCAGTGCATGCAAAAACCATTCCTCCCAAGATAAGTTCCAGGCCCCCGATCAACCTCAGGAGGCCAGGCCATGATTTCATGTAGGAATATTTGTAGTTGTACGCCTCTAGTTTCTCTTTATAACTTGGTGGACCAGTTGACAGGTCACCATGGTTTGTAGGAGTCAATGTCTTCCCAGCATTTGATAGGCTGGTTGAGCTTGAGAGTGGGTCCTTAAAATCACCATCACCGCTATCTTTACCACTTTCATCACTGGAGCTCTCTGCAACGTCAGGCATGATTCTCCGAGGGTGCTCTAAAAATAGAAACACTGGCAGGGGGCATTTGACATCTTCTGAAGAGGAAGCCAAGAAAGAAACCTCTGCCCTGTGCACTTGCCACTCTCTCTGGAAAAATGTCTTCCAAGATGGTGAAATTAACAGGTCTGACAGGCCGCTGGGAAGATAGTTTTTCGTCCTAAAGTATATCAGTGAAACCTGACTGGATAGATAAGAAAGGCCATTGAGGAAAGGAACAGAGACTTGATGTGTTTCCAGAACTTTATGCCCAGGATTCCATTGGACATAGTCAGTTGGAAGGATTAAGAAGCTCTCCCTCTGTGGCCATAACCAGCTACCTCTTCTCTGTGTCTGAGGCAGAGGTTTCTTCATTCCCCAAAATGACAGCTTGGCCAAATCTGCATTATCATCTGTGTGTCACTAGAGAGAGAGGATGGGGACACCCCTGTTCTTCCCCCCTGCAGATTGAACTTGGTTTCTGTGGGGGACTTCTTTGAGAACTGGAGGGAAATAAAGCAATCAAGTTAATGTTCAGAATTAGTAACAGTGCTTTTCAATAAATAGCCCTCAAGGCAACAGATTTGTGGAGAGGAGGACAGAATTTAAGCTTGTGTACACCATGGGCAAGAGCCCTTCCACTTCTTGAGCTCTCCCCAATCACAAACCTTGTTGACATCCCCTCCACAATCTAGAGGTCCATCATCCCCCCCCTCCCGGATTTTTCACATTACCTCCAACTGTTTTCTCAGATTCTCAGAGTAGCCTGCTTTGGCAAGATGGAAATGGTGGTGGGAATTGACACTCTCCAGTCGATCCAAAGCCCCAAATGGAGCAGGTCATTGACTTCTTTCCATGGCATGAGCATGTCTCAGCCGCAGGAGACCAAAAATAATGCTGTGGTGCGCAAAACACTTCAAACTCTGAATCCAGCCTGTTATCAGCCTCTGGCGCAGTTAAAGATTAACTGTAGCCTAGCCAGGAGGAAAATGGCACACACAGAGATCAACAGTGTTGGAGGGCCTGGTCCCTCTGAGGACAACCCAGCTTCCTATTGTGGATGTTCCATTTCATTAAAAAGAAACCAAAGCAATCCATTTTGTGAGCTATTTTTGTTGAACAGCAGTGTATAAATATTCTAAATATTAGTAGAGATCAGTTTTTCAGTGATAACGAAATAAAAACACAGAACACTGCTTTCTGCACTTCACATTTTTGTAAAAAAAAACAACCCAAAATCTGCAAAAAAAAAAAAATTATCTAACACCCCTACAAGCATGTAGCTGCATCTGGTGGCACTATACCACCTATAACACCTGCCTAGTGCACTTTAAAAATGATTCTAATTTATAACTATAATTTATAAAAATGTGCCCTTGGGATAAAAACACTGCTTTCTGCATGTTTCATTTTTGTCAACAACACTGAAATCTACGAAAAAATAAAAACAAAAGAGCACACCTTTAAATATTAGTAATAATCCTCTCACTTTTATTTACGAAGTTGTAAGAGAAAGCATGCAGGAAGCCATGTACACAAACTGTAGGCTCCTCAGAGCTCTGTCCTATATACGCCCCTTTTTAAGTTTCAAGCTTGATTATTCCTAAAGCAGACAGAAGGCAAATTACATCCCTATCTCATCCACAAAGAACAGTTAAACCTGATTCAAAAGTCCCACGTGACTTGCCCTTTTCTTCCAGCTTGTAAAAATATCATGTTTACTTAAGGAACTGGTCATTTACTGCCCTTTCATATTTTTCCCAAATCTACCATCTGAGGCAGATGCCATAATTTGCCTAATTGGAAGGGCCAGACTAGAGGATTATGCTAACCGGTCTGCAGCAGAGTTTGGGTGAGGCCCTTTTTGCAGGCATTGGATTGGGATGGAAACAAGCCAAGCTATTTCTCCCTACAACAGAAAATGCCTCCGCTTATTTCTGAGCCAGTAACTACGAGGCACCCTAGACCTCCTCTTCCTGCGTATGTACTCCTGCACCTTGTTAAAACACCGCATAAAAGGTCCTGAGACTGTATGCACTGTCCAACTTTACTTTTTAAAGTGATGTTTTAGCAACTCACACACATTTATTTACTGCATTTATCTCCTGCCCTTCCCTTCCAGGAGCTCAGCACCACACACATTGCTCTACCTCCAACCCCTTTAGCCTCACAACAACACTGCGAGGTAGATTAAGCAGGTAGATAGTGACAGGCTTAAAGTTACCCCATGAGTTTCAGCTGAGTGGGAATTTGAAATGTGGCTCCCACTGTAACTGCTACTCCACACTGACTCATGTGTACCAGTAAAATTGTAATTAACAAAGAAAGTTAGTTACAATTAACAGGGTACCTGTTAGTCTGAGCACCTCGCTTTAGGAAAGATGCAACCACACTGGAGGAGGTTCAGAGAAACGTGATGAGAAAGATAAGAGGACTGGAGAACAAGCCCTATGAAGAAAGGTGGAGGGAACTGGGTCTGTTTAGCCTGGAGATGAGAAGGCTGAGAAGGGATCTGATTGCACTCTTCAAATATCTAAAGGGCTGTCATATAGAGAGCTCCCTGGACCCCCAACAACTCTTATGCTGGCTGCAGGAAACTTTAAAAAACCCTCCTGTCCCCAGCAGCAGTGAAATCTTAACAATCATGTTGCTGCCTTAACCCCTCCCCTGTACATACTTACCTCAGGTCTCAAACTCCGGAGGTGTTTGTGAACCAAGGCTCTAGGACAGTGGTTCCCAAACTCCTATGTAGGAGTTTGGAAGCACTTGTTGGGGGGGGGGGCAGGTCAATGAGTGACACAACCCCCAGTATTGCATCACTGCCATTGCTCCATCCCTCCCCTTAAGGGGCCAGAGAGGTGTGATTCCCTGGCTGGTGGGTCACCACCCACCAGTTTGGGGACAACTGCTCTAGAACAGTGTTTCTCAAACTGTGGGTTGGGACCCACTAGATGGATCACGAGCTGATATCAGGTGGGTCCCCATTCATTTCAATATTTTATTTTTAATATATTAGACTTGATGCTAACATGTAGCTTCCTGACAGCCCAATCCTATGCATGTCTACTCATAAGTAAGCTTCATTCGTGTCAATGGGGCTTACTCCCAGGAAAGTGTGGATAGGATTGGGCTGTTAGTAAAGGCTTCTTTACTTCTAAGTCTCTGCGAAGGAGCTGCTTTAGCAACGTTTGCCCACTAGATGGCGGCAAAGAGACATGATGCTTAATTTTCCATCAGTCCTCCTTAATTCAGTGTTTCCCAAAAATTGTTTGGGAAACCTGTTTGACCATGACCCCAACTACCGTTTTTCTCTCAGTCTGGTGACCTATGGAGTTGGTGTATGTTAATAAAAATCAACTAATTTGGTAGTTAATTAAATAAAATGAAAATTATCAGCCCCCCCCTTTCCATGATGCTGCTTAATTTTGAAGGGGAGCTCACTGAAATCATAATTCAGAAACTCAGGCTTATGCAGCAATTTCTGTTTAGACATTTTTTCCAATTAAATAAAAATTTCAGTGAGCCTTCTTCCTTTCCCTGCTCTTTCCGAACTTATTTCCCCCCCCCAGTCCCTTCATCCCTCCTCTTTGTCTTCCTCCCCAACAGCCCACCCTCCCAGGTTCTCTTTTGCACCCCTTCTGCTTCCATCAAAGCCATAATGCACTGCAGCTGGGCTGATGCCCCTCAGTCTCCACCCTGCCTTCCACTGCCAAGCACACTCCTTGCAAGCAACCACAGATTACCCCTAGGCCAGTGGTTCTCACACATTTAGCACCGGGACCCACTTGTTAGAATGAGAATGTGTCAGGACCCACCAGAAGTGATATCATGACTAGGTGATATCATCAAGCAGGGAAATGTTTAGCAATCCTAGGCTACAATCCTACCCACACTTACCCAGGAGTAAGACCCCTTTACTATCATTGCTAAAAGAATACAGTACAGCAGGGGTCTCTAAACTTATTGGCCAAAGGGCCACATCAGATATCTGGTACAATGTTGAGGGCCGGAAAAAAAATTAAATAAATATATTAGAGATAGAACTTAGATGAATGAATGGGCTCAGATGTCCAGGATTTCTCCAAGCACCAACACAGCCCAAGAAATAAAGCACACACTTTAAATGGACCCCATTCCCCCACCCCACAAGCACAACTCCGGTTGTATTTGGTCAGTTGGGCCAGAGACTCTCAGGGGATCAGAGGCTGGCTGCAGGCCAGATAGAGGCTTGCCAAGGTCTGCATCTGGCCCCCGGGCCAGGGTTTGGAGACTACTGCAGTACAGGTTACAGTACAGGTCTGTAACGTTTCCCCAAATGCAATCACATACCATGGCAGCATCAAGTCTAATATATTAAATAAAATATTGAAATGAATGGGGTCCCACCTGAAATTGGCTCACAACCCACCTAGTGGGTTCCAACCCACAGCTTGAGAAACACTGTCCTATGCTATTCCTTCTGCACCTTAATTGTACTTTTGATCTTGGTGTGCTCTCTCTCAGCTTCTCTGTCCTAGGCTGTCCTGTCTCTGACCTAGACTCTTCTCTGATGCTATCACAGATTACCAGCACCTCTTAGCATGTTCCTGCCTTGCTATATGAATTCTTTGGCTTCTTACTTCTTTCCAGAAACAGTTCAAGGTGCAGCTCATTACCATTAAAGCCCAGAATGATTGGATCTGCATGAAGGACTGCCTGCTCTCACATGATTCTGTGGGCCTGTTATGATGTTTGGAGAAGGTTCTGCTTCACGTACTACCACCAATTGAGGTAAGCATGTGGAGAATCCAGCCTTTGGATTTCCCTCCCATGGAGAAGTTCATAGTCAAGGGCAGAGACCAAGATCAGAGGAGGGCTGAATGCTGCCTGCCCTGGTCTGACTTGGTGGCAGCTATGTGCCCGCTGTCACCTCAGTCAGATTTGAAAACAAAAAGGGGGATGGAGTGGAAGAGGAAGAAGAATGGTGATCTAGGCTGTTTTGCCAGCACTCCCCTTTCCTTAACTTGTCTACTCGGATTTCCTCCTCCTTTAAAGAACTGAGCAAGGTGGTGGTGAGGAACAGGTGTGTGGGCACTTTCATGCCACCTCCTGATAATCTGAGACCTTCTTCAGTTCATCTTGTTATGTTGCTGACTGGTCCTGTTCATGTTGCCCTTAGACATCCAGGCATTTTCTAGGAGGATTTCCTGCTACAGAGAGGGGGTTGGACTAGATGACCTTGTGGATACCTTCCATGATTCCATTCTTTCCAGATGTTGCATCTGTATTTGCAGGCCTGTTGGAAGAGACCTTTTGTTGTTCTGTTATCTCTGGCTGCTCTGTTACCTTCTTGTAATAATTGGTTGGAGGATTTGATTTTTTTTTTTTTGGTGGTGGTCTTGTTTTTAATTTGATATTAGCATCTATGAGACTATATATGAAAAGCAGCATTCAAGTTGAAGAAATAAGTGCCCTCTATATTCAGCAGCTTGGACAAAATAAGTATTGCAAGGCCACAGTGAAAAAATACATAGCCAGCAAGGGAAGCTTTGTGGGCAGGGGTCACACAAAATATTCATTGAGAGAATTTGTTCCCTTGCACCCAGGGTAAGTCCTCACTGCCCTACTGGTGCAAGTCTGAGTGGACCTGGAAAGGCAGATCAAGGCTGGGAAGGGAGATGGTATATTGGCGGCATCACTGCAGCTGATACCACCTCCTCCTCCCCCTCCCTGCCCTTTTCCACTCACCTTGCCTCCCTCCCACCCCCGTATTGACTTACCAACACCAGGACTCTTTCTCCATCCACTGGCATGCCAACCCAGTCACTTGCAGCGGTGGCCAGGCTGTGCTATGGTATGTCGTGCTTCTCAACAGCCATAAAGCTATAAACCTTATGGTTTATGTCAGGGATGGCCAAACTGCAGTGTGAGCCGCATGCTGCTCTTTGACCCTCATTAGAGGGATTGTGTTGCAGGGGCAAGGCTTCTCTGTAGTGGTGCCACGACTATGGAATGCAGTTCAGGGGGAAAAGTAATACCCCCTCCCTTGTGGCTTTTTGGCAAGGGCTCAAAACTTGTTTGTTTCATCTGGTGTTTGGGTGATGGGTTGATAAGAACATGAACATAAGGACAGCCCCACTGGATCAGGCCATAGGCCCATCTAGTCCAGCTTCCTGTATCTCACAGCGGCCCACCAAATGCCCCAGGGAGCACACCAGATAACAAGAGACCTCATCCTGGTGCCCTCCCCTGCATCTGGCATTCTGACATAACCCATTTCTAAAATCAGGAGGTTGCACATACACATCATGGCTTGTACCCCATAATGGATTTTTCCTCCAGAAATTTGTCCAATCCCCTTTTAAAGGCGTCTAGGCTAGACGCCAGCACCACATCCTGTGGCAAGGAGTTCCACAGACCGATCACACGCTGAGTAAAGAAATATTTTCTTTTGTCTGTCCTAACCCGCCCAACACTCAATTTTAGTGGATGTCCCCTGGTTCTGGTATTATGTGAGAGTGTAAAGAGCATCTCCCTATCCACTCTGTCCATCCCCTGCATAATTTTGTATGTCTCAATCATGTCCCCCCTCAAGCGTCTCTTTTCTAGGCTGAAGAGGCCCAAACGCTGTAGCCTTTCCTCATAAGGAAGGTGCCCCAGCCCCATAATAATCTTAGTCGCTCTCTTTTGCACCTTTTCCATTTCCACTATGTCTTTTTTGAGATGCGGCGACCAGAACTGGACACAATACTCCAGGTGTGGCCTTACCATTGATTTGTACAACGGCATTATAATACTAGCCATTTTGTTCTCAATACCCTTCCTAATGATCCCAAGCATAGAATTGGCCTTCTTCACTGCCGCCGCACATTGGGTCGACACTTTCATCGACCTGTCCACCTGATACCCGCCTCTGGGCCTCTGTAATAGTGATGTAGCTTGTCTGCTTCTTTCTGAACCAAATAGCTGCCCCTCCCCATGGCTCTACTGTATTTGTGTGTGTGTGTTTTAATGATTTTACTTATTGTTGTTATATATTGTGCTTTTATTGCAAAACCTTGTAAGCCACCTTGGGCATTTGCTTTGGCTTGGGAAAGGCAAGATGATGATGATGATGATCATGGAAATATATTGACTGAGCTCCTTTTTGCATCACAATTAATAGAAAAGCTGCATAAGAAATTTTCAAGCTTTATTATTATTTATGGGTATAAACGGAATGTCCACTAGATTAAAACATAAGTTTAATGTTCAAAGATATTTGATGTTTTCTGTAAACCGCTTTGTGAACTTTTTGTTGAAAAGCGATATATAAATACTGTTGTTGTTGTTCATGGCAAGTAAAAATATTTAAGAATTTAAAAGCATCTTAAATACTGCAGCTCTCAAACATCTCTTGTGGCTCTCAAACATCTGAAGTTTATCACATGTGGCTCTTATGTTAAGCAAGTTTGGTCACCCCTGCCATATGCATTAGCATGTTGTAGCCCTTACAACAACCCTGTAAGGTAGGTCAGTATTATTACTTTCATATTACACAATGGGAGACTGAGAGAGGAAGTCACTTTGTGACTTCATAGTAGAGCCAGCTTTCAAACTGGGAACTTCCTGATTTCAGTTACACTTCCAAAACAACTCATCAGAATTTCTCCCTATACTTGGAGTTCCAAATTACCTGGTTTTCATTCCAAAATACAACTGATGGAATCTTTCACTGTGCTGAGGAGGAGGAGCCAACAGTGGATGAACAGACATGTCTCCAGGGGCTCCTGAGAGATAGTCTGTTTTCTCCCAAAAAACTGCAGGTCTGAAGAGGATCTGAAGATCTTTATCAGGAGAGATAAGATATTTCCATGGTGCAGGTACCAGAGATTTTGAAAGCCTGACCGGGGGGGGGGGGGCTTTCTTCTTGGAAACCTAATAATCAGGGACAGTATTGGGAGAGGTGCAGTGCCTGCAATCAAGCTGCTGGCTCCGTGCTAAGATACCATAGAGAAGAAAAAGCATAAAGTGTAAAGTTTAAGTTGGAAATTTAAGATAAGTATGTGTTAATATTGTCCCCGGCTTTGATTGACTGATTTGGTTAAAAGCCCTGGATACAGTGAAGGCGTTAATGAGAAACTTTTTAAGGATGTCGAAAGTGCTCTTTATCTTTGTAGTGGAATAAATCGGTTGTGGATTATAACTATAAATATAATTTGGTGTGTGGACTAAAATCCAGAGTTACTTGTGGACATAATTTTTATTAGACTTGAAAGAGTTTTGTCTTCTTGAGACTATTTCTTTCGTTTTGTTTTTCTCCATTAACCACACTGTTATCTGTAAGAAAAATTCGAAGAATGTCTGACTGAAAAAACATGTGGTGGAAGTAAGGAGAATAATACGCTGTGGACACCTTCTGGATTAGAGAGAAATTGCAAGATGGAGCCTGTTCCAGATATTTGGACTCAAATGATACTCAAAAATTTGAAAAAATTGCTCACAATGAGCAGTTGAGTTGGTCCTTGCAGGTTCAAGTCAGTTTAAAGACTCTCTCTCAACAGACAGATGTGTGCAAGGAGCAATTGGAAGATGTGAAGAAAACAGAAGGAGAAAGTGGAAAAGATGATGGTGAAGTATGAAATCATCATCAGAAGAGTGGATACAGAAATTAGAAGAGTGGAAAATCAATAGAATCTAGAGGGGATGCTGATGGAGATTGAAATAGAGAAGATGGACAGAGTAACATGGGTGCACAAAATACAAAATTTGTTGGAACAAGAAGAAGAAAACATATTCCAGTTAATTGGAAGAATGAACATACCTTATAAAAGAAAGTGGGGGCTTATTGGATTCTGTTATGGAGATAAATTATTAAAGGTATTACAGGAGAAAAAATGGAAAGAAAGAAAAAGAAACCTGAGGGTTAAAGAAAATTGGAGGATTTCATTTAGTTAATAACAGGTTTAAATTTACTTAAAAAACAAATACATACGAAATTGATATATATGAATTAGAACGAATTGGGGAAAAAAGCTGGAAATTTTAGTGTGTGGATGAATTGTTTTATAGGTGGTTATTATGTTAAAGAAAAAAATGTAATCACATTGGAGAATTAGATTGGAGAATGGTAAAGAACATACCATAAGAGAGTGTTGGTTTTATTATAATTTGGAAATTAGATTATTATTTGATATTAATGAGTAATTGAACTAGTTGAGATGATAAAAAGTGAATATTTAGAAAATATATTATAGGGAATTAGGAACAATCTATTATATTTGATATAAGAAATATATGAATGAGTAGAAGAGTTAGAAGTAGATGGAAGAATTGTTTTATATGTTTTGGTAATTAGATTATTTTGTTTTAATATTAATGAGTAATTGAAGTAAGTTTATGTTTGATAGAAAGTGCAAGTTTAGAAAATATAGTACAGGGCATTAGTGAAAATTTAGCATATATTATATAAATAAATGGATAAACTAATAAGAGGCAGAAGTAGATGAGTAGTAGATTAGGAGATATAGTATGATTTATGAGTAATGGTATATGGTATTTAGCACTCCTAAATGTATGTTATATGTTTGTATGTCTGCGTGTGTTAATTAAAAATAAATAAATAAAAAAGAAATCTTTCACTGTACTGTTTTTAAATTCCAAATTTTGTACAGAGTGCTAAATATGTAGTTTTCAGTTCCTACCATTCATGTGTGGCCTTTTACTTCCTCTACATTATCAGTGGGCATGTACACACTGACAAAACACTGCAACACTCTCTTGATAGGATTGTACATATGGCTGCATTTCAGATTCTTTCTGCACAGTGCAGAAGTGCATGTAACCAATGCCACCACTAAAATATTGCCCCCCCCCAAATTCTTGCTGCACTCATCTGTATGATCAAAATGCCATTTGTGCCATGTTTTGACTAGGTACACATGTGCTTCGGCAACATTCAAGCAGGAAAGATGCAAATGTACAAAAGGGAATTAAAGCTATAGAACACTGCACCTCCTTCAATTCTAAAATTTATTTTAGAAATTCACTTTAAAATAGGAATTAAGGAGGAGTAGATTGCAGCACAGTGGAAGAAATGAGTCGAATGGGAAAAATCTGCTCATCTGCCGCACCACCTTAAAAGTAACTGTTTTATTGTAACTCTTGCAACACAGAATGAATTTAAAAAACAAATTTATTTAATACTAGCCCTGTATACACATGGGTCTTCATTTTATAGGATGAGTATCACCTTTAATTGCAAAAACTAATCTCTCTCTCACACATACATACACACACACACAATTTCCAGGGATAATTTTTATGTTTTTCCAAATAAACGTTGATCAGGAGATTCCTGGTATTTGTTTGTCAATCAGTGTATTTGTACAGATGTACCAAAAGTAGATATCGAGGTCCCAGTCCAGAGGATTACAGAAACAGTGCAAGCCTTTTGCGTGCCGCAGTGCTCCCATGGAGAAGCAGGGTCTGGTGCCACTGCTGACCTAACCATGAGGCAGCATGAAGCAGATTGCATCAGTAGTGGATTGCAAAGGGTCTGACAGCCCAATCCTAACCTGCACTGGCTCGGCCAGGCCACCTGGCCTGTGCTGTATCCAGAGCAGGTTAAGAGGCACCTGGAGATCCCCTTGGGGTAAGGAGATATATTATCCTGGGTAAAACCCAAGCTACCCCTGTGGGTTTTCTTGGGTTCATGCCAGACACCAGGAAGCCTGGTGAAATGCCTAGTGGACCGGGAGGGGAGTTAGGATATGGTGGAGGCCTACTCTGCCAATCTAACCCCCCTCCTGGCCCGATCCATCCACTGTTCCAGCCTCTGCTGCCCAGAAACCCCTTCCCTCTCTGCCTGCCACCTTTCCACGCCTCTGCACCACTCAGCACAACCTTACTTGTGCTGGCTCGTGCTGTTCCTGGTTGCAGTGCCAGTTGGCCAGCACAGACTGCCAGCTCAAAAGCAGTCACAGACATGCATTATGGCATGTTTGTGACACTCTGAGCATGTTTGTGACATCAATCAATGTCCGGATGCACCTGCTGGGACAGCTTCACCTTTTCTTTAAAGGCGTTTCAGTACAGATGCACAAAACCAGATCCTGGCGACCATCTTCAACAATGCGCTTCAAAACACTGGGTGTTCTAAAGGCCAAGACTTAGGTGTGCTCAGTGAAAAGAGTGTGAATTTGTTTACACTAGGTTTATGCCAGGCCAATGTACTCAGAATTAAGCTGTACTGATTTCAGTCAGATTTGCTCTAACTGTTTAGGATCCAGTCTAAAAGTATTTACACCAAAGTTAAACTGATTTAAACCAGAGAAATTGGATTCAAGCTGTTTAAAGTACAACTGAAAAGAAATGACAGCAGTTGGCCCAAGATGAAAACAGATCTAACACTGTTAACAGTGGTCACAGCTGTTTACCGGCATTGTAAACAAGGCACTGTAACTTGTCTTACAGCTCAGTCTTATCTAAAGCTCCCACCACCATCAACACCACTGAAGCTGTGCCACGGGAATGTATGCTACGTCCTTTGGGGCAGCAGTCCCAGATGTCTCCTCAAGGTAAGGGAACATTTGTTCCCTTGCCTGGAGGTAAGCCTCCGCTGCCCTGATGGGTCTGCTTGGACCTGCATCAGCGATTTTGCTGGTGCAAATCGGAGTGGTTCTGGGAAAGTGAATTGAGGCTGGGAAAAGGAAATAGGCTGTAGGCAGAACTGCTGCCACCAATACCGCCCCCTTCTCAGCCTTGCCACACGCACCTCCCCACCCTAGTTCCTGCCCTGTTTCTCCCCTCTGTTCAACCCACTCTCTGCCCAACACCCATCCCCTCTGCTGACTTACCTGTTCTGGACTTTTCTGGAGATAGCTAGCATGCAGCCTTGACCACTCACTACTTGCAGAGGCTGCACAGAATGGCAGAATAGTTTTGCAACTGCTGTAAAGTACACTGTGCCACCAGAATGCAAGTTCTGGAGGCTCAGTGGGCCCACAGGATCAGGTCCGTTATACATATACATACATGTGCATGGGTTCTCACATACATGTGAACAATCAGCTCTCAGTTTTACATTACATGCACCCAACACAGCTACCTTGTTTTGAAAAAAAACCAAAAAAACAAAATGTGTTCCTAAGCATATTTTTCATTATTTGTCAGATCACCACCCTAAAAAAAACCCATACATGTTTTGCAGAACTGATGCACAGATTAAGATGGGGGCAGGACAGGGTACAGCCAATTTTTCCTCAACAATCTGGCCATGGGATAGTTGGTCATTTTTTTCCCCTGGATTATTTTTTTCCTAGGACAGAGTATGATACATGTGTTTTGAGGACTGCAAAAGCAGCCTTAAATTACAGTACATTTGAAATGTTATGTCTGTCACTAAAGCAGATGAGACTGTATGAAAACGGCATTTGGAGGTGGAAAAGAAACCTGTTGTGGAAAAAGTGGCTTATTTGTATTTTGTAGGGACTTAAGGAAGGGGAAATCAAGTTTGGCTTGCAACACAATTCATGTCAGGGTTCGGCGGATTCCTTGGCAAACTTACAAAAGTATCTTGTGAATTCTGCAAAAATCCAACATTATAAAAATCATAAGATTTCAGAATCGCTCTTCCCGGACCCAACCCTCCTTTTGTGTATTATATTAACAAGAAGAAAATCTATTGCTGTTCCGAACATTTGGAAATGCAAATGCCACATTTCGTCCCCCTCCCCATTTTTGGTACCCCTCCCAACTCTTTAACTGTAATCAGATATTGCTTCAATGCAGTAATGGAGACTCAGGTGCACCCACAGTTTCAGCTTCTGAAATCGACCACTCCAGAAATCCCTAGTCACACCATAGTAGCAGTTGGGTCCTATTGAGATGGGACCATCTCATTTTGTTCCATCAGTCTCAAAGTGGGGATCACATCCCCATCTATCCCATGCTCTTTTCTCTCTTTCCTCCCCATTTCTGCTCTTCTCCCTCTTTGATCCATGGAGATTTATCATTGCCGCTGTTCACTACAATCCTGGTAAATGATAATTTGGAATAACATTCACAGACATCCTTGGACATCATTCATTTTGGATATCATTTCCATGACCATCTTTCCTCCCACCCCTGCCCAAATTACATGCATTAGCCCGCCCCCACACTGTCCAAAAAAATCTCATGCTAGAAGTGGTTGATCATTCCACATCAGTGTGAAATTGAGTGGCATTTTGTTTTTTTTCATTGGAAAAGTAAATTTTCACACCTTCCACCTCCCCCTTCCCAGACTGGTTAGAATTTGTGTGGGGGGAAAAGGAAACATATCTTCCTTTTCACACACACACAGGAAAATATCACACGATCCTGGTCAATTTTTAGAATTCTGAGTATGGATTTGCAAATGAGGATTTCTTGCTGCATGCAAAGGTGAAGTTTTAAAAGGTCTCCTGCCCTGCATAAGCAGTGCAGGTATGCCTGGAAAGAGGGGCAGCTAAAATGGTTATCGTGATTCCATTTCTTGCTAGGAAAGAAATCTCAAATATATATATAGTAATGAAATAGTAAATGCAGATAGATGGATAGTCTCAAAAGTAGAACTGTGATCCGATCCAAATCTTGTGCAAATTGATGCAAATGTATGCTTTGGATGAACCTAGATGATGTGCCTGTTATGTGCTTGGGATAGGCATGTGTTTTTGGAGTTCCAAAGCCAGCTCAGGACTGCAAGCCAGAGGGCTTTGATCAGCTACCCCACAGTTCCAAGCTGGATCTAGTCTTTCTATGATTGCTATTTGTCCCATGTGAAAAGTTCCCAGACATACCAAAGCAAATGGTGGGGGCAAAAGGTTAAAGGATCAGGGCCCTTTGCAGCTATTAGTGACATTTCAAAGAAACACGGAGGCATCATTCATGTTAAACAGGTATATAGTTCAGTTTGAATCACTGCAGAGAGACTGTAATGGTTTCTCATGGGACTCTTTAAATAGGCTCTATTTTGAAGACTTGAAAAAGAAAATCATATGGGTTTGACAGGTGTGGAGGGGGCAGGTTGACTGACCATTAGCAGTCGGTGCCAGGAACTAAGGAGTCCATCTTTTCCAGGGGAAATTCTCTCCCAAAACTGAAGATTCACCCAGAATTTCAAATTAAATCTGTATTAATTTTTTCCATCAAAATGTTTTGCAATTCTACATTATTTCTAAGATTTTGTTAACATTTGTATCCTCTGTGACTAATATTTCAGTGTTTCCAAATTTATTTAAACACAATTATCGAAAGTTTTTTTTTAAGGAAATGAAAAAGATGTATGTTCCTGAAGCATGATCCAGCCAAAGCTAATCACTTATTCAAGTCCCATTTATTTCATTAGAACAATTAGCCCCATGATGGCAATATTGAACCTCCATGTTCCAAAGAAATGTTCCTCTGAATACTATTTGCTGGGAGAAGCAACAGCAGGAGAGATCTGTTGTCTTCAAGCCTGCTTGTGGGTTTCTCAGGCTAAACTATAGATGGGCTTCAAACTGGAAGTGTCCCTTAGTTTCAAAAAGGAGCGATTTACAGTACAATCCTATCCATGCCTACTCAGAAGTAAGCTCCATGTAGTTCAATGGGGTTTACTCCCAGGTAAGTGCATATTAGCTTGCAGCCTTAGCCAAGACCAAGCATGCAGGGAGAGACGAGGCTCACTGAGGGCCATTTTAAAACCCAAAACAATTCCCTGGAGTTCTTTGAGGAAAATGCTTTTTGCTGTGGTATGCTTGTAAGCATTTAGAATAGAGTAGTACTTGCTAAGAGCCAGCATGGTTTTCTCAAGAACAAAACTTGCAAGACAAACCTTTTTACTGTCAGGTTAGTAGATTGGGGGTGCTATGGACATATACCTCAATTTCAGTAAGGTTTTTGATAAGATTCTCCATGATATCCTGGTGGACAAGTTAGTGGGACATAGGCTAGATCAGTGATTTTCAATCATTGTGCCGCGAATGGTCTGCAGGTGTGACAGAGGAGTTTGGGGGAGGGTGATTTATTAGTAGGGCCATTTGGAGAGTTTAACCCATTTCTGCCCAGCCCACAGGTGTACACATTTGATCCTTGTTGCGTATATGCAACGTTGGGCAGATATGGCTTAAGGGAGGGCAAAACCAGTGTCATTCATCAGTTAGCTGTTGTTCAGATTGGGTGTGTCATTCTAAGCTTGTGCTAATACATTTTGTTATGTCTATATCTTAGTGTTCCTTTTTAAAAAATGATGTACTATATCCTTAAACCAACGGTGTACTTTGACAATTTTAGCACCTCGTCAGTGTGCTATGGGACAAAAAGTTTTGAAAATTGCTGGGCTAGATGATACTACCATTTGGTGGATCCATGACTGGCTGACAAACTGTACTCAGAGGGTACTTGTCAATGGTGTTTGTCAGCCTGGAGAGAAGTGATGAGTAGGATGCCTCATGGCTCTGGCTTGGGCTGGTTACTGTTTAATATCTTTTTAAATGCTTTGGATGAGGGATTAGAGGGGATGCTCATCAGATTTGCAGACAACACCAAACTGGGAGCACTAGCTAATACTCCAGACCAGGGATGTCAAGCCTGTTTCATACAGCAAGCCAAATAGCATTCCTAGCACCTGCTGAGGGCCAGAAGTGACATCACTGAGCAGAAAGTGACATCATTAAGCAGATGATGGCCAGAAATTAGTGCTTTGTTCTCCCACAGGAACTCATTAGCTGCAAATGACAAAAGAGAAAAATATGCAAATCTTGATCATATTTTCAAGATATGGGAGAGCTCAGTTATCAAGCTGAGACAGCCCAATGATCCAGCAGGAGGTGTCACTTTGAAGCTCAGAAGATGAGAGGTGCTTTGTGAAGTGATGACTTGGCAGAAGGGGTGCTGCTGAAAGGACAGCTTCCTGATTCAAAGCAAAAAAATTTTAAAAAAATTTTTTGCAAAGACTTTGCAAATGAAGAGAAAGGTGTCATAAGTGGGACAGAGGGAATTTAAGAACCACAGATAAGTGATCCTATGGGATCCAGTCAAGAAGTCTACATGGAAAATCAAAACAGGAGACCTTATCAAAATGAAAGAAAGGAAAGGAAAAAAAAGTGGGGGGAAATAAAGCATTGAGAGAGAGAGAGGGCAAAACTTTATGACAAAATAAAAATGAAGGCAAATCCACCTTTGGAACCCTTGGAAAGTTCCAGAAACATGTTGCACTAAGTCATCAAAGCACTCCATTCAAGCCAACTTCCTTACAATGGATAGAGGAGCCATATCTCTTCCAAATGAGAGGGCCAGTTTCAATGTAACATTTCTGCTTCTGTCCCTGGGGTACGTTATCAACTGGATGATGCCCCTTATCACACCTTCATCGGTTTGGATGTGCTTCTGCAAAAGCTGGGTGTATCTGGGCTACCTGCAGTTTTGTCAGTGCTACAACATTGAAAGCGAACTTATGGTTCTTGGCCACAATGGCATTGCAGATTCACTCTTGCAGGTCCCCAGCCCCATCACACAACTACACACGTGATAGTAACATGTAGCTCAATGTTTCTCAAACTGTGAGTCATCATGAGCCAATTTCAGCTGGGTCCCCATTCATTTCAATATTTAATTTTTAATATATAAGACTTGATGCTACCATGGTAAGTGACTGCATTTGGGGAAATGTTAGAGATCTGTATTTTTAACAGGTTACTATGTATATGCTTTTAACAATGATAGTCAGTGGGACTTATTTCTGGTTAAGTGTGGGTAGAACTGCAGCCTAGGATTATCAAAAATTTTCCTGCTTGATGAAGTCACTTCTGGTCATGGCATCACTTCCGGTGGGTCCTAACAGATTATCATTCTAAACAGTGTGTCCTGGTGCTAAAAGTTTGAGAACCACGGATGTAGCTTATTATCAGCTGAATTTGCATACGATAATTCAGCCATACGCTAAATAAATACATCAGCTGAAGATTTGCATACCATCCACAGAGTGGTTCCTATTGCAGTAAGAAGATAACTGAGCAAAATTTTGCATGTGATGTGGTGCAGGTGATGTCTTGGTGCAATGTTTCACTAATAAGGGCAGGCATCTTCCTTCCCTTTATCAGGCAGGGATCAATTTTTCATTGCAATGATCTCTGTACAAGAAACTTTATTATATTACCCTGGTGATGCATGAGGGGCAAGGCTGGTAAGAACATGCCAGCTAAGCTGGTTTTGAGTTGTAATACAGCATGCTCTTCAATCATGGGTGCACCTGCAACTAAGGAATTTCTCACATGGTGATTAGCTCATGTGGTTTGACAAAGTGCTTCAGTTAGCAGAACAAACTGCTAGAGAAAGGTTTTGTTTACCTAGAGAAAGGTGGTATAGATATTCCCAAATAAAATAATATGAGAAAATCATATGGAGAAACAGGCTTAGATTAATCACAGTACAATTAATAATAGCTTCTCTTCCTGGTGTCATGGCGGACTGACCTGTGTACTCGGCGTGTATCTCCTGTTGGACTTGCTAATATGTATTGAAGAGGGCTTTTTTTTGTTTCACAATCTTGTTAAGTTAATGACTACTTGGTTCATTTTCTACTCATTTTTCTGACTTTCGTGCCAAGGTTGCCTCTGAAAATGCCTTTGAAAAAAGATAAGACTGCTTCAGTCTCTTCAGTTCCTTCTCCCCCTCCAGGAAGTTCTCTTCCACATGGTGATCCAAACCAATCAGGGATCAAATGGTCAGTGGAAGGACATCATAGCACATGATAGCTAATCAGATGTGGCTATGTGACCCATTGCTGAAGGCAATTAAGCCAGTTCAGAAGGAAAGCAGTATTATGCAAGAATATGGTGCCTTCATTCTGAATTGGTTTTGTTTGCCCTCACTTAAACAGCCTCTTTCTCTGATCCAAATCTTGCCTTGTTGGCTAGATAACCAGACCAGTATAATGAGGAAGAGAGGGAATGGGGTGGAGCATTGCTCTATTTCTAAGATTTTAAAAATCTGCTCTTTTTGAGACTCAAGAACTGCTAGCCTAGCACTTACATGAAGGAACACACTCTTTTTAGCACTAAAAAATCTGAAATGTTAAGAAATAAGAAACTTTCCTGAAATAGTAGAGCACTACTGTGAGTGAAAAGAAATGAGCAGTCCCATATGCTTTCTTTATTAGCATGTCAGATGCGTTTTCCAGTTTCAACTTACTCATGTAACAATTTCTTTAAAAAGCAGTTCCAAAACTGCTCTGAGGACGGGGGAAGGAGTAATGAAGTGCCTTAGTGGCATTAAAAACGTCAACATGTGCTAGCCAGTCAGGGCTGCAATGCACATTTATTAACTTCTAAAGCACCCAATAGACACTATTCGACATTTGTCGTCCATCTGGGAGGAAAAATCAGATTCGGAAGGGCCTGGCCTTAGCTCAGTGGGAGAGCACATGCTTTGCATGCAGAAGATCTCCATTTCAATGCCTAGCATTTGCAGTTGAAAAGGAGCTCAACAAGGCTGGGAAAGGACTCTCCCTTCCTGAGACCCTGGAGAGCTGCTGCCAGTTAAGGTTCGCAATACTAAGTGAGTTAGAACAGTGGTCTAACTGTATACAGTAAGGCAGCTTCATGTGCTCATGAGCCGAATCTCTAGTTATGCTCTTTGACTTTTTGCCAGAGGAGCCATTGTTCAATGGTACAGCACATGCTTTGCCTGCAACAGTAGCATAGCCAGATGGGGGAGCACAGGAAGTACAGCAGGTACTGCAATGCACCCTGTAAGGAGCCACCCACTTGCTGCTGGAGCCATTGGGGAAGTGACAGCAAAGTGCAGGTGCTCAGTGAGGCACTCAGTGGTGCCGTCTCTGCCCCAGTGGCTTCGGTAGCGAGTGGGAGAGGCCACTTACGTGGTGTGTTGCTGTGTCTGCTGTACTTACCACGCTCTCCCCTCTGGCTATGCAAATGGCCTGCACTCCCAGGTGCAGCATCTTGAGTTAAAGGGTCTCAGGAAGTAGCTGATTGGAAAGACCCCTGCATGAAATTCTGGGGAGCCACTGCCAATCAGACTGGATAGTGCTGAGCTGGACGGACCAATGGCCTGACTCTGTATAAGGCAGCTTCTTAAGTGCAAGTGCATCAAAGCCTGCAAAGGCCGTTTGACCAGACACTCACGGAGACAGCACTCTCATACCCTCTCCCTGCTACTCTGAAAATGTGCACCCGCGTAGATCATACATATAACTGGCATTCACAAAACTTCTTCATGGGTGTTCAGGTTTCCGCATCCCCTTTTGGGAGGAACCATAGAGAAGAAAGTTGTAAGAAGGAAGGGCAACCCCCTGGCGTAACGTTACATTGGAACTGGCCCAGAACCGCAATCCGTTCTCCCACCACCTTTCTCTCAGCACAATGCATTCCAGGAGGTTGTTGTAACTATACAGGGCTTTCCAGAAAAAAAGCTCAGGTGGAAATCGGCCACACAATGGCCATACATAACACGAGTGGGCTCCAGCATGGGCTGCCCCCCCTTCACCCGCTGTCTGAAGATGTGTGGGGTGCGGTAGAGGGAGACTTCCGCCGCCGGGTCGGAGTCCATGACGAGCATTCTGAGCTGTTGGAGGCACCGCAAGCCCGCGTCAGGGCCCGCTGCTGTTGACGTATGGCTTGGCTGACAAGGCTGGGCAGGGCGTGTAACGTTAGGCCGAGCATGTCAATCTTGCTCTCCAAGGCGCTAATGCGCTTCTCCAGATCTTCATTGCGGTCCTGCAGTTCGGACACCATATCATACATGACGTTCTGAGTCTGCCAAAGGACAAGAGAAGAGAATTTGAGGTGAACCACGAAAGTGGCAGAAACAAAGCTGCTCCTCCATATTCTGGTGGTGACTGAGGGCCCAGTCCTATCCAACTTCCCAGCACTGGTGCAGATGCAGTGCAGCCCCAAGGTAAGGCAACAAATGTTCCCATATTTTAAGGAGGCCTCTGTGACTACTGCCCCACCACAAGATGCAGTGCATGCCCCATTGGCACACTTGCACCGGCACTGGAAAATTGGATAGGATTGGGCTGTTAGTTGTCTTCTTTTCTGATTGTTGGGTGGAATGCTACACTCCCTAGAAAGAGAGGAAGGAGCCTGTATCTCCCCAGGGATTATTCTGGAGGAGGAAATTAACCCCTAGCTGGCAATGTATGACTCCTTGGTTTTATTTATTTTTGTGTGTGCATTTAGGGCCCAATTACTATCCAACTTCCCTACAACAGTGCAGCCCAGAGGTAAGGGAATAAATGTTCCTATTCCCCTACCATGAAGAGGTCTTTGCCCCACCACCACAGGATGCAGCACGTGGCCCATTGGTATGGCTGCACCAGCACTGGAAAGTTGGATACGATTGGGCCCTTACTCCAAAGGGGAAAAGGGATTTCAGGGCGAAGGAAAAGAGCAGGGGAAAAACAGAGTATAATGTTGTATGTAGAAATTAATATCCCTCCAGACTTGGTTACTCTCTCCTTTGCTCACTTCTGGTCAGAGTGACTTGTAAAGCCTCTCTGGAGCCAATCCTAACGAGGCCATGTGACATCATAAAGGATGGCTTTATGACTTGCAAATAGTGCAGTGCCTGCCAGAAGCCATTTTAGGGACACTGCTGCAAACGGCAGTGGTAGCCGTAGCATGGTGCCCACAGGGGCAATCTATGCTGATCCAGGTAAGCTGTCATGAGAACCAGGAGAAGGGAGAGCAGAATAGAGTGGAGAGGGGAAGGAACAGGGGAGTTTCTAGGTATAGCAGGGGTGGGCAGGGGGTGAAATGGACTAGGAAGGGGGTGGACACTGATGGCACCAGCACGCGCCAGGATCCTATCCCTTCCCCCATTCCCTGTCTTGTACTCTCCTCAGCAAAATGGCTGGTGCAAATCTGAGGAGACCTATTGGGACAGCAGAGGCTTACCCCAAGGTAAGGGAATGAAAGTTCGTTTACCTTGAGGAGGCCTCTAGGACTGCCCTGCCTCCTCCCAGGAGTAGCACCAAAGGAGGGGTATTCTAGCTAGAGTGTTCACCAGACTACGCCTTCCCCTGAATCCTTTTTCCTGGACAGTCCGGGTTGGTGATGGTTACGGCAGCAATAGTAGAGGCAGTGGAGGTGGGGTAAGACAGCCACATAAGCAGTGGAAGGACTGAGGGTGCGGCTCATGGCCATCTGCTGCCACATTGGCTTACTGGTCCTGACTGGATACCTTTGTTCTGCAGGGGAGGGCCAAGGCTTACTCGGATCAAGATGACCACCTGACCCATCTCACCTTTGCTAAATCCACCAGTGTGTTGGCCTGGTCATTGAGTTTCCTCTGCTCCATTTTCACACTTCTCAACCTGGAAAGCAAAAAAAGAGGAAAGTGGCAGCGTGTCGGTGGGATGTAGGTAAAGCAGAGAGAAGAGAACGAGAGACTTCACCAGTACGACAGACAGACATGCACACAATTCCAGATCCCGCCTTGCTGGATCCATACACACACACATGCAGCTGGCCAATGAGTGGAGCCATTGGCATGGGTGAGGAGAGAGCTCTCTTGGTCTAAGTGGCCTCCAGTATGTGTGTAGGTGGGGTTAGGTGACAAGAAAAGACCTTTCTGTTTCCACCAAACTTCACCAACAAATCACTTGGTTTACTCCTGTTGGTTTTGCAGCTCCAGGATATGTTATGGCTGCCTTGGTTTTGTATTGCTTAATCTATTTTCAAATATTGGTTTTAGTCTTTAAGTTACAAAGGGTTCTCTTCTTCGGTGGATTCCAAACTCGCAGGAGGATCCACAGAGGACCTCCCAGATGCAACCTTCCTAGTTGCATCTGGGAAGACTTCTCAGGCCCAGAGATGCCACACTACGGCCTCTACAGACTTCAGAACCCCTCTGGACACACCCAGAAGGCGCTTCTGGTTGTGTCTGGAGGTCTGACTGCAGATTTCATTATCAGCAGTTTTCGGCATCCACAGGAGTTCAGGGAACGGAACACCCACGAATGCCAAGAACCAACCTGTATTTCCTATGCTGCTTTAGCTTGGAAGCTTATATAATATTTAAAAAAATGTTGGTAATGTAACTCATAGCAATGTTAAGATGAATTAGATAAATTAAATTGAGGAGGAGCCAGTCTATCAATGGTTATTAGCCATGATAGCTAACATGGAGCCTCCATGTTCAGAGTCAGCGTACCCCTGAAGACCATTTGCTGGGGACAAACAACAGGAAAAAGCAATGGCCTTTATATCTTGCTTGCAAGTGCCTGACCACTGTTGCAACCAGGATACTGGTCTAGATGGACCTTGGATCCAGCAGGACTTTTCTTATTTTCTTTTTTAAAGTGGTGTGGACAAATGGTGGTAGATAAGTCTACCAGGAGGAATTAGCCATGATAGTTAAATGAAACCACCAGGTACAGAGGCAGTTTATCCCTAGATGCTGGGAACAAACAAGAAAGAGCTATTGCTTTCCTGCACTGCCTATGGGCTCCCCAGAAGCATAAAGTTGGGCATTGTTGGAAAAATGACTCTACGTTGGTTAGACCTACTCATTTTTTTTATAAATGAGAATGGGAAGGGAGGGAAATTGCATCATGTTTGATAATGATTCTGCTGGGCACACAATTAACTTGAGAAGAGGAGGAAGATTTTCTAGAAGGCTGGAGAGTATATGGGTGCGTGTGTGTGTGTGTGTATGCCTTGTGATGCAGAAGAATGGCAGACCCACTTATGGATGTCTTCTCTTAAGCCACGTTGCTAGGCCTCTAATCAGAGCAACGCTGTGACACAGGCAAAAAGCGGCATGGAAAGTTGTGCCGAGATACACCTGAAACACAGAGTTTGCATTTGCAGGTCGACATGCTACAAATCCAAAACGTTGAGCCCCCCCACCCCGCGCTAATGTTCAAATTTCAAACACTGTGAAATTTGGTGGCAAAAGATGACTCATGGGTGTCCCTTGCCAGCATCCGTGGCAAGCAAACCAAAAATGTGGGTGACTGACTGTGGGTGTGGGGGTGTGCGAACATGTTTGGATGGAGTCTGTTTTCACTTTCCAGAGTGTGGAAACCAAATGGACAAACCATGCAGAGAGAGTGCTGGCATTTGAGAAAAAGGCAGCTGCAAGAGAGAAATTAACTTACTTCTGGGCTCTGCAAGAATGATGAGGGGAGGGGGCAAAAAAACAGAGACAAAACAATAGCAGAGGTTTAAATAACACAAGAGAGGGGGACATGCAGCCAACCTGGCCTTCTCTGCTCCCCTCATCCATCAGTTTCCACCCCCTTGGGCAAGGTTGTAGCCCCAGACTCTAGTTAAAACCCATTTCTCCCCAGGGGTGAAAAAAGGTAACAGATCACAATGGCCGGACACTTTGCCTTTGTTCAGCTTAGCTGTAATGAGCCTGTGCTTCTCCTAAATGTCCAAGATAAATGACCTGTGAATGTTTTAGGGCAGCAAGAACAGAGAAAATGCAACCATAGGAAAAACCATTATCTTGATTTGCTGGGCTACTCCCCATGTTGCTTGAACACACCATTATTGTTGACAGCTGATTAGAAGTGCTTGTCTTTCTTTGAAAGGTTTCAATCCAACTGAAGTACAAAAGGTAGACCCAGACCTAAACAAAATGCCCAATTTTCAACTATAATTTTAGTGGGGGGGGGGGGGGCCAGTGGGGAAGTGTAGAACCATGCATGGCAAAAAAACCCAAAAACACCCTGAACCAGTCACTTCTGCCTTTTTTTTTCATTTGAAAGCATGACGCTAACAGTCTGAAAAAAATCAAGTGAAAAGTAGACACTTGGAACTGTTCACAAGCTGAAAATCAAGTTTTAATAAATGATCCCAAGTATCTGGAATTAATTGTCAGAATAATTCAAATTTTGAGTATGTGCATCTTTGGGGAGAAATATTTTGGGGAGAAAATAAAGAGTATAGCCCTGATCCTGGAACATTGTCGGAATAGAAGAACGCATGATATGAATCTAGCACCAAATTGTGGCGCACATGGGGTTCTCTATGGTTGGTAACCTTCAGTCTCGAAAGACTATGGTATAAGCCTACAGCACCCAGTGTTCCCAGGTGGTCTCCCATCCAAGTACTAACCAGGCCTGACCCTGCTTAGCTTCCGAGATCAGATGAGATTGGGCATGTGCAGGGTAACAGTTGCTGTCTCTATGGGGTAGAGATAATAATGGGGTTACCCATATGCATCAACCCAGTGTTGGATGTGGTTGGTTTGCAACCACATGAAGATCTAGAGCTATGACGGTGGTGGGTGGCCTAACATCATAATCAACAATGCTGTTCCCATGAGCACCTAGAATTGCGAGGGTCAGCTTTGTGCCACAAATACACACACACAAAAATGTACAAGGGTAATAACAAGATGATTATTTAATTACATGAGGGGAAATAATGCAAATGGTCTTCTGTGATCCTGAAAGATAGTGTTTCAAAACATGACAACACCAACCCACCTTTTACAAAGCCATTTTTGTAAGTCGCGGGGAATATGTTTGTGTCGCTGACGGGTTCACCAGCCTCATCTAATGATGTGTTTTGTGTTATACAATGTAAAGTGTCCACCAGCTTGTTCTTGCCCACTCCAACAGGTGAGAAAATAAGGCACAAAAATGGCCATTTCCAGTCATCTTGCCCCAGGACACCCCATGGAAGGACATGAAGTCAGAAATAGTATTGCTGGTCAGCCTTGCTCTCACTAGCTAGAAGAGGGCAGCCTGGCAACAGCAAACAAGTAAAAGACTGAGTAAAAGACTACCTTGTAATAAGATTTCTGGCCCAATCCTATCCTGTGCCACGAGCTCCTTTCCCCCCACTAGCTCTTTTCCTGCTGTCTGCCGAAATGAAGATATTTGGGGAAGCTTTACTAATAGTTAACCCAGCCCACAGGCATACACATTTTATCCCTGTTGCATATATGCAACGTTGGGCTGAAATGGCTTAAATAGTTACCGGTTTAACCAACACCCAATTCTTTCACTGATGCTGCGCTCTGGGCTAACTCCATTTGGAGTCACACCCACAGCAGTGAGCTGGCAAATGGAGCTTGCAAACAGGAAAGCTAAGGAGAGCTAATGGCACCCAGGGTAGGGTGACACAGTGACATTATCCTCCTGCATCATTGCATCATCCCCATGCCTGCACCTGACATCCTCCCCTGCATCTGGAATGGCTCCATTTCAGAGCCAATGCGAAGCAAGGGACGGTGGGTGAGCCCAGCATCAGAGCCCAGCATCGTTGTTCTAAGCCAGTGGTGGGCAAACTTTCAGCTTTAGGGATCCTGGACCTTTAACAATTGTATAGAAGAGGGAATTTCAGCAGGTGTGCTGTTGACAAGCTGCACCTGCTGAAATTCTCTCTCCTACACAATTGTTAAAGGTCCAGGATCCCTAAAGCTGAAAGTTTGTCTACTCCAGTTCTAAGCAATGAGCACTGCGCATGCCCCCCAGAAAGCCTGTGAAACACCCAGAGTGACATGGAAGTGCACTGCCCTAGCCCCCCCCACACACACACACACTACTGGCCTCTGGGAAGCCCCCTGTGGCCTGCCGTCTGGATCCCCCCAGCCATCCATTTCGTATACGTATTATTTACTATTACTTCTACTACTACTACTAATCATAAATCCCCTTTCAGTAAAAAAAAAAAAGTTTACAAAGTGGTTTACGGATAAAATTCAATAACTAAATGGTGCCCTTTCCCAAAAGGACTCACATTTTAAAAGGATATTGAAGAGACAAGACTCTGCGCTGGGCTGAAGAGGGACAATTACTGCCTCCCTGCTATAGACAGGAGGAAAACCACTTGAAAAAGGGCTTCTGCCCATTTTGCATTGATGGAAAAATATTAGCCTTCCATTCTGAAGCAACTAGTATATGGGCTGCTAGTAATAAGTGATTAAGCACATGTTACACTCCTCAGATATTTTTGACAGATCACCGAGTATCCAAGGCTGTTTGTTTTTTTTTTAAACCCGATGGATAAAAATGTAAGTAAAGTATTCTGAGGAGTGTTTAAAGAATGCTGGCAAGCTTCACCCCTATGCTCATGTGTTCCCACCAACACACTCCTGAATTTCTGTTCCCAGCCCCCACACGCGTCGTGTGGATTTGCAGTGACAAACACTACATCCAGGGATGTTCTCAGTCATAGGGAGAATTTCTCCCTGAGAACAGCATTTATCTCTGCAAATACTGTACTGGGGTGGGGAGGGGCTGGAGGTCAGTGCTTCAAGAGTTGATGGAAGCACATCAGCACAGGTGTAGGGAATCCCCACACAATTTTCTTCGGCTTGCTTTTAGAAGGCAGAAAGTGAACCAGTGGAGATCGCGTCTACAGCAACTCCCCATACCAGCCACACATCAGAAAGACTGAGAACAAACAAATACTTTTTGCCCAGCCCCCCACAAATAACTTTCCAGAGCCAAAAGGTGATTAACGTCACTCTAATCCTTTATTGTGCGGTACCCTGCATCCTCTTGTTCCTGTACTCTGGTTTACCTAAAATCCTGTTTGGATTTAAAGTAACTGTGCAAGCCGGGTGACATCATGGAGGAGAGTGGTGCCCACTCTGAACCTGTGCTGTCACCGCTCCCCTGGGCACGCGTGACCTCCAAAAACGGCCCTATTTGGAGCCATACAAAGCCAAAGGTGGGAGGGCAGATTTTGCAGTGTTTGCCATGTGCCTCGGGTGAACACTGTCACCCTCCTCAGCAGAGATGGTAGAAAACTACTATTCCATCACGGGGGGGGGGGCATTTACCCCTCCCA
This sequence comes from Tiliqua scincoides, assembly GCF_035046505.1. Classification (NCBI taxonomy): domain Eukaryota; kingdom Metazoa; phylum Chordata; class Lepidosauria; order Squamata; family Scincidae; genus Tiliqua; species Tiliqua scincoides. The sequence goes on along the minus strand of NC_089828.1, from coordinate 42,752,214 downwards.
GCCCTGCCTCAGCTACGCCACTGAATGGAGATTGGGAATGGCTTTCTGGAGCCAACACTAAGTCTGGAGTACCTCTTGCTCTGGACCACCTACATATGGTCCCCACCTCACAAGCTGCCATAGGACCAAGACACAGTGCTTTTAAGTATTTATATCTATGCCTGAAAGGTGAGTCCACATACAACTATCTTCTCCTCTCCAACCCCCCCCCCCCGACAGTAAGTGATGGGTTTTGCAGTGATTGAGTGGTGGACACCTAGGACAAACTTTATCATTTCTGAAGTGGCCTATGAATAGAGACCAGAACAATGGAGCAGGGAAAGGGTGGGGTGGAGAAGCAGGCACGTGGGGTTGAAGCAGGTAAACGTGTTGGACTTACTGATGAATGGCTTGGAGGAACTTACGCTGGTGTTTCCGCACTTTGGCATGGTCGATCTTCTTCACCAGCTTGGTGTGCTTGTAGATGAGCCAAGTTTCCCTGAGTACATTGGCAGCAGCATTTTTCACCTAGGAAATTGGGTGGGTGGGGTGGAGGAAGGATGAATGGGGGGGAAAAAGGTATCAATTGGGCAGGCAATGATTAGAGTGGGACTCAGACTCTGACCAATCCTACCTTGCCCCATTACTACCTTGACGGGACATGTGCTGCATGCCATGAGGGAGTTTCAGGCCCAAAGGGTTTCAGGTCCCCTCAGCATAAAAGAACATTTGTTCCCTTTCCCCAGGATAAACCCCTTCTGGCCCACCAGGTCTACTTGGACCTGCACTAGTGACCTGACATGGGTCAGAGGATCAAGGTCGGGATGAGGTTTAGGATATGCTACCAGGAAAGCATTCCCAAATATGCACAATAGGACACAATTCAGGTCCTGATGTAAAAGATGGTTGCCGTCAGTGCAATTGCTGAGAAGTGATCAAGTTGCTATGAGCACCACCAAGGTAAGTGCCTGCCAAATCCTTGTGGGGCTTATCTCAGTCACAGGAGTGGCTGTGCCCACCATGTTTTTTTCAAACCTGTAATAGATGGCGTAGTGGCTCAGGAGTTGGACTTAGACCTGGAAGATCCAGGTTCAAATCCCTGCTCAGCCATTAAACTACCTGGGTGACTTTGAGCCAATTCTTCTTATTATTATTTTATTAATTTATACCCCGCCTTTTTGCCCAACGGGCAATCACTCTCAACCTCACCTACCTCACAGGGTTGTTGTGAGGACATAAGGAGGGGAGGACCTACATACACTACCCTGTGCTCCATAGAGGAAGGGCAATATTAAAATGTAATAAAGTTCCCATTGAATCTAGTGAGGCAACAGCGGGGGCTTTGCCTCATAGCTAAGCAAAGATGATGGGTCAGCATAGCTACCCTTTCCCAGCACACTACTGAGCCCCCCACAGTGTCTCTGCTACACTCTGTCTCTGCTGAGGTCAGGAAGGGGCAATGGCTGAGGTCAGAGGGAGCAGCCTCTCTTACCCGCTTTGTTAATTGCGTATCCATCATGAAGTTGTGGACATGTTTTTCAGCTTTGGTGAGTTCCAGCTTTCTGGCGACAACTGCAACCACCAGGGCCGTGCACCCCGCACCCTGCAACACAAAGCAAAGTGAGTGTAAAGGTGAATTCCAGTTTTACTCAGTATGGGGATGAAACAGATGAGAAACCTGTAGTTGCTGGATTTCTCCTGTCATTCAGGGTTTAAAGGCACAAGAGTCTCTGTCAGGAAAAAAAGGTGACAACCCAAAGACTGTATTGAAGAACAGTGGTGTGCATGTGTCTGTGTGTGTTTTGAAGGGACTATTTCAGCTACAGAACTCTGCAATGTCTTAGGCTCGGTGTACCATATACAATGAGATGGTAAGGCCCTTTAGTGATGGAATCAATCACACCACTTCAGGCAGCAGCTCAGAGATCGTGTTTTAAAAGAAATCACTAATTGGTATACATTGTTTAATCAATGTAATGGATTGATTAAATGTTAATCAATCAATTTAATTAAATGTAATTGATTAATTGATTCTAATCAATCTATTAATCAATTAAAATATTTATATTCAAATATTTAATGAAAATATTTATCTCTTGGTCCCAAGCCATTTATGATTTTAAAGGCTCATACCAGAGACAAAGGCTCACCCTGAACCTGGAAACTAAAAGGGAATCAACACAGATGGCACAAGACCAGTATCTGCATTCAATGTCTCCTACTGGCCAACCAAATCCCATTCTTCTCTGTTTTTCTCAGCCTGGGATCAGGGAGGATCAGGTCATGACCCACCGCACATTGGGTTGCGACCCACAGTTTGGGAAATGCTGAGATAATTCCTATGATCACCATAGTGTAATTATTATGAACTGTCTCAAGTGTGATACTGCAGGTTGTGTTATCATGTGCGTTTTAACATCTGTGTGTGTGTAAAAATAACAATTACTATTTTTAAAAGTCTAAGAATGTATTGTTTAAGAAGTTCGGTTTCTTGAGCATTCAGTGGGATGATTTTTTTTTTCATCTTCTTGCTATGCTATTATTGCTGTTAATACTTTTATGCACAATCTTGAGTGTGTTTACTCAAAAGCAAGCTCAGCGGATCTCAGTAGGATTTACTTCTCAGTTAAACATGCTTGGGATTGTTTGGATTAGATTGGAAATAGTTTGAATATGATGGTCAAACAGTTCCGTCTCCTCTTTCATCCCATAAGCTTTGACCCAATCTTGTACAACCTTTATATAAACTCAGCTGTTTGACCATCAAATTCAAAGTGTTTCAAGATTGATCCGAATATACACAATGTTTATTTGGATATGTCACACACGCATGCTGCCTCGAGTCACAGCCGTGGGCTGAAGGTTCTTTTGGATTCCGAGGAAGGAATATACCCAGTCCAAAGTTGGCATGCAAGGAAGTTAATTCATTTAAAGTCTAATAGCATAAAACTTACTAGTGGTGTAGCTGGGGGAGGGCAAAACAGTAAGTACTGCCGGCACCACAATGTGCCATGTTATTGGCCCCTCTCACTCGCTGTCTTAGCCATTCCAGGCAGCAATGGCAACGCACAGGCGCTTGCCAAACAGTGTCTCCTGTGCATTGCCGTTACTGCCCAGTAGTGAGTGGGAGGGGATGCTTGTGCCTGTAGTACTTACTGTTTTGACTCCCCTCCAGCTATGCTACCAAAACTTACAGAAGCATTTCCAGGCGGTTCAACAGACCAGCAAAGTCTGCTGGCATTCACAGCAAGCCCAGAGCGAGATTGAACACATATTTATATAGGCTAAATATTTAGTGCTAGAGTGAATCAGTGTAAACAGGCAAAGTGACAGCAAAGTGATATATGTTTTTTATGTTTATAAACCAAGCGCAGCTACTCCCCAATTCCCATCGCTTGGGGGAGGCTCTATCAAGCAGGTACAGCCAATTGATAAGCAAGGTTGATACAAGTGAAGGGTAAACAGCTCCTTGAGTTTTTGGGGTAGACGCTGAGGACTGCATCTTCATCATCCCACCCTGATAACACTCTGCAGGCTTGCCAGCTGCAGCAGCTGAAGGCATTGTTCTGAGCCCATCTTCTCACGAGAATGGTTCAGTGAGAAAGCAGACAGTTCCTGGAAGATGGGCAACACAGAGGTGATGGCTGATGGGCAGAGAAGATGGCCGATAGGCCTCACACACGCATAGACACAATGTAGCACAATGCTTCAGGCACCCAAAGAAGATTCTGTACATTCAATTGATTCATCTAATAAATTCCTCCAATGAACCAATTCCACAGAACCTTATGCAGAAATAAACGTGTTTATCTTTAAGATGCAAGAAGACTCTTTTGTTTTGCAGCAACAGCGTAACATGGCCTTCAGAGCTGCCCCAATGAGTCTCATTGGATCAGCACCACCCATTTTGCTGGCGCAGTACAGAGGAGAGTAAGGGATAGGGAGTGGGGAGAGAATCCTGGCGCATGCCCCTCCCAGCCCCATTCTGTCTTCTGCCCACCCTGTCTCTGCTCAGACACTTGCCCTCCCCACCCAGATCCTCCCCCCTGCACTTGTTTACCTGCGGTCCTCCACATAGCCAGGTGCAACTGCAGTAGCAATACTGAAACCTTTTGGAGTGGCAATTCCAGAATGTGGCCTATGCTCACAATCACAAGGCCGTTTATGACAGCAGAGCTGCTGTCATGCAGCCCAGTTAGGATTTCCCTGTCACTGCTTCTCCATGCCAGGCAAAAAGCTGCTCTGTGCAAGATTTCTTTCCATCGTGCAGCTCTTAGTCAGCTGCATGTTAGTCTTACTAACTCTTAGTCAGGACGACTAAGTGGATCCTTCGTGTCCAGTGGCAGTCCAACTCAGAACACCAGAGACGCTGGGAGGAATGCAAGCAGAAGAGGAGGGCTGTTACTCTCTTATTTTCTTTGGGTGCTTCCATACGGCATCTGGTTTGGCCAGTGTTGGAAACTGGATGCTGGACTAGACGCTCTGATTCAGCAGGGCTCTTTTGCATTCTTAACACTTTGATTTGTATAATGGAGCCATTCAGATTATACAGTCAGTTCCCGGTATCCATGGGAGTTAGGTGCCTAGAAACCCCAGTGAATACCAAATCTGTGGATAGGGCATCATTTATTCTATGGGGTTAGCGGGAGGGGTAGCTAATCTGGTTGGGAATGCCACCAGCAAATACAGTCCTGTTAGAATGCCATGGATAGCATGAGAATGGCTGCTGAGAATAGCTTCAGGATGGCTGCAGAGAGCTCCTAAATGGCCCCAATAGTGTCCGGATGGCTGCAGAGCGGTCCTACTACCCACCACACACCAGGAAGACCTTTAGAATGGCAGGAATAGGGCTGAAAAATGGCCTCCACAAATAGCTTCAGAAGACTGCAGAGAGCTTTAGAATGCCTGTGGATGCAGCAAACAGCATGTTATGAGAATGCATGTCCTTTGGCATGAGTAGTCAGTATCATCCAAGTCAGTCCTGGGATTATTTCCATGCTGCAAAGAGCTACAACATGAAACTCTTAAGAAAGCAGAATTAAGGCAGCAAAATTGCCTACTAAACATAAAACTTTTGAATAAACCCTAGAGTCCAAGAGCCCTACTGTGTCCCATTACAAATGGTGCTGCTTGGCATCTTACCATAATCCCGGTGAGTAAGCAGACCCCCTTCCCACAATAGGTGTGTGGGACCATGTCACCATAGCCGATAGAGAGAAATGTGATGGAGATCAGCCACATGGCACCCAGGAAGTTGCTAGTGACATCCTGCTTGTCATGGTACCTGTGTGAAAGATTCCAAGAAAAATCTCCGTCAAAATCAATTTTATTTCCCCAGCTTATCCCTTTTCTCCTAACTTCTCCCATCACAAAAGCAAAGCATCAGAGCTTCTGAGCATCCCAACTTCTTTCAGTTCAGCTTGCCACTCAGGATAGAGACCTCTTGTGATCAAAGAGTTGAAATTCTGGAAAACCGGACTCTGTTTCAGTTCATCCAATTTTTTTTTTTAACTCTCGGGTTCAGACACAAACATCAAATAGTAGCGCAGTGAATTGTATGCTGTGTCTGAACATTTTGAACTGGTTCTGAACTGGTTTCGCCCCATTTCAAGATAGCTAATATTTTGCCTGCAATGAAATTCTATAAAATCAATGAATAACTACTTGACTTGAGAAAAAAAAAATACTCATACTTAAACAATATGTTTGAATTTTTGGAAAGATTTTTAAAAATCAGGATAACAGAAAGGCGGGGTGGGAGGCAAGCTTTATTCCTTCAGTTGCAAGCTGAGTGTCTAATTACAGATCCAGCTACTGCTTTTTGTGTTTTTGGGTTTGGTTCCAGTTCAGGTTCCATGAAACAATCAAGAGATTTTACGTTCAGATTTACTTCTAGTTCACTGAAAAATCTATCTCAATGGGGGTGGGGCTTTGGGTTCAATTTGTCTCCTGACTTGTGACTGATCGGACTGTGAATTGACACCATGTATTTAAACAGCCATCCTAATGTGGGTGCTTCCACAAGACTTGCAAATACTGTAATTCCTTTTAGCAAAGCATTGCGAAATCTGTTGTAAAATTATATGGAAGACGATCCTCCCATTTTAAAAAATCAAACGTGCATTCCTGTCCAAATAGCTTTTAAAGTCAATTTGCAGATGTAAGAAATGCAAATGCTTGATTTACAGTGCAATCCTATGCATGTCTACTCAGAAGTAAGCTTCACTGAGTTCAAAGGGAGTTCAAAGGGACGTATTCCCAAGAAAACCCAGATAAGATTGCAGCCTTCACCATACATGCATTCACCTGAATTCCATCCTAGTGGCAACCAGGCACATTCTAAGTGCATTTGTGCACTTACTATAAAAAGAAGAAGCACATTTCCACATTCTCAATGCTGCAGTTGTAGGCTGCTCTTTATAAATGCAGGCGACATCTACGGTAACTGCCATCTCTAAGCTACTGTGAAGCTAGAAGTCAAAAGGGGTTTGCACAATTTCCTTTGGAATTTAAAACAATTCATTGTGCCTCCGTTCTAAACATTCTAAAGCTCAATCCTGTGCATGTTTACTTGAACTACGCTTACTGGGTTCAGCAAGGCTTACTGCCAAGTGCATAGGATTGCAGCCAACACAACATAATCTTATACAAGTCTACTTAGAAGTAAGCCCCACTGACTCCAATGGGACATTCCCCAGAAGGAGAGTGTGCTCCCTGAAGCATCTGATGGGCCACTGTGAGATACAGCAAGCTGGACTAGATGGGTCATTGGCCTGGTCCAGCAGGGCTCTTCGTATGTTTATTTGCAGTGCACTCTTATACATGTCTTATACTCTTATATACTCTTATACTCCCCTGGGGGCTGGGGATAAGAATAGGCTCTCAGTTTGGCTGTACTTGTCGTGAGAGGCGACTAAACAGCCACCGGGTAGATGGGACTCATCAGCCTGGGAAGGCAGCTCATCTGAGAGAAGGAAAACTCTGATCCCAAACCTCCACTGCCTTGTGGCTACACCCAGTTATGGAAAAGGCTTCAGGAGTCAACCTCGAGGCAAAATCCGGAGCCGGAGTCCCTGAGGCAGTTCGTGGCTGAACACAGTCACGTTCTGGCAACTCCTGCGACGCCGCTGGAACCAACCGTATTGGCCTCTGCCTTTCCATTGGACCATTTCAGCCACGTGGAGAGGGGGGATTTGCTGCATGGGTAACAGCCTATCCTCCATACCTACTTTACCCAGGCTTCGCGCACTGGAGAGGACACTCTGTTCCAGAGCCACCATTCAGAGCGTGACACCATAGTCTTCCGAGACTGAAGGATGCCAACAACCTTATACATGTCTACTTGGAAATAAGGCCCACTATGCCCAATTAGCCCTACTCCTAGTGTGTGCACCAGCAACATGTGGTGTGGGGGTTGGAAGGTGAGGCAGCGGACACCCCCCCCCCAGGGTTCTTTGTAAAGCACTGCCTCCGCTGCCAAAGCTGTGAGTGCACAAGCACAACCACAAGCTCTGAGTGGCTGGAGTGTGTGGGTTGTAAGTGTCTGTACGATCATAGCTGTGGGGGTGGTGGCACTTTTCAAAGAACTGTGAGCAGTGAGCGTTGCTGCCTCACCTTCCACCACTAGACCAATACTCTCTGGTGTGCACAGGATTGCAGCCTGGGCTTTGACCCCATTCTTCAAAGGGTTGATGCAGAATGATCAAGATTTGAAATTCTAACCACACATGGTGTTGTGAAGCTGAAAGTTCTGTCGGAAACCTCTCTGACAATTAAAAATACACTGGATTTTTTAAAAGGAAAGAAATAACTCTGACAGAGGGAAAATTCTTAAAAGTTAATGGGGGGGCTGCTGGAGGGGGAGATGGAGCTGTTTCTGGCTTTTATTCCTTCTCTTATTTAGCTTGTTTCTATTTCCCCTTCCCCCAACCCCTTTTTATCTGCATCCTTGTGCTGGCCACAAGGTGCAGAGTGGGTAGCGTTTGCTGCTCAAGACAGTCCTTGATGCAGTGGTTTTTAATCTTTTTGACAACTGACACCATGCTGCTGGTGGGGGGGCTCACATCCCCTAATGGCCCTACTAATAAATGACCCTCCCCCAAACTCCTATGGCACATCTGCAGACTATACGCGGCACACCAGTGTGCCACAGCACAGTGGTGGAAAATGACTGCCTTGGACTTGCTGATCAGCTTAGGGAGAAGCCACATTTTTCAGGTGGGAGGAATTTGCTGTAGCTGCACCCTGGGCCAGCTCTTTCAAGAGTTGCCCTCATAGCTTGTGAACAGGGTGAACTAATAGGCTACAAGGGAGTTTCATGTGGGAGGGTCCAGAGATTGCACGTGCATGTGCGCAGAGCTCTAAGAAGCATGGACAACATGAAGAATGAGTAAACCAAGGTAGTAAGCATAGCAAAATAAGTGCTATGCTTGTTTCAAATGCAAGCTAGTCTCCCTACTGGAGACTAGAAAACAAGATCTTGGCAGTGGACAGTTCGTTACAAAGATGCTATTGTCAGGAATGTTTTGGTTTCTTGGACCATGGCCTTGCTGTGAAGGACTTCTGGCAAGAAATGGGATGCACTTCACCAGGACTGGGAAGAACATGTTTGGCAAAATCTTTGCAAGTCTCATCAGGAGGACTAAATACAAAAGAGACGGGAGAACAAAACATGAACCTAATATAAAGACTAGCACTAGAGACAAGAGGGCGAGAGACAAAGGAAGAAACAGGCTTGGTGAGGGGCTGATCAGGGGTGTGCAAGAAACCATATCGTGAAACCGAATAGGAGAAGATACTTGTGGTCTCTGATATCTATATACTGTATGGGAAGTAGACAGGGCAAACTTGAATCCTAATACAGGAAGGTAAATACAACGAAAGGGAAGGAAACTTGGTGGACCCATGTGTAGAATGTGGGACTGGAAGGTTAAAAGGGGATGCTGTAGTTGCTGCATTGAACAGCAGGTTAGACTGGAAAACCTCTAAGGCAGGGGTGCTCACACTTTTTGGCTCGAGAGCTACTTTGAAACCCAGCAAGGCCCGGAGATCTACCAGAGTTTTTTTACAATGTTTGCACCATCATAACATAAAACATTTACGTGTACAATGTATGTTGGTGTACCTTGCATAACCGAATGAGCCAATATTGCACAACACAACATAATTAATTATAAACATTTTTTGTAATTACTTGAGTTTACTTTGATGACTTGCACTGAAGTGAATCAGCCGAGGATGCATAGTCCGGACAGTAGCTGCTGACAGCCAGCCTCAAGCACACTTCCAAATGTTCATCAGTCATGGTGGAACGGTACTTGGACTTAAAGATCTTCATGTAGGAAAAGGCTGACTCACATAAATAAGTGGAGCCCTTCCTGCCTCCAGTGCTCTTATATCCCTGAGGGCCCTATTGCCTTCAAGTGGCTGCAACTGTGCAGCATACTTGGCTGGATGCCCAGGCCTTACCCTTAAAGGGGCCACTGCTGACACCACATCTACCTCCTCACCAGATCTTCCTCGATTCCAATACAAGTGGGGGGGGGGGAGCAGATCTCTATACAGACCAGTGCAAAAACAGGGGAAAGGTGTGGGGGAGGGAAGATCTCTATATAGACATCACAGCAAGTCTAGTGCAAAACCCCTTGCACACAGAAATCACAGCAAGTCTAGTGCAAAACCCCTTGCACACAGAACCAACAGATGGAAGTGGGGGGGGCAGATCTCCATACATACCAGTGCAAAAACAGGGAAAAGGTGTGGGGGAGGGAATACCTCTATATAGACATCACAGCAAGACCAGTGCAAAACCCCTTGCACACAGAACCAACAGATGGAAGTTGGGGGGGGGGCAGATCTCCATACATACCAGTGCAAAAACAGGGGAAAGGTGTGGGGCAGGGAAGATCTCTATATAGACATCACAGCAAGACCAGTGCAAAACCCCTTGCACACAGAACCAACAGATGGAAGTTGGGGGGGGCAGATCTCCATACATACCAGTGCAAAAACAGGGGAAAGGTAAGTCAGCCCCAGTAGAATCAACGAGGCTCACTCCCAGGGATGCGTGGACGGGAGAGAAGCCTGCCAGTGGCTCCTCTCCAGGTCTACTCATGAGTCAGCCCCAGAAGAGTCAAGGGAGCTCACTCCCAGGGATGCGTGGATGGGAGAGAAGCCTGCGATCGACTCATTTTGCCTCGAGATCGACCAGTAGATCGCGATCAACGTATTGAGCACCCCTGCTCTAAGGTCTCCTCCATCTCTAGTATTCTATTATTCTATGAAATATCAATGTTATGTGCTCATTTAATTCTACTTTTTTGATCCTGTAAAATTTGCAAGCATTTTTTTTAATCTGTGGAGATACTGTAAATAGTATCCTAGTCTTCCCCTCCCCCTCCACAGTGCCATCTCTCTCTCTCTCTCTCTCTCTCTCTCTCTCTCTCTCACACACACACACACACACACACACACACACACACACACACACAAAAGCTACCTTCTCCAGGAGCAGACTTCATTTTACCAGATAGCAATAGCAGAGATGTCTTGCTTAGAGGTAGGGTTAGAATTACATCTTTCCCCCATTCTGTATTACTATTCATAAAACACTAAGAAAAGCATTTTTTATATTTGTATACATGATTACATTCAGATTTGCTTTTTGTAGTGTTTTACTGATGCGTGCATGCAGTCCTTGCCCTCTTGTAAAACACCCTACAGAAAGAAGGTTGAGGCAACCAAAATATACCATCCCATCAAGATTGCTTGTTAGGGTTTTTATCCTGCAGTAATGTAGGGAATGAGCAGACAAAAATTAACTGAACAGACTCAGAGTTGTCAGCAAACTGTGCAGCACACAGTTTTATGTCTGTACAACATTTTGAAATGTGAAAAAACCAGCACTGGAGGATCCCAAATACATCATTTCTTTGGGATACAGCGTCAAGCAGTCTGCAACTTCAAAATCCTGGGGGGAAATCAGTGGGGAGAATTTTGACACCCATTCTAAGGAGAGGTAATAGAAAGATACAAAACTGAGTGTTGTCCTAACACAAACCTAGATCTTCTTGCTAAGCTTTGAGCAAAATTGACCAGTAGTGCCAAGTATGAAACTGGCATCCACCATACATCCACCATCCATCAAGGGTTTTTCTGCTGAATCAGAGCCCAGTCCTGAGTTCGGCGCTCCGGCTTCCCGCCAGCGCGCACTGTCACAAACGTGCTGTAAGGTATGTCTGCGAGGCTTACCACCGGGCCAGTGCCCGTGGTAGCCCAGTGCTGGGCTAGCGCCAGGTGGGCACCCGTCCTCCGCTGCTCAGCGGTTGCACAGACCATGGAGCCATGGCATGGTAAGCAGCAGTGAGGAGGAGGGCGGGGAGGAGGCGTTCCAGGGCAGGGGAGGCAGGCAGAGGGTAGAGAGAGGGCAGGGAGGAGGCAGGGAAACGGGAGGTGGGGAGAGGGCGGGCAGGAGGCATGCCGGGGGAAGGGAGGGAGGTGGGTCCAGTGGAGCTCCGCTCCACCAGATCCAAGGCGCTCGTGTGAGGCTTGGCGCCCTACCTGAACACCTTTACCTTACCGCCGACCTTTTGATCAGTGGTAACGTGAGTAGCCCCATTGCAGGGCTGCTTCCTTTACCCAGGAGAAGGGGACAAAAGTCCCCTTCTCCTGAAGTACCACCTGCAGTAGCCCGGGGCGCACAGGATCCGCTGGCAGCCATTTCCAGCGCCGCTGAAGCTGCACGCCCCGGGCAGCTCAGGATTGGGCTGTCAAGCAGCTCTTCCAAGGCTTCTAGAGATGTGACATGTTGGAACAGTGACATCATGTGAGCAGAGCCATCCTGTCGGCAGGCGTCGGCATATGTGATAATCCCCACCAGTAGAAGAAACTATAACCTATTTTGTTAGTTTAAAGCAGCAATTTTCAACCTTTTTCATCTCACAGCACATGGACAAGGTGCTAAAATTGTCAGGTGCACCATCGGTTTTTGACAACTGGCAAGGCACACTGCACTGCTGGTGGGGGGCTCACATCCCCCAATGGCCCTATTAAAAATGACACCCCCCAAAACTCCCATGGCACACCTGTGGACCATTCGTGGCACACCAATGCACCATTCGTGGCACACCAATGTACCATGGCACACTGGTTGAAAATCGCTGGTTTAAATCGCACCCTCCTACTTGGATAAGACTGCTGTTTAGTTTCTTTGTCCTGTCTTCTTGTTCTGCCTGTGTAACAATGGCTGCAGTTCTTTTGCTGTTGCAGTGATGTTCTTAACAAAACTCAGCTTTGCTGTGTACGGGACTGACTGGTTTCTTCAGCCTTGCCAACAGATTATGGGCCCGAGCCCAGACACAATTCAGACCGGACAAGAAAGAGCTCAAGACAAGCTGTGACCAAATAGAAGAGACCCAAGTAGAAGAGTGTTAGGCACACCTAACAATCCACAGAAGAAAGGTAGCTAACAGTTCAGAGGCCAAGTATGCCATAAACAATGAAAATTGTCAGCTGTGGAAGTTTAAAGTAGAAATGCTTCTTTCCAAAGATGATCCCTGGGATGGGTTGAAACAGCTGATAACCCTGTGGAATGGGACAAATACAGACAGGCAAAAGAAGCTATACCTTTGCTACTGAAAGATCAACTGCTCATTCATGTGAGAAAGCAAGAAAGTGCAAAAGGTGCAAGGAATGCTCTCCAGAAAGTGCATGAAGGCTCGGGCCTTAACAGCAAACTGTTCTTGCTACACAAGCTATAAATCTATATAGGATGAGACCTGGCAAAGGGCAGGAGATGCAGAAACACATAAATGCCACATTAAAAACTGTGGAACAGTTGTGTGGGCTTGGAGAAGAAATGAAAGACCATCATGTAGGGGCACTATTCCTGTGCAGTCTCCCAGACTCCTACAGCACTCTCATCAATGCTCTTGTGACCAGGCTGGGGTCAGAGGTGACAGTGGAGTACGTTAAAAGCAAACTGATGGATCAGGAGCAGAAAGAAAATTTGTATGAAATGGGTTTGACACCCCTGGTCAGTGCTAACCTACCTGGGACTTAGGGACAGACCAGATAGAGCAAAGCAACAGAGATCAGGCAGAGATCAATGCATGTGAACACTGTCCAAGAGGCTGTCCTACAACGCCAAAAGAGAAAATCTACCTGTACCTTCATCCTGCACTAAGCAAGGTCACCTTAAAATTGTTTATCTGAAGAAATGGTTGCAGATGTGCTCACTGAGCCAATACCAAGAAAGGAACATGGCATCTTTTTGAAGCAAAATAAGTTGGGCTGCAATCTTAAGCATACTTTACTGGAAGTAAGTCCCACTGAACAGAATGGGGCTTACTTCTGAGTAGGCGTGCCTAGGATTACACTGTTAGTGGAGTAGCACACATGCTGTCATGAAGGGGTGTTGGAAGAGTGACTGCATGTGAACAGAGCTACTATACCAGTTCCTTTTTGTTGTTCTATTCTGCATGCATAACAATGGCTGTAGTTCTTTCATTGTGGCACTAAAGTTTTTAACAAAACTCAGTTTTGCTGTGCATGGTGTTGATTCCCTCAGCAATGCTAACATGGCAGAGGCAGCCTTTATGGTAGGAGCATTTAAAAGGATGTGAAGTATTTTGGAGTGGCTTAATGACTAACAGTGCTAATTATTATTATTTAGTAGCTAGAGCTCTAACAAATGAGATGGTTGGGGAAGGAAGAAAGCAGAGTAAGGGCGCAACCCTAAAGGGCCCCCGCCGGCCCAGCGCTCAGTGTCACAAACATGCCGTAAGGCATGCCTGTGACACTGCTGGGCGAGTGCCAGTGCGGAGCCAGCATGAGCCCACACTGAACTAGTGCTGGGCAGAGGAAGGTGAACATTGCCTGGAGCTCCGGGTGATGGAGTGGTAAGTTGAGGCAGGGAGGAGGCGTTCCAGGAGAGGAGGAGGGCAAGAGGAAGGTGGGGCGGGGGAGGGAGTGGGGTGGGAGGGGGCAGAGATGATAGCAGGGTCTGCCACTATATCCTAATCCCCCTCCTGGCTTGGGAGACCCAGTATGGGTCTCCTTGAATCTGTGCCCGCTCAATAGCAGGTGCAGATCTGAGCCATCAGGTCCACCTGGGTGTTACATTGGGTAAGGATGCGTAAGCACCCTTACCTTGAGTTGGCCTGGCACTGCTTCCCAGCCTCATGGGATGCAGCAGTTTTGGCACCAGTGCAGTCCTGGACTCTGGGAAGCACAAGACTGGGCTGCCCATCATTGCACAATACACTCTTTGGAATTGGGAAGGCAAAGGGTGGGAATTTCTTCCCCTCCTTGCTAAAGAGTCAGGTAAACTACCTCTGCATTCCTGCTGCTGAAGGCCAATGGCAGAGGAAGTCAGTTACCTACAGGAAGCCCACAAGTAGGGCAGGAAGGCATCTGGCTGGCCTTTGTGTATAATAGGATGTTGGATAACTTGTGAACCTGAACCACTCTTGAGCCACCCCAAGTCATCTTTTTTTCTCAACTGAAAGAAACAAAACACAACCCTTTGGCCTTTTCTCAGAGGGAACCTGCTCCAACCTCTTCATTATATTGATGGCCCCTTTCTTTACCCTTTCCCAGTTCTATCAGTGGTGGCTGAGACACCCACTGTCAAGATCGGAGAGAAATCTTCGCCTTGTAATTACTATGCCTCCAGGTTCAAGTTTGAGCTAAGACAATTATTTTCCATTACACTGAAGGATTAATTAAGTTCACAGAGCTAGAAGGATTGAGCTGAATTCAGTGTCATGGTGTTCCTCTTCTGCGTATTTAAGCTTTACAGAGAATTGTCACAGACCCTGCTTTTTCCATTTCATGGCCTTTTGGCCTTTCTGCTTTTGCTCCCCCCGTTTTCTCTATATCCATGGTGTTACTGTGAGGTTGGATGGACAGTTTCATTGATATACCTGCCAACCTAGGGTAACGCATCATACATTTGATAAAGTGGACTGTAGTCCACAAAAGCTTATGCCACAATAAAAGTTTTACAGCCCAATATTGGGCTGCCTCCTTGGAAGAACTAGTGTTGCCATAAGGCAGCCATAAAGCCCGCTCCGGCAGCACATACTGGCTTAAAGAATGGATATTGTTGCAAAACAAAAAATTGTTGAAGTTAGAAGGATATGATTTAAGATTTGGTTGGCATGGATATCTTTGGTATGATAAGTTGAAAGTGAATATGGAATTCAAGAATCATTATGTTAGACATGCACTGTGGAAGATATGGAATCGTTATAAGAAAAGGTTTACAACAAAATTCCACTCTTAGCTTCACCACAAGAAGCACATTTTGGTTTGGGAACTGTACCAGGAGATAAATGGTTATTGTATAAGAACTTATTGAAATGTAATCAAGGTCAATGTATTTTGAAGTCTAGAGAGGAATTGATTGTAGAGGGTTTTGACTGCCAATGGTTTATGTATTTACAATTATTAGAAAGATTTAAAATTGATAAAAAATTATATGGTTTTGAAGAGGGAGAGACAATATTGGAGAAACAATTAAGATCAGATGAGCAGGTAATATCTAAAATATATAAATTGCTTTTGAAGTTTGAAACAGAAGATGAACAGGTTAAGGAATGCATGATCCAGTGGGCAAAAAATGTGGGCTATGAACTTTCAATGGACAAATGGGAGAAATTATGGATAAAACAGACAAAATTTACTTTGAATGTTAACATTAAGGAAAATATATATAAGATGATTTATCGTTGGTATGTGACACCAAATAAATTAGGCAAAATGTATGAAACTATGTCCAATAGTTGTTGGAAATGTAAGAAACAAGAGGGAACATTTTACCACATGTGGTGGACGTGTTCAAAAGTTAAAAAATATTGGTCACAAATTCACGCACAGATACAGTTGATCTTAAAAACAAATATACAATTGAAGCCAGAAGTATTTTTATTGGGTATGACAGATGAGTATGTGGAAAGAAAAAATGAAGTTTTATTTTTGTATATGATAAGCGCTGCCAGAATACTTTATGCTCAAAATTGGAAGACTATGAATATACCTTCGGTGGAGGAATGGTGGATAAGACTTATGGATTATGTGGAGATGGATAAATTAACAATTTTGCTAAGGGAGAATTCAACAGAAAACTTTTTGAAGAATTGGAGTCCAGTTATTGATTTTTTGAATCAGAGAGAGGATGGGGATTTGAGGTATTTTGGATTTGAAGATTGATTTTGAAGTATTAGTGGTATAGATTAATATTTGTTAATGTTTGGACTGTATGTATTTGGATTATAAGTATGGGAATGTTTTGGCTTCGCTCGTGCTGCTTTATTAGAATTTTGTTTATGTATGTATTTGTTTTTCTATTTTATGTTTATTATAGTTAAATAAATAAATAAACAACCAAAAAAAAAAGTTTTACAGCCCAATATTGGGCTGCCTCCCTGGAAGAACTAGTGTTGCCATAAGGCAGCCATAAAGCCCGCTCCGGCAGCACATACTGCTGGAGCTCCAGCGGAAAAGCCCGAGTCCTCCCATGCATGTCATCGCCATGCTGGCCGCCCGCTGGAGCACGTTAACCAACGCAGGAGGCAGGAGGGATGGGGGAGGGCAGAACTGAGTTGGGAAGGGGGAGGAATGGGGGGGGGAGACTGAAGGGCGGGTGGACCCGGCACGCCAGATCCTGTCCTCCTTTTCTGCAGCCTGCCTGCCTCCTTTCTCTCCTTGGACTTGTACCAGCTAAACCAGGGGTGTCCAAAGTTTTTGGCAGGAGGACCACATCGTCTCTCTGACACTGTGTCGGGGGCTGGGGGAAAAAAAGAATTAATTTACATTTAAAATTTGAATACATTTACATAAGTTTACATAAATGAATATATTAAAGATGAACTTATATGAATGAATGAAGAAGACCTTATGCCACAATAAAAGTCCTATATAAGGCCTTGCACAAAGCAAGGCTGGCCTTTCCTTTGCTGCCGCTACTGCATCACAGACATGAAACAGCAAGAAGTGGAGGGAGCTCTCATCCCACAGCTCATGTAAGAGGTCAAGCAGTCACCCTCACGCTGCGAGCAGTTGCGTTGGGCCAGTGCGGGCTCCAACAAATCTCTGGAGGGCCAGAGGCTCATTGGAGACTGGGGGCTTCTTGAGGGCCGCATTGAGAGGCCTCAAGGGCCACATGTGGCCCCAGGGCCGGGGTTTGGGCACCCCTGAGCTAAACAGCTGGTGCAATTCCAAGGAGATTCATCGCAGGGCAGGAGGCTTACAGAGGACAAAGGGTATTTAAATCTCCCCCCCCCCTTGAAGACTTCCACTCCCCGCCCATGCTGGATATAGCATGTGTCTTTTCAATGCAGCTACACCAGCAGGGGTGGGGAGGATAAGATTGGGCTATTAGTCATTAACCTGCCACAAGATTCTTTGTTGTTGGCTGTCATTTGTCGCTAATGGTGATTGCTTTCAAGCCCTGCTTGTGGGTCACTCATTGAGGCATCTAGTTGGTCACTGCTGGAAACAAAACGATTGACCCAATTTGGTTTGATCTAACAGAGCCTCTCTTGGTGTCCTGAAGTACTTCACTTTCTCCAATGTGTCTCCCCCCCCCCCCAATCGCTGATTTAGCCCTCTCAGATCAAAAGCACCCAGGCACCAATACACTGCGAGGTGAAATCCGCCCCACAGCCTGTAAATATAATACTACCAATAAATAAAACTTACATTTTGAACATTGGAATTTTTCCTTAGAATTAAATTTCCTCATTAGCCCCAGAAAGTTTAAAGACCTTCAGCCTGCCCCCAAATGGAACATGAGTGTGAGGATTGGCTTTAGTTTGGTGACAGAGCACCTGCTTTCTAAGCAGAGGATCCCAGGTTAATCCTTGGTCTCTCCAGTTAAAAGGATCTGGAAAATCCCCCTCCCCCATGATGGCAAAGCTGATTTCTTTCTCTCTCTCTCTCTCTGCCTGAAATCTCAGAGATCCTGCCAGTCAGTGTAGACCGTCTAGGGCCAAATGAACCAAACTCAGTATAATAAGGCAACTTTATGCAGTGGCATTGCTAGGAGGGCGCGGGAGGTGCAGACCACACCGGGTGACACTCATGGGTGTGTGTGTGTGTGTGTGTGAAGCGCACTAGTGACCAAAATTGCTAAACTCGTGGTTTGTAGGACTAATACTATCATGTTGTATACCATTCAATGCATAATTTGCAAAATTTGTAATGAAAAAAACCAGAGTGAAATATCTCCATTCTATCAAAAGTTATGGCCAAAAAACCAGAAAACAAAAATGCAACTGTCTTATATAACAAAACTTATAATAAGAGTTAACGTTTCCTTAACTCAGAATGGATCAATGACACTGATTGTTCGAAGAACCATTGAAATGCTTTTATGACACAGCATGGAACCAATAAGGTGTTAGTAGGTGACACCCTGGGTGGGGGGTGACACCACCAGTGACCAAAATCACAATTTGTAGGACTAATACCATGCTATATACCATTTGATGTGTAATTTACAACAGAATGCAAAGAAAAATTCCACATTGAAATATCTGTATTCTATCAAAAGATAGAGCCAAAAAACCAGCAGGGTGGGGCAATAGTACATCACCACACCCACCACCAGGGTCATTGCCCCGCCCACGACATGGGAGGAGGTCCATCATGGGGGTGACGCACTGGCCTCCCACAGCGAGTGACACAAACCCTAGTCATGCCACTGCTTTATGTTAGGAAGAAGGGTCACTGAGTGTACATCGGGCATGCTAAAAACACTAGATTTAATCTCTGGCAGCAGCATCTCCAGGTAGGCTTGGGAATTTCTAGTATCTCTATAGGGCAGTCTTCCCAAGCTGTGGGTTGCAACCCACCAGTGGGTCGCAATCCAATGTGCAGTGGGTCACAACCTGATGCTCAATTATTCACTGGCAAAGCCTTTCTGGGAGCCTAGGGAAGCTACTTCTAGGTTGCGCTGGGCCAGCAGCCCACTCCATTGTCCTTCATGAGTCCAGAAGCCTCTCAGAAGCAACTGGAAGATGCAGGTGCAAACTGGAAGTAAATCAGAAGTTGTCATGCTCAAAAGATTGGGAACCACTACTCCAGGCGATCAGGGAGGGCTGCCAGGTCAGTGCAGACAATACTGAGCTAGATGGATCAAGGAACCGACTTAGGAAAAGGCCGCTTCTTCCATTCTTCAGTATTTTTTAACAATAATAATAATAATAATAAGCCTCTTGACTTGGGCTGCAATGCTATGCAGAGTGTGACCCACTAGACTCAATGAGACTTACTTCTGAGTAGACATGCATAGGATTGCACTGTTGAGCATCTCCAACATCCCAGTAAGAGCTCAGTTATGACTTAGGAATAACTTCCCCCCTGTTCAGAGATGTATGTTATGTATCACCTTGGGGGACGACAACGACACTCTTATCCATCTCTGTTTCCAGTGCACAGGAACAGATAAACAGTGATGCACTAATTAACATCTGTTTTTATGTCTTAAGTGGGATTTTTGGTATATTGAATTCCAATGTTACCTTTGCAAAGGACAAGTTGGAATACAGCAGCATTCCCTTCCTCCTTGGATTTTCCTGAATTTTTTATCCAGGAGAAAGTGATCCTTAGATATCAAACCGATCGCTGGTGTTTTTGTGGCTTTCCAGCTCATGACTATTTTTTTCTCGTTTTCAAAATTAAAAATTCTGGCACCTGGACAGCAAAGCCCACAGGACAGAGGGTTGAAGCCAGTGTATGGAGTTAGAGAGATCGGATTTCTATTATTTCCTTTTCTGTAGGTCCACAGTAGGGCAATCTAGTGTCAATATGGTGAAGTGGTAAGAGCAGCAGATTGACACTAGAAAGACAGGGTGGGTCCACATCTCTGGTCATGAAGTGCGCTAAGTAAGCTTGCGCTAGTTGCACATGCTTCCAACATAACCTACTTCACAGGGTTGCTGTGAAGACAAAATAGAAGTGGAGGAAACTTGTTTGCTGCCCTGAGCAACTTAGAAGGATGATGGGATAAAATGCAATAAACTGTTTTAAATAAGAAGGAAATAGAAAAGAGGGCACATATAGATCAATGTGAAGAAGCAGAGTGTATTGGGCATAGGGCACCAGTTCGAAGGTGTGAGTTTACTTTTGTTTTTGGTAAATTTAGTTTTATGTTTTAATTATTTTACATTGTATCTTTGTACTCACTTTTTAGTTCTTTTCTCAAAGTGCCTTGGATATCATTTGACAGAAAGAGAGGGGATGAATCTTCGGAATGCATTACATAGTAATCACAGGGAACCATAGATGGAAATAATTCTGGGGTGTTTCACAAATGTCTCACTTTTGACCTTGCCTCTGTAATATGAAGACCTGAAAACCTCCAAAGGCCTGAATCAGGCACCAGTTTCGACATGGTATGCCATACACAAAATGTCTGACCTGCCACCTAATTAAAGGTAATCAATCAATATGAACGATTGCTGATACAGGGAAGAACATCTTTTAGATGACACATGCACATGTCATAGCAGACCCCATCTTAGAAGAGGCATTCCGTTCTGTGTGTGCAGAATGCCTCTTCTATGGCAGGAGGGAATGCCTCTATTTGACGGAAAAGGAGGAATACAGAAGATGGTATCTATCTATATATATCTATATATTGTATATATCTATGTATACATATTGTATATAGATAGTATACAAAAGACATTCTCTCTGATAAGAGGAATGCCTCCTAGGGTGGTACCAGGCACTCACTATTGTTCCATGATAATACATGTATGTGTTCCAGCAGGCACCATCTTAAAAGGGATGGGGTGTGAGCAAGAAAGACACAGGTCAAGGGCATCTGCCAAAATGGCCTCTGATACAGAAAAGCTGGTGCCACAATATAACTATCAATCTTTAGGTGTTGCAAGACTCTTTGTTAATTCAGATTCTCAGCAAAACCCTCCAGTGAAAACCTTTGCAGCCAGGAAAGAAAGTGGTAGATTGTGGCACGGAGAAAAGGGGATATTATCTCCTCTTCAAAGAGCCAACACAGAAAAGGGCCAATTTTGGAAGATGCATCAGAATTCTGTGCAGAGGGTGCTTTTGACGAAGGAAGCATGCAACGAGGACCAAAAGAAGAGGAAGGAATGAGAAACTTAATGAAAAACAGAGTGCGGAAAAAAGACCCAAAGACAAAAAGGTATGGAGAGACCCAAACAATTTAAACTCCAAGCAATGTGAAAAGTGGAATTTAGGATCGCTGCTTCCTTCAAACCAGGAGCTTCTCCTTGCCCAGGCTGGGTCAAAAAACCCATAACCCTCTTCCCCCCTCCATCTGTTTTCCCCTCCACCATATCTTCAGTCTAAAACAGAGTCCTCCTTTCCCAAACAGGGGTGTGTGTGAACCTTTGAAAGTATGGCTTGGAACCTTTCAGGACAACACATAGGGGAAAGAGATGCCACCATGAAACACAAGGGAGGGTGTGGGAGAATGGCATTACAGGTGGAGCCCATTTATCCGCAGCAAGTCATGGAAAGGAAAGTTAGCTCCTTTCCATGACTTGCTGCGATTAACAAAAAACGAGTTGTGCTAAATTCCATATAGTTACGCAAATACACTGCAGCCTGACACTTCCGGATGGAAGGAAACTAAGGCAGCTGTTGTCAGTCCCCTCCCCTCCGCTTCGTACTCAGCCCTCCCCATTGCCAGCTGTCCCGTTGAGCTTTTAAGAGTCCAGCCCTATGCTTTTCTACTCAGAAGTAAGCCCCATTGTAGTCAATGGGGTTTACTCCCAGGAAAGTGTGGAGAGGATTGTAGGCAATATCTCATGCTTTGCTTGGTGGGAAGGCTTGCTTGTGTCGGTGATAGCCTGCACCATGGGAGGGGGGTTTTGTTTGTGTCAATGATTGCCTGCACCATCTCAATGAGAGGGGGGGAATTTGACAAACACTCCCTGGGTTTTTTAAAGCAATCCCCTCTGTTGCTACCACACCTGCCCTGTCTGTGTGAGAGAGAGAGAGACAGAGAAAGAGAGCGCTCCACCTTCCTGCACGTGTTCTGGCTACAGAGATTTTGGGGGGGCCCCTTCCCCTCTTCAGCTGGCTCAGGGGCTCCAGGAGTGTTACTGTTCCTTTGCAAGGAGAGCCTCTTCCAGGGCTCTAGGGCTATTTCCCTGCCTGGGCGAGGCAGCTGCCTGGAAAAGGATCTAGACAACAGCGCAGGGCAAAGGAGGCAAAGGTGTGTGTGACTTTCAGTTCCCCCACCCCATTCTCATTGAGACAAATTGCAGATAAAAAAATCAGTGGATAAATAGGCTGCACCTGTATTTTTGTCCTGGAACAGGAATGCTACAAAATCTGTACCTATCTAGGTTAAATACATACATAAAAAAGATCATGAAGGATTCATTTATTGGCAATGTGCACCCACATGTCGTCCTCTACAAGACTTAAGTGAAATGAATCATGGCTTTACATATTGTAGGAGCTCCAGCTGAAACTCTGAATCTTTGCTCAGAATAATATGGAACAAATTCAGGGAGAAGAAATGATGGACAAATCCACTCCCCCTGCAGTGCAATAGCATAAGCTGTGGGTCTTGATGAGTAGCTTCCTTCTCACCTAGCTCTCAGCCTGAATGGTACAATATGAGATATCACTGTGTGAACAATATTTGTTGAAAAACAGTATATAGATACAGGTGTGTATCACTTCGCAATGTTCCAACCAGTGACGGACTGCATATACAACAGTCCGTTGTTGGTTCATTGTACAGTAGTTGAAAACTCCTTACCTTTGGGGGTTGTCATTAGGAGGCACCAGAGCCCTCTTCTGGGTCATGCCAGGCCTCCACGGTCCTTGGAATGGTAGGCAGAAGCCTCCAAAAGACAATACTTTCACTTTGCTTCTAAAAACCAGAAGTAGCTTTGGACAATTCTGCAGGCTATTCTGAGACCCATGGAGGCCAAGTGTGAGCTGGGAGAGGCCTCTGGGGTCTTCTAATGACAACACCAACACTACCAGTACAACACCACCAACACAAAGGTAAGGATTTTGCATAATGACAAAATCACTTCATGACGGGGTTCGGAGAACATATTCCCATTGTTATGTGATACATACCTGTATTCTTAATAAAAATAAGACCTGCAAATTGAAATACAATGCATTTGGGGAAAGAAAACAGCCACCCCACTTGTCATTGGTGGACCAGGTGCAATCCCCAAGACCAGAGGTTCTCAAACCGGGGCATCACAGTGCCCCAGTCTTAGAAACCCTGCCTCTGGCCCCTTAAGGGGCAGGGAAAGGAAGGGGCAGCAATGTGATCCCCAGGATCACGCAGCTGCTAGGGACAAAGGGAGGTTCCCTACTTACCTACAGCCAGCTCCAGCTTCCTGGAGGGTCCCAGGAGCCTGCAGACCCCTCTGCAGGGCTCCCCAAGCCTCTAAATGTCTGGGGAAAGTTAAAAAGAAAAAAAAAACACTTTCGGTTTTGCAATGAAAACAGGAAGTGGGTGGTTTTTGTTTTTTTTTACTTTTTACAGAATGAATATGGTACTATACAGAAGCTCTTTATCTGGCCGCGTGATAATTGGGGTCTCTTAGTGCCATCCTTTCAGCAATGCTGCTTCTGCTGAGGGAGGGAAAGATGAAGAAGGTCTCAGAAGGCAAGGAATGCCTTGCAGGAAGGGACAGACCAAAAGGGGTGAGAAAGGGAAAAGAGAGGTACTGCCGAGGTTTTAGGAAAGCGCAGTTATCATGTAGGCGGCCCTTTCAGCAGCACCATTTCTGCCAAGACATCACTTAGCAGAGCACCTGAGCTGCAATTGCAAAGCCATCCCTCAGCAGAAGCAGCGCTGCTGAAAGGGCACCCCATGTGACAACTGGGATCTCCCATATCTTGAACATTTCTTGAAAATATGATCAAGATTTGCATATTTTCTCTTCTGTCATTTGCAGCCAATGAGCTTCTGTGTGAGAACCAAGTGCTTATTTCTGGCCATCATCTGCTTAATGATGTCATTTTCTGCTTAATGATGTCACTTCCGTCCCCCCAGCAGGTGCCACGAATGAATGCTATTTGGTCCACTGGATGAAATGAATCTGACACCCCTGGTTTGAACATTTATTTTGTCTCCACCAGCAGACGTGGCCGTGGCCAAACAGGAGAAAATAAGATTGGGACAGGATGAAGTCTAACTGCTGCATCTTCTGCAGTTTGGACACATGTTTGAAAGTCTTATAAATCATCCAGTCGTTCTCTCGCAAAGGGAATGAATGGCAGCTGGCCAAAATCAGCTCCCTCCCACAATCCACAATTCAAAATTTAACTGACCATTGCATGCGTAATCGTGGAGTTAATTCCTGAACATGGGGGATTCCCTGCCCTCCTTGGAGTTTCAGCTCAGCCCCCATTCACTCATTTTGCAGAGAGAAGAAAGAAGTTGCCTAGCAACTGTGCAACATGGTCTGTCCCCCCGTACCTTCAGATGCACAACTGCAGCCAAGATGAATTTCGAGAATATGACCAATCCTACCTAAATCGCCATGTGGCGCCGGCACAGCTTCCAGTAAATCCTGATGGGGATTTTCAGCTGCTTGATGTCTCCTCAGGGCAAGGGGACATTTACTCCTTGCCACAGAGTAAGCCCGCTAAGTGCCAGAAGTGCTATGGGGCAATGTGGATCTGTGCCCGCTCAATAGCTGGTGCAAGTCCACGTTACCGCATGAAGGTGGGACAGGCCCAGGAAGGGGCTGGGGATCTGGCATGTGCCACCGCTGCTGATCCCACCCCCCTCCAATGAACCTGATCCACTGTCCTCAACCCTGTCACTACCCCATTCTGTCCACTTCTTCCCCAGTTCTGCCCACCTTTGCCCCATTCAATCTCTCTCCCTCCCTCCAACCCCCTGCACCGGCTCTCCTCCTCCTTATCTTCTTCCTGCTCCTCCTCACCTCTCGGACCCCATGGCTAAGAGAGGCAGCCACATCTCCAAGGCCACCACTGGCTCCTATAAGGCCTTCTCCAGCCTGGAGCTGGGTTGCATAGGAAACAGCAAACCCAGAAGCAGCCCAGCCCCACCTCCTGCCGCCTAGATGCACATCCTCCCAGGCGTCAGCTGAGCTGGGCAGGGCCACAAGTGCTGCTGCATCCTGGTCACTGGGCCTGATGTGGCCTGGAGAAGCCCCACTGGCACCATTATCCTCACCCCATGGTGAGGACTTGCTGCTGGGTGCTAAGTCCGACCCCAGACAGGTGTATTCACAACAGCTGCAACTGGTGTCAATATAATCTTATTGACTATGCAATGCTAATTTAACAACTGTTGTGAGAGGACAACTCATGGTTCCAATCTAACTGGAGGTTCCTTTCAAACAGCAGGTGTTAAATTAACATAGTGGAATGACCAGCTTGTAAAGTATTATCAATTATTGTAATTTTGAATGGGTCACTCTGCTTTTATGTATTATTTTTCTACATTTCTATCCCATCCTTCTGGCAAGGATGGTCTACCTCAGTGTTTCTCAACCAGTGGTACTTGAGGCAGTGTCCAGTGGTACCCGTGGAACTCCCAGACCCCTGCCGCCTGGCAGTGAGACCAGCAATGTAACATGACAAGTAGCAGTAGAAGCACCAGTATACAGCTCAAATTGGCAGGCAGTGCTCCAGTGTGCGCTTTGTGCATGCTCAAGACATGGTTGGCAACCTTCAGTCTCGAAAGACTATGGTATAAGCCTACAGCACCCGGTATTCCTGAGCAGTCTCCCATCCAAGTGCTAACCAGGCCTGACCCTGCTTAGCTTCCGAGATCAGACGAGATTGCATTGCATCTGGCCTCCTAATCATTGCCAGTTACTTCCAGTGGTATTTCCATGTGAAGGGGTATGGCGGAGGACAAACTTTGAGAAATGCTGGTCTACATGACACCTCATTCTCCTTTTTCCCCTCACAACAACCCTACGAGGTAGGTTAAACTGAGAAATAGTGACTGACCCACGGTTACCAGGTATGCTTCAAGACTGAACAAAGTCTTGAAATTGGGGCGGTCTGGTCAAAGACCAGCTCTCTAATCATTCTTATCTAATCTGGGATGCAAACCAAAAACCAAAAAAAGGACACAAATGTCCGGAGATGCCAATGACCAGTTCACAGTTGTCCAGTATGTAATGGGCCTGTCACTAGATTGCGTGTACTCTTTTGTGGGAAAAAAAAATGGTACAGGTTTAGTAGATCTTTTGCAGTTTGTGGTCTTTGGGCCTCACTGTAGACAATTTTCACCCCTATACCCTTTCTGTATATCTACAAGCTGAGAATGTTACTACGCATGACACAGGAGATCTGCAATTGGAGGCTTCCTTCCTTTGAAGTGGTCATCAGGTGCGCCCTCTGATTCTGAACATGGTGGCAGTAGTGAAGAGGGGGATGTCACCCTTTCCTGCCTGCCATTCCATTTTCTCTATCCTAATTCCCTTCCCCCAAAGGTGTGATTTGTGCTTCTTCAGTATTGTGCCTGTCTTTTCTGGGGAAGCGTTTCAGTCAGAAAAAAAAATGGCGCATAGTTACACACACACAACCAGTACCACTGCCTCAATCCAATTTTGGTTCCCTCATGGCTTTGTTTTGTTTTTGTTGTTAAGGGAGATCTGCTCACAGGTCTCTTGTGTCACATTTGTTCTGAGAGTTACATTTGATATGTTTGGCCAGTGTCCATGTTTCAAATTTCAGCCACAATCAATTGGTTAGCCCAGGACTCTTAGTGGTTTCTGCCCCAACAGACGAACATGGCGGCCATGTCTGCATGGCACAGAGAGATGGATAGACAGATTGCGCATGTGCATATGCACAGAAAGAGATTTTGGAGCTCCCTGATAACCTGGGAAGAAGGTTTTCCCAAGATAGTTTTCTTTGGTCTGATCGCTCTACTTTTGGATGACGGCAGCAAGAACTACATTTTCCCAGTTTGTTGTTCGTTCACCCAGTCAAAAGTGTGGAGCACTAAATTGGTGTTACAAGAAACTTCATTTATGGAGGACAAGCCTACCAGTGGCTACTAGTCATGATGGCTACATGCTACCTCCAGGTGGCTACCTCCAGTTGCTGAAGAGCAATGGCAGAAGAGGGTCTTTCCGGTCTTTCTGTGGGTCAGAACCCAGTAGGTGGGTTGCGACCCACTCTCAGGTGGGACCCTATTCATTTCAATATTTTATTTTTAATATATTAGACTTGATGCTACCATCGTTTGTGACTGCATTTGGAAAAATGTTACAGATCTGTACTTTTAATAGGCTACTATGTATGTGCTTTTAACTATGACAGTAAATGTAACTTACTCCTGGGTAAGTGTGGGTAGGACTGCAGCCTAGGTTTGTAACTCTTCCTGCTTGATGATGTCACTTCTGGTAATGACATCACTACTGATGGGTCCTGACAGATTATCATCCTATAAACTGGGTCCCAGTGCTAAAAGTGTGAGAACCACTGAACTAGGGGAATTTGAAAGTTTATTTTCCGCACATGTATACCACCCTCTAAGGAGCTCAGGGTGGGATACATAGTTCCTCCTCTCCTTTTTTCACAACAACCCAATGAGGTAGGTGAGGCTGAGAGTGACTGGTCCAAGGTCACCCAGGAAACTTCATGGCTGAGCGGGGATTTGAACCTGACTGCTAGATCTAAGTTTACCTCCTGAACCGATCTGAGCATACACAGATTGCCAGAGCTATCTTTTCTTCAGTTCATTTATATCTTTCCCACCACCATCATAACAGATGTACACGCACACATCAGGGATGTGTGACCTGGACTGGACTACTCCTCCCCTGTACCAAGGCCCCAATCAATAACCTGCTTCAACTGCTAGTTAACATTTTTTAAAACAAATATGTGCTTGCAAAGTACATGCTTAAAGTAATGTCAAGTTTATCGCTAATTCTTCAAAAACTGGACAGAAAGTGGAGTGAGAATTTCAGGAGCATCAATTCCATTGCTGGGATCAATTATATGATATGGGAATGCAACACAAAATGGATAGATGGATGGTTGGATAGGTTCCTTCCAAACAAACAGGTTTGGGGATTACTTTCAAGGTTCACATGCCCCTGGGATCTCTCCCTGCCCCTGCGGCCCCACAGCCCACCCACCCTGCCAGCTGCAGCTAATCTTAAATTCTAAGCAAGGATCGGCCTCCGTGCACAGTTTGCATCTACTCCGACGTCTACTAATGGAAAACTCACAGTTTGTCTCTATGAGCAGCACAGCGGTTAGAGAGAAGGGAAAACAACAGCATGTTATTGAGCAGTACAAGCCCAGAAGAAACAAGGGCCAAGAGAAAGCGAATCGACGATGCACACACACACACAGCGACACAAGGACACCCACAGAAATCTGCCGGCACAGTTGGGGGACACCACTAGAGCTGGCACAGCCGTGGGAGAAACCCAGATCCTTCAAAATACGAGTAATCTCTGCTACTGATTTAGCAATACATTGATGACTTTTTTTAGTTTCTTTGAATGTATATAATTTGACCAAATCCATAGTCCTTCAGCATTTCCTAGCACTGGATTTGTTTCTCTAGAGACCATCCCTAGCTGTGTGCCTTCGCTGTATCTCCCAGTACGTGTTCACATTTATGGTGCCAGTCTTATTAAGCCAGTCTAAAAGTTCAAATTGTGGCCGTCAATAATCCAGAAAGACACTTTTTCACACAAACCAAAAGAAACGTATGGAATTCACTGCCACAAGATGTAGTGACACCCACTGACTTTAAAAGGGAGTAGACAAATTCATGGAGAAGAATTGGTTCATCAATATCTACTAGTCATGAGGGCTAAGAAGGGAACTTCCATGCGTGGAGGCAATCTACCTCTGACTATCAGATGCTGAAGTCAAGCAACAGGAGTTCTGTAGGCTCCCCACTGGGGCAACTGGTTGGCCACTGTGCAAAACAGGGTGCTGAATTTGATGAACCTTTGATCTAATCTTGCAAAACTCTGTCCTACTGAAGGAGCCGATTCACAACTCCGAGATGCAGCTGGACATGGCTTTGCTACTTGATTCTCAGGAGACAGCTGTGGCTAAATATGCCTTTTGCTTGCCTTCCTTGAATGCCGGCTGTGCCTTCTGTGGGGAAGACAGAAACTTCCAGCTGTTGCAATGGCACGTAAAGAAGATCTCTACAGTGATGGTTACTAGGCAGAGAGATCATAGAACATTTGTTCCTAAATAACTGCAGGTTACCAGTAAGTCTCCTTGGCTGCAATCCTATACACACTTTCCTGGAAGCAAACCCCATTGAACATAATGAGACTGACTTCTGAGTAGACAAGAATAGACTTGCACTGTTCAGACACAATGAAAAGGACTGTTGTGCGCAGTTTAGTTTTAAAGCCTCAAATGTTATGGGTGTATATGAAAGGAATACCTCTTCCTATATGCTACCCGTTGCAATCTAAAATCTTTGGATGAGGCCCAGCCCTTGCAGTACCTTCCTTGGTGGGGGAGAGGGGATAATTAAAGAGACTCACACTAAGACATTCTCCTGCATGTTTTCCTTGTATTCAATGTTTGGCAGTACAGCCTCTTCTCAAGGACTTTGAATACAACCATTGGTTCTATTCTTTTCGGTCATCTCTCTCATCCTCTTAGGGTCAGGATTTTACAGGGAATGTCTTTGCCCCCACCAGTCCGGATTTGGTCTCAGGATCCCCTGCACTCAGCTATATAGTCCTGAACCTGCCTTAGCTGCCTTGAAGGCCTGGGGGTAGATAGGAATTCCAGGGGCTACCAGATGGGCTATTGCTTTATAACCTCACCCCCAAAGGCCAGCCATGATTTGGGGGAAGCCTTTCCTTGTTTCTTGAGATGGAAGGAGCCATATGGCTCCGTTTTGCTACCCCCGCCAGGAATGGCTCTGAAAGGAGGGGCTGCTTGCCTGCCCTGCTGAGCCTCCCTGCTGGATTGAGTGCTCCGCACCCCTCCAGCTATGCCACTGAGTAAAAATATATTTATTTTAAAGCCTGCTGCCTAATGAATTGGGGGCATTAGTTTAATGTTAAAAGATAATCTCACTGATAAATAGATTAAAATATTTTAGCCCTAACACAGACAGTTACGAAGTGAAAGAAGGAGCATTCATACTATTGCCAGCTATTGTTAGTGATTGGGGGCCCAATCCTATCCAATTTTCCTGGGCTGGTGCAGTGGTGCCAATGGGGCATGCGTTGCATCCTTTGGTGGGGTGGCAGTCACAGAGGCTTCCTCAAGGTCAGGGAATATTTGTTCCCTGACCTTGGGGCTGCATTGTAGCTGCAGCGGTGCTGAAAAGTTGGATAGGATCAGGCCCTGGGTCATTTTAAAAGGTAGAGAGTCAAGTTCACCCCACACAGTAACTGTCCTGTGTGGGGTGCAGTGAGGAGAAACTGGAAACAGCATCAAGACAAGATATAAGGGTGGCTCCTTTCCTTGGCTCAGCCTGGTTTGAATTTCCTTTTCTTTCTTCCAAAGAAAGGACAGCAGGAAAGAGCACTGACACAGAATTCCTCTTATTCCTCATAGATTTAACTTTCCGTTTTTCCCTCCCTCCAAGGTTTAATTCTTATAGACGTAATCAATCTGTACATAAGTTGTGCCACCTCAGATTGTGGGTGACGGCTTCCCTATTGGAATATTGTTCCATACAAAATAATGCCTGCACATTGAAAACTAGCATGTTAGGCAAAAAGCAGAACCATTCTCCCAAATGCCTTGCTTTCTAGATGCAGGGAATTTTTTTTTTATTTTTATTTTTTTGGTATGGAAGAGCATCCACACTGAAAACATGCATGTTGGAGAGAATTCTAGGCTAGCCTATACCTTGACCTACTACATTTTTATATGTAGGAATTTTTTTTTAATGGAACAGCAATGTGAACTCCTACCAGCAGTATGATGTGGTACAGCCCATATAGCAGATGTGACCAAACTGCAGCTTGTGAGCCACATGCGGCTCTTTGACATATAATGTGTGGCTCTCAGAAATATGTTGGCTTAGCTCCTTTTTGCATCATGGTTAATATAAAAGAAAAAAAATTTTCAAGCTTTATAATTATTTGCTGCTTATACTGTGTGTCCCCGAAAATAAGACAAAGTCTTGTCTTTTTTTTTCTTTCTTTCTTTTTTTTTTTTTTTTTGCTCAAAAAAATACACTAGGTCTTATTTTCAGGGTCAGTCTTATTTTTTTCAGAAGTCAGTCCCTTTATAGTTAATGGGACATTCCCTGGAAGGTATGGAGAGGGTGTCCCCTCAGCGCCCAGGAGGATGCCTGCCTGCCTGTCTACTCAGAAGTCAGTCCCTTTATAGTTAATGGGACTTACTCCCTGGAAAGTGTGGAGAGCCTCAGAGCCCGGTAGGCAGGGTTGCCTCACTTGCTGTTTCCTATCTCAGCTCCTCCTCAGCATCCTCTGCCCAAGGCAGCACAGCAGGCGCTTTCTAGGTGGCGGGCTCGGGAGTGCAGCGTTCCCGGTCACATTGTCACCCGCCCCCACCTGAGGACCCCTTCCGCCCCCCGCCCCCCGTCCTGGCCCTGATCACAACTAGGTCTTATATTTCAGCAATTCTCAAAAAACACACTAGGCCTTATTTTCGGGGTAGGTCTTATTTTTGGGGAAACAGGGTAAATGGATTGTCCACTGGATTAAAATATAAATTTAGTGTTCATGGTGAATAAATATATCTAAGAATTTAAATGCTTCTTGAAAATTGTGGCTCTTAAACATCTGAAGTTTATGGTATGTGGATCTTACATTAAGTAAGTTTGGCCACCCCTGCCAACTCAGTGAAAAAGAGAGAGGTGTTAGTGATTGGAGGGGAAGAATAGGTTTTTTTTTCAGCGAATAGGTTTCCTTTCCAGGCTACAGTTGATCCAACACAAGCAGGAAAGGGTGAAAAAAAAGTTAGCAAAGCCTAGCCTTAATTTATCTGAAGGAACATGGTTTCTTTACGGCTGCACCTGGGTGCTAAGGACCCCAAAGACCACGCACATTCCCCACTGCCCTTCCTTCTTGGAATGAGAAGAAGCCTACCTCTCGCAGACACGTACTGTCCAGGCAGCAATAATCCAGGAGGAAATGCTGAAGACCAGCAAGACAGTCCCAGGGCAGATGGTCATGAGGGTCTTCATGACAAACCGGGTGTTGAAGTTGATCTTGTTCAGGGCACCAATGCTGCGGGAAGATGCGTCAGTGAAGAGCTTGCTGTGTAGGAGCATCACCCGCCCGATCAGGTAGAGCCGGAGAAACATGGGGATGGAGAGAATGATGTCCACATCCGTGCTGGCCTCTGAGGTGGCATAGGTGAATGCCAAGCGGGTCGTCCATGTAAAGAAGTACTGTCCTGGGATGGGGTGAATGGCACAGATGATCAGCTCCAGAGTAATGAAGAAGATTCGTTCATAAGTCATTGCAATTCTCCAGTCATCAGCGCCGTTGTCCACCATGAACAGCTATGCAGAGAAGACAGAAGCAGGTTATAAGATAGGGAAGTCAGATCTATCACAACTTCTTTCAGTCAATCGAACTGCAGGGGCTGTTTAACTGTGGAAACAGATAACCTGAAATCAGGACCTGTGTCGGTCCAGTAAAAGTATCCCCCCATATCCATGAATCCAGTATCTGTGAATCCAGCCCTCTGAGGTTCTCTGCTCCACGCCCCTGCACTCATTAACATTGCTTAGGTGCTTACCGCTGGCTCCAAGCTAAAATGTTGCTTCCTTTTACAGGATGCTATAAGCATGCAAGCTTATAGCGCAACATTCAGACAGGCTGCAGGCAGCCTGAATGCTTGAAGAGACTAGATTGAACATTAACAGAAAGCAGTTTAATTCCTGTTTCCTGTTAATGTTCAAGCTAGTCTCTTCAAGCATTCAGGCTTCCTGCAGCAGCATGCATGTCGTGCTATAAGCTTGTGTGCTTATAGCATCCTGTAAAAGGAAGCAACATTTTTGCAGAGGTAAGTATCTAAATAATGTTAATGAGTGCTGGGGGTCACGGAGATAGGGTTCCCTCTTATCTGTATCCTTGAAAGTGCCCTGGAATGGATCCCCCGCAGAAATGGAGGAATGCCTGTGGCGTTATCTTGCTCTTTCAGCAAAAATTGTTTTCTTGCACATTTTTCTCTTTCCCTCAGCTGAATTACAGATAGTCATCCCCTTAGGGCAAGAACATATCACCTTTTTCTTTATACAATGTCATGCATATAGAATGACTCAGATTTTGTCTTTTCTGGGCTTTCCATCAAAGCAAATCATTTCCTATCATGCTTTTAGAAGTTCAATTTCTACACTATTCAAGGCCCCCTGGAGGACAATCTTTATAGCGCATGTCTACTCAGAAGGAAGTTCCATTGTGTTCAATAAGGCTTCCTCCCAGGAAAGTGTGTATAGAGAACAGCTGAAAACAGCCAGCATGGGGCAGTACTGTAGTTAAAAATTTGGTCTGAAATGTAGGCTTAAGTCTCTACACAGCCACGAAGTTGACTGACAGTGCAATCCTATGCATGTCTACTCAGAAGTAAGCCCCACTTATTTCAATGCGACTTATGTGTGCAGGACTGCAGGCTATAGGACTCTGAAGCAACAACTTTGCTCTCCTTCTTTTTGGTCCCAACTTATTACACAGGATTGCTGTGAGGGTCAAATTGCTTGTGACCTACATCTCCTTGGACTCTTTGGAAGACAGGTGGGATAAAATGTGATAAAGAAAATTAGCTGGTGGTTAATTTGGGGAGAAAGGACAGATGATTCCCATCAATTAATAATCTGTTAATGGATTATCAGGACCGTTAGAGAGAATTTGCAAGCTAAGACGAATGGAAATACAGTATAGGAATGTCAAAATCAGTAAACTGAAAATATGCAAAATTAGATTTGTATATTTGCAAGATCTGTTTGGTAAACAACATTTTAATTTTCATGGGAGCATAATTTTATGGCGGCTCCAGCAATGGGCTCCCAAATCCTCCCTAGCACATTTATGTCTATTTCTCAAGGACACCTCAAGGTTATAATCTTTAAGAACTTGACTATTCAGAACCATTCATACATTATCTTTTACAAGAAACCTTTATTGGCATATTTAAAATCCAAGCACTATAAAACAAAAGATTGGATGGAGGGATGCATGAATCAGACAGTTCACCTCCAACATACATTATATCAAGTTGCACCTGTTTCCCATTGAAAATAGCCATTACCATGCATTCCCCAATAAATACAGCCGACAACAGGTATGGGATTAAATGGGCCACTTTATTAAATTACAACAAGAGCAACAAGGCAATATAGGTAAACAACACCCATCCTAAGTGCGGGGTTCTAAGTGGGGGAAATGGCCCTAGCCGTCTAGGTCCCCCACTCTCATAGGGCGTGCACCCGACTCCAGGCGTAGCTCAATAGTTATTAAGCCCACCTTTCAATAGTTATTAAGCCCACCAGTCTGAGGAAGGCGAAAACAAACACCATCATGTGCCAATCAGATGTTGCTCAAAAAATTCCAGAGAGCGACCAGCTAATCCCAGACAAGCTACAGGGTGGGCGGGCGGGGGACGCTTCCAGGAACGGAACTGAGCCAGGTCTAGCGCCTGCGCGCCAGATCAGGCTCAGTTGTCCCGCCCCCTAAGGCCAGCCAGCCAATCAGCTGGCAGCAAAGCCCTGCTGCCAGCTGATAGGGGGGTCAAGCCTGGCAGTCATTGCTAGCGTGCCATACAGGCAATCATACGCTAGCTGCTTTTTCTTCCATTGTGACATCTCCAGGTATTGCAGTAGATTTCTCTGTGTTCAACTGCAGTCCATAACAATGTTTTAATGAGCAAACTCTCTTTGCCATTTAGCCCCTCACCAAGCTGGGAGCAGATGCCAACGAAGCTCGACAAACGGTCCCCACAGCTTGGTGATAGATACCTTAGATGGGACCCACCTACAAAAAAGTTTCACTTTACCATCCACTCAAGTCTCTGTGGCTATAATGGTGATTGGGCAGCAGTGCTCCCCACAGCCCCAGCTCAATTAGCAGGTTGTTTAATCCTTGATGTGCATAGCCTAATCTCCACTGTCACAAAACACCAAAAATAGAGTCATGACTCACTGGTGGGCCACAGACCTACAGTTCCTGCATTCAACTCCATGGAATCATGACTGCAGGCTCCAACAGACCATACTCATGGCAGTCCCATCTGCTCCCCTATCTACTTCACCCATCTTTGGTTTAAAAAAAAAAAATCACTCTCAGACCACCATACTTCTCTGGTGCTTTCCTCTCAGACCACCATACTTCTCTGGTGCTTTCCTCTAATAGCCCAGTCCTATTTCCCAACAGGCCATAGCATGCAGCCATACCAACAGAGCATGTGCAGCCTGTTATGGGGGAGTAAGCCAGCAAGAGATGAGTAAAAAATTTCTATACCTATCTCCTGGGAGGCTGCTTGGTCACCTATATGCTATTTTGCTGGCATAAGTCCGAGGAGAGGAAGGGTGTGTGTTGGGCTGCAAAAAAAGAGGGGGCTGTGCTGTACTGCCAGGATCCACCCCCTCAAGTCCCCAAACCACTCCTGCCCCTGCCTTCCCAGGCCTGAACCTTCACCAGATTACCCACAGCCTGTCCCTGCCATCACTTTACCTGCTTTGGCACAAGCCAGGTCAGTCAGTGGTGGGTGCATGGAGAGGCCAGCTCTTTGCTCCAGCAGCTCTGAAGGGCTCAGCAGCAATGTGCCATTTATGTCAGTGGAATGGGAGTAGGTTGGAGGAGTCAAAATATGAAAAAAAATCCCCCCCCCCACAAAAAAGCAGGGTGGCTGCCGGCTGGGGGGGGAGGGGAGAGGCAAGTTGTTATCTCACCTGGATCTCTCTTGCGTGGTACATAATGATGAGCCCCAGAAGGATCATGGTGGACAGGCTGATAAGGCATTTCAAGGCAAAGGAATATGAAGACTCCTAGACAGGGAGGATAAGAATAAGCGTCAAACTGGAGAGGGGGGGGAACACCTTGTCCACCCAATTGCAGGCTTCAGTCATGCAGAAATCAAGGATGCAGCTTCTGTAAGGAAAACTTAGGGATACGGTTGTCAGGTGAAGGAGCAGGGAGTTCCCCCTTGCTCTCTTCTCTCCCCCCCCCCCTCCATGTTTCCCTTAAGGTAGTGACGTCACTAGGCAGGTGCAAAGGGTGCAGGCTGTACCGAATGACGTGCATGGGCCCAAATTTTCAAGCTTTTGGTTTTTACCAAAAACCAATACCATCCTGTTATATATCATTCGATGTGGAATAGTATGCAGAATGCAATGCAACAAACCGCATTGAAATATCTCTATTCTATCAAAAGTTATAGCCAAAAGACCAACGGGCAGAGCAATGATACATCACCACACCCACCACCTTGGGCACTGCCCTGCCCACTGCATGGGAGGAAGTCCATTCTGGGGGTGATGCACTGGCCTCTCACACCAGGTGACACAAACCCCAGTGGCTCAACTGCCTTAAGGAAATCCTCGTCCTCCAATCCATGCCACTGCTGCCAATACTGCCCCCAGCCCAGCTCCAATCTGCCCTCGTCCTTGCGCCCAACATCGCCCTGTCCCGGTGGCGTAGCTGGAGTGGGGGTGGAGCACTCAGCCTGGCAGGGAGGTGGGTGAGTGGCCCCTCCCTTTGGAGCCATTCCCGGCAGGGGGGGAATTGAGCAGTACGTTTTGCCCCCCCTGCTGAGAATGGCTCCGAAGGGAGGGGCCGTTCGTCCACCTCCCTGCGAGGCTGTGTGTTCCACCGCCCCTCCAGCTACGCCACCGCCCT
Source organism: Tiliqua scincoides (assembly GCF_035046505.1). Classification (NCBI taxonomy): domain Eukaryota; kingdom Metazoa; phylum Chordata; class Lepidosauria; order Squamata; family Scincidae; genus Tiliqua; species Tiliqua scincoides. The sequence goes on along the minus strand of NC_089828.1, from coordinate 42,715,447 downwards.
ATTCCTCCCCTTCTTTGCCTCATTCCACTCCTTCCCTGCCTAACTCCAATCCCCTGTGCTGACTGACTGGCTACCAGCAGTCTTCCCCAGTCCACTGGCTCATGGACCCGGCTGCTTGTGGTCGCAGCCAGGCCACACCAAATGGCTTCTCACATATTCTGACAGCCTTAAAAGGCCTTGCACGGACAAAACAGTGCCATAACAGGACTGAGCCATTAATCAGTTAGACTAAAATGTTAACAGCCCAATCCTAAAAAGGTGGTCCGAAACTAGTGTTCTGGCAGCAGAACACAATCTATATAATTGCAAACACCATTACAGAAGTGTGTGTATAGCATGTTTCCAAGGCGCTGCCACAAACAGTGCACAACACCAGCAAGGAGAGACCCCACTAAACTTACCTTGGTGAGTTCACAGGATGGGCAGAACAGGGCAGAACAGGGGGAAGGCTGGAGGCATTTTGGAGGGGTGGCACCCAGTGTGGGGAACTTGCACCAGATGAATTTTCCCAGAGACTGCGGGCACACCCCCTTTTTCTCCTCAGACTTGTGCCAGCTAAAAAGCTGGTGCAGGTTCAAGGAGACCCATTGGCAATCCCTTACCTCTCCCTTCCGATTGGCCCCCTCATACCAAAGCATAGAGCACAGCTACAGGAGTGGGGGGGGGGGGAGATAAGATTCAGCTTTTAACCAATTAATCAATCAGTCATCCAAAACCATGAGGTTAATTGACTATGATGTATTCAATCTGACGATCGGCCTAATTCATTGCTATGATCAGGCACTCAGGTATCCAAATGATGGCAAGGATGATGTGCTTACTTTTGTGTAGACGCCCCAAGAAAGCTCGGTCTCCGTCACCATGACCACAATCCCAAACATCCCAAAGATCAAGGCGTAGTCACTGAGCCGCTTCCGCTTCTCAAAGAGGGCCCGTCGATGGCCCAGTCGGTAGCCCACGTTCTGGTTCTTCTTCTGGCGGTGGGAAAGCCCCTCTGCCTCCACTTCTTCATCTAGGTGGGTGTCCAAAGTCTTGCTGTGCTCAGACTTGGAGACCACCACTTCCAGACCAGAGTCGTTGAAGGTCTGCAAGGGCTGAGTCTCCGCGTCCAGCTCATGCAGGTTCCGGTGGGAGGTGCTCAGACTGCTGAGTGGACGGATGACGCCTCCGTTGTATTTGCAGCTGTTCATGGCTATCTCAGCGAAAGGGCTGCTCTCGCCAACCGCGTTCTTGGATCCAGCATGGCTCAAAAGGTGGGAGTCACCATTTACCTGAGAGGAGAGAGCAAAAGAAGAGACCTACGGGGTCAGAAGAAGGCCACTCATGAGGGAGGGTGAAGCAGCCGGTGCAGGTGCTGGGTTTGGGGAGCAACACCAGCATGTGGTGGGTGGGTGTCACGTCACCCCCCATGTAGTGTACTCACCCAGAGCAATACGCGGCACCCAGAAGTGGTTCAGCAGTGATGCGATGACATCATTGCATTATCACGCACACCGCTGAATTGCTCCCAGGGCAGCCATTTACAGATGTTCAGAGTCTGGGGGGGCTGAAGAACACATCAGCCACCAAATGCAGCATGGGCCTCCGCTTGGTAGGGACGAATGGTACACCCATCACCCCTCAAGGAGCATCACCCCCAGAGTATGTCACCCAGGGTGGACCGCCCCCCCCCCCACTTGCTAGCTACTGAGAAGGTGGCAGATGAATGGGGCCCTGGAAGAGAAACCCTTCACTTGGGGGCGAGGCAGGAGAGTCTGGGGAGACCGATTTGAGGAAAGGAATTCTCCAATAGAGACCCTGATAGCTCTTACTCCAGAAACTCTACACAGGAGGAAACACCAGAATTGGATTCAACACACCCTCTGTGGTCAGAGAAAACGGCTCTACCCTCTTCCTCCAAATTTCAAAGACTCTCCTGGAAAGAACGCAAGGGAACCCCATTGCCCTCAGTGCCACCCAAGTCAGTGACTACAGAAGTAGTCATCTTACACCTCCCAGTGGGGGGCCCTGCAACTTCTAAGACCAGCCCTAGTAACTGGCCTAGACTTGGAGCCATCTGTGGGTCTGACGTCCTGAAAAATTTGCAACTCCTACCTCCCATATACACCGTATTAGAAACCTGGCTCCCGGGACTAAACTTGTGCCATGGTCTGGACTCCTTGTGCTACCAGCATGCCTATGAACATGTCTTGAACAGTGCAGGACTGTCCTATGCCTGTCCATCATCTCCCCATCCAGCTGTTCACCTGGCCTCAACCTGGGCTGCCCCCACCTGCCAGATTGCTCTCCAGGGTCCAGAGAACAGTCAGGAAGGGAAAAGGATGGCAGTGGCAGCAGCCAAAACTCCAGTCAACCATTATAATAGCCATGGAACATGGCAGTCAAGTCCAAGACACCGGAGTACCATGTCTAAGGGACATGAGCACCTGATGAAATGTACATTGGCCCCTGTTGAAATATTTGTCAACGGCTAACTATGTAGAGGGAGATTAGCTCAGTTTCATTGCTCACAGAGCTCTTGTTATGGTTATGGTATTTATAAAACTCTTTTCAGCCCCCCCCCCAAATAAGGTCACAAATGGTTACATGCAAAATAAATAAATGGTTCCCTGTCTTAAAAAGCTTCACAATCTTAAAAAAAAAAATGTGTACAAGAAACAGCTGCTGGAAAAGATGCTATGCTGGGGTGAAGAGGGACAATATGCAATACAGTAGAGTTACCCAAGAAGTTCATGCCCTGCCTCTCCACTTTCTAGACCTCAGATAGCTGTGGAACATGGAACACAATCTCATCCAATGACCACAGTGCGCGGTTGGATTCATGAGGGAAGATGGGCTGATTTCATGGGGCAAGGGGGTGAAATTTGTTTCTGAAATAGTAGCAAACAAATCTAGACAGTAGATTTGTTCCCCCTGCCCGGAATGGCTCTAGAGGAGAGGGAGAGGGGCCGCTTGCACACTACGGTGAGGCTCCTTGCAAAACTTAGTGCTATGCATGCCCTCTAGCTAAGCTACTGCACTGGATAAAATTTTTTTTAAAAGCATTTTTTCCCCTACAAGTTCTAGACCGACACATAATGTTGGCTGTGCTGCCTCCTATTCACTTCTTCAGCTGCCCTTCCAAATATCTAGTTTATTTGTTTCATTTATTTTTCACTTTTTTATACCAAGAGAAACCAAACACACAAAACAGCGAAACACCAGACAGGAGCAACATTCACAGTGCAAAATCCCACCGATCAAGAGAAAAGCACCCACCCATTTCAATGGATTGGAGAGTCTGCCTGAAATCAATTTCCCTCCCACCACTGCAGCCATGCCAATGGAGTGCATGCTGCATCTGGGGTGGGGGGCAGTTCAGAGGTCTCCTCAAGGTAAGGGATCTTCACGCTGTCACAGAGCTTTTGTGCCAGGGAGATAAGTCACAGAACCATCACTCTCAACCTGTAGAGCTCACAAGCACCCAGCTCAAATCCCACTGGTTGGTTGGTTGGCAACCTTCAGTCTCGAAAGACTATGGTATATGCCTAAAGCACCCAGTATTCCCAGGCAGTCTCCCATCCAAGTGCTAACCCCACTATTGTGAGGACATCACAGACCCACTCCAGCTCTAAGACAGACAACCATTTACTCACCCATGGGCGCTCTTCTTTCCCCTGAGTTGGGAAATTGCATAAACATGACAGACTTCTGGGAGGGGCCCAGCTGCCAATCAAGCCTCTCACCAGTTCTGCCAGGCTGCAATTGTACCTGCTGCGCACCACCCTGTGGCTCCCCCCCTCCCAAATGGATGCCTTTGTTCTGCCGCCATGAGGTTCCTTACAGCCATGCTGAAATGAGTGGCTAATTATACCTTTGGGGGCTCAAAGCTTTGGCACCAATATTTTCCTCACCCCAACAGTCACCGTGTTGTTCCCACCCAAGAACCCTGGTGCTGTCAAAGTAAATTATAGGGCAAGGTGACTCAACCATTTCCAAGGAGAAGAAAGTGAGACATTACAAAGCCCCCAAAACTCAGCAGGGAATTAGAAGCTATAAACTTCTATAAAGCTATTAGAAGCGGGGGACAGAGAGAGAGGGGGGGAGGTCTGCATGTGGGAGAGAACTTGTGAGACATGACTTTGGGCTTCCTCTTAAAGCCCACTCAATGAAGTCATTGGTCCTTCAAGCCCAGAAATATCTGCACTGACCAGCCAGTAGCGTAGCTAGAGGGGGATGGTTTGGTACGTTTTGCAAGTACCGCAAGCTCCATGTAAGCAGCCCCTCCTGCTTGCCATCAGAGCCACCCTGGGCAGTGACAGCAATATGTTGCCACTGCTGTCCAAAGGCAAGTGGGAGTAGCCACTTACATGGCATATTGTGGCGCCTGCAATTCTTACCGCGCTGCCCCCCCATAGTTATGCTACTGTGACCTGCCGCAGCTCTGCAAAGTCTGGCAGAGAGGCCCTTCCTAACTTTGCTACCACTGAGAGCCTCTTAATTGAAAAATAATATATCCTGAGACCTTCAGCAAGCAAAGCAAGAGCTGCTTGCTGACCATGCTGTGGAATTAACCTGTGGAACTCCTTGACACAGGATATGGTGATGGCACCTGGCCTAGATGCCTTTAAAAGGGGATCGGACAGATTTCTAAAAGAAAAGTCCATCACAGGTCACATGCCGTCTGACCTGTGATGTGCAACATGTATGTGCAACTTTATGGTTTTAGGGTGCAGTCCTAACCAACTTTCCAGCACTGGCATCCTGCAGTTGGGTGGCAGTCATGGACGCCTCCTCAAGGTAAGGCAATATTTGTTCCCTTACCTCGGAGCTGCATTGCCCTTACCTCGGTGCTGGAAAGTTGGTTAGGATTGCACCCTTAGAAGTAGGTTACCTCAGAATGCCAGCAGCAAGGGAGTAGCAACAGGATGCAGGTGCCTTGTTTTGTGTGCTCCCTGAGCATCTGGTGGGCCACTGTGAGATACAGGAAGCTGGACTAGATGGGACTTTGGCCTGATCCAGAGGGGATGTTCTTATGCTGACTAAAGGCATAAGTAGTGACCTCATGCTGAGTCAGACTGCTTGTCCACCTCGCCCAGCACTATCTGCTCTGACTGGTAACATTTCTGCAGAGTGTGAGGTCCATTCCTGCCATGCTGCTAGAGATGATTTTTAAACTGCAGGTGCTATGAACAGAACCAGGAAAATTCTGGAGAGTCTCTCCTCACTGGCAGCAGCAATGCAGGGTCTCTTGTGGGGGGGGGGGGTCTTTCCCAGTCCTTAATTGCATTCCAATTGGATAAAAAAGCCAGGATGGTGTAGTGCAGGAGCGTCCAAACGTTTTGGCCAGAGGGCCACATCATCTCTCTGACATCATCTCTGACATCATCTCTCTGTCTCTCTTGGGGGCAGGGGGGGGAAAAGAATTAATTTACATTTAAAATTTGAATAAATTTGCATAAATGAATTTATTAGAGATGGCACTTATATGAATGAATGAAGGTCTTGCAGTAACTCAAGGCCTATAAAAGGCCTTGCACAAAGCAAGGCCAGCCTTTCCTACTCTGCCACTGTTGCATCACAGACGTGAAACAGCAAGTAGTGGAGGGAGCCCTCATCCCACAGCTCAGTTGGAAGGTTGAACAGTCGTCCTCATGCCGAAAGCAGTTGTGTTGTGCCAGCATGGGCTCCAGCAAGTCTCTGGAGGGCCAGAGGCTCATTGGAGACTGGGGGCTCCCTGAGGGCCTGATTGGGAGCCCCCGAGGGTTGTAAGTGGCCCCCGGGCCGGGGTTTGGGCACCCCTGGTGTCGTGGTTTGGGAACTGAACTTCAACCTGGAAGATCCAGTTTCAAATCCCCACTCAGTCATGAAGCTTCCTGGGTGACCTTGAGCCAGTCATTCTCTTTCAGCCTTACCTACGTTACAGGGTTGTTGTAAGCACAAAAGCAGAGTTGGAACTACGCACACCACTCTGAGCTCCTTGGAGGAATGGCGGTATAAAAACAAATAAATACCAAACATTTGAGCTGTGCTGTTCTGCCTACAATTCTGTTCTGTATACAGTGCTGTACTGCTTTACAATTGAATTACAGCCAGTGGCAAAGTTAGATCATTTAACACCAGGGGCCCATACATTTTTGACACACACACACACACACACACACACACACCCTGCCCCCATGCAACAAAATTAATTAATCTGGGCTCTTCAGGTCTGGCAGGAGCCTGCCCAGTAAGCCTCAGCCACATAGGCCAAAGTTCAACTTGGCAACCCAGGTCTACCCACCTGGAAGAGATGGCTCCAGAGTGGTCAGAATGGGAGCCCAGGTCTACCCACCCAGCAAACCTCAGCCACAGAGGCCAAAGTTCAACTGGGAACCCGGGTCTACCTGCCTGATTGACAGGGCTCTGGAGTGCTCATGCCCCCCCCCCCAACACAAGCACTGGATCTGTCCCTGACTCAGTGACATACTTCCCCTGCATCTGGAGGTACAATGTAGCCATCATGGTTAATAACCACTGGTACACTATAGTCCACCATGAATGTTTAGAATCCACTTGAAAAGTCATCTAAGCCAGTGACCAACAGCACCCAGTCTTCCCTCCAATAGGGTTGGTGTCATCCCCATTTATTTATTTATTTATTTATTTTACTATAGAACAGTACAGATTACCAAACCAATTTGTAACCGACAAAAAAACAGTGACCAACTTGATGACACACAACTGAATAGGAGTATTAGCGCTGATACATGGAAAAGGGAGCTGACTCATGATAACATCTTATTGATTCCATGCTGTGTCATAATAACATCTTATTGGCTCTTCGAATAATCAGTCTCATTGGTTCATTTTGAGTTAAAGGAATCTACTTTTTGTTACATAAGACAGTTGTATTTTTGTTTCCTAGTTTTTTTACCATAACTTTTGATAGAATGGAGATATTTCACTCCAGTTTGTTTCATTGCATTTTGCTGTAAATTACATATATACATAAGGTATATAACCTTATGGTATTATTCCTAATAACAGCAAATTTAGTGATTTTGGTCACTAGTTGTGTCACCTCCCCCCCCCCAGTTTAGCACCTGGGTACATCCTGGAACCCCCCCCCCCCCGCAGTTACGTGATACCACAAATAACACCTGTCGTCCCCCCCCAAAGCCTGGCAATTTTTAAAAGCACAGTTTCTGGTTTCTCTGTGCCCTCCGACATTATGCACTGACTGGAAGCAGATCTCTGAGGCCTTGTACAGAGAGAGGAATTTCCTATCATCTGCTACCTCAGATCCATTTAATTGTGGCCTGAACCTACCTTCTCTTGGAATCATAACTTCAGTTCAATGGAATTGCAGAAAGATACATTCCATGCATTCAAATGTTTGCTATTATCCCCCCTTTTAAAAAAAAAAAAAACACAACTCACTGATGTTAGTTGTAAGCAGTGCTTTTTTTGTAAATAAAAAGGTGCAGGAACTCACAACTTGTTGATTTATTTATTTATTTATTTATTTTTAAACCATTTTTTATTGGAGAAATAAAATATTTTTTATGTGCTTCCACCCTAAAGATGAACTTACTTCTGAGTAGACATGCATAGGATTGGGCTGTCAGTCTCCACATCCCCTTCCCCCTAGCTTCTTCTTCTACACATGGGGAAAAATACTGTACAGGTGCACTTGTAGCGTGTAGTATGTAGTATGGCACTACTTCGAGGAGAGGAAGCAGTGAATGGATTCCGAAAAATGGCTTGCGTGAGTTCCATGTAGTAAAATTACTCTAAGCAACTGTGGGAGTAAGAACAAAAAAAGAATTCTTACACGAGAGGGGTCCTTAGGTGCACATAGAAACAGCTACGTTTGCAAACAAGCGATTAAATATGCTTTAATTCAGGTATCAGAATACTCTGTGGCTTTGGGAAGGTGCTTGGCATGCAATTGTATGTTCTCTGCTGCCCTGAGCAGCTGCTGTGCATTACTGGAGAGGAGCTGCAAATGCTGGCTGGCGGAGGGCATGCTTGTGGGGAAGGATGAGGAGGATCTCTGGCAAGGCTGGACAGCACGTTGTACACAGGTAGAATCCCTTTTCACCTGCCCTTAGCATGTGAAAATGGGTGCAGATATTTATCTCTGCCAGGATTAAGAGCCCAATCCTAGGTATGTCTACTCTGAAGTAAGTCTTGTTCTAGTCAATGGAGCTTACTCCCAGGAAAGTGCCTAGGATTGCAGCCTAAGAGCCCAATCCTATGCATGTCTACTCAAAAGTCCACTTTAGTGAATGGGGCTTACTGTGGATAGGATGGCAGCCTTAGAGTCCAATCCTGTGCCTGTCTACTCAGAAGTAAGTTCCATTATAGTGAATGGGGCTTACTGTGGATAGGATGGCAGCCTCAGGGCCCAATCCTGTGCCTGTCTCCTCAGAAGTCAGTCCCACTAGAGGTAGTGGGGCTTCCTCCCAGGAAAGTGTGGAGAGGACTGCAGCCACAGAGCCCTTCCTCTGCCTGTCTACTCAGGCTGCAAGGCTATGACACTTTCCCAGGAGTAAGCCCCATTGAACACAGTGGAACTTACTTCTGAGTAGACATGCTTGGGCTCTCAGGCTGCAAGGCTATCCACCCTTTCCCAGGAGCAAGCCCCATTGAGCACAATGAGACATACTTCTGAGTAGACATGCCTAGGGTTGTGCTGCAGATTGGCACAGGGCTGCACCAGCCAGTTTCCTCCCCCTCCTCCTCCGCCAAGCCAGTACCTGGGCGTTCCGTGGGTGCCGCAGCCTGTCTCTCTGGCTGGCTGGCTGGCTGTTTGTCCTCTTCCTCGGTGTCGGCACGTGTCCCCCACGCCCTCCACCAGCTTGGAAGCTGCTCTGGGAAGCAGAGCGTGGGGGGAGGGGAGGCGGGCTGGGCTTAGGCGAGAGCTTGGAGATGGGGGCAGGAGGGGGTCGTTGTGCGGTCAGGCAGGGGTCAGGCGCCCACCCATCCTGCACCCCCCAGCACCCACCCATCTAATGCCTCTATTTTGCTCCCCCCCGGAATGCCTCCAAAGGGGAGGGGCCCCTGCAAAAAGGTGTCGGAACTCCGTCCCCCCGCGTTCCATTAGAGAAAAAGCCCTGGTTGTAAGAGAAGAGACAGAGAGAGAGACAGAGAGAGAAATGGAGTTCAAGGATGAAAGACCTGGACATATGGACCCTGTAAATTGACTTTATGTTTGCTGGAAATGGGTTGACTGTTTGACGTAATGGGGTGCAAGAAGAGGTTAATCAAAATAACCCAAAGAGGACCAAGTTATTTTCAGTTTGGCCTGACGACAGTTCTTAGTATTAGCTGTTGCCTGACCATATATTTGTTTTATTTTCTTTTTATTTGAAGTCTGCAGGAAGCCACACTTGTGCACAGGTGTATGTCGGCTCCTGCTAAGAAAGCATAACCCATGGCAGTCATGTGATTCAATAGCAGGACTGATGGCAAGAGGCCTTTGATCCACCTGCCAAGAGGAAGTCCACACTTTTTATGGTCCACATCATCACCCCTCCCCACTCTGTCAGGCTGGCTTGGATGGGGCCCTGCCTGCTCCAAAGAAAACTCCAAGTGCAACTGCACGCTCCTTGCCTAGCACATTTGGCCCTGACTGTGTTTGATTTTTGGCTTGAAAATAGCTGGAAATGAAGTTGCTAGCATGCTTCTAGCATGCTAGAAGCATGATTCAAAAACAAACTACACAGAAAATGGCATCCAATTCAAAAGTATTCAGTCCAATTTATGGGGACTTTACTATAGAGATGCAGTGGGTAGAAAGCAGCATCACCCTGTCCCCCATACAGAATCAGTACAATGAAGGCAGACATGCCTTCTAGCACCAAGCTCGCAGGAAAGATTGCTGGCATGGTGAGTGGGCTAGAAAGTGAAAACGAATGCAACCCTAACGTGCTAGAAGGAGAAAAAAACCCAGCTCTCTAGTGCTCCTAACTTTGGGAGCTGAAAAAGAACACAGCCCCTGTTAACAAAAGCCAGCTCCCAGGACAGGGATGCCCAAACCCCAGCCCTGGGCCACTTGTGGCCCTCGAGGCCTCTGAATGTGGCCCTCAGGGAGTCCCCAGTCTCCAATGAGCCTCTGGCCCTCCAGAGATTTTTTGGAGCCCACACTGGCCCGACGCAACTGCTCTCAGTGTGAGGGCGATTGTTTGACCTCTCACGTGAGGTGTGGGATAAGGGCTTCCTCCACTACTTGCTGTTTCACATCTGTGATGCAGTAGCGGCAGCAAAGGAAAGGACAGCCTTGCTTTGTGCCAGGCCTTTTATAGGCCTTGAGCTATTGCAAGACCTTCATTCATTCATATAAGTTCATCTTTAATATATTCATTTATGCAAATTTATTCAAATTTTAAATGTAAATTAATTCTTTTTTCCCCCCAGCCCCTGACACAGTGTCAGAGAGATGATGTGGCCCTCCTGCCAAAAACTTTGAACATCCCTGTCCCAGGAGATTCTTGGGGAAAAATAAGTTGTTAGTAACACAAAAGAAGGCTCTCCAACCCTAGCTATCCTTACCAACAACATGGCCAAGCTCAATCAAGGAGCCATGCTAACAGAGCAGACTCCTGATTTTCCTGCCACACCCTCTCCCATGTGCAAGAACAAAGGAAATACCCTCTAGGACCAGGGAGAAGGGCCAACATGTCACAAAATAAGGTTCCTTTGAAGAACCACAAAGGTCTTGTTCTGTGAGTTTGCTAATCTCTGTGTTCATCTGCTGTTTCAAGGAGAAGAGCCTGGAACCTGGACTATGTCACCAACTGTCAGGAGTCAGAAAAGCCTGCAGACCTTTATTAAAATCTCTACAGACTCTATCCCTAATTATATTGCACATATTTTTATGACAAGGTGCTTTGGGAGCCAATCTGGGCTGATGTGGGGCATAAATGGATTCATTCGATGAACAGATGTGAGAGGAAGGCAAAGGAACCGGAAGCTTTCCACCATGCCCCCCAGGAGGCTCTGGGATGTCAGATCTAAAAAGGAATCACAATGAAATCGAAACCGTTTGCATTCTAAACCATCTTGAGATCCTTTATGGATGACAGGTAGTCTGTACATACAGTACAAATATAATAATGATAATAATAAAGTCATTAAATCATGGAGGAAAGAGCTATAGAACTTCCAGTGTGTTCATCCAGTGGCCTTGAATCAGTTATTCACTTGTTTAGGCTAACCTACCTCACAGGATTTTTAATGAAGAATAAAATTAGTTGAATTTCTACTACTCTCAGCTCCTAGGAAGTAAGGTGGGGAAAGGGGACAATAAAGAAACAATTTGTGTCCATTCTTTGGTTGGCAATTGAAAAGACATTTAATACTGAAAATATGGGAGGCGGGGTTGTTGTAATAATGCTCTAGAACAGCCATTTTCAACCACTGTGCCATGGCACATTGTTGTGCAGTGAATTGTCCCCAGGTGTGCTGCAAGAATTTGGGAGAGGGTCATTTATTAGCAGGGCCATTAGGGGAAGTGAGCCCCCCATTGGCAGAACAGTGTGCCTTGTCAACTGTCAAAAAACAGATGGTGTGCCTTGACACTTTTGGTTTCTTGCCAGTGTGCCATGAGATGAAAAAGGCTGAAAATCACTGCCCTAGAAGTGTGGACTCAAAAGATCTCAGAAGAAAGAGGTAAGAACAGGAAGCAAAGGAATAATGCAGAGAGACAACCAGGAAGTTGAAATGTGCACCTGCCCCTGACATTCTCAAAGGGCAACACTAATAGACGGTTTATGGGAAGGCAGCCACCTTTGAATGCCTGCATCGTCATTGGAGAAATGTCCACTTGAAAATGGAGGAAGGAGAGAAAAATGCATCCCAACACAGAGCCTCATGTGTGTACAGACACAAAGGAAGGCCCTGCTCATTTGGTTCAATGGAGTGGATAGAGGGTCACAGCCAGCCTTCCTCGCTAGGTAGGGCTGCGACAACTGCAGGTGGGGCCGTGGCCAGCCTGCAAATCAGCCATGGCAAGATGATGGTCTCAGGCAGATAATTAGCACTCTGCTCTTGACACCCGGCTCTCCCCTTATCCTATTGGCCCTTTGTCTTCCCCTTTTCCAGGTGGCATCGCTATTATATAACCCTTCCCCTGCTGCTCCCGCCTCCCTGGCTTTTGAAAAGGAAGAGGGCAGGAGAACAGTGGAGATGGAGTAGAACTGTGGGCTAGAACAGAGTTATTTTTCAAGATCACTTTGCTTCTCAATCTTAACCCCCTTTTAAAAAGAACCCTGCTGGATTCAGTAGCATAATGGCTAACACAGGCAGGAGCAGCAGCAGAGATCAGGCAGGGCAGGCATAGACTGGAGGTCCAAGCCCATGAAAAGGCCCACCTAGCTGGTTCATGAACACTCTCAGTACCAGTCAGACTGGTGATAGCTCCTCTGACCTACTGAGGATGGCAGGAGAAGCTGCTGCTGCCAAACATTCCCCTTGTTCACCTATTGGGTGGATGAAAGGAGCGCATCTACCAGTAAGCTAGGGGGATACGGGCAGGGGCATATTGAAGGTAGGGCAGGTAGGGCATGTGCCCTGGGTGTTACCTGAAGTGGGGCACCATTGAGCAGCAGATTCCTGGCTGACCCTTGGCTTCCGCTGTGCCCTATGAGAGGGTGTGGGGACAAAGGAGCAAATAAGCAGCCCATCCTGGGGCATTCTGTGTATAAATGCTTTTATGCGAATGCCCGAAGTCTACGCTATGCTATCTATGCTATCGTCCTCCAGACCAGAAATCTGATGGGGACCTTGAAATGAGGAAACAGATCAGGGAGGTGACAAGGAGGGACAGGGTTGTAATCATGGGGGACTTCAATTATCCTCATATTGACTGGGTCAATTTGTGTTCTGGTCACGATAAGGAAACCGGATTTCTTGACATGCTAAATGACTGGCTTAGATCAGCTAGTCACGGAGCCCACCAGAGGACAGGTGACTCTGGATTTAATATTGTGTGGTACGCAGGACCTGGTTAGAGATGTAAACGTTACTGAGCCATTGGGGAACAGTGATCATGCTGCGATCCGTTTTGACGTGCACGTTGGGGGAAGAATACCAGGCAAATCTCTAACAAAAACCCTTGACTTCCGACGGGCGGACTTCCCTCAAATGAGGAGGCTGGTTAGAAGGAGGTTGAAAGGGAGGGTAAAAAGAGTCCAATCTCTCCAGAGTGCATGGAGGCTGCTTAAAACAACAGTAATAGAGGCCCAGCAGAGGTGTATACCGCAAAGAAAGAAGGGTTCCACTAAATCCAGGAGAGTGCCCGCATGGCTAACCAGCCAAGTTAGAGAGGCTGTGAAGGGCAAGGAAGCTTCCTTCCGTAAATGGAAGTCTTGCCCTAATGAAGAGAATAAAAAGGAACATAAACTGTGGCAAAAGAAATGTAAGAAGGTGATATGGGAGGCCAAGAGAGACTATGAGGAACGCATGGCCAGCAACATTAAGGGGAATAATAAAAGCTTCTTCAAATATGTTAGAAGCAGGAAACCCGCCAGAGAAGCGGTTGGCCCTCTGGATGGTGAGGGAGGGAAAGGGGAGATAAAAGGAGACTTAGAGAAGGCAGAGAAATTAAATGAGTTCTTTGCATCTGTCTTCACGGCAGAAGACCTCGGGCAGATACCGCTGCCCGAACGGCCCCTCCTGACCAAGGAGTTAAGTCAGATAGAGGTTAAAAGAGAAGATGTTTCAGACCTCATTGATAAATTAAAGGTGTGTATCAGGAAGTTGAACAGGGAGCAGTGGTGAGGCAGACGGGATGCAGGGGGGAGGGGCAGGAGAGGGGTTTCCATCTAAGAGAAGGAAAACTCTGATTCCAAACCTCCACTGCCTTGTGGCTACATCCAGTGGTGGAAAAGGCTTCAGGAGTCAACCTCGAGGCAAAATCAGGAGCCGGAGTCCCTCAGGCGGTTCATGGCTGAACACAGTCACGTTCTGGCAACTCCTGCGACGCCGCTGGAACCAACCGTATTGGTTTCTGCCTTTCCATTGGATCATTCCAGCGACGTGGAGAGGGGGGATTTGCTGCATGGGTAACAGCCTATCCTCCATACCTTCTTTACCCAGGCTTCGCACACTGGAGAGGACACTCCAACTTCGCCATACGGCGTCGGCACAACACGGGAAGGAGCAGTTACCGGTTATAAGTCTTTGCTCGATTGGCGTAGGGCATGACGCCAGGGGCTGCTTCCGACGGTGGGAGAGATCATTGCATCTCATTGGGCAGCTACCGCCCGCCTTAAGCTGGGCAGTCCCCAGCCAGTAAGGTGTTGCCTCGCCACGGTCCGTTAACCTCACGGGGTGCGTGGGGTTTAGGGTGAAAACCGACAAGCGGATCGACAACTCTGCACCATGCAATAGAAAACAGAAAACTCCTGCCCTAAAGCTGGGCACCTGGAATGTAAGGACAATGACACCTGGCTTCTCTGATGACCTGCAAGAAATAGATGATGCACGAAAAACAGCTGTCATCGACATGGAGCTGAGCAGACTGCAGATGGACATTGTCGCCCTTCAAGAGACGAGGCTGCCAGATTCCGGATCTGTCAAGGAGCGAAATTTCTCATTCTTCTGGCAGGGAAAACCACCAAACGAAACCAGGGAACATGGTGTTGGCTTTGCGGTCAGAAATACCCTGCTGAAATCCATCATCCCACCTACTGTGGGAAGTGAAAGACTTTTGTCCCTGCAGCTCCAGTCATCAGCAGGACCTGTCACTCTCATCAGTGCTTATGCACCGACTCTGTCGCCTCCAGCAGAAGCCAAAGACAAATTTTATGATGACCTGGCCACCACTATCAAGAAGATCCCCGTAAAAGAGCCATTGTTCATCCTCGGCGATTTCAACGCTAGAGTTGGTGCTGATAACAGTTCGTGGCCCACTTGCTTAGGTCAGTTCGGCACTGGGAAGATGAACGAAAATGGCCAACGCCTGCTAGAGTTTTGCTGTCATCACGGTCTCTGTGTCAGCAACACGTTCTTCAACACGAAGCCCCAACATAGAGTCTCTTGGAGACACCCAAGATCAAAGCACTGGCACCAGCTCGACCTGATCCTCACCAGACGCTCCAGCCTTCCCAGCATCAAGATCACACGCAGCTATCAGGGTGCTGCCTGTGACACCGACCACTCGCTGGTGTGCAGCAGAGTGAAACTGCAAACAAAGCGACTGTATCACACGAAAAGGGAAGGAAGACCTCGCATTGATACCAGCAAGACCCGGGATCAGAGAAAAGTGGAGGAATTTGCACAAGCGCTTGAGGAATCTCTTCCAGGCCCGGCCGACGCAAACGCATCCAACAGATGGGAACATTTCAAGAATGCCGTTTACAACACCGCCTTGTCCATATTTGGCAAGAAGACCAACAAGACAGCAGACTGGTTTGAAGCCCACTCTGAGGAGTTGACACCAGTCATTGAGGAAAAGAGGAGAGCTCAAGCAGCATACAAGGCCTGTCCCAGTGAGCGCAACCTGCAGGTCCTCCGAGGTGCTCGCAGCAAAGTCCAACAGACTGCCAGGAGATGTGCTAACGACTACTGGCTCCAGCTCTGTTCCGAGATACAGATAGCAGCTGACACGGGCAACATCAAGGGGATGTATGATGGTATCAAGCAGGCCCTAGGTCCAACACAGAAGAAAATTGCCCCTCTGAAGTCTTCAGCAGGCGAGGTCATCCAGGATCGGGCGCAGCAGATGGAACGCTGGGTGCAGCACTACTCTGAGCTATATTCCAGAGAAAATGTAGTCACCGAAGAAGCGCTGAACAACATTGAGTGCCTGCCTGTGTTGGAGGAGCTTGACAGTGAACCAACCCTAGAAGAACTTCACGTGGCCCTGGACTCCCTTGCCTTTGGCAAGGCACCAGGAAAAGACAGCATCCCTGCTGAAGTCCTAAAGTGCTGCAAAGAGATCATCGTCACTGAGCTGCATGAAATCCTCTGTCTTTGCTGGAGAGAAGGTGGAGTACCCCAAGACATGAGGGATGCAAACATCATCACGCTGTACAAGAACAAAGGCGACAGGGGTGACTGCAACAACTACTGCGGCATCTCTCTCCTTAGCATAGTAGGAAAGCTGTTTGCCCGAGTTGCACTAAAGAGGCTCCAGGTACTTGCAGAGAGCGTTTATCCAGAATCGCAGTGCGGATTCCGAGCCAACAGGTCCACCACCGATATGGTATTCTCCCTTAGACAACTGCAGGAGAAATGCAGGGATCAACGACAGCCACTCTTTATAGCCTTCATAGATCTCACAAAGGCTTTCGACCTGGTCAGCAGGGATGGCCTCTTCAAGATTCTCCCCAAGATTGGATGTCCACCCAGGCTCCTCAGCATCATCAGATCCTTCCACAAGGACATGAAGGGCACTGTCTTTGATGGCTCCACATCACACCCCTTTGACATCCGAAGCGGCGTGAAGCAGGGCTGTGTTCTTGCACCAACCTTGTTTGGGATCTTCTTCGCTGTCCTGCTGAAGCATGCCTTTGGAACTGCAACAGAAGGCATCTATCTCCGGACCAGATCAGATGGAAAGCTCTTCAACCTCTCCAGACTGAGAGCAAAGTCCAAAGTCCAGCTGAAATGTCTGCGTGACTTCCTCTTTGCCGACGATGCAGCTATCACTACCCACTCTGCCAAAGATCTCCAGCAGCTCATGGATCGTTTTAGCAAGGCCTGCCAAGATTTTGGACTGACAATCAGCCTGAAGAAAACACAGGTCATGGTTCAGGATGTGGACTTACCTCCCTGCATTACAATCTCTGCGCATGAACTGGAGGTTGTCCATGACTTTGTGTACCTTGGCTCAACGATCTCCGACACTCTTTCTCTCGATACCGAGCTAAACAAACGCATCGGTAAAGCAGCTACCATGTTTTCCAGACTCACAAAGAGAGTCTGGTCCAACAAGAAGCTGACGGAACATACCAAGATCCAGGTCTACAAAGCTTGCGTCCTGAGTACACTTCTGTACTGCAGCGAGTCATGGACTCTTCACTCACAACAGGAGAGGAAACTGAATGCTTTCCACATTCGCTGCCTCCGACGTATTCTCGGCATCACCTGGCAGGACAAAGTTTCAAACAACACAGTCCTGGAACGTGCTGGAATCCCTAGCATGTATGCACTACTGAAACAGAGACGCCTGCGTTGGCTCAGTCATGTCGTGAGAATGGATGATGGCCGGATCCCAAAGGATCTCCTCTATGGAGAACTTGTGCAAGGAAAGCGCCCTACAGGTAGACCACAGCTGCGATACAAGGACATCTGCAAGAGGGATCTGAAGGCCTTAGGAGTGGACCTCAACAAGTGGGAAACCCTGGCCTCTGAGCGGCCCGCTTGGAGGCAGGCTGTGCAACATGGCCTTTCCCAGTTTGAAGAGACACTTGGCCAACAGTCTGAGGCTAAGAGGCAAAGAAGGAAGGCCCATAGACAGGGAGACAGGCCAGGGACAGACTGCACTTGCTCCCAGTGTGGAAGGGATTGTCACTCCCGAATCGGCCTTTTCAGCCACACTAGACGCTGTTCCAGAACCACCTTTCAGAGCGCGATACCATAGTCTTTCGAGACTGAAGGTTGCCAACTAAATAAGTCACCGGGCCCTGATGGCATACACCCAAGGGTTATTAAGGAATTGAAGAATGAAGTTGCAGATCTCTTGACTAAGGTATGCAACTTGTCCCTCAAAACGGCCACGGTGCCAGAAGATTGGAGGATAGCAAATGTCACGCCTATTTTTAAAAAGGGAAAGAGGGGGGACCCGGGAAACTATAGGCTGGTCGGCCTAACATCCATACCGGGTAAGATGGTGGAATGCCTCATCAAAGATAGGATCTCAAAACACATAGACGAACAGGCCTTGCTGAGGGAGAGTCAGCATGGCTTCTGTAAGGGTAAGTCTTGCCTCACGAACCTTATAGAATTCTTTGAAAAGGTCAACAGGCATGTGGATGCGGGAGAACCCGTGGACATTATATATCTGGACTTTCAGAAGGCGTTTGACACGGTCCCTCACCAAAGGCTACTGAAAAAACTCCACAATCAGGAAATTAGAGGACAGGTCCTCTCGTGGATTGAGAACTGGTTGGAGGCCAGGAAGCAGAGAGTGGGTGTCAATGGGCAATTTTCACAATGGAGAGAGGTGAAAAGTGGTGTGCCCCAAGGATCTGTCCTGGGACCGGTGCTTTTCAACCTCTTCATAAATGACCTGGAGACAGGGTTGAGCAGTGAAGTGGCTAAGTTTGCAGACGACACCAAACTTTTCCGAGTGGTAAAGACCAGAAGTGATTGTGAGGAGCTCCAGAAGGATCTCTCCAGACTGGCAGAATGGGCAGTAAAATGGCAGATGCGCTTCAATGTCAGTAAGTGTAAAGTCATGCACATTGGGGCAAAAAATCAAAACTTTAGCTATAGGCTGATGGGGTCTGAGCGGTCTGTGACAGATCAGGAGAGAGATCTTGGGGTGGTGGTGGACAGGTCAATGAAAGTGTCGACCCAATGTGCGGCGGCAGTGAAGAAGGCCAATTCTATGCTTGGGATCATTAGGAAGGGTATTGAGAACAAAATGGCTAGTATTATAATGCCGTTGTACAAATCTATGGTAAGGCCACACCTGGAGTATTGTGTCCAGTTCTGGTCGCCGCATCTCAAAAAAGACATAGTAGAAATGGAAAAGGTGCAAAAGAGAGCAACTAAGATGATTACGGGGCTGGGGCACCTTCCTTATGAGGAAAGGCTACGGCGTTTGGGCCTCTTCAGCCTAGAAAAGAGACGCTTGAGGGGGGACATGATTGAGACATACAAAATTATGCAGGGAATGGACAGAGTGGATAGGGAGATGCTCTTTACACTCTCACATAATACCAGAACCAGGGGACATCCACTAAAATTGAGTGTTGGGCGGGTTAGGACAGACAAAAGAAAATATTTCTTTACTCAGCGTGTGGTCGGTCTGTGGAACTCCTTGCCACAGGATGTGGTGCTGGCGTCTAGCCTAGACGCCTTTAAAAGGGGATTGGACGGGTTTCTGGAGGAAAAATCCATTATGGGGTACAAGCCATGATGTGTATGCACAACCTCCTGATTTTAGAAATGGGTTAAGTCAGAATGCCAGATGTAGGGGAGGGCACCAGGATGAGGTCTCTTGTTATCTGGTATGCTCCCTGGGGCATTTGGTGGGCCGCTGTGAGATACAGGAAGCTGGACTAGATGGGCCTATGGCCTGATCCAGTGGGGCTGTTCTTATGTTCTTATGTGCCACCGCAGACCTCCAAGTACAGCACTGTGCTCAGGGGGCTGCAGTGGCAGAAGGCAAAAGTCTGCTAGGAAGCTGCTGGAGGAGGAACAGGAGGTGGCAGCCACATTGTGAAGCCACTGCCCTGAACCCGGAAGTGATGTCACAGCATCACACGTCGTCACAATGTCACCACCCCAAGCTGCACTGCCCCTGCGGTCCATTGCAGGGCTTTCGCCGAGAGCGTTTCACAACCTAGCACCAACACTGAACACAGCAGGGCTGGCCTAAGGCCTCCTAATGCCTGAGGTGGCATGCCAAATCCTGCCCCCATCTTTGTACAGGCACAAAATGCTGTGTGCTTGGGCAGTTTCCCCTGACTTGAGCAGGGGGTTTGGGTGCAGATCAGAGCAGACGGGCAGGCAGAAATCCTACTTTATAGGCAGGTGAACGCTACTTTTGGCATTGCAGATGCAAGGTCACTGGAACACAATGAAATAATTTAATTGCAGGATCTGACTGAGAGCACAATCCTATGCGCGTCTACTCAGAAGTAAGTCCCATTGCGTCCAGTGAGGCTTACTCCCAAGAAAGTGTGTATGCAGTCTGAATGCCCAGATTGTCTGGTGGTCTGTGTACAAATGATGGCCAGCCAAACTTGACATGAAGAACAAACAATATAGGGATGGAAGGGAAAGAATAAGGTTGGACTCATGGATGAAGAGGGGGGGGAAAGGTGAATAAATGAAGTAAACGCAGGCCGCAGGCATTTAGAAATCAATAGCTCACTAGGCAGAGGTGGTTGAATCAATCCTCCTGGCCACACTGCAGGATAGGAGTCTTGGCTCCTGAACACAATTCCCGCCACTGTGGAGAGAGTGACTGGTAGTTCAGGAAATCCAAGTCAGCTTTTGATCCCTTCTGGGGCCAGCAAACCCCAGAGCAAGTCTCCCTTACAACAAGCTTGCTTCCCTTTCTGAGCAAAGCCTGCAAGGTGACAAGAACAGGATCATGCGATCCCTTCCCAGCAGTTCTTCAGCATCAGCTCTTAGGAATACAGAAAAGTGAATGATGCTGAATAGTGGCTGGAAGGAATTCCATTTTTTCGAACCCTTGTGAGTTGGGGTCATTCCTTGTAAGAGCCCTCGCTGCAGCATCTTGACCATAGTTACGGCAACACATAGGGGTGGTCTTGATGCAGTAGCATAGCCAGGGTGGTGGTGCAGTAAGTACATCAGGTGCTGCAGTGAGCTTGTAAGGGTCCCCTTTCACATTGTTGCTGCCCCAAATGGCTCCGATGGTGAGGGGCCACTTACACGATGCATTGCAGCACCTGCTATACTTACTGTGCCACCCCCCCGACTACGCTACTGTCTTGATGTTGATTTGTAGGAGTTAAAAGGCTTTGAGGATGGTGTTGAAAGGGAACCGACTGAAGTCTGGGCCGGCTGCAGTCTTTAATCCATCCTCAGTACAGACCTCCTGGCACTGGAGACCACCAAAGAAGATGAATTTGTAGCCCTGTCCTAACTAGGGCTGAGCCAGCTTTAATAGTAACTGTTGCAAAATGGCCTTTGTTGGAGGCATGTCTAGTACACTGCCAGGGTTCATTTTAGAAGCACTGCCATAAACAGTGATGGCACTGCAGACTCACTGCCAGACCCAGCTGCCCTACCACCAACAGAAAGCCAGCAGGGTGGGTGTAAGAGCAGGGATTGGGGCCTCAGGGGACGTGGCAGGAGCAGGTGGAAGGTGTGTATAGGTAGTGATGGCTCTGCTGATATCCTTCAATCCATTTTGGCCCCAACACATCCCCTTGCCTCTACTCAGACTTGTGCCAGATAAAGAGATGGCACAGGTCTGAATAAACCCATTCAGGCCCATGTGGGAGCAGAATAGGGTAAGTGCTGTGGTCTCAGGCTGCCCACAGGATACAACAAAGCCTCTGCTGCTGCCTGCTCCAGGCAGCTTTTCGTGAGGATAAGCTTGCAAAAGAAATGGAAAGGATCTCCTGTGCTAGACCCAGTCCCTTACAGCACTGTTGTCGCTCTGCTCAGTCCTTTTTCCATACAGTGCCTAGTCAAATGTCACCTGTTGCTTTACAAGAGACTAGTGGTGAGGGCAAGATAAGGGTTGGAAGCCTCCATGTTCGGAGGAAGTTCACCTCTAAAGACCAAGTGCTGAGTGCCAATAGCTGGGGGGGGGGAGCTATTGCCTTCAGGCCCTGCTTATGGACTCCCAAGAACCATCTAATTGGCCACTGAAGGAAAAGGGATGCTGATCTAGACTGACTTTCGGTCTGACCCAGGCAGGCTCATTAATTTTTTGGTGGAAATTTAGATAAATTACGAGAAGTCTAGCACAGCTTTCAACCATGATAGTTAAGAATGAAACCCCCATATAACAGAGGCAAAGGAACGGTTATGCTGACATACAACAAGGGAGAGTTTGGATCTTAAGAATAGCCCTGCTGGATCAGACCAAAGGCCCACCGAGTCCAGCTTCCTGTATCTCACACTACATGCCTCAGATACCTGCATCCTGTTGCCACTCCCTGCATCTGGCATTCTATGGTAGCCTACTTCTAAAACCAAGAGATTGCGCATACCCATCATGGCTTTTAAACTTGTGATAGACATTTCCTCCATAAATGTGTCCCGTCCCTTTTTTAAAGGCATCTGGGCCAGGCACCATCATGACATCCTGTGGCAAGGAGTTCCACAGATCTTCATGGCCTACTGGTGGATTCTCTGAAGTCATCAGTTAGGGCATTGTTGGAATCATGATCCTTGTCCAGATGATCCTTGGGTCAGATCCTACTTGGTCCTTTCCTACATTTTTAATGCCACAGATGCAAGCAAGTGGCAGACTCTCCTTGGAGGCCTTCTGCCCATGGCCCCCAAGTACTCCGAACTGGAAAAAGCTTCTACAAGAGTCATCATCACTAAGTCTGCTTTTATTTATTTAATACATTTTTATTCCCTCTTTCCCTCACCACCATGGGTGCCCAAGGCCCTACCATGGTTCCAATGATGTTTCAATTCTGTGCCATTAGTTGATCATCATTGCTATGCTGCAGATATTTGCCAGCACAGAGATATTGTGCCAACTCCCTACACCTACTCACAAAGGACAACACCAGAAGAAACCTGGTTCAAACCCAGAAGAAGCTGGATTAGACCAAGGTGGGTACGGTATTCTTTTTTAAACAATGGCCCACTAGATAGAGAAGTTCACAAGTACAGCACAAAGCTTGTAACCCTTCTTTATTCCTTGCTCTTTCAACATCTTGTATTAAGGGTAGACTGCCTCTGAACCTGGAGGTTCCATATAGTTATCATTGTCAGCCGCTATTTGGTAGCTCTTCCATGGATTTGTTTCAACCTCTATTAGAGTCATCTAAGCCAGTGGCCGTTACACATCTTGTGGTAGTGAGTGCCATCAAGTAATCATGTCATGTTGCAAGTTGTGACATTTTATGTGCACAGCAGCCCATGTATTTCCTCTCACACTTTTATTTAAGCCTTGGATTGGTCCATCAGCCTGAATTTATCAACATATTTATTCACACACATCTCTCTCTCTCTCTCTCTCTCTCTCTCTCTCTCTCTCTCTCTCTCTCTCTCTCTCTCCATGAAAAGGTATGCAATCTCTCCATATAGAATAAATATATAATATTTGGCTCATTGATTCTATATGGAGAGATTGTGTACCTTTTAATACAAGGCCAAAACAACTTTAAAGTCAGAAAATGCACATGGAATAAAAAAGCTTCTGATTTGGATGGAATCGTGTTAAGAATGTGCAGAAACCTCTGAAGGCAAGTGGTAGGCTAGCTCTGAAGACACAATTTCCTGAAGGTAGGTGCTCATGCACACCCCTCATGCACACTGTCTCCCTCCCCACCCAGATTTCATATCTGGGTGCCTTCATCTCATTCCTCAGTACTGAGAAGAAGGGGGAGAGAACAGTTACAAGAAAACTCAATAGTTTAAGCCCACATCCTCTATCCATAGAATCATCTGTAAATTTCTTATCCAAACTTCTTGTGTGAATGGCTTAGATCTCTCTCTCTCTCTCTCTCTCTCTCTCTCTCTCTCTCTCTCTCTCTCTCTCTCTCTCTCTCTCTTCTTGTGTGAATGGCTTATCTCTCTCTCTCTCTCTCTCTCTTCTTGTGTGAATGGCTTATCTCTCTCTCTCTCTCTCTCTCTCTCTCTCTCTCACACACACACACACACACACACAGAGGCTGTCTAGATCACTGTAAAACACAAAGCTTTGCTGCACATTCTCCCCTCATTCTGTTTTCTAAGAAAACCCAACAGCATATCCTAGATGGAATTATCTCATAGGACAAAGATGCAGCTGAGACCTTGAATCACAAACATGCCCGAAACAGATGAACTTGTACATTGATGGGATTGCAGGGGAAAGAATTGCTGAGATGAGTTGTTTTTTTTTACCCTCCTAAAATTCTGCAGCAGAGGGTTGACACAGGTGCCAAAGACTGGAGGGGGTTCAAAAGCCAATGGGCTAGGCTCGCCTGGCCAGTGTTTGTTTTTTAACTGTTTCTATGGTGTCCTAGTATATTTATTTCTAACAAGGATATTGGCCGACTTACCAGGGCAGACAGTGCTCGAGGCAAGGTGCAACAGTATTGAAGAGAGGAAATTACTGTAAGGAATAAGCACGTATAAGAAGCACACATCAGATGGAAGACAACATGGGTGCAGACAAGATTATAAATGACTGTAAATATTCACTCAATGAATATTCACTCAGTGAATGTCAAGAGCTGAGAGGAGATTTTAACAGTGCTCATATACATTTATGTGCAGAGATGCATGGGGGGGGGCACTGCCCCCTTACTATGAGCTGTAGGATTCCTATCCTTGCGGATAGCATGCACATTTTGGTCAACGTCTGGTGGCCCTTTCACTTAACCCTTACCCAAAAGCAAGTAAGCCGGCAGTATGAACAAATAATGGGAGGATGTTTTACCTTCTGTTGACTGCAGATCCTTGGAGGCTGTTTCCCCAGACAGGTCTGTGAGGAAGCGCTATCGAGGGAGAAGTTTCTCTGCACCAGAGGCGTAGGATGCTGCAGCTTGGGGTACAAAGCCTGCTCCCCGCCACCCCAGCTGTGGCACTGCCAGGCTGAGTTCTGGCAGGCTTGAGACGGGCACAATGGCACCGTCTCGTGTACGCCAGACAGGGGGAAAGGTGGCCGGCGAGTGGGCAAGGCTGGCAGCCCCTCTGCCTGCTGGCCGACACAGAGAGGCAAGGACGGAGAAGGAAGACGCAGTTGGGAGTGCCCGGACACCAACCCTGGCAAAGCGCCACACTCCTGTGGCTCTCTCTTGCAGCACTCCGGATGGCTCGGGAGACAAGGGGAGTGCCAGCTGGAAGGCTGCCGGAACGTGCAGGGACCAGGCAGCCGGACCCTTCCAGGGTTCCTGGGCTGATGGAGGAGAGGGTAGAGCGCAGGGTAGAGAAGCTGGGTCAGGGACGGCTGTCCCAGGAACTGGAAGCTGGAAGGGCGCCGGCCACCAGGCAAAGCCGCGTCCTTGGCTGGCCAGTGCTGGATCTGTCCGTGGTGCTGAAACCGGCGGCTCCCCTCGCCAGCCCGAAGCATAGACTGGCTGCCGCCGCGGCTATTGCGCTGCAGCGGTTGGTGGTGCTGAAGGACAGCTCCTTGCGCCCGCCACGGCATCCCCGCCTCTCCCGGGCGTTGATTCAATCTTTTTTTCCTGACTGCTCTCCTCCAGGCTCTCTGGTGGAATCCGTGAAGGGACCCTGCCCATTGGTGGGCTCCAGGGTGACGCTTCCCCCCAGCCAAGGCAGCCCCCCCCAGTCACTGCACCGCCCCTTCTCTCCCCGTCTCTCGAGGTGCAGGCACACAATCATGCCTTTGCAATCTGAAGAAATTGCTCTTGGAGGAAAGGCACTACTGCCCCCTGGCACTCCAGAACACCAACTATTTTTTTTTAAATTCATTATATTCAGGGCTAATATATCCTGGAGGAATTCATTTCTTCTGGCTTCATTTATTCCCACCTTCTCTTGGGTCCATTTGACCTCAGCTTTGATCTAGTTGGCAGCAGCTTTCCAAGATTCCTTTCCATCCCTGCTGTCCAACAGCCTTAGAACTAACCATGGGATCTTCTACATGCACAGCATACCAGCTTATAGACCCCTTGTAAAAGCAGCCCAGTAGTGTCTACTCTGATAGCACCTCTTAGAGATCTCAGGCAGACAGAGGCCTTTCCAATCTGTGCTACCTGAGATTCTTTTCAGCTGGAGATGATAGGGTCTGAACCTTTCAAATGCCTCTCTACCACTGAGCTATGGGTCTTCAGTCTCAAATTAGAAATCTACATAGCTGTAGATTTTTGCTCATGAGCCTATGAAGCTGCTTTACATCATGTCAACATACCATTCCAACGAACCCAGTTTAGTCTAGCCAATACTTGAATCCCTACTTGTGATTCCATAATCCTTACTTTAAGAGAGGAGAAAATATGAATTGTAAAACACAATGAATGAAACATGAAACATGAAACAAAGGATAGCTAACAGTGAGAAAAGTAGAAGTTAACAAGCATTCAGTAAATACAAACATGTGCATCTACACACACACACACACACACACACAAAATCCACAGCCATAATATAAAAGCAATGTTACTATAGGTGGGACCTCAGTATCCACTGATTTGGTATCCACTGATTTGGACTTACAACTGATACTGGGGTCCACCATTAAATGCCTTGTAGTAAGGGGGAAAAGCACCAAAATCTAATTTCCTACCTTTGCACTATTAAATATAATTCCATTCCATTACATTCCATTATTCATCCCATCTAGTGGCTGAATGAGGTATAGTTAGTGGCATATCATGACATGTTATCATGATACAGCATGAAACCAGTAAGGCTGTGGTTTTCAAACTTGCAGGGAGTTTGAATCCCGCAGTAAGTCTTTGCGGGGGCAGGGGGGAGGCAGTGGCACAATCCCCGCAGGCCTCCGCAAAACGGGTAGCAGAGTGCAGTCACCCCACTCTCACTTCCCCTGACCCGAGGAGCCCTGCAGGCACTTGTGCCCAACTCCCCACAGCCAGGGATGGCTGCTGCAGGGACTGGATGGTGCACCCCAGTCCCTGGAGCCCGGTAAAAAGGGGAAGTGGGGCAATCGCGCACCGCTTCCGATTTAGCGGAGCGAGGTGTGATCGCTCCGCTGTCACCTTCCCTGACCCGGGGAGCCCTGCCAAAGGTCGCACAGGGCTCCGCACACCTCCGGGGGTGCTGCAGGGGGCTTGGGCAAGTGCACCAAGCCCCTGCAGCCCACCTGAGCAGCGCGATCCTGGGGGTCGCACCGCTGCCTCCTCCCTGCTTCCTGGTTGCCCCTGCCCCTTAAGGGGAAAGGGACCAGGACCTTCAAGCTGGGGCGTCGTGACGCCCCAGCTTGAATACCACTGCAATAAGGTGTTAATATGAGTCAGCTCTCATTTCCATGTATCATAATACAATTACCCCTGCTAACTGGGTAAAAAGGCACTTTTTCAACTGGTGCCCCTCTTACATTTAGCAAGGGGAGAATAACCATCCCTCTTCACCCCTGCACAGTGTCTCTGACCGATAAAGGGCATACATTTTATTTATTTACTTAATGAAATTTGATTTTGTCGGGGGGGGGGGGCTACAAATCTTCTTTGACAGCTTCTCCTTAGGTAGCAGATAGATGCCTTAGCTACACCACTAACTGAGGGAAGGCAGCAGAGCAAGTGGGTGGCGAGCTGCTGGTGGGGGAGGTGAGTTCCTCCCAAATTTCACTTTTTTGAAAGCCTGGGCATGATGTTACTTCCTTTTGTGACATCACTTCCGCGGTAACATTTTGAGCTTGGCACAGAGCTACATGATCATTACCTATGCCACTGGGTATAGTGTCTATACCAATGCATTCTGGGGTGACAATGGAGGAGCAAGAAACCTGGAAGTGGGTCATTTAAGCTATTTTTCCACTGATTTGGTATCCACTGGTTTTGTTTTTTTTAATCCACTGGGGTTCAGGAATGGGAACCCCAGTGGATATTGAGGCATGACCTGTATTGCATTGCCTGGAGAGGGGAGGAAGAGGTAAAACCAAGAGGGGTGGGGTCAGTGAGCAAGGACACAGAAGGATTATCCACTATTGTCTTGCAGAAACAGAAAAGGGCACAAAGTTAATTGGATTGAATTCTGTTGCTGTGGTAATCAGCAAGGTTCTGACCATCACAAAAGTCTTCCTCAAGTTGACAAACCACTGGGAAGGGAATTGGTCATATTTTTGGGCTCCTGAACAACATCCAAGAAGACTATTGTTGACCCTTCATTGGTCGCACTCTCAAATAATTTTTCCCATGGTGAATAGTTTTCAAATGATATTCAGGGGATCCTGGGGTTTCCTCAATGAGTAATGCTAGGATTAGTAATAATATTTATTTGTTCTCTGCAAAACAATCAGAGTACAAGGCACTCTATAGCACAAGCAAAAGCAACTTTAGCCTCAAGGAACTTGCAATCTACATTTTGCCAACAGAGCCACTCACAGGACGTACCCCTTAAACATTCCAACATTCCATTCCTTCCTGGTGTCATACAACCCTCTACAGCTGTTGCAAATTGCGAAAAGCTATTCAGCATGGCCTGGCCGCTGCCACAAGCATTGAGCAGCTGAATCCATGGGCCAGTTGACAAGGGACACCCGCTGACACCAGTAAGTTAGCACCAGGAATGGGAGGGAGGCCGGGAGGGGCGGAATGGAAGGGGGATGGGAGGAAAAGAGCAGAGATGAGGTGGGGAGGAGAGTGGATGGGAACCAGGAAGGGGGCAGTATTTGTGGCTGCAGCCTATGCCAATATCCTATCCTCCTTCCCAACCTCGATCCCCTAACCTGGATCCACATAGACCTGCGCCAGTGCAGGTCCAAGTACACCCAGTGGGCTGGTGTAGGCTTACCCGTGGACAAGGGAACAAATGTACCCTTACCCCAAGGAGGCCTCCAGAGGCCCAAATACCCCCAGAGGATAGACTGGGTGCCATGTTGGCACAGCTACATCACCACATGCGGAGTTGTGTAGGCTGGGCTGTGAGGGAGCAGGAGATCTTCAGAGGGTTGGAGGTGGTTGCGCTAGAAGAGCAAAGGTCACAGACTGGAGTGTAGCAGAATACAAGGGCTGAGATTTAAGAGGGGCAAGGATATAGAGAGCTTTGAAAGGGAGGCAAGGAGCTTGTGCTGGATCCAGGAGCAGAAAGAGATCCAGTGAAGTGATTTCGAAGCCGGGTCTCAAGTCTTTCTTATTCATAAAGGCCTTTAACTGATACTGGGGGCTGGCCATTTTTAATTATTTATATTTTAATTGTCGTGTTACCGGGTGTTTGTTTTAATTGTTTAAGGATACAATCCTAAAGCACTCTTGGGCTGGCGCAAGTCTCTGGCACCAGCCTGGGAGGATCACAAACATGCCATAAAGCATATTTGCGCCTCCATTCAAGTAGGGAAGACCAGTGCAAGGACGTGCACCAGCTTCCCCACACCACTGTGGGCCCTGGGATGGGTGAGTTGGCGCCAGCCTTTCCAGGACGGTGCAGGGGTCTGGGGGTGTGGAGAGGGCAGGGAGGAGGCATTTCAGGGCAGAGGATGGCGGGCTGTCAGGGCCAGGATCCGGCACTTAAGCTGGATCCTAGCCCCATTCCTGGGCAGCCTGGGGCAGCTTCGAGCTACTTAGATTTTAGCCACCTTAAGTTCCTTTTGGAGTGACTCAAGTATTTGCATAGTATTTGGGATAAAAATACTATAAATAAATATATAGATAAATAAATAAATAAATAAATTTAAGAGAAGACTGTGACATGATACCTGCAGCTAGTAAGATGAGTGACTTTGGCAGCAGAATGCTGTATGGAGGTGAGGAGGTAAAGTCCCCAATCCTATTGCACTAGGATCCAAGGACTAGTTCAAGGTCCTTTATGGCTGTTGCACAAGGTGACATGACATTTTGTCAACCCGGCTGAGGCTGAAAGCACCAAACAGCCAATAAGTCAGCAAGGGGAGAGGGTGGAAGGTGGGGATGGGATGGGTGGAACGGGGCCAGGAGGGGGAGGAATGGGGCAGAGAAGGTAATGGGCAGACAAATTGCTTTTGCAAATGCAACTGCCCCAGTTAGACTACTTAGCTTAGTTCCAGCAGGGAGGTTAACTAAGGAGTGGTATCGAAGGTAGTTTTTTAAAAGGTATTTGAAGGAAGCAAGTGAGGAAACATTATTCAGTTGCTCTGGTATAGGTAGCTGGGTTTCTGGGAGGGTAGCTGGGTAGTTGGTAGCTGGGAGGGCGGCTGGGAGGGGAATGGCATTTGATGCAGTGGTGCTGCCGATAGCCTATCTCCATTCCCAGCTTTGATCCTCCTTTCTGGGTCCACTCAGCAGCAAGGGATTACCCCCAGCCAAAGGAACAAATGCTCCCTTACCCAGAGGATACCTCCAGGACTCCTTCCCCTGACCCCAGGATGCAACATGTGCACTGATGGTGTGACTGCATAAGTGGGGAGGGGATTTAGGTAGGATTGGGCTGTAAATGAACCATTGAAAGACTAGCAAAGAGGAGGCTGCAGCAGACTAGAAGAGAGACAACCATTGTATGAACTGGAATTTTTTACAGCGTACTGTGCATTCACTGTTTGCCACAGCTTTCATTTCTTCCAGGTCATTCATGCATTTCCTACTTCTTCTAAGACTGCAAGTGCACATTGCACACAAAACATTTCAAGCGCATAAAACATTTCAAAAAATGCACTCTTGAATGTGCTTATAGAAAAGGCTGTATCAAGACATTTCCTATGGTGTGAGCACATGTGTGCATCGGTAAAGCACTGCACCAAAACAAGAAAAATGAATCTATGCACAATCGTATGTGCAGTCTCAAGATTACTGATGTGCATGTACACATAGATAAAATGCTGCAAATGAGTAATGTAAGGGATGGAAAGAGTCACATGAATTGAAAATTCCAATTCTTCCAATTCTTGAATAAATTTCAGAAATTCTCCTAACCAAATTTCAGGAATTTAAGAGATGCTGAACATAAATCCTAGAGAAATCCTTTCAACCCTCAGAAAACTTTGTTTTACATCTAGTACAACTCGAATTCATTCCATTTCTTAAAAATCAGTTCAGTAATTTCATTGATAGCTATGTGATGGACATTACCTTCCCAGGGAATGAATCAATAACAATTCACAAGCAACATTGGCCTTACCTGATCAATTGCAATCATATGTGACTAGAACTGCCCCTTCTTAATCAATCACTGATCATCTTATGAATGGAGAGAGACAGAAAGAAAGAGCAAGCAATCCACTTTGCTTCTTGGAGTCCAAGTGGTCATCAATTTCACAATACATCTTTGAGTTAGGGAAAAAAGAGAGAAAGGGTTCATAATGCAACTTGTTACTTACCAGTGTATTCAGCAATTTACAGAGAAACTTCAGGAATAAAAATAGTTCCTGCTCAAATATTCATTTTACGAGTGGCTATAGAAAAGGTAACATAGAGAAATATATAGAAATATAAAGTTGCCTTATATGGAGTTAGATTTTTGGTCCAACCAGCTCAGTATTGTCCGTTTTGGCTGTGAGAAGTTCTCAAGCAAGGTGCCCTAAGAGTCATTTTTAACTAGAAAACATTTTTGCAGCATTTTGTCAGTCTTGATGTGATGATACATACATACATACATACATACATACATACATACATACATACATACATACATACATTGGTATACTGCTGTTGATAAAAATCCTCCTCCACCATGATTTTGTCTAATCATCTAATCCCTTTTTATCTATCTATCTGGGGAACTGTGTGCCACTTTTCTATCCCCAGTTTACTATAGATATGTATGTCATATGTGTGTCTCTGCAAAGCAGATCTCAGAAAGAAAATGAACAAGGCCTCAGTTGCTGAATGATGAGGGCAGGCAGATTCATTTGGGGATAGTTCTTTAAACATCCTGGTCTCAAACTGTCACTGGCTTTACAATTTACAGCACTGGTTCCCAGCCTGTGGTCCGGGAACCACAGGTGGTTCGCAAGACCCTGAGAAGCGGTCCACTAGATCTCAGGGGGAAAAAATAGATTTGATCTCGCTAAGCGATCAGTCCCCTGTGGACCACCAGAGAGGGTGGAGAATGGACTGTCTGCAGCTGGCAGCAAAAGAAGCAAAAGCAGCAAACAAATCTTCTCTATAAATAATAAATCTCAAATAAATCTTTTCAGATTACAGGCAAATTTCTTCATCCGCAGGTCCCCGAACCGGTGGTGCAGGCTAACCTGGAGGCAAGGGGAGCTGTACTCCTCTCACTTCTGGAGGCTCTTCTGAAGCCCGCAGAAGCTGTGCACCTCTGCCCGCAGCCTCTGTGGGCTTCAGAGTGAAGGTCAGAATTGTTTAAAGGTGGCTTCTGGTTTTCAGCAAAAACCAGCAGTCACCTTTAAATGGGGCTTCTTTCTGAAGCCTGCAGAGGTTGCAGGGGTGTGCCTGCAGCCTCTATGGACTTCAGAAGGGCCTCTGAACCAACCAGAGCTCAGCTCTGGTCAGGTTTGGGGGGGGGGCAAAAACTGCGTGTTTTGACTACCCACTGTTTTCCTTAGCCACAGGGGTTCCTGGAGGGATAATGAGGGCTGCCTATATTACAAATTAAAATGTATCTTTTTGTGGGGGGGGGGGGGGTTGCTTGTGGTCCATGACAATTCCTATTTTTGTCTCACTGGTCCATGATCAGGTTGGGAACCACTGATTTACAGAAAACGCATTGTTTACCAATGGGGGTAACCCCAAATGGAAGTCACATGCTCGCAAGCATGATCCCTACCCTGGACCCATGTTGTGGTATCTTGCCCCATAATGCTGTTCAAGAGTACTACTGCATAAAATGCATTGCAATGATTCAGTCTAGACAGAACTAGTGCATATATAACACCGGTCAAATCTGCCTTCCTTAGAAAGGGATATAGCTGGTGCACCAGCTGAAACTTTGCAAAAGCACTCCAGGCCATGGCCATCACCAAGTCATTCTGGAGAAGTGCCATTTCATGGAACAGCCCCACCAGAGCAACCAAGTCAGTCTCAATACCCAAACCAGAACCCAGCCTAATGAGGACCCAGATAATCAGTTTCATACAGAAAAACCTGAAGGTGGCTCTCCACCATCAGCTTGAGTCTTTCGCTGCAAAACAGCAGGCTGAAGATTGATAGTTTCCTAACTATGGTCTGATCCAAGGAGGGCGTCTAGCCAGACAATGCAAAGATCCAGCAGATAAGCGGTCAGCCACAAACCTCAAAGTGAATTGTCTCCATCCTCAATATGGAGAAGCCATATATCTATCCAACGTAACAAGACAAACAGGCATCATGGGCTCATCAAAATGTTAAGCCATCTGTACCAGTGGCAAACATCAAGTCTTGGCACCCAGGCTTTGTCCCCCTTGCCCCCACTCAGGTATGCCACTGCCCAAAGCATGTGCTGAATGTTGTGGGCCAGCCAGGGACCAGGTGACCTGGGAGAGAAAATGTCAGTGTAAATACAGAAAATGTTTACTTACCGCTCTATAGGTTGCCTTGTTTGCAAAGAGTCTCCTCAGACCTACAGCACCTCTTTGGCTGGCTTAGGTCTCAAGAGCCTTCTGGGGATGGGGATGGGTCAGGAAGTGAGATACGATCCAACCCCACATCCCTGAACTGCCCAATCCACCCTGCCGCCACTTTACCTGCTCCAGTGGAGGTTCTGCAGGCTACCACTGCAGGCCTCTCCCTGGCTCCCAAGCCATTGCTAGTGGCCTCAAAATGACGGACTGGCTGCAGTGCCGGTGGCCCTATCTTTACACTGGCGGATCACAAGATCTGCCAGCATAAGGCCCAGTTAGGATTGGGCTGTTCATTTTGCATTGTCCGATAACACAGGCCTACAGAATTGAGGGTCAGATAAGTTTTTCCCAAACTTTGTGGCGGTTTGATACGAATTAGGGGTGACGATTCCAAAAATGGCATCTGTTTTGCCCTATCATGTCTAGTTTTGGAGATATAGTATAGCCTTATTAGTGAATGGTTCAAGCAGCTTCCTCATGAGGAAGCCATGGTGCAGGCTTCCTCATGAGGAAGCTGCTTGAACCATTCACTAAAGAGGCTATGCCATGTCTCCAAAACTAGACATGATAGGGCGAAACAGATGCCATTTTTGGAATCAGCACCCCAAATATACCCAGGAATTGGTGTAACATTTAAGGAAGCAAAATGTGTGCTGGCCTTTGTAATAGACTGTCTTTTTCCTGCCCTGAATCTACTACATATCAACTTTATTGGATGGCTTTTAATATTAGAAAGGGAAAATCTACTATCCAACTTTCTCCACACCCTGCATGATTATATAAGCCTCTATCATGCCTCCTCCTTAATTATCTTTTCTTCTAATAAAACAGTAGCCTTTTCTCACAGGCAAGGTACAACCACCAAGGTACACCACAATCATCTTGGTTCCCATTTTCTGCGCCTTTTCCAGATGCTCAAAGTCGTTTTTGAGATGCAGCCGCTGGAACCGTGCATGAGGTCCCAAATCTGCCGTGCCGCTGATTTGTATAAGAGTATGATGATACTGGCAATTTTACTTTGAAGCACTTTGCCAATCATCTCCCTAACAAAGAATCTGCCTTTGTAGATGCCTTTCAAAGCATCATTATGGGCTGTGAGGATTTTAAGGTGCATTTGGTGCAGTGGCCATTATGGGTTTATTAATCAGAAGCAAAATTCTAGGATTTTGCATCAGCTTCCCAATAACTGCAAGCAGAGAAAGAGTCAGGTGGTGATTGCACTACCCACCCTCCTTGCTTCTGCAGCTCTGTCACCTCACCAGTATGTTTCCTCTCCCATTATGATACTTTAATTACTTTTGCTTAATTTATTGTTATGAGGGCAGACACTTGAATATTTCATAGGCTGCCTCCCGCTCTCCCTTCTGCTATGGCACTGGATAAATTACTCTCTTATTAGCCTGATTAATCTGCTTGTCTCAGGGGAATTACAAAGGTTAAGTGCACCAGAGGGCCTCTCCCTTTTCCATCACAGGTACTAAGTGGGCCAGATTGTCTTTCCTCTCCTTGAATAAGCACCAGAGGATCTACCATCTGGAATCACAGGCCTGTGGTCTAGACAGAGTGGAATCATCAGTCAACTGGCAAATCCAATACAGTCAATTACAGTGGACCCTCCTTATCTGCGGGTCCAGTATTCACAGATTTCACTATCCACGGATGCTGCTGATGGGGGTGTCCTCTTTTAAAAGCATTTTTTTTTTAAGTCAGAAAATAGCCTCTGCGGGGCAGTCTTCTGTGCTCCTGGAAGCCACTTTTGAATACACAATGCATTCTGGGGTGAGCAAGGGCCTGTGGGAGGGGGTGCACGACCCAGAAGTAGCTTACAGGAGTGCAGAAAGCAGCCCTGCAAATGACACAACTCAAAGACAGGAAAGGCTATTTTCTCACTGATTTTTTACTTTTTTTAACACTTTGAAAGGGACGCCAGTATCTTTGGATATTGGTATCCAGGGTTTGTGTGTATGTGTGTCCGGAATTGAACCCTGCAGATACTGAGGGATTACTGTATTTTACTGCAGACATATTATCATAGCTTCAATCTGAACCTGGTTTCTCTCCCTTTCCTCAATGTTGTTTACGTCCAACCTGATGAATTCTGTGCAACTCCAACCTGTTATTCATAATTGGGTGACTTTTTATTTGAAAGTCTTATTCTACGCTGGCATTTGAACTTTTTCTCTTTTTTGTCTAATGGACCAACATGAATAGCGACAATTTTGGCTTAAGCGGGAATCCTCTGAGTAGTCATCCTAAAACAGTGGGAGGAAGGAGGGCTCACTGCTTTCTAGACCTGCAATGGTCTGGGTTCCATAGACACACCCAGTAGCAAACCCAGAGGGGGGTGGCATTGTAAGTATTACAGACGCCCCAACGTGCTGTGTAAGCAGCCGCTTCTCCTCACTGTTGAAGCCATTTGGGGCAGCAACGGCAATGTGCAGGCTCTCACTGAACCAATTGCTGATGCTGCCCCAACAGCTTCAAAGCAAGGGGGAAGGGCTGCTTACACAGCTCACTGCAGTGCCTGCAATACTTATCATGCCACCTCCAGCAGCTATAGTACTGTTTCTGAGGCCTTCTGACACCCCCTCAAGGTGTGGTACCGGGGCAATGTACTCCCCCCCCAGCCCTGTCTTAGCTACGTCACTGGTAAAATGGTGTCTGGGTGGCTGGTGTCATTTCAAAACAGGCATTCCCTCCTGTGTGAAAGAAAAGGGGGCATTGTGCCTGCAACAATATGTAAATCAATCGTCTAACAACAAACTTTCTTTTCTATTTTTTTTTCTCATATCCAAAAGATTCAGATTAAGGACCCAATCTGATCCAATTTTCCAGTGCTGGTGCAGTTGTGCCAGTGGGGTGTGCACTGCATCCTATGGTGGAGGGGCAGACACTGGGGCCTTCTTAAGGTATGGGAACATGTGTTCCCTTACTACAGGGCTACATTGTGGCTATACCGGAGCCGGAAAGTTGGTTAGGATTGGGCCCTTAATTTATAATTTACATCAGCAAATGATTTCATTAACAGGGTGTTCAAATCATGGACATCAGTGGTTCTTAGACATTTAGCACTTTTAAAATGAGAATCTGTCAGGACTCACCGGAAGTGATGTCATGACCGGAAGTGACATCATCAAGCAGGAAAATTTTTAACAATCCTAGGCTGCAATCCTACCCACACTTACCCAGAAGGAAGTCCAATTGACCATCATAGTTAAAAGAGTATACACAGCAGCTTGTTAAAAGTACAGGTCTGTAACATTTTCCCAAATGCAGTCACATACCACATAAATATTTTATTTATTTTAAAAAATAAAATATTGAAATGAATGGGGATTCGCCTGAAATTTTCTCACCACCCACCTAGCGGGTCCCAACTCACAGTTTGAGAAACGCTGATGTACATGATCTGCAAATGTTGGAAAGTATGTGCAATGGTATCTACAGATCACTAGGGGGCAGTGTATTGTCCAGGAGGCAGATGAGTCAGAGGCTACCAGACTTTTACATTTGTCCTCAATGACCAATGGAGGTGTGTACCAGCCTTCTTTCCTCCCTCTCTGGACTTGCAACTCTCTCCGTGAGCTCAGCCAGCTGCATTAATGCCATGCCATGAGCAGGCACACCGGTGCACAGGGAATAGTTCTTGAATTCCCTGTTCCAAAGTCTAGGAATGGTACCTTACTCTCAGACAGAGACATACTGTACATGCTTTTAAACTGTGATTAAAGTATTTCTGTTTGAAATCTTTCACTGCCTCTGCTCCTGTTTTATTGCTAGCAGCAAACAAGCAGGGGTCAGTGGGGAGAAACTGCAAAAGGATTTTCTGCTATATGGCTCTGCTCCATTTAAATCCTTGTGTTCCTTATTCCACCAGTGAAGAGTTAGATATTCATGGTGGATAGTTGTATTGACAACTATTTGCAATGATGGCTTCCAAGCTCCATATATAGAGGCAGCATATCAGATATGGGTGAGGAGACCCGGTGGCGTAGCTGGAGGGGGGTGGAGCAGCCAATCTGGCAGGGAGGCTCAGCGCAGTGGGCAAGTGGCCCGTCGGAGCCATTCCCAGTAGGGAGCAAAACGGAGCCGTACGGCTCCATTTTGCTCCCCCCGCTAGGAATGGCTCCGAAGGGAGGAGCTGCTTGCCCATTGCGCTGAGCCTCCCTGCCAGACTGGCTGCTCTGCCCCCCTCCAGCTATGCCACTGAGGACATCGAATGGCCTTCAATCCCAGACCCCATCCCAGCCTTATGGGCATCATGTGGAAGAAAATTTCATTGATTCGGTGCAACGTCGTGCAGCTCATGTAGGAATCACAGCCTGAGACCTCACTGGGTGTTCTGTGCCCAAGATGGGTCCTTCGAAGTGCTGGTGGACTTTTCTCATCTATAGGGGTTCTAGTCTGTAGGTGGGTTTCTCATTGGGACATTAGTAAAAACAGTACGCTTGATTATATGGTCCCACCTTGGTACAATATCCACAACTATTAGCCAAGACAGCCAGCATATGCAGGGGCTGTCTACATCTGTACCATAAGCCGAGATGAAATTGTAGGAGAGGGTCATTACCTTCAGATCCTGCCTGGGGGCTTCCCTATTGGGGCATCTATATCACCACAGTATGAAGAAACATGTTGGACTAGAATGGACCCACCTCCATTCCAGCAACACTTTTCTCAGGTTCACCTCGTTCTTGGGCCATGAAAGCAGGTCCCATCTATTGCAACTCACCCCGCACTTAGGTAGTTAAGTTCTAGGATCCTTACTTCCCTATTTCAATTAGTTGTACCACTAAGGGAGTCTTCAGACTAGGAAAGATACTTTTAACCTTACAGATGTCTCCATCAGGTATGGCTTGTTGTGGCCTCACTTGTGGCCTGGCTCATATGTTTTGAATTAGATCAGCTGATACCCCTGGGGGCTGGGGATAAGAATAGGCCCTCAGTTTGGCTGTACTTGTTGTAAGAGGCGACTAAACAGCCACTGGGTAGATGGGACTCCTTAGCCTGGAAAGGCAGCTCATCTGAGAGAAGGAAAACTCTGATCCCAAACCTCCACTGCCTTGTGGCTACATCCAATTATGGAAAAGGCTTCAGGAGTCAACCTCAAGGCAAAATCCGGAGCCGGAGTCCCTGAGGCGTTTCATGGCTGAACACAGTCACATTCTGGCAACTCCTGCAACGCCGCTGGAACCAACCGTATTGGCCTCTGCCTTTCCATTGGACCATTTCAGCAACGTGGAGAAGGGGGATTTGCTGCAAGGGTAACAGTCTATCCTCCATACCTACTTTACCCAGGCTTCGCGCACTGGAGAGGACACTCTGTTCCAGAACCACCATTCAGAGCGTGACACCATAGTCTTCCAAGACTGAAGGATGCCAACGACCAGATCAGCTGAAAAGGATGTCCACCCCAACCTCAACCATTCTCTCTTATAGCAGAGTCAGAGTAAATATTTTACTAATCAGCACTTACTAGCTGTGTTGCTGTTAGGGATTGTTCCCCTAATAAGTTACACTGAAGTCAATACAACAGGAGATGTTTTAAATCTATCACTATGTCAGGGATGCCAATGAATGGAGTGTTCTGAAGAGAGACTTTATTGCCTCACTGGGCAATGAAACATGATTGGAGGCACTTTGATACATGCCCTCAATTATTTCACAGGAAATGCTTGTAAAGTTCCAGTTTTTCGATACAAAGGACCTCTGCCTAAGCCCAAGTCCAAAAGTACAAAAACCCACATGAAAATGAACATTTTCCATGGATAGAGATGTGATTTCTCAATGATAACAAAATAAAAACAAATAGCACTGCTTTCTGCACTTCTCATTTTTTGTAAACAAAAAAAAAACCTGAAATCTGCAAAAAAAACAAAAAAACAACTCTACATATTGGCCACTATAGGCTGGTTGGGTTGGACTGGGAGGGTGCATGGGTAATGACTGTGGCTGCATCTGCTGACACTATACCACCTATATCACCTTCCTAGTATGCTTTTAAAGCAATTGTAATTTATAATTATAATTTATAAAAATGTGTCCTTGAAATAGAAACCCAAAAAACTGTTTTCTATACTTTTCCTCCTTGGAAAAAACAAAATCTCAAAAAAAAAAAATTTAAGAACATCTCTACCCGTGGAATAGCAGCATGTTTGAATTCAAAACTTATATGGGTTTCTTTATTCATGAGATATCTGTGAGGTTTTTTCGCCATAGAATCTCCAAGTACCTCTTCCCCACTTTTCATCTTTTCATCTGTGAATTTGGAACTTACCACATGGGTTTTCAAATGTATGGTCATGACATTCGTGTGTGATTTTCAATACAGTGGGCTCTCAGTGTCCCATGGACCCCCCATGGATACCAAATTCCGTGTATAAATAAATCTGTGGTTGGGCCTCAGAGGACCTCCAAGACATGACCAGAAGTCTCTGGTGCAAACCGGAAGTGCCTTCCGTACAGGTAAGAAGGGCCCACTGTATTTGTGAGATCTGAGATAAGGAGACACAGCACCCAAGACTAGCTCTTGGCAAATCCCTTCTTTGCCGCAGCCTGCCCTCTCCTTGTCTTCAGCTTCAAAGGGCAGCCATCAATCCCCCATGCCTGTGGTGAGTAGGAGAGACAGCAGTGAAGTTTGCTTGGTATTTTGCTCTGTCTGTTCGGAATGGGAGGAGAAGGAGGGGGAAGCTGACAGCACTTTGATTCTCTTCCCCCTGGAAGGGGAGGAAGTGCTATCTGTTGATATTGTCCTATGTACACTACTCAGCAGTAAATCTCATTGTCTTGTCTGCTACTGTTACCCTGCACATGCCTGACTTCTGATCTTGGAAGTCAGGCCTGGTTAGTACTTGGATGGGAGACCACCTGGGAATACAGGGTGCTGTAGGTTTATACCATAGTCTTTCGAGACTGAAGGTTGCCAACCATATTGTGTTCAGGAAAGTGTGGATAGGACTGCAGCCCAACACAGGTCCATATAATCTAGCCCGCCGCCCGCCACAGCCACACACAGGCCACACACTCAGCCAGATCTCATTAAAATTATCACTTAAAAAACCTAATTTTACATTTCTTCATTTGAATACATTCTTCTCCTGCCTCCTGTTTCAACTTTGAAATCCCTTTGAGAAAACATTAGTAGGATTGGGCTATAAATGCCACGTGATGTATTCCAAAGTAAGCATGAGATGATTTCAGTACAAGAAAGAGATGAGATGCCTCTCCTTTTAGAAAAGGCTACAGTCTTACGTGTATTACTTCTAAGTAAACACATATATCTCAATTAGTTTTTATTTATTAAATTTCTATCCCCTCCTATACCACCTGGTATTCCAGCACAAAAAGAAGGTGGGACATAAATGTAATGAACGAATAAATAAGATCTCCAACCGCTTCTTCCAGGGAGCTCGAGGCCAGGTATATGATTCATTCCAACTCCTCACACAAACTATGTCAGGTAGATGAGGCTAAGCAGAGATCCCAAAGTCATTCACTGAGCTTTTATGGTTGAATGGGGATTGCCTCTCCACTTCTAGTTCATCATTCTAACCACCACACCACACTGGCTTTAAAACAGTGGTTCCCAACCTGTGGTCCGTGGACCCTAAGCCCCATTCAAAATTCATTTTAATCCCCCCACCCTTCCGTGGGATTATGGAGCTTTCTCATATGAAGCCTTCCCTCCCCCCCCCCCATACATTTTAGGAAGATACCAGGGTAGTTGCTTTCCCAGAGAGACGTACTGCACTGTCTGCAACACACAATACTGTACTTCATAGCGGCTGCTCCCCTCCCTAATGTGGAAAGGTCAGGCCAAGCTTTAAATAGGAACTCAGCACAGAAGGAATCTTTGTTAGAATTTGGCTAAGAAAGAATTGATTCCAGATGGGATCTCTCTTTCTTCCACCCATGAACTAGCCAGCCAGACTCAATCTTGACAGGGAAAAGAGAAAAGCCTATTCATAAGAGATATCTGCAGACAACTGCTCTCAGACTCTGTGGGTCCTGGTTCAAGCAACGAAATGAATATCCAAAAACACTGCATTTTTTAATCCTGT
The DNA here is from genome assembly GCF_035046505.1 of Tiliqua scincoides. Classification (NCBI taxonomy): domain Eukaryota; kingdom Metazoa; phylum Chordata; class Lepidosauria; order Squamata; family Scincidae; genus Tiliqua; species Tiliqua scincoides. Next base: position 42,674,482 of record NC_089828.1, on the reverse strand, counting down.
TCTGGTTGTTAACTTTCTTCAAGTGAAGCACTGCTGCATCAGGAAGAAAGGTGCTGTCTCAATCACTCTTTCTGATGTGCTAGTGCTCTACCAGGGGGCCCTTGGTATCTGCGGGGGATCCATTCCAGGTTCCCTGACGAGTACCAAATTCCATGGATAATGAAATTTGCAGGGGGGTCACTTTCACACTGCAATTACCTGGGGACCACACCTAGACCTCTACAAGTCATGCACTGCCTCCTGGCCTCCTCTGAAGCCTCCCAGACACTACTGGAACGCAGTTCCAGTTTGCACTGGTGAACCAGAAGTTCCTTCCGGTTGTGTCTGCGAAGTCTTCTGAGGCCCTCCAGCCGTGGGCTATTCAAATCCACAGGTATTGAGCCTGCAGATGAGGGCCACTGTACTTTTATGAATTTGTTTGAAGGTCGCATGCCGCAAAATGGTGCAATGGCCACTAGATAGCTTTTTAAATGAGATTACATTGTTTTTGAGAAAATCCATCAGCTGTTTTTCAGATTAAGAGGAAGTCTAGCTCTGGCAACAGTTGTTGGGATAGGGCTGTGGGGGTGTTTCTCCCATCTCTTCCTCGTCCCACAGGAAACCTCCACATCATAGGGAGAGGGAAACAAAATGTGACATGAGAAATGAGACAAAAAGAGCCATAGAGGCTTGAGTTGTTTCTGACAAGGGGTTTAATTCAAGGGAAGAGGTAGGCGGAAGGGGGTGATGTTGGGAAGAGGGACAGACCTCTGTCCTAGGGCTGGTTGCTTTGTCTCACAGTGACCCATGCCCTACTGCCATCTAGATTACTGCAACCCATTCTATGTGGGGCTGACTTTGAAGACTGCCCAGAAACTGCCTTTAGTGCAGAATGCAGTTGCCCATGTGGTTGCTGGGGTGTGTCAGTTCGAATCAGCCTGGTCACTGCTTTGGCAGCTATGCTGGCTGCTGGTTTATTTCCAGCACAATTCAAATTCAAAGTACTGGTTATGACTTTTAAAGCCCTACATGGCTCAGGACCAGGGTATTTGAGGGACTGCCTCCTTCCATATAATCCTACGAATCCTCCCCAGTCATCAGAGGGGACCCTTCTAAGTGTGCTGCCACTGACAGAAGTGAGTGGGGTGGCAGCAAGGAATAGGACCTTCTTGGTGCTGGTGCTTCTTCATGGAATTCCCTCCCCCTGGAATTAAGAATAGCTCTCACCTTGGAGACCTTTGGGGGGGCCTTAAGACCTTTTTATTTAGGGAGGAATTTGATTGCTGATATCAGGGCTGGTGCTTTTTTTTTTTTTTTGCAATTTTATGGGTCTTATGTGATTCATTGGGGTCTGTTTGGTTTTATTGTTCTAACTGTTTTTATGTTTAAATGTTTTAGTATTGCTTAATATCTATAAACTGTATTGGTGTTTTTATCTTATAAGCCACCTTGCATGCCGAGTGTGGGAGAAAGGCAGGGTATAAATGCTTTAAATCAATCAGTCAGTCAATCAGTCAATCAATCAATATTTATTTGCTTCATGCAGAGGGTCAGGGTGGCCCTTCTGTATATGTGATCAAAAAGTAAGAAGATACCAGGGCTGTAATAAGATTTGCAGTCTAATGCAAATTCTTGCCATTTTGGAAAAGAAAGAAAGGAAATTAATTCTCTGAGTGTGTGGGTGGATATATCTTGAATTTAGGGTGCACAGCATATATGCACAGTTGCTTTCCTTCCATCTCCCCATCACTCTGAACAACCAGATATACATGCAGCTGAAAATATTTCAGGTGAACAACCAGATCCATTGTGAGATTAAACATTTTTTAAGTAAGAAAATTCTTAGGGTCTTCTAACAGGACTACACTTCCCCAGTTACCCTGACTGTAACCTGTGACTCTGCCTTGAGAAGGGTGAGAGATCCTAGCTGGAGAAAGATGATATAAAAAGGAGGACATCTGAAGGGCAATGTGAGAACAGGTCTGTGAAGGTCACTGTGGAGGGTTGGTGAAGAGCCAGTGAGAACCCAGAGGGGAAGATTCTTGACTGAAGAGGAGCAAAAGTAGCCCCAGGTCTGTTGTTACACAGACTGTACTGAGGAAGCCCTGGAAAACAGTCTTATTTTCCATACATACTTTAAATAAGGACCTGGTGTGCTGCTGCCACAGAGACCCAATTGAAGACTTTGCCACCCTTTTTTGAAATGTGTTTATATCCCAGCCTGCAGCTGACGGCAAGCTTCCCCGTTTTACCTACTGTAGTAAATCATATGTTAACTCATCATGTTGTTATGAGCAGATGTCAGTGTGATTCCCGGGAACCCACCAGTTATTGTCAAAGCTGCTAATACCAGAGTGACTTCAGCACTTTCCTCCAGCCCTAATTACATAGGACACGACTGATTTACCTTCACATTACACAGCACAATCCTAGGCATGTCTACTCAGATGTAAATCCTATTGTGTTCAATGGGATTGCTTCCAGGAAAGTGTCAAAGGATTGCCGACACAGTCTTTTTACCAAAACCTACTTGATTCAGAAGCTACTGAAGAACGAGCAACTGCAGAATAAAAATAGCGGAGCGTAGAATAGTGGGAGGGGTGCGGATCAATTTGATGGTGATCCTTGATGGGAGGGTAGCCGTATAATAAGAGCATAGCAGTGCCCCTATTAAATGTAGAGGCTTATGCAATACACAGGCAGGCTGCTATGTATTGCTTGCAGTAACTGAGGGGGTGTTTTAATTTTTCTTGTCTTTCTTTGAAGGCTGAGCTGTGTTTTATTTTGGATTTTCACTGTATTCCGTCAAATGCTGAACCAGTGCTGGTTTTGGTGCTGTGATGCTGTTGCACACTGGCTGATTTTGCACAGCTTCTAAGACAGCACAAGCTGCTTTGTGCTACAAATTGTGAGAAAAATCAGAGAATAATTTTTAAAAAATAAATGTGAGGAGCTTTCATCAAGATCATCAAATCTTTCATCAAGATTGTGCAAGCTTGGCAGTGTCTGCTACCATATTGCATCGTAAACAATGCACATAATCCTAATGCTTATTTGGTGCATGATTTTTCTGTTGTTGCAATAGTTTTTAATGCTGGTTTTAGTGGTGCTGCTGTTCAGTGGCATAGCTAGAGGGGGTGCAAAGCACTAAGTTTTGCAGGGAGCCTCACCGCAGCATGCAAGGAGCCCCTCCCCCTCCCGTTCGGAGCCACTCCAGGTTTGCTCCCCCTGCCTGGAATGGCTCTGAAGGGGAAGGGGAGAGGCCCCTTGCAAGCTGCAGTGAGGCTCCCTGCCACACTTAGTGCTTTGCACCTCCCCTAGCTACTCCACTGCTGCTTTTTGACCATTGCGTCTTTTTGGTTTGCCTTCTTCTTGTTTTAATAGACTAACATTATTTTTTGTTGTTATTGCACTGCTTTGATTGCACTTGCAGAAAACGTGGATGAAAATTAATTTAAATAAATAATCAAGAACCAAGCGCTTTTGAAACTCCCATCCATTTCCAAAGTAGTTTGCTTTCATGCAGCATGGGGGCTGGAATAAAAAAAATCTAAGGATCAAACAAGACATGTGCTCACTTAGGCAGTGTGGTCTGAAGAGATAAAATTTATTTATAAACAGCAAGTAGGAACCTCCCCCCATGAAACACGATAACGCCACAGCGGGGGATGTGGGGTGCTTGAGTATTTTGCCCCCAGTGTAGTTTTAGTCCCCACTGTACATATGCATGCAATTGTATTCATGCACATGTATGCACACACACTGTGAGCTATTTTTATTTGGGGAAAAAAATTCCATTGCAAGCCAATGAACATTTTTTTGTCAACCAAAAATAGCACATGGTGGGGGTAGGTGCCATTGGGATCAAGACCAAATCGGAGGCACAGTACTAAAGTTTCCTTTTCCCCGCCATGGTTTGACCATAATTCATAGTCCCCTGCATGCTATTTGTGAATAAAAGTTCCCATTGAGCCACATTACACATTTAGGCGCACGTCTAGTTTGCCCTAAAGACCCCCACTGAAATAATGTGGATTCTGGCTCCACATCCTCCAGTAGATGAAAACAGGAACCAATTCTTTGGGCTCGAACAGGAACTCAACTGCTCTGGGCCAGGGTATCTTAGAGATCGCCTACTCCCGTACAATCCGGCTCGTCCTCTTAGGTCATCAGAGAAGGCCTTTTTACAAGTGCCGCCGCCTAGGGAGGTATGTGGGGCGGCGGCAAGAAATAGGGCCTTCTCAGTAGTGGCACCAATGCTATGGAACTCCCTTCCCCTTGACTTCAGAATGGCTCCCTCTCTTGAGACCTTTCGGCGAGGCCTGAAGACCCTTTTGTTTAAACAAGCCTTCTGAGTTCTCGGCCTTTTTAACATCTTTTTAACATCTTTTAATATTTTTTACAGGCCTGATTCTTTTATGACTTGCTGCTACTCTATGCTCTTTTTACCTATTTTTTATTCTGACTGCTGTTTTTTATGATATGTGTTAATATGTTTTTATTTGTTTTAAATTATGTTTTTAATCTGTTGTAAGCCGCCTTGAGTCCCTTCGGGGAGAAAGGCGGGGTAAAAATAAAGTTGTTATTATTATTATTATTAATTCTCTTACTAAGGATCATTGCTCAAGCTCTCCCCTACACAGAGGAACAGAGGAAGCTGTAGGATGTGGAACACTGGTCCATCTAACTCAGTGTTGTCAACTCTGATAAGCAGTGATTCTCCAAGGTTTCTAATGGGGGTCTCTTTCATTTGCAAAGCCTGTGGTCTGCAACTGACCTGCAGCCCCACCATCAACCCACCCCTGAAGTGGCCTTATATTGAGTCAGACTAGTGATTCATCTGGCTCTCTAAAGAGTCCTCAGAAGCTATGAGGCTGGAAAGTGTGATCGCTACGAACCGCCTCCCCTCCCCCAGTTTCTCCGCCTCCGTTTTCCCCCTCCCTGGGTTTCTCCAGTCAATTCTAAGGCAAGAACCCCCTTGGGCTCCTCCTTCTGCCCTTCCTCACGCAAAGAAAAAAATTAGACCACCCATCCTTTGTCTAGTGATCATGGGTTCCGTTAGAGAGGGACAAGAATGCCTGTTGCCCCTCCTTCCCCTCACCTCCTGCTCAATGCAAACAGAAAACATTAACCTGTCCCACTGGCATACCTAGGGGGGGCAGGGGGGCAAATGCCCCGAGTGCTGACCCTCCAGGGGCGCCTCCTCAAGCCTCCCCCCTGCTGCCCGCCCGCCCACTTTTTTTTGTAAAGGGAGAGAAGCCAGCAGCTCTGCCGGCTTCTGTCCCTTTAAGAAAAGCCTCCTCTTGACAGAGGAGGGGTGCCCAGGAGTGCTCCTGGAGAGGCAGCAAGAAGCTGCCTCTCTGGCAGCGACTGAGCACCAGACTGGGTCGCCCCCCCACCTCTTCCTTTATAGGAGGAGAGGGCAGGGGCACCCTAGAGCATCAGTGCTGATACTATGGCCCGGGCACCACCCTCTCTCTGCCTCTGGAGAGGCCTCCGGAGGTAGCAAGAGGGCGGCCTACAGTGTCAGCGGATGCTCTGGGCTTCCCGGGCCCCGATGGAGGCTTCCACGCCACTTAGAAGCTGAGCAGAGGTCTCCTTGGTCTGGGACTGCTGGAAGGAGCACCCCAGACAGGTGGGCTGCCAGCAGCCCCAAACCGCTCCCACAGCGATCTCCATGCTGGTTACAAGCGGCGCAGAAGCCTCTGTCAAGGCCTCAGCTGCCTCCTTCATTCCCCCTTTTTTCCAAAGGGGGAATGGAGGAGGTAGGCGGATGGAAGTAATTGTGGTGATGATGACGTCTCCACAATTACTTCCGGGTCACGGGTGGGGGGTGGAAAAGGGGTGGGGGGCACAGGGTAGGGGGGTGGAAAACAGGGGGTTGCCCCAGGCGCTGGGACCCCCCAGGTACGCCCCTGCCCTTCCCTGCCTCCTGGCTGGAACTTCTGGCTTCCAGATGGCCCCATGAGGTCTTACACGCCACAGAAAAAAATAAGCAAGCACACCCAGAATCAATGACACAAGTTCACATTTCCAAGTCAGTGACCTGAGACCCAAGTCAGTGCTGGAGTCATCAACATGGGTGACTTGAGTGTACACTCAAGACGCAAGGGAGGGCATCTGGATGCAAGTCTCTTGTTGTCATATGTGCTCCCTGGGGCATCTGGTGGGCCACTGTGAGATACAGGAGGCTGGTCTAGATCGGCTTCTGGCCGGATCCAGTCGGGCTTTTCTTGTGTTCTAATGTACACAAGTCAGTAAAAAATGTGTTTTCTTGATTTGGACTTGAGTCACCTGATTTGAGCTTCCAATCCTGAAGAAAAGCCTTTCCCAACAGCTCCTTTAAACTAGAGGTTGAACCTGGGATCTTCATCGTGCAATGCATATGCTCTGCAATAAGCTGCAAGCACTCCCCAAAATAAATAAATATGCATCTGCCTTCTACTGGGGTGGACCTTTGGTTCTTCTAGCTCAGGATCACCTGTATCGACTGACTGGCAGTGACACCCCACAGTTACAGACAGGGACTTTCCCAGTCTGACTCAAAGATGTTTCTGGGGATTGAAACAGACCTTCTGCTTGCTAAGCAGGGATTGTACCACTGAGATACAGTCTCTCCCTGCGCACATACCCACCACAGCTGAAGGCTGTGCTTCCTTGATTGAATGCTGTACACTGTATCAAGGAAGTGTTTCTCTAACTGTAGGTCAGGACCCACTAGGTGGGTCGTGAGCCAATTTCAGGTGGGTCACCATTCATTTTGATATTTTATTTTTAATATATTAGACTTGATGCTACCATGGTATATGACTGCATTTAGGGAAATGTTACAGACCTGTACATTTAATAAGCTACTATGTATAATCTCTTAACAATAATAGTAAATGGGACTTACTCCTGGGTACTTGTGGGTAAGATTGCAGCCTGGGATTGTTAAAAATTTTCCTGCTTGATGATGTCAGTTCTGGTCATGACATAACTTCTGGTGGGTCCTGAGAGATTCTCATTCTAAAAAGTGGGTCCCAGTGCTAAATGCGTGAGAACCACTGCTTGCTTTGCCACAGCGTGTACCTGCACTGATTTAAAAGCCAAGAGGAGGAGTGTGTTGTGTTGGTTAAAGAAAAATATCCAAGTTGTCTACAATATATTATCAAGAGTTCAAAATATCCTTCAGCAGCTGCAGTGTGTCAAACGGTGGTACTTTAGCACTAATGGTGCTTTAGCATTAATGTGCATGCATTATTATTATCATTTATATACCTCTTTCCAACACTGCACTGTAGGAGGCAAGCAGTCATGCAGAAATTTCATTGCTAGAGAGACTTGGAAAAAAGCTGAATACTGAAGAACAGCAACAAAACATTAGCAAGGCTCTTCCCTGAAAGCAAAAGAGGGAACCGTATTTTATTAGGGACAGGAGCCAAAACATTGGGGCTGTTCTTACTAAATAGGGGAAGTTGTAGCATATGTGATCGCAGAAAGTAAGAAAGAATCAGGACTGTGACATGATCTGCAGGCCTGGGAGGCTTTTATGTCACAGCAATTTAGCCAGACCCTCTGGTACCTGTTTCCGCTGCAAAGAGAGGAGCAGATGAATATTATCTGCCTTATCCTGGGTCAGAACAGTGATCCATCTAGCTCAGCACTGGATAGTAACTCTCCATTTTCTCAGATGGTGGTTTTCTCCAGCCAGGGCTAGCTTTAAGCTAATTGGACCAATTGCTCCCAAGTGAGCCCCCCTCCCCCCTCACGCTAGGGTAATAATCTAGTCTTGTCAAACACATGACAACACATTGCAATGGACACCTAACACCACATTGCAGGTTTTCTAGAGAACAATAATTTTCGTTTTCTTCTGAAATCTTAAAAAGTCAGTAGTGTCTGTTTATACTGTTTATATTTTGAATTTTTTTTACTGTATTTGAATTATATAATATTACATAATATGTTAATTATAGAAGCATACAAATCTGAATTTTTTTTCTTAAAAACTAAAATTAATATTTTTACTAAATCATTTCAGTGACAAAAACAAGTGGTTTTGCAACTCTTTTCAAAGGTAATCTGCACCTTTTGCTTGTTTACTTATAGGCTTACATGTATGCCATTTTATGAAAATGTGCTTAGATCAATTTGGCCCGTTAACTCACACGCACTTCTTAATTGCACATTTGGGTTGCTTTCCATTCTGCCACAGATATATAAAGTCTTTCATAAATTTTAATTAAATCTCTTAGATTCTACAGAACTTGGCTGTGAACCTGAGGCCCCATACAAAATGTTTCCAGTTGGGCCCCACAGCTCCTGGAGACCTGGAGATGCTGGGAACGAACCTGGACCCTTCTGAATGCAAAACAGATTGTCTGCCGCTGAACTACAGCCCCAATGCATCTAATCATTCCATGCTTTTAGGATTTTTCTTACTAGTAAGATTTTAAGGAGAGCAGGGGCCCAGTCACAGCTTTACCCTGAGTTTCCTGGTGCCCACTGGAGCAGTAGCACCAAAGCGGCCACCACTGTATCCAGCAGTCGCTGGGAAACAGCTGGAGGTGTCCTTGGGGGAAGCCCCAAGCCCCACAATGTTGCTTCTCAAGCCTGCACCAGCTATTTTGCAAGCACAGACTTGAGAGACTCTGTGTTGGGCCAGGAAGGCCTGACATGGAGTTCAGGATACAGCACAGCAAAGCTCCACCGATCCCACCCTGGTTCCTCCCCCATCCCGCTGTTCCCCTCACTTCTTCTGCTATCCCCCCACCTCCCCAGAGGCTGCACTGCCGCCTGGCAGTGGAACTTACCCCGGCGGTGGTGCATCCTCTTCCTGCCAGCACTGGGCCTGGTGCCTGACTGGTGTGGACCCAGTGCTGGCACTCTTTACTCCCTGGGTGTTGTAAATGTTATGGCACCCAGTGCCTGCACAAGGGCTCAGCACCAGCACTGGGCCTCTTTAGGATCGGGCCCTCAGTGTCTAGTCTTGCTTCCTGTCTGGACCATCTGCCAAGCCATTCATTTCCAAAGCAAAGGACATGCTATTAATAGATCTTTTTGGAGAGGAAACTGGGGAGAGGCGCCCCAGTTAGTGTCCCATTGAGACAGGATTTCTAAAGAAATGCAAACACTGGATCCATGCTTCTATATGACAGCATCATTTTTGAATATATGTCATTTGCTTCAATATGCTTCTACTTTCTAGAAAGGGTCAGACCAGGTGGTTAGCCTCACACCTTGCTTTCTGCTACACAAGCTGGGACTTCTTTTTTTTTCTTATCCTTGCTAAACATCTCTGGGCAAGTGCAGAGTGATTCTCTCTACCACAGTAACCACAGCCTACCAGCCTCAAATACGGTATAGCTACAATAGATCCAACCACTAATCTGACCTTTGACCAGCTTGGATCCCGCTGGACCAGGATCCAATCTGAACCAGGATCAGTCTTGGATCCAGCTGAACAGAATCAGCATCGTGGGCCAGCCTTGAATGTGAGTCTATGAATGTGAATGTGAGCCATGAATGTGAGCTTATTCATACTTTAAAGTTTCAGATAGCTGAAAATCCATAGTATTTCATTTCAAGCATCAGTTCACTCACACTGTTGTTGAGAAGACTTGTATTCTGATTCCATTCAAAAAGCCAACTTTTCTCAACGTGAAGGTGAACTTCAAATGTCTACTCTTAAATATCAGATCCTCCGCACGGTGTAATCTCTGAAGCCCTTTCTGCGCAACTAAGGAACAGACATGTGTGATTTATAGTGCGATAAAACAGGGATGGAGCGAGAGTCTTTAATGCAAATTTTTACCATGTTGCAAAAAAGATTTGTACTGTATCTGCGAGCCCACCAAACCTGCTGGATTCAGTAGGGGAACAGGACTACCATGAGAACAGAGAAATATTGGCACGCACTGCTTCCTCTCTCATCACATTACAGGACAGAGGGAAACAGGCCAAAATTCCTTCTGTAGTGACAATAAAAATCACAGGAACCCTGCCTTGATCTCAGCCTGGCAACTGGCGGAAGTGACATTTTATCATGCCTAATACAAGGGGTGGCCAAATGTGTTTAACTTAAGAGCCACATACGTTAAACTCCAGATGGTTGGGAGCCGCAGAGAGATGTTTGAGAGCTGCAACACTTAAGAAGTGAATTTTTAAATATATTTATTCACCCTGGAACATTACACTTATGTTTTAATCCAGTGGACTTGCAGCTTATAATAAATAATTATACAGCTTGAACGTTTCTTATTTACCTTTTATAGTAATTGTGATGCAAAAACAAGCTCAGCTAACATGTTTCCGCAATCCGCACATTATATGTCAAAGAGCCGCATGTGGCTTCCAAGCTGTGGTTTGGTCACCCCTGCCTTATACCATGTTCTTTTCATCAGTGTGTTTCAGGGAAAGACTGACATACATAAACACAGAAGAGGTTACGTTTTGGAACGTGACAGTTAACATGTCATTGTTATCTTCTTTTGAGGATCAAGATGAGGGGAACAAAGTGTGCATATTTGAAGCAGAAGGGATTCCACCAAGTACCAAGCACCTGGATACCTGCAGTAACATGAAACTCCCTCTCTGAGGATTCTGGTGGATTTCCCCCTTCTGTGGTGTTCCTTTAATGCCATGAAAATCCCTTTCTCACGAAGTACCTGTGATATCTTGAAGCACCCTCCCCAGAGTCAATTTTCATCTCAAGAAACCATTAAAAAAAGAAAAAGATCAAATGCCATATATTGGTTTAAATGGATAATTGCATTTGTGGAAATAGCTCTTGGGCAGCCAATCCTAAGCCCAGCGGCATCAGGGCTCCAACTGCACTGAAATGGCTACTGCTGGATCCTGTGGGTGCCAGGCTAGTGCCAGAAGTCTCCTCAGGGTAAGGGAGTGTTTACTCCCTTACCCCAGGTAATGCAATTGTGGCACTAATGGTTCTCTTTGGATCTGTGCCCACTGAGCTGGCTGCCCGGGCCAGGAGGACAGTTAGGATTCAGTGGCAGAGAATGTCACCATCTCCGCCCCCTTCCTGGGCCCGATCCTCCCCTCCTTCCACCCCATTCCATCCACTCCTTGCTTCCCTCCCCCACCTGAGAAGTCTTTCCACTGGAAAGTGCTGGAGGAGCACCGTCCATTCGTCCATGCAGCACTGAGGCCTAGTGCCAGCGGCCCCTCCTCCCCAGGTGCTGTGGGTGTGCCTTACAGCACATTTGCGACACCCAGCGCCAGCACTGGAGTCCTAAATTTCTCAAAGGTGAACAGCAGATCAGGAGCATGGAAGAGGGGACTTAACCAATGAGGAAGTTACAGTGTCAGATGATGACCCAGCAGCAGGGCCAGGTCAAGACCTCCCATCACCTGAGGTGGCATGCCAAATGCTCTCCCCCACATGATCTGCCAGCCTCTGCTCTTTCCACTCTCAGGATTGGAAAAGGTAGGGGTGACGCAGCATGGGACATATGGAGAGGGGAGTGGTAGGTTAGAGCACCTGACACTCTAGCATATTATCTCCTTCACAGTCCTGCTCTGTCCACTGTGTCTTTCCAATCCAGTGAGTGGGAGAAGGAGCAGGAGGAGCAGTGGAGATGAGTGGACAGATGAGGCAGGGCAACCCCCCATCAATCTGCTACTTGTGGATGGCCCAGTTGACCTCATGGATGAGCCAGCCCTGCCTGGAAGACCTAGGTTCAGTTCTCTATCTAGTCATAAAGCTTCTGGGATGACCCTGGGCCAGCCGCTATCCTTCAGCCTAACTTACTTCACAGGATTGTCGTGAAGCTAACAGCAAGGAAGAACAAGCTATGTATGTATGAACATACTCTGAAACCGAGTCAATCGGCAGACTTGGAAATCTTATTACTAATAAAATATTAGTAATATATCGTATTATATCTGGCCTAAGTGGGTCAAGCATCCATCTGGATTCCTGGATACCTGGAAGCTCAAAATCCAGCAAAAGACCTCCCTCTATGCCTCGTATACTCTTCTGTAAATGGAGCTTTGATCTTCAGCAGTCATAGTTAACAGTTGTCAATAGACTGGTCCACCATGAGCACACCTAAGATTTTATAAGAATGTAGGAGCCCTGCTGAATCAGACCAAAGGTCTATCTAATCCAGTATCCTGTTTCCAATGGTGGCCAACCAGATGCCTCTGGAAACCTTGCAATCAGAGAGTGGAGCCTTTTCATATGGTTTTCTTGCATTTAGTACTCAGAGATATACCACTTCTGTACATGGAGGTTCCATCTAGCTCTCGTGGCTAACAGGTGTTGATAAATCCATTTTAGAACATAAGAGCAGCCCCACTGGATCAGAACAAAGATGCGTCTAGTTCAGCATCCTTTGCAAAAACGCCAGCAATCAGCAGGTGAAAACTAGTTCTCAAGCAATTGGTTGGTGTTCTACCAGTGATCCATGATGGATCTTCTTCCCATTGCTCTCTAGATCCTGCGGGAAAGAACCCCTACGGCAAAGCAACAAAGGTGCTTGTGGCTTGGTGTCAGTCTTCTCAAACAAGCACAGGGCGGAGGGGGGGAGGAAACATGAAACAACATCTCTGTTCCAGAACCAAAGGTAAACTGGACAGCAAGTCTAGTGGTTAGTGCTACAGATATTGACTCCTCTGTGGAGCTCCCTTTCCTTTTCCCCAAGCAAATATATTTTTTCCCATTGCACCTCACTTCTCAAAATGCCGCCTTGAGTCCCTTTGGAGCCGCCTTGAGTCCCTTCGGGGAGAAAGGCGGGGTAAAAATAAAGTTATTATTATTATTATTAAAATAGTCCCATCGTCCCTTCCTCTTGACCATTTGCAGTCCTAATTGGCAAAGCATAAAGTAGTTCCAATTCTCTACCTGGATTCAGGACACCCTCATCGCATCTCCCCTCAGGTGCATTATTGACACATATCCTGTTCAGGTGGCTGAATGCTCTGCGTCCACAGTGCACAGGAGATGAGTGAGATGGGGTGGGCGCACAGGTTTGGGGGTGACACGTCCTCCCCAGCACCCTCAACTTTGGGACTTTGGAGAAAGTCAAGTTCCCCACCCCACCCCATTCCCATGATTGCCCCAATTCCACCATGGCACAGGTCAGGGGGAAGTGAAGACAGGGGAACTCACCTGTGGCAGCAACTGCAGTCTCCATCTCTTGTGTCCCTTCAGAAGAAAGGACCAGGAAAAGTGCACCTGCTGGTTTTTCCCCAATGCCTGAGTCCCGAGCGCACACCCCTGTCTTTCCTCTCTGCTCAAAAAAGTCTGTCTATAAATACTCAGACAATGCAGCTCCACTTGGTATGCTTGCCACCGCCCTGGCTGCCTTTTCCTTTGCCTCTTCCTGCAAGCAAAGGACAAAAGCAGCCAGCCCATGTGTGTGTGTGTCTCTCTCTCACTCTCACTCTCTCGCTCTCTCCCTCCTCTGTAGCTTGATTTTAATTGAAGCAGTGCAGTTCCCTGGCACAGGAGCAACCTTAGATGACGGAGAAGGAACAGAATCCACCTATGGAAGAGGGGATTACTTGTGGGGAAGTGAGGGATTATTCATTCCTTCTTTCTTTTTTCTTACGCCTCTTTGAGCAGAGAAGTGTGAGCATTTTTCAGAAGGCGGTTACCAGTGTCTCATCCACAGTCCAAAAATTAGGATGGGATTCCAGATGTAGCTTTTGCCAGATCAGAGCATCAGAGTTTCACAAAGGTGCATAAAGGAGAATTTGGGCAGGTGACTGATTTCCTCATCAAACCTTGTAAACGCATAGGAGAAGCAGGACGTGATGAAATTCTCCCAGTCACTGAAAACTTACGGGCATGGCAAGCAAACAGTATTAGGTCCCCAGGGAATATGGGAAGAGAGAAATATGGGAAGAGATCTAGAGATAATGTGGCACCTTGCCACATTACTAAAGGCACATGAGGGTCAAGTCACTGAAGCAACACTTGTGCCACTGCAGCAGTGTATAAACTGGATGTGAGTTTCATAGAACCTGTAATCTGCCAGGGAGGACCCATAGCTCAGGGGTGATTGAGCTCTTGGTAGTTCCAGTTAAAAACTAGGAGAGACATCTCTTTGTCTGGACCTTGGAGAGCCATTGACAGTCAGAGGATTGTGCCTGAACTGATCATCTGACCCAGTGGTCAGGGCTCAATCCTAATCAACTTTCCAGTGCTGACACAGCTGCAATACAGCCACATGGGGGGCTTCTGCAAGTTCCCCACCACCACCACCGGATGCAGTGCATGACCTGTTGGCACGGTTGCATCAGTGCTATAAAGTTGGACAGGATTGGGGCCTCAGTACAGCAGCTTAATCTGTTCAAAGGGTACATAGAGGCCAGTGGGTAAAGCACCTGATTTGTATGCAGAAGGCTCCAGGTTCAATTCTCCATATCTCCAGCTGAGAAGGATGTAAAGTTGGAGGACTGGCAAAAGCCTCTGTTTGCCTCTGACCCAAATAAACCATTGTCAGAGGAGGCAATGGTAGCTTAGTTAGATCAATGGTCTGACTCAGAAGAAGGCAGCTTCATATGTTCAGGGATGAGCCATAGCTCAGTAACTGCAGGAAGAGGAGATTTTCAGTATGAAAATGGCACAGTGGGAAAGCATTACTTCCCCCTTTGCCACACACCACAGTCCTGGACCAGAATTGCCCTTCCCACCACTCCCAGGTCTGATTCTTTGATAAAGAACATCAATTAACAATGCACTCAGTGTCACCTGCAATTTGATCCTCACTAGAACTGTTCTGCCGGCTGGATGTCAAGCACAACACAACAGTCTGGAGAAAAAGCTTGCACATCACCCTGTGATATTTTAGTGGGTTCCATTAAATGTATTTTAATGCCACTTTTGCATTTAGAGTCTCTCTCTTTCTGTCCCTATGGGTGTGTGCGTGTGCGTGCATGCATGTCTGTCTGTCTATACACTCATGCACACATTTAATTTTATGGTCTGCCTTCACAGAATTCTGCACTGAAAAATGCAGTGCTTTCAAGCAAGATAAAAAAGCCCCAGAGTTTGCAGTTCGCAATGAAAGGGGGTGGAAGAAGCATTTGGTAGACCTGAGACTGTCACAAACTGCAGTCTATTATCTCTTTTAATCATACCTGGAAATCTCTCTCTCTCTCTCTCTCTCTCTTTCATTGGTTCTGTTTGACTTCCAGCACCTATTGATAGAGCTGGTTTTTTCCAGTGAGTTAGATAGGACTGATTTCAAAACTATGCCCCTGTGCAGGATTCATTTGGGATGCCCCTTTCCACCCTCCACCAAAGTCATATATGCTTTTGGAGAAGAACCAGAAAACTTCAAGACGATTTGGGCCTTTGTTTTTGTTTTGCGTTGTTGCACACATGGGGGCATTCAGGTGACGGGCGCCAAAAGGTCAGTGAAATAGATCGCAAGACTATTTTATGGAAAGCTACAAAGCTGGCAGGGTGTTGAAATAAGAAACATCCGCTCTGTTCAACAGGAATACAATGTTCTGGGCACAAAGGACAATGCTGTCAACATGTGGAAGTCCCTCTGAATATAATATCAAGACTCACAGCATTTCCCTCCATTCTCTGAATCAAGGTCACTTCTTCATTTGTGTGATTTACACAACATTATCAATTTAAGCAGCATTGTACATGGCACTTGCCAGGGACAAAAAAACAGGCAGTTTTCCATGAGATTACAAAGCTAGATGAGGGAAACAGAGGGAAGGAAGGGAGGGTCAGCCAGGAGTATTTTCAGATCCAGTTACACATACTTAGGTATAGTTTCACTAGGTAACCAGTCTAGGGGATAAAGCTGAAGGCACTGTAAAGGAAGTGGAGATCATGGAGGAATTGAACAGAAAAGATTTGGTGGCAATCATCATTTAGGTGTTATCATGTTTTATGCTTTCTTGATTGCATCCCTGATCTTCCAGATTTAAACTGGAACTGGAACTTAGTTTCCAAGGTGGAATTTTCGATTCCAACAGACACATGGGCTTCTTAAATCTCTGCTCCACAAAAATTACAGTCTGGATTTCAACAGTCAGGAAGTTCACAGAAACAGGAGAGGAATGAGAGAGGAAAGAGTAAGAAGGATGAATGCTTTTGAAAGGGGTGTTCAGTGAAAAAATACATGCATGGCTGTGTGCGCATTATAAACTTGGGTTCCATATCCACGTAATGAAAATGAATCTTGTAAGAAGACACATGAATGAAAGAGGCACATTGATGAACAGCTATAATGAAGGATAGGTTTGCCAACTGGTACCAGTCAAGTTAACCAAAATAGAACCTCCATGTATGGAAGCAGTCCACCTCTGAGAACAAAATGTAGGTCAAGTACTTTGACTACAGAGCACCGCAGCTCTGAATCCATAGAGCAGTGGTTCCCAATCTGTGCACTGTGGCGCACTGGCAGGGCACCACGTGGCCTTCTCAGCTTGCTGAGTCACAATTGTGCAAAAATCATGTGAGATTTAACTGGCTCTTGCACTATTTGCACAAGATCTTGTGCTATGGCACCACCACGACAGGGTGCCATGGATGAAGGGTACTGCAGCAGCGCTAAGTTTGGGAACCACTGCCAAACTTTCATTTCCAGCCAGATGGAAACAGAGGCTCTCTGTGACTTTCAAATAGCTGGGCCACAGGGCAGGGTAGTTTTCATGCAAAGGGTGGTGGTTTTCTCTTCTTTATAGAGCCAAAGCTGAGGATTCTAGTTGCGGCTGCTCTGCAGAAGTAACTGCTGGGAGCAGGCAGGAGAAAATTGAGGGGGGGGGCATGCACGCACGCATGCATACACTCTACCTCCTCCCCCCCCCCCCGACTTTGGGTCAGTAGCAAGGCTGCCATTGCCTTGGATTAGCAGATCTGTTTTTTAACAAATTACCCTCTTTGACACTAGCTATTAGAAATCCTTGGAGCAGAACGAGAGCAGCTGCCACAAGGCTGGGGGCTGGGGCAGAAAGAGAGAACTCGGCTCATTGCAGAACCCATTCACTGCATTGCAGCTACAGAGACCACATTCTGTTTAGGGCAGCATTTACTAGATCAGACCACTGGTCCCTTCAACCAGTTAACTTCTTTCTCAAGAGTGAGGATCAACAACTGGCTGTATCATTCTACACCCTGATCCAGACGTGCAGTTCAACAGTTGTGATTTTGCACTGTGCTATGCAGTTTGCACCAAGTGACTTGCTTCAGTAGATATCCAGTATCTGTGTGGGTTGAGGAGGCATGCTGAAGTCCTGCCTTGTAACCCTCCATTTTGAACATAATGTGTGGGGGGGGGGGGGCCAAAACTGAACAAACCATGGCAGGGTGATAAAGAAGCTTCAATACTTTAATCCTGCTGTGGATCTGATCCCAATTGTGCATATTTTAACTAGAAAAAGGGTTCCCTTTGGCTTTCAATGAAAGCTTATTTCTACATCAAATAGTATGCAGGGAGTGCCACAATTAGGTTCAAAACTGTGATGGGCAAAATAGCCCTGCTACTCCTACCCTCTGGTTTCACAGTTTCACCACATCTTTGTAAAGAAAACAACACAGATTTGTGCATCCTGGAATGCCAGGATAGTGTAAAAATGCCCTTCTACCACACTTTTGCATCCACAATGAAGTCCAGTCAAGGGTTAGGCGGCACTCCTATTCACACCTTTCTTGAGAGTAAGCCCCATTAACGATAATGGGACTTACTTCTGAGTAGAATGCATAGGATTCCGATGTTTGGCTCTTGGGGGGGGGGGAACAGAAGATTTGTCACCACTGTAGCGACCACAGTCACAGAAGTGTGGTGGTACAGATTCTGGATTACAGAACATGAAATACAAAGCATTGAGCCTGTGCACAAAAGGTCTGTGCTTCTGTTCCAGAAGAACTGCCATGCCAGATGGCAGAGCAAATACAGAACCTCTCTCTGTTGCCTCTTTGCTGGGTTTTATAAATTGGGCTTCCCACTGAATGCTCTGAATGCTCAGGCCCAGTGGCGTAACTAGAGGGGGTGCAAAGTGCTTATGTTTTGCAGGCCATGCTGTGCAAATGGCCCCTCGCCTTTGGAGCCATTCAGGGTGGGATCAAGGGTGGAAGCCATTCAGGGTTTTACACCCACCGCCTGGAATGGCTCCAAAGGGGAGGAGGGGTTTTCACGCTGCGGTGAGGCTCCCTGCAAAACCTAGTGCTTTGCACCCCCCTCTAGCTACACCACTGTGCAGACCTACGTAAAATTGTGGGGTTGTCTGGGAGTGCCCCGCCTGATGTGGTGCAAAAGCCCCACAGTGGCATGAGGCCCGCGCAGAAGATGCCTTTTATTCCTCCCCTCTCGCCATCTCCTGGCATTTCAGGAACGCCTGATGGCAGAAGCCACGACAAGACGCCCCCGCCACTTTCGGGAAAGCCCAGCCAAGGCGAGGATTCCTCGTAGGCGGCAGCCTCGTGACTCGTCTCCCTAGCACGGATTTTCCCCTCCCGCCTATTCCCCTCTCCCCCCCCCCGCGCCTTCCCCAGCCCACGCATTCCCCTCTGCAGAGAGAGAGAGAGAGATGACCTGTTGCCATGGTAACGAGACGATCCTGGACCATCTCCCTGCCTGGGATGTTCAAAGGCAACCAGATGCAGGCATCAATAATTCATTGGCTATGCCTGGCGGCTTCCCCTCACCCTCCCCCCCCCCAAATGCGCAGAGGGAGGAGGGAATCCCCAGCTCCAAAAATAGCCTGCTTGTGCTGGGGGGAGGGGGAGGACCTCAACCCCCCTCTCCCTCTCCCCCTCCCCCTGCCTCCCACACACTCACACACACACACACACACAGAGACACATGTGTGTGTCCTCTATCCATCCTTCCCTGGCGCCTGGGGGCGGGGGCTGCGGTGGAGGGGCGGGGTCGGAGGAGATCCAGGGCTTCCCCGGCCGCCCGCCCCCGCAGCGCTGCGCACGGTTCACTGCAGCAGGGCGGAGAAAGCGCAGGCGGAGGCGGCCGGCTCTAGGAATAGCAACCGGCACGTGCGGGGACTGCCTAATGGGGTCTCCCGGGCGCCCGAGGGCAGCGGGGAAGGCGCGTCCGCTTCTGCAGAGCCAGAGCCACCCGGTGGCGTAGCCGGAGGGGGGCAAAGCGCTGAGTTTGGCAGGGAGCCTCAGCGCGGCGTGCAAGGGGAGCCTCCCCTTTCTTCCCAGTGGTGGCATAGCTAGAGGGGGGCGAAGCACTGAGTATGGCAGGGAGTCTCACCACCATATGCAAGGGGACCTTCCCCTTTCTTCCCAGCGGTGGCATAGCTAGAGGGGGCAAAGCACTGAGTATGGCAGGGAGCCTCACCGCAGCATACAAGGGAACCTCCCCTTTCTTCCCAGTGGTGGCATAGCTAGAGGGGGCAAAGCACTGAGTTTGGCAGGGAACCTCATCACAGCGTGCAAGGGGACCCTCCCCTTTGGAGCCACTCCAGGTGGAATGGCTCCAAAGAGGAGGGTCCCCTTGCATGCCACGCTGAGGCTTCCTGCCAAACTTAGTGCTTTGCCCCCCCAGCTATGCCACTGCTGGGAAGAAAAGTCAGTCATAGAAAGGATCTGAGTATTGGGGCCTTCCCAGTGAAGCATTTCAAGCACAATTCAGCTTTTCAACATCCATCTTTCCATTTCCATCTGTGTTCCTTGCGAGCCACAGACCTGTTTTCACCAAGGTTCAAAATTCTGGTCTGCTTGTGGTGGTGGCAGCCATTTTGGAAACAACTCAGGGTTCCCTATGAAACGCTTTGCTTACTACATGGGCATGAATGAGCATGAATGGATGGGGGAGCTTTGATGGAAGGGTGCACACTGGAAGGGCACACCTGTTGCACAAAGCACTTCAATGCACACCAACAACCAACCACACTTTGCACCTCACACCCCACCTTGCACAAACTGCAGGGTGTACCTGGTAACATAGTTTGCTAACTCATGTCCTCTCAGATCTTTCTTTGCAGGCTATCTGTCCTAGCAGCTCTACACAGATAAGCCAATAGTGCTCTGCTATCTCCCTTGTTCCCTCCCAGCATTGGGCCTTTGATTCCTCTGTGGGGATTATACCTTAAACATTATACCTAAATGTATTCCGTTTAGGTATACATTATACCTAAATGGAACCTCCAGGTTTAGAAGGAGCCTACCTTTGCATAGCAGGTGTTGAGTGAAAACAGGTCCGTTGCCTTCATGCCTTGCCCTTGAGTTTCTCAGAAACATTTGGCTGGTCACTTTTGAAAACAGGATGCTTGCCTAAGCAGATCTTGGGTCTGCTCCAACATGGGTGCTCTTATAATCACTTTGAAAAATTCATGAAGGTAAGGTCTATCAATGATTACTATCAATGATAGTAATGAAACCTCTCTGTATGAAGGTAGTCTCCTTCAAAATAACCAGATTATGATACAGGAGATGGCCATCACATCCATGTCACGCTTGTGGGCAAGGATGTTGGAATAGATCAGGGTGGGCAAAACCCAGGCCGAGGGCCATTTATGCCCCCAGGGACCCCCGATTCAGCTGGCAAGAAGCCCCTGGTCTCCAATGAACCTCTGGTCTGTCAGAGACTGCTGGAGCCCACACTGGCCTGCGACTGCCTTTTGTGATTGCCAGACATGAGCTGTGGACCAAGTTAGAGCAAGGTCTTTTATATTCTCCTTGTGTTTTCTGCTTTTCCCTGGGCATTATTTTACCGCCCTCCCCCAATTGCCTCTGAACAACTTATGTCGCCATGTGTTTCTGGCTTGGTCTGTATGTTTTCACTGTGTAAGAGGTGTGTGGTAAACAGTTCATAGTTCTCATGTGGTTCTACATGCCTGTACTATAGTTCTCCTGTGTGTTATAAATAAGCTCAGTAAAAAACATACATTCATATAAGTTCCACCTCTAATGCACTTATGTAAATTGATGTAAATTTATTCAAATTTGAAATGTAAATTAATTCTTTTTTCCCAGCCTCCAACACAGTGTAAGAGAGATGATGTGGCCCTCCTGCCAAAATGTTTGCCCATCCCTGTATTAGATTGAGCTACTTCAGCTGGACCCTGCGAGGTTCTTATGTTAAAGAGTTAAAAACTTGGAGGATGAGTGGTCTATTGATAATGATTAGCTATGAAGGCAAAATGAAACCTCTATGTGCAAGGCAGTCTACCTCTAAAAGTCAAGAGCTGGGGGGGAAAAATAATAGGGGAGGAGTATTGTATTCATGTCCTCTTTGTTGAGATTCCTGGTGCCATCTGGCTGGACCTGCAGGAAACATGATACTGGATTTGGTCTGATCCAGCAGGGTTCTTCTGATGTTCTTGCTTCTAAAATCTATTGTTAACTAGCACATTAACAAAACCTTCAATGTGCCCTTCAGAAGACCTTGAGATAGTGTTTCTGCAGTGCATCACTATTTCTTATGCATCAGGCTATTCTTAGTTATCGAAGCTCCCGCAGAGGACACTGGAACAACATCGTATCTACCAAGCGCAAGCACTGGCACAGGTGCAGAAAGAGAAAGATAACAGAAGACACTCCACTTGGATGCCTGCCAGCCTAGAGAATCAGTGCCAGAGACCATGTTGAAACGAGGTGTGCTGAGCCCAAAGTCACATATTTGGTGAGAATGGACCCAAGAGTCCTGCTTTCAAACATCCCTTACTAACAAAGCTCACTCCACAGTCAGGACCAGGGCTGACTTTACGAGCTGCAGGGCCCAATTGGAAACATTTTTTGCAGGGTGCCAACTTCACAGTCAATGTCTATAGAATCTTTGTAACCTGCAAAATGGCTGTAGAATTAATTGCATTTATATCTAATTTATTATAGACCTTGAATCTCTAGTTAGAATAGAAAGCAATCAAAATGTGCACTTAAAAAGTGCATGTGAATTAAATGGACTCATAGGATGGAAATGCCTTTTGAGTTCTCCTCAGTCTTGTATGACTGGCCAGCCAGTTATTAAAATACTACTGACTTTTTAAGAATTCAGAAGAAAATTTAAATTGTTGCTGTTCTCTATAAAACCTCTAATGTGGTATGTGTCATTGCAATGTGTTGCTGTGTGTGTTTGACAAGACTAGAATAGATTACCCTAGCATAGGGGCCCCTTAGGCACAGGGCCCAATTGGGAGAAATTGGTCCAATTAGCTTAAAGCTGGCCCTGGTCAGGGTAGAATTAGGAGCCTGATTAGACAATGTGGGGCAAAATATATAGGACTTGATAGTTAAATACTTAGTCTAGTGACCCCAAATCACATCACATCTACACCAGCATCCTGCTTCCCTTAAGTAGCCAACCGGATGCCTCTGAGAAGTCCACGAGTAGGACATGAAGGCAACACCATCAGCACCATCACCGCCCCCAAACCTGGCCCACACAGCATCTAGAGATCTTGCACATGGAGTTTTCCATTCTGCTATTCTAAAAACAGAAGAACTGCTCAGGTGGATCAGTCCAGGGGACTCTCTAGTCCAGCATTCTTAGGTCTAACAGTGGCTAATCAGGTGCTTCTGGGAAACCCACAAGCAGGGCATGAAGGTTACAGGTCTCCCATGTGATTTGTCTACAGACTACCACGAAACATGAAGGTTCTATTTAGCCATCATGGCTAATGCCCAGTGATAAACCTCTCCTTCTCCAGTGAAATTGTTTAATCCTTTAAAATAATCTAAGTCAGTGATGATCACCCCTCTTGTGGCATTAAGTTCCATAAGCTAATTATGGGTTGTGTAAAAAAGTCTTTTCTTTTGTCTGTCCTAAATCCCCTGCCAAATAGTTTCACTGGATGACCTCGAGAATAAAGCTGAACCATTTTAACATTGGTCATCAGAGAAGACCCTTTTACAGGTGCCACCACCTATGGAGAGGGGAGGGGCAATGGCAAGTACATCCATGGCACCTATTTTATGGAACTCCTTCCCTCTCTGTTTATGAACTGCTCCCTCCTTAGAGGACTTCCAGCAGGGTTTAAAGACATTTCTTTTTACTATTACCTTCTGAGGTTTGGGCTTTTTAATATGGATATTTAAGGCTTTTATACATTAGTTTTATGGGCTTGGGTTCCTTCTAGTGTTTGCTGATTTTCTGCTCTTTGCTGCTGGTTTTAATGAGATTTTTTGTTCATTTACTGTTTTTTTTAGGGACTTTTTTAGTTAATATTTATATTTCTTATATTGTATTTTATGTCTTTACTGACTTTTTGTAAGTCGCTTTGAAAACCCACTTGGGAGATAAAGCAGCATATAAATTTTTAAATAAGTAAATTTTAAGGAAGTTCAGGTTTGTAGCCACAACATCCAGTTTGCTTCCATGACTTCTGGTCGCTTTCCCAAGGTATTCTGGGGTTTGCGGAGGCCAATGGAGTGGGCCATGGGCCTGGCTTGACCCGGAAGCAGCCTCTGGTGGCTCCCAGTAATGCTGGTGGCTCCCAGGGAGCACTGAGTCACCCCCTGCAGTTTGAGAAATGCAGTTTTATAGCATAGGTGGCTGTAATTTTTTCTATTTTTATACCTCTTATTTATATCATATATTAAATATATATTTTTCTTTTTTGTTGTTTTGTTTGTGCTTGTGTTACTTTGTTTTGATGTATTTCCTGTCTTCTTACTAAAAAATAAAAATTAAAAAAAATGTAACTGGCTAACAATAAGGGCTGTATTTATATGCTCAGGGCAGGGGTTCTCAAAGTCCTACTCAGATGTTGAGAACCCTGTAAGCAGTGCTTTTTTGTTAAAAAAAAAAAAAGGGGGGGTGCAGGAACTCACAACTTGTTAATCTTATTTATTTATTTTTAAACCATTTTTTATTGGAGAAATAGGTAATAAGATACAACTAGTCAACACGTGATTAACACATACAGAGAGGATAACAAAAAGGCATTCAACACTATTGAATACAGATATATTAAAAATAAAATATTGAAATGAATGGGGACCTACCTGAAATTGGCTCATGACCCACCTAGTGGGTCCCAACCCTTAGTTGGCAACCTTCAGTCTCGAAAGACTATGGTATCGCGCTCTGAATGGTGGTTCTGGCACAGTGTCTAGTGGGTCCCGACCCACAGTTTGAGAAACACTGTTCTAATGTAAAATGCACTAAAATACACTGTGCCTACACTTATCAAGTTAACCACTCTTTGCCATTGGCAAAAAATAGTTCAGGACGATCTCTAATCTATATCAAAGACTTGCAAAACTGAGGGTCAGAAAAACATTATCAAAATTTATGGTGATTTTTTTATGAATTGGGGTTGCTGATTCCAAAAATGGCCATAGCATAGGCTTCCTCATGAGGAAGCTCCTTGAGCCATTCACTAACGAGACTATGCCATATTTCCAACACTAGAAATGACAGGGGAAAACTGATGCCATTTTTGGAATCAGCACCCCAGTGGCATCACTAGGATTCATGTCACCCAGTGCTGGAGGCCTGTGCTTCACCCCATGCAGTGGGCAGGGCACACACCAGGTGGTGGGCATGGTGATGTACCATCACCCTGCCCCACTAGTTTATTGGCTGTACCTTTTGTTAGAACACAGATATTTCAATGTGGTTTGTTTCATTACATTCTGCATGAAATTACGCATAGATTGATATAAAACTTGATAGTATTGTTCCTCCAAATTCTGATTTTAGTGATTTTGAAAACTTGTAGATTCTCACACACACCCCTGTGTCAACTTACTAACAACTTATGGCAGCAGTTCTCAAACTTTTAGCACCGTGTTTTGCCAGATTCTAAGGCCAAGCTCTGCCTGGAGAATTATGCCCACTTTAAGCAAATTAGCTCCCCTTCTTTCCCCCAACAAATGACCCTGGTTCTGCCCTGCAGTCCTGCTGGACCCCACCTCCAGGGTAGCTCGCCTGTTCAACCTGCAGAGGTCCTCTCTCCTGCCAGCAGCCTCCCGCCACTACAGCAGACCCTTGGTCCTCAGCAGGTCTTAGGCACAGCAGCCACACACCAAACTCCAGTGTCTCCAGCAGTCTCCAAAGTCCATTCACCAATCAGTCCATTAGCCATCAATTCCTTCGTCCATTAATCCAGTCTCCCCTGCCTCAAGCTTTCCTCCTTCTGCTGCCCACAAACCCTTCCTGCCTCAGGTGCTCCTAATATCCCTGAGGGCCCTATTGCCTTCAAGTGGCTGCAGCTGTGCAGCACACTCTGCTGGATGCCCAGGCCTTACCCTTAAAGGGGCCACTGCTGACACCACAGCCTACCTCCTTTCCAGACCTACTGAGATTCCAATACACACCGGGACCCACTTTTTAGAATGACAATCTGTCCAGGACCCACTGGAAGTGATGTCATGGCCAGAAATGACATCATCAAGCAAATTAAAATAAATAATTAAAATAAAAGAAATAATTAAATAAGGGGGAGCCAGTCCTGTTCCACCAAGTGAATCTACTCTGAAGTAAGTCCTATTGTGGTCAATGGGGCTTACTCTCAGGAAAGTGTGGGTAGGATTGCAGCCTGTGAGCCCAATCCTATGCATGTCTACTCTGAAGTAAGTCCCATAGTGGTCAATGGAGCTTACTCTAGCCTGCCTGCAATAACCCCCCCCCCAAAAAAAAAGAATCAGTGAGATTTCCAGTCCTCTCCAGTGCCCAGTTTAAAATTCTTCTATTTCAGGCATATCAAGAAAAAGACCCTCCTGGCTTTGTAAGTGCAAAATAGAAAACTTTCCCCTTACCACCTGAAGCCTCTTTTTTGTCCTTTTTAGTGGGGGGGGGGGGGAGGCTGCCTTCTGGAGTATCTCCAGCTCCATGGGATCAGGACCACTCTCGTGTCCTCACATTCCCCTTTGCCTGGCCTGACCAACAGCCTAGGCACATCTGCCTACTCATGAGTAAACACACCATGAGGCTGCCTGCTTTCCATATGGCTCAACAGACTGCAGCTGGGAGGGAGGCAGGGACCTCCTTCTCCCTTTTGTGTTCTTGGGGGCTGCATTCATTGGATCAGGACCATTCTGACACCCTTGGAGTCCTCTCAGCTGCCCTTTCCGAGTGGTGAAGACCTGAAGTGATTGTGAGGAGCTCCAGAAGGATCTCTCCAGACTGGCAGAATGGGCAGCAAAATGGCAGATGCACTTCAATGTCAGTAAATGTAAAGTCATGCACATTGGGGCAAAAAATCAAAACTTTAGATATAGGCTGATGGGTTCTGAGCTGTCTGTGACAGATCAGGAGAGAAATCTTGGGGTGGTGGTGGACAGGTCGATGAAAGTGTCGACCCAATGTGCGGCGGCAGTGAAGAAGGCCAATTCTATGCTTGGGATCATTAGGAAGGGTATTGAGAACAAAACGGCTAATATTATAATGCCGTTGTACAAATCTATGGTAAGGCCACACCTGGAGTATTGTGTCCAGTTCTGGTCACCGCATCTCAAAAAAGACATAGTGGAAATGGAAAAGGTGCAAAAGAGAGCAACTAAGATGATTACGGGGCTGGGGCACCTTCCTTATGAGGAAAGGCTACGGCGTTTGGGCCTCTTCAGCCTAGAAAAGAGACGCCTGAGGGGGGACATGATTGAGACGTACAAAATTATGCAGGGGATGGACAGAGTGGATAGGGAGATGCTCTTTACACTCTCACATAATACCAGAACCAGGGGACATCCACTCAGATTGAGTGTTGGGCGGGTTAGGACACACAAAAGAAAATATTTCTTTACTCAGCGTGTGGTCAGTCTGTGGAACTCCTTGCCGCAGGATGTGGTGCTGGCGTCTAGCCTAGACACCTTTAAAAGGGGATTGGCCAAGTTTCTGGAGGAAAAATCCATTACGGGGTACAAGCCATGATGTGTATGCGCAACCTCCTGATTTTAGAAATGGGTTATGTCAGAATGCCAGATGCAAGGGAGGGCACCAGGATGAGGTCTCTTGTTATCTGGTGTGCTCCCTGGGGCATTTGGTGGGCCGCTGTGAGATACAGGAAGCTGGACTAGATGGGCCTATGGCCTGATCCAGTGGGGCTGTTCTTATGTTTGGACTACTAGCGAGTAAATGCGGCCACATGGCTTCATTTCTGACTCAGGCTCACAGCTGGGAGGGATGGGACCTTCTCAGGTGTTTTTGGGAGGCTGCATTCATTGGATTGGGGCCATTCTGGTGTCATTGGATTCCTCTCAGCCTGCCCTTTCCGACGGACTATGGCAAGTACGCCTACTCGCAAGTAAACGTGCACTACGGCTCACTTTCACTTTCCATAGGGTTCCATTCATTTTTTCCTGCAGGGGACTGCATAAAAAAAGGTGCAGGAACGCCGTTCCGGTGCGTTCTATTACCAAAAAAGCCCTGCCTGTAAGTATTCACAGGGGCAGCCACAGCAGTCGTGCTGCCACTGCTAACAAGGGACCTGCTAACACAGGTGGGGGTTGCACCGACCATCTGGAGGGTGTAGGGGGAGTGCGCAGACCCCTCTGGAGACCTACCCTCTGCTCCAAAAGGCTTTTTGCTGAGATTGCAACCCACTTCAGGGTTCAAGATTGAAAACCAGAAATGGGTCACAATTGCAGCAAGGCGCCTTTGCAGCCAGCACTAACACACACACACACACACACACACACACACAGAGAGAGAGAGAGAGAGAGAGAGAGAGAGAGTATGTTAACAAGTCCTTTGTTTGCAGCGGCAGCACAATCACTGGGGTGCCATTGCCACAGTCATTTCTTGGCCATTCCCCTTATGGAACTCCTTCTGGTTCTCCTGATGGGCGATCCTCCAGTATGAGAACTACTAGTTTAGGGAATTAATTTGTTTAGATTGTTCTTTCCACTCAAAGCTTGCAAACTTCCTCAGTGTTATGAGGTGTTGGGTTTTGTGCTTTTCTCTTAAGTTGCTGCCAGGCTCCCATGCTGAACACTACTAGTTGCTCCTGTCTCCACCCAACCACGTCTAGGCATTTTCACCCACTTGTAGTTTCAGCCTGCTTGGTGTACTTTTCTCCATCCTTTTCTCATTTTAATTACTTACTCTTTGGGGTTTTGAATAAACCAATTATATTTTGCTTAGTCCATATTCACTGGTAATTCAGTAGGTTGTCATATCTGATCTCTTGCACACAGCACTACAATTTGGTTTTAAAGATTAACCTCTGGGTTCTGTATGCTTCAAGGAGAGGTTTTTCCCAGCCACTTCTCCTTCCCTCCAAGCCTCAACCTTGAATGCTGGCAGCAGATATATCTCAGTTCTCACTCCCTTACTGCTGCTTTCCAGCTGCTGACACAGTAAATCTGCAAAGCAAAGCACATGAAGGAGTGTGCTGAATGCTTAACTACTAGGTGCAACTCCCCTTCCTCAGCTTCCCTAACAAGTGCAGTTCTGGCCTTCTCCTGGCTATCTACCTTATTTTATTTAAAGTACCACATTTATTCAATTGAGAGAAGTAATACCAAACTGGAAGTTGGTATGACATGAGGCACTTGTGCTTTTGCTTTTTGCCAACCACAAGCTGAAATTCAACCTGTAACCCTGCCTTGCATAGGTAGCACCACAAATCTTACCATCAGTTTGTCAAGCTTATGTCTTTACTCAGCTATGCCTCCATCAGGCATCAACTCTTGCCAGCTTAAAGGAGGCATGACACAGAAAGGGGGTGACATTTCTCTGAGCATCACACAAAAGTCTCCAGGACTGAAAAGGTGAAACTGCAGCCTCTTGCCTCTCTGCTTGGTGTTTCAAGCAATGATGAGATGTGGGGAGTGGCTGGAAAAATGGGGGAGCTTCCCCTTAAAAAACCAGATTTCTAACCTGATGTACATCATGCCTGCTCAAAAATGCTTGGAGGGTAGGAAGGGGACATGAGCCAAGAATAAAACTGATGGTTCTAGCATGCTGTTGACAAGCAGATCCCTTGTGCAGAAAAGTGGAGAGCTTCATCTCCAGGTGAATCCAAGTGAATCCAGATCCAGGTGAAATTTTTGTTTGTCAGATATAGGACTGCAACTGTGGAAGAAAGAGGGAGGGGAGACAGAACTACAAAAGGAACTATAGAAGATGAAACTTCCACTAGAAAATTTGCTAGGCAGAAAGGACTGTGGCATTGCCAGCCAGATCATATCACTGTTAGTTGAGCACTACCAAGGGAACTAACAACCACCTTGATCTGTGTCCGGGGTTTTGTCAAGGGAGCCTGCTGCTGCAGTTTGGGAGATTTGACATCTGCAAATGCTTTGTAGCAGAGAACTGTCATTCCAAAGCTGCCTGGGGGGGGGGGGGAGTTAGTTACAAATGCAGGAAAATGGAATTCCCTATTAGTGCAGTTTGCAGCTCTGAATGAAATCACTGACTTACTTTACCTGAGGCAGTAGGGGGGGGGCAACCTGATCCAGCTGCATCATTGCTGCAGCAAGAAGAGTAAACCAATTAAAAAACAGGTATTAGGACTGATGCTTGGAAATCAAGAAAGCTGGACCTTTGCCAAATGAAGAGAGGCAGACACACACACACACACACACACACAAATTGGCATATCTGGAGGTTGTCAACAAGCTCCTAATCAGGAACTCTAAGGGTCAGCAGGTTGGATGGATGGGGCAATGGAGCTGAATATCCTGGTTCCCTGCTGTTGGGTGTCTCCTGTTGTTTTCAGTTAATTAAATAGCTATTTGCAGGGAGGGTGGGGGGAGGAAGGATAGCTGCCAATCTCAGAGGAGTCTGGAAACAGGGAGTGGAATGGCTGGGTGCCAGGCTATAGTGGTGAAGAGGAAACCCAGTGGCAACATGGTTCTAAAGACAAGCTAAGGACAGAAACAGAAACTGGCACTGGTGCCTGGAAGCGAGAGATGTGTATCCCAGATCCTTTCTAGAGAGCTATGCACTTTGGTGTAGACTAGAGAACAACTCCCTTGTAACAATGCCTTACTGATATCCATCAGACCTAAATAAGATTCAAATGGCACGAGAAGGAGAAGAGAGGCTTTCCCAGGTTGAATGGCCAAGTTTCTTGTGCAGAAAGGTCCTGTGGGGATGTCAGAAACAAATAATAGACAATCAAACTGTTTTGTTGAGCTGCACTGGAACTTGGCCTTCCAATACAAGAACAGGCGCCTTCCTGCAAAGGTTACTGGCAGACAAAACTGAGCAAGATGCCAAGTGCCCATGGCAGAGTTCTCAGAGGTATTCAACATGTTCAGCTGCAGTGCTTCAGAGTGGGAGTGAAGACTCACAGACAGAATGCACATACAGACAATTAAAATCCCTGCATACAGAAAATTAGCATGCCATGAAGAAGGCAAGAACCTTTGTCCCCTATAATATATTATGGTTTTTTTAATATGTGAGGAACTGGGTGCTTTTTGTTTTGATACAAAGGAGCTTTTGGTCATGGAAGGCCCCCACCTTCCTTGCAGCCCAGGCATGGGTTTATTGCCACAATGAGAACTAGCTCCATCTAGAAAGGATGATCAGGGAGACAGCTATTTGACTGGGGTTAGAAGGGGGGGAGTGGCCCCTTGAAAAGGGAAGGGGCCATGATAATCACAGCAAGCCAAAAGTGTTTCTAGCCAATCAGCTTCAACGAAGCCCGAGCACTGCAGGACACCTTCACAAAACTACAGTGGTCCTTTGCCATCTGCGGTCTCGGCATCCACAGAGGGCAGGAACAATCTCTGGCACAACCAGAAGCCACTTCTGGGTCGCACCAGATGCTAAAAATAGCATTATCTTTAAAAAGAAAAATTTTTTTAAAAGCATTCCATACCTTAGCACTGCTAACCACACCAACTGCAGGACAGTCTCTGGTGTTCCCAAAAGCCACTTCCACATGATGTCAAAGCGCGCAACTCGCTCCCTTGACCCTGGTGTGCCTCAGAATGTATCACAGAAGCATTTGGGAAACATTCTGCAATTCATTCTGAGATGTGCCAAGGCTAAGGGAGGGGGTTGTGGGCTTTGAAGCAACCTGGAAGTGGCTTCTGGGGCATCAGAGACTGCCCTGCAGCCAGAGCAGTTTGGGGCACTAAGGTTAAGGAACGCTTTAAAAAAAGCTTGGTTTTTTAATTTTAAAAACATTTTCAATGCAGATCCACTATCCACTGAGTCTGCAGGGGTGTGTCATGGGGTGGGGCAAGTGCCTTTCCCTTTAAGATGGATTAAGTTGGTTGTTTGCTACCCAGGTGTAATGTATCAGTAATTGAGAGAATAAAACCTGGGCGTGGGTGTCTGAAAAATCAGACAGCAGGAGGAAGGGAGCTGAGGGTTAACATCTTTTATACTGAAAATGCTGAGAGACCTGCATGATGGTAATTTTAGCCTCTTTTTAGTTTCTTGTTTTTAGCTACTGTAATGCATGTAAATATGTCTTTTGGAGTAATTGAAACTCCCTTAAAATAAAAATCTTTTACATGAAAAATTGGGTGCAATTATTGACCAAGGAATTGCATGTTAATAGGACTTGGGGCTTGAAGTAAGCAAATAGAAAACATTGCCCTTGGGGGTTGGTGGAGGATGGTGTAGGTAGAGGAGGGTTAAATCCTGGTTGACTTGGGAATCTCCCCTGGTCCTTCCCTACCCCAAGGGTGATGTTTGTAACAGGGTGTATGTCTGGGAACAAATTCCCTGCAGAAACTAGAACTCAAACATGCATAGGACAGGTGAAGGCAGCAACAACTTTATCAGACATGGGGTGTGTGTGAAAGTGTGCACAATGGCTATCCAGTCATTGGATCCAGCTCTTTAGGGAACCAACATCTCAGCAGATTTCAGAGGCAAGTTCAGCTCATGCCTATTGGAGCAGGTTTGACTCTGTACCCCAAGAAGATCAGAAAGTCCCATTTTAAGATGGATATGCCTTGTGATTTAATTAAGAGTCAAATGAGGTGGAAAATCAGAATCAAGAACAGAAAAGGGGGCAAGGAGAAAAAAAATGTTCTTTGCATCTTTTGATCCTTAAAACAGTTGAGCAAGGAGGGACATAGCCATGTGGGTATCCGCCGCCCTTGAAGGTTTTTTGGAAAGGAGGACAGGGAGGTCCTCTTCCTGTCTCTCCAGTCTTATTTCTGGCTGTTATAGGTAGCATGCTTCTGGTTCATGGGGTTCTCAGGGGATTTCATCCACTCCTTCTTGAGAAGCTGCTTCAGCTGAGACAGTCGCATATTGGGGTTCTCCTGTTTGAGCCGAGGAAGGTTCACCTCTTCAAAAGTCAAGAATGCAGCTTTCATCCGGCGTTCTGGGTGACGGTCCAGTTCATCAGCAACACTGTAGGAGAATTGGGAGTGACGGAGAGTGTGAGAAAGAAAGAGTACAGTAGACTGCTGATCTGTGGGACTCCAACCCTCTACTGACTGGGACCATGCCATAGTAACTGGTTTTTAAAAAGCAACAGTAGAACATTTCGCATCCTCTCTAAACTAGTGTTTGCCAGTCAAAGTGTGGGGGCAAATATACTTCATTAAAAGCATTTTTTTCTCATCAACAGCCATATTTATTTTTTTAAAAATTAATTAAAGCTGCAATCGTATACATCAGTGGTTCCCAACCTTCAATGGGATGCTACCCCCTTAATGAGGGTAGTTACCTGACCAGGGACCAGTAGCTGCTGTTAGTATGGTGCTTCCGGGTTTCATTGCAGCTGCCAAACACAAGTAAATAAAAAAACCCTTTGGACAGTGAGGGGAAATATATATACACTGTCACAAAGGTGATAAAAACACGGACAGCACAAGTCTGCAGATTAAGATTGATACGGAACTAGTTAAGAACTACCTAACATGCCTAAATGAATTCAAGTCACTTGGACCAGATGAACTGCACCCTAGAGAACTTGCTTCACATGCTTCTAGAGCAGTGGTTCTCACACATTTAGCACCGGGACCCACTTTTTAGAATGAAAATCTGTCAGGACCCACCGGTAGTGATGTCATGACTGGAAGTGACATCATCAAGCAGGAAACTTTTTAATAATCCTAAGTTGCAATCCTACCCACATTAACTATCATTGTTAAAAGAATACACATAGTAATTTGTTAAAAGTACAGGACTGCAACATTTCCCCAAATGCAATCACATACCATGGGAGCATCAAGTCTAATATATTTAAAATAAAATATTGAAATGAATGGGGTCCCACCTAGTGAGTTCCAAGCCACAGTCTGAGAAACACTGTTCTAGAGTATATAAAAACAGCCCCAGTTCAGTATCCTGCTTACTTTTGACCCCGTCTTGGTGTGAGGAAGAAAGTGATGAAACAGAAAGGAGGACTCAGCTCTATTCTGAATAAAGTCTGTTCTGGAACTGGAGCACCTACTTTGCACAGAGAAGGTCTCAGGTTCAAGCCCAGGCAAACATCTCCAAGGAGGGCTGAAAAAGGCTGCTCCCCCCGCCCCCAATTCTGCAGCCCTAGAGAGCTGCTGTCAACCAGTGAAAACAATACTGATCAAAGTCGGCTGCTTCGCTTATGGGAAGACACATTCAGTCACCTCTGCAACCAAAATTCTGTTTTAAAAAGTGTTTTTATGGAATGGTCGATGGTAGCTGCTCAATTCAGATAGCATCTTCTAGCTTGCAAATGCAATGATGCAGTTTTGACTATGTGATGTATAACTCACCATTGAAACAAAGAAATTCATTCACATAAAAGTTAAAAAAATCCAATCCAATGTAACATTTAAAACTGCAAATATACAATTCAATCACAGTAAGTGTCATAAAAGCAGCATCACCAAAAACCTTCCAGAATAAAAAGTATCTATTTAAACATGGGGAGGGTGGAAGGTTTGGGGGATTCCCACAAACATTTTGAGCAAACTCCATTACAAAAATTGGAGCTATATGCTCAACAGCTCTCAATGCATTTCTATATATCAAATGTGGAATTCCAAACTAAATTTTCCTCTTAAAAAAAAATAAAAAACCTTTGAGTACCTGAGCACTGCAATAGCATCTTCAATGGTCCGTGCCTCCACAGTACCTTCCTCTGGGACCCTACGGTTGATATTTTCCTCCAAGGGCACCTCAAGATGACTCTTCTGCTTCTCCACTAGAAAAGGGCAACAATCAGCTTTAGTAACTGCCACAGGCCAAACATAACAACAGCCTAGTAGGATTAGCTCCTGATGTCCTGTTTAGTTCAGTGTCATGTTTACAATGGCAGCCAGCCAGATGTCCTCCAGAAGCAGCTCACAAGTTAGGCGTGTAGGTTTGTGCCCAGCATCTATTCATTTAGAGGCATGCTGCTTCTATAAATGGAGTTTCCATTTAGCTGTCATGGCCAATAACAACTTATAGACCTCCACTAGAATGCAAGATGAACCTCATTGGATCAGCTCAAAGCTCCAGCATCCTATTTCAAACAGTGACTAACAGCCCAATCCTGAGCTTCCCAGCACCGGATGGAGCAGTTGTGCCAAAGCGGCTACTGCTGGCATTGGAAAGCAGCCAGAGGTCTTCTTTCCCCCAGGGAAAGCCACAAGCCTTGCAGTGGAGCTCCTCAAGTCTGCACTGGCTATTTTGCTGGCGCAGACTTGAAAGACTATGTGTTAGGCCTTCCAGCCCAACTTGGACTTCAGGATCTGGTGTAGCACAACTCTGCCACTCCCATGCCCCGCCCACCCCAGTTCCTCCCCCCATCCCACCCTTGTTCTACCCTTCCACCGCCCCCAGAGGCCTCACTGCCGCCTGGCGGTTGCACTCACCCCAGTGGCAGCACATCCTCCTTCTGCCAGTGCTGGGCCCACCTGATTGGCATGGGCCCAGTGCTGGTGCTCTTTACTCACTGGGTGCTGAAAACATGCTTTACAGCATATTTACGGCACCCAGCGCTGCAGCTAGGGCTCAGCGCCATGCTGGCCCAGGTTAGGATTGCGCTTTAAGAAACCCCAATAGCAGTACAGCTCACTCATCTGTTTCAAGTGAGCAGGCAATGAGCATGTGCTGTCACATATGCTTGGCGTGCTATTAAGAACAAAGATCTGTGGCCTGTGGCATCGACCTGATACTGGGACTTGAGACTATCTTATGCCACACACAGGAAACTGAACATTGGAAAAAGTGGCAGCTCTTCCAGAATTAAATGCCTTTCCACATTAAATTGGGGTAATGGAAGTGGAGCTGGTCCCATAAGAAATCAAATGTGGATCAACATCAGGGGAGCAGAAGAGAGATACACCAAGAGGGATCAACTCACCAAATTCTTGGATGGTGGGAAAGTCAAGGGCCACTTGTTCAGATCTGTTCTCTCCTTGGAGTTTCATGCTCCTCCCTGGAATTTCATGCCCCTTCCACTTTACAGGTAACCTTGTGCCTCTCCAGGGCACCTGACTTCAGTTTGAGAAACTAGATTCCAATTCTCACAGTAATCAATTTGTATCTTGGCTGTAATTCTTTCAAGTGAAGGCTGAGATGATTGTGTGCTCCCTCATACAAAAGTTAAAAATCTCTGCATAGAGAAAACTAGCAGAAGATTAAGCTAGAATCTTTCCCCCTGACGGTGCTAGGTTTCTATGTGCAGGTACATTTTTAATATGCATTCAAAAGCCTTCTACACAGAAAACTAGAGCATCTCAAGAAGGGTTCCAGCCTACTCATTTTCTATGGACAGGGAATTTCTATGAAGAAGCATTTAATCACTTGAGCCCCTATTTTCAGGATGGGTAGTACAGCCCAGATACAGTTTGACTAATGAGAACAAAGCCTAGGCTCTTTAGTTACTCCCATTTGCCAGTCTTGGGGTGGAAAGTATAAGTGTTGCTACTGCACAGTCCTCCCTTCAACAACCTTTTCACAGGCTCTCCCTGCCAATCCAGAAAAAGAACCATAACCACTAGCAGGAATCACAGGAGATTGTAGCTGCTCACCAGCATCTCCGTTTTCCTTCTGATCTTTCCGGAGTGTCTCGTCTATCTGGGCTCGAGTGACTTTGCCTGGGGCAGGCTGTTTGGGTGACTTCCCCTTCAGCCTGGAGTCCTCCTCTTCCAGAAGTCGCTGGAGCTCTTTCTTGCGCTCCATCTGCTCCAGCCGGCGCTTCTCACGCTCCTCCTAGAGAGTGAAAAAGTAAGCCTCCTAAGAAATGATGTGCCACTACAGATTGCTATGCAGTGAGAGAAAACCAGCCTGCATCCAAGGCCCTAAAGAGCCCCCTTCTGACATACTAACCAACTCATTCATTTGCATTGTTATCAGTGGCTCTGTTCCAGAAGCCAAGGCTTCCAGAGGTTAGACAGGTGGAGAACCCAAACAGGTCTTTTTAGTGGTCCCATCTTTGGAACACCCTTTCTAGAGACAGTCACTTGCAACCTCTGATTATTCTCTCAAGCTTCTGGGACTCTTTCTGCAGGGATTTTTTACTTGCCTTGCTTTTGTTGCTGTGGAATATTCGTTGATAAACTGTTAAATCACTTTAGTTCTTATGACTTTTTTCAAAACTGCAAGCCACTTTGAATATCATTAGTGGACAAAGGATAGAAAGGTTTCCTGATACATTTCACAGCTGCACACGCTCTGCTGAGACACACGCTCTAACCGTTTTATCAAAATCCTCTACTTCCTCATATCCTTTGCGTAAGCTTATTGCAGTTGTGATTTATTTATTCATTGCAATTACAGCCTGCCTTAAAAATGTGTTTGCCCACCCAAGAAAGCTTGCAAAGATAAATATACAACCAGTTTTTCTTTTAAAACTTAACAAGTGAACACACAAAGCTGTCTTGTACAAGCTGCATCCATGATTCATCCGGCTCAGTATTGTCTATGGCAGCAGCTTTCCAGGGTCTCCAAGAGAGAAAAGGTCTGCTTTTTGAAAGCACATCTCTGGGCATACCGTATTTTTCGCTCCATAAGACGCACTTTTTCCGCCCCAAAAAGTGGGGGGGAAGTGTGTGCGTCTTATGGAGCGAATACTAAAAAAAAAAAAAACCTCCGCCCTGGCCCTGGCCCCGCCCCCTGCCCGCTTGCTCTGCTCTGTTCTGCTTCCCCGGGCAGTCAGAGGCTGAGCTGGCTGGGGGGCTCCTGCCTTCCCTCCGTGCTGGTGCGGACTGTGGCAACACTGGAGGGCACCCAGGCCTGCGTGTCTACTCAGAAGTAAGTCTCAGAATCAGTGGGGCTCACTCCCAGGAAAGCGTGGGTGGGGTGGCAGTCTCGTTGCCCAATCCTGTGCATGCCTACTCTGAAGTAAGTCCCATTAGAGTCAGGGGGCTTACTCCCAGGAAAGCCTCTTTCTCCCCCCCCCCAAGCCTGGAGCATCACAGCCTCTCTCTTCTGCCCCCCAAACCTGGAGCATCACAGCCTCTCTCTCCCCCCCCCAAAGCCTGGAGCATCACAGCTTCTCTCTCCCCCCCCAAGCCTGGAGCATCACAGCCTCTCTCTCCCCCCCCCAAAGCCTGGAGCATCACAGCCTCTCTCTCCCCCCCCCAAAGCCTGGAGCATCACAGCCTCTCTCTCTCTCTCCCCCCCCCCAAAGCCTGGAGCATCACAGCCTCTCTCTCTCTCTCTCCCCCCCCCCAAAGCCTGGAGCATCACAGCTTCTCTCTTCCCCTCCAAGCCTGGAGCATCACAGACTCTTGCTCCCCCCCCCAAGCCTAGAGCATCACAGCTTCTCTCTTCTCCCCCCCCCCAAGCCTGGAGCATCACAGCTTCTCTCTTCCCCTCCAAGCCTGGAGCATCACAGACTCTTGCTCCCCCCCCAAGCCTAGAGCATCACAGCTTCTCTCTTCCCCCCCCCCCCAAGCCTGGAGCATCACAGCTTCTCTCTTCCCCCCCCAAGCCTGGAGCATCACAGACTCTTGCTTCCCCCCCCAAGCCTAGAACATCACAGACTCTTCCCCCCCCAAGCCTGGAGCATCACAGCTTCTCTCTTCCCCCCCCCAAGCCTGGAGCATCACAGACTCTTGCTTCCCCCCCCCCAAGCCTGGAGCATCACAGCCTCTCTTTCCCCCCACCCCAAGCCTGGAGCATCACAACGTCTCTGCAACACAAACACTTTCCCCCCTCTCTCTCACACACAGGCTGCCCTCTTCTCTTACACACACAGATGCTCTGCCCCCCCCCACACACACTCACACAGCAGGGGAAGGGCGCTTTCACTCACCTCATCCAGCATCTGAATGTAAGCCCCCCCCCCCATCACAAAGAAAAAACTGTCTCCTTGGTCAGAATGCCAGTGTTTGCTTATTGCACAAGCCCCAGGTATCACCATAAATCCAGAGGTTTGTTGTGTCTTGAGAATTCAAGTTGTGGTTGGACTTTGCACTTGTTCATTTGTATTGGAATCACGGAAGAACTGTCGAGGAGGTAGATGTGGTGTCAGCAGTGGCCCCTTTAAGGGTAAGGCCTGGGCATCCAGCAGAGTGTGCTATACAGCTGCAGCCACTGGAAGGCAATAGGGCCCTCAGGGATATAAGGAGTACCTGAGGCAGAAAGGGTTTGTGGGTTTTGAAGGAGTGCAGGTTGGAGGTAGGAGAGGAGACTGACTGGGTTTATTGAATTTGGAATCTGACTGTGGATTGTGACTGGACTTGGATACCCTGATGGATTTGACTAACCTACCTGGAACCTGACCTTGGACTGTAATTTGGCTTATTGGCTCTGGACTCTGATTTGGCAACTCTGATTGATGGGACTGATTTACTTGGCATCTGTGGACTGGAACTGGACTCACTTTTGCTTGCTGCACTGGTGAGTTGCACAAGGGGGACTGATCAGCCTTAAGCGGGCACGAGGCCCAGTGGATTGGAATTTGGCAGAACATCATTGTATTTGTATTGGCAACCTTCAGTCTCGAAAGACTATGGTATCGCGCTCTGAAAGGTGGTTCTGGCACAGCGTCTAGTGTGGCTGAAAAGGCCAATCCGGGAGTGACAATCCCTTCCACACCGGGAGCAAGTGCAGTCTGTCCCTGGTCTGTCTCCCTGGCTATGGGCCTTCCTTCTTTGCCTCTTAGCCTCAGACTGTTGGCAAAGTGTCTCTTCAAACTGGGAAAGGCCATGCTGCACAGCCTGCCTCCAAGCGGGCCGCTCATTGTAGCAGAAAGATAATGTGATCCCCTATTTGTGTGCACCTGCTTTTGTGAGCTTCATAAATTCTGACTCTAGCGATGAGTTCTTGGGGTTTCCAGAAAACTAGAGTACTCAAACCTTTAAGTCTCTCCATTTGTTAATGACAGTGATAATGGTTCTTAATGCCACTGTTGACTGCTGTTCACTTTACATGGTTCAAATGTTATTCTGTTATAGTTTATTAAATATTTTATTACACTGTTTGGTTCAGAATATTTTTTTCCTGTTTTCCTCCTCTAAAAACTAGGTGCGTCTTATGGAGCGAAAAATACGGTACCAATAGGGAAACATAGGAAGCTATCCTACAGCCCAATCTTATCAGTTACGCACTGATGAAATGCCTTTTGCAAAAGAAGCCAGCTGCTTTATGGTGGGGGATCTATGGGCTTTTCTAGGAGAATACACCACATGGGATGGCTTCCCTCCCCATTCACAAAATGAAATGCAACGGCGGGGGGGGGGGGTGCCACATGGTCTTGCCATCCTCCAGTTGTGTTCCTTACAACATAAGCACCAGTTATGCTACTACTGCCACTGCCCAACAACAAGAAAGACACATGCCCCATACAAAGGTTGGGAAGTCTTTAAAAAAATTAAGAAAAAGACAATTATGGTATAAGCCATCATCCGCTTACCAGATACCTGAAATGGGGGAAGAGATCATTTGTAAACAAGGTCAAAAGGCTACGCAATGAACAGTGCCCTACTCAAGGGTGTTTTGCAGAGTCCAGTGTAAGGAAGATCAAATGAGAGTGAGCAATTCCCAACTAGAAGTCACTTGTGAAAAGTCAGTAGAGAAGGAAGACTGGAATTAGCTAGAGGAAGATTACCGGTATTTTCTTCAGTAAGACAGCTATCCCCAGTCTTGATCAAGTCCAAATTCTGCAATATCAAATTTGCAAACAATTCTCGCTCTGCAGGGTGATAGCTCCCCATATCTAAAGGGGGTTAATTTTTTCCCCCACATTATGCTCAGAGTAAGAATGAAAAGGTGTGCTTGTAGCCATAGGAAGCCAATTTCTTAGGGCTGCCTTTGCTTCTCTCCCACCCCCCATGCAAAAGAAGTAACATCAAAGCAGATCAAGAGACTGACTCTCCCCTAGTGTGAACACTTAGCTGCTCCTGAATTCCTCATACTTTTTTTCCTTCGGTCCCTTCCATATCTGTAGACGAAGCAGTCCTTTCTCTCCAGAACTGCCTGGACCTCCCCTCTGAAGTATCTGAAGCCTTCAGGCTTAAAATACATGAGGGTACAAAAGAAGACTAGAACTCCCTGGGGTGGACTCAGAAGCATTAGGAACATGTAATCACACATTATTTTCCCTTTTGCTCTTGGAAGATTACTGAGAAACCGCATCAGCTTCTTCTTTTCTCTCTGTCTCTCCCCACCAATCACACTCACTCCTAGATCTAATTGATCAGAATCCTGTAACCATCACAACCCCAAAATTACACTGCTGGTAAGTGGATGGTTGGCATTTTTGAAAAAATGTAATTTTTATTCACTGCCCTGTTTGTTTTTTTGCTTTAAAGTGTATATTGTTATTTTACTGTGAATTTTAATATTTAAGGCTTGTCCAGGGATGGACTTACCAACCCAGGGAAGCAGTGTGCCCGATGGGCAAAGGGCTGGGCACCCTTGAAAGGCCTCAGTGGGGCAAGGTACAGATCATTGGTTCACTGAAGCAACAGATGCACTGGTGCTCAACAGAGTGGCTAAGGAACGGCTAGGTGTGACAAATACCCACAGGTGCTTTTCCAACTCCCAGGAGAGAAGGCTTAGGATCCAGAGGGCAATGAGGTTAGGTGAGTAGAACCAGGAAGCGGGGAGGGACCAGTCAAGGTCAGGGGAATATAAGAAGAGGGCCAGGGATGAGAAAGGCCTGGAAGAGAGGCCTTACATAAGCTACTGCCCCTATAGGGGTAGGGGTCCAGCTGCTGGTCAGGAGCCCCAGGTGCCTCCCCCACCCCCGGCACCCTGGGCTTTCTTTGAAAAGGTGGGCTACAAATGCTGAAAAAAATGAAGTCTTACAACAGGAATGGCTAACTTCCATAGCATAGATGAGGAGATAGAGAGAGGCAAGAAGGGATAGGCTGTATGCTTTGGCACAAATTTGTTCCAAGAGTCAGTTCACTCATGCATTCAGTAGTGCCTAAGGAGGTCTTCAGGGTCTCTAAGGCAAGTGATGCCACATATCCTGGAGTA
The DNA here is from genome assembly GCF_035046505.1 of Tiliqua scincoides. Taxonomy (NCBI): domain Eukaryota; kingdom Metazoa; phylum Chordata; class Lepidosauria; order Squamata; family Scincidae; genus Tiliqua; species Tiliqua scincoides. The sequence continues at coordinate 42,633,359 of NC_089828.1, read as the reverse complement.
GGAGATGCTGGCAAGAAATGAGTGTCAAACACAGATGGCCAAGGACAGGAGGCACAGAAAAGCATCAGGTAGGCTGGATGCAGCTTACTTTGCAATACCGATACTGTATAAAAACACCAGGTCACAGGCAGCTCCTAATCCTGGCAATGGCTCTGGAAACTACTATCCACTGAAGCACAGAACTTAGGAGGTAACTCCATTCCTTGCAGATGCCTGCCCAGGACCATCCCAATCTGTTAACAGGTTACAAGAATGCCTGGGGCATGAGCAACAAAGGCTTCGCAAAACAAAGCCTTCCCTCTCCTAAGAGGAAGGAGCCAGCCAGTGGGCATCTGACTGGGACTGCTGACAAAAATAAACCCAAGTGCATTTTCCACTGTTAATTTTAAATGGGAGCATGAAGGGCCAGAGGTCAGAAGAAAAGGAAACACATCAGAATAGGAGGAATTCAAGAAAGGTCTTCAGACAGATCTAAACTAGAAGAAAGAAGAAACAATAAGAAAGAACTAAACTAGAAGAGAGACAGAAAGAGAAAATAAATGAATTAGGAGAGGAGAAAAAGATGAAAGCAGAAAGAAGAAAGACATGGTGGGGAGGAGAAGAGAGTCTGAGGGTTGAAAAACAATGAATTCTCAGATCCAAATGACTCATGTAGCCTGAGTGATATCAGGCTGAGGGGCCAACCAAGTCAAAAACCAGCAAAAGACCCACCTGCACAGACTGTCTGGGAACTCTCAAGGTCAGTGTTTCTCAACATTTGTCCCCTACCATTCTACTTTGCATGGTTCACCTACTGAAAGTACCACTGGTGATGGCGATGATGTCATCACCAGTTACTTCCACACTGGAAGCTCGGATGTGATGCAACAAACACCAATAAGGGGCTCAGGGCAGATGGGAGGATATTTTCAAGCAGGCAAGAAGTGCACGCTGGAGCTCTGTCTGCCAAGCCTCCTCCTGCTGCTTGTTGCATTGCTGGTCTTGCTGCCAGGCAGCAAGGGTCTGAGGGTTCCGTGAGTACCATCAGACACCACCTTAAGTACCACTGGTGGTATAAGTACCACTGGTTAAGAAATACTGTTCAAGATTGATGGCAATTGTTACACCCAATGCACCATCAGAGAGGCAGGCACCCTGGGGGTCCAGCACAGGGCTGTGCCCCCAGCAACCTGAAACAAGCACTGCATATAGCAAGAGCAAGACTGATAGAAAAGGGAGAAAGACAAGAGAGAAAAAAGATGGAAAGAGAAATGGGGAGAACAAAAGAACCAGGAAAAAGAGCACTCTGAATCTGCAGAGCTAAACAGCTTGTATCACAAGTGAAACAGGAAGCATTAAGCAAATTAACCCTGGCGCTTTCAGCAGTAAACAAGCAAGAGAAACACCACAATCTGGAGACACTTCAATGCCCCAGAAGCCACGGTTTGAAATTGGAACCTCCCAGAGAGAAAAGCAACACTCTTCTTCCTGGCTGGATTTTCACCCCTTGTTCCCCAAGGACAGCCTCATATTTCAGTGAGTTACAGAGGTGCCTTTAATTAGGGCTCTTATCCAACGTTAAATGGATGTTTCAGAGCTGACAGTTAGCTGAAGCTGTAACTGCTTTCACTCTCAAAAGGCAACTGTGGATTGAAAGACTGAACACAACTGGCCTTCGGTCAGAGTTTTGGGGCAAAACCAATGTGCAAAAACCAACATGGAAATGGGCTATGGGCATTTCCCACAGTAACAAATACATGTTTGGATGCAAACCCCACATGGGTTTCCTTTTCTGTGAGTTTCTTGCCACAAAATATGCAAGTACCTCTTTCCAACTTTTTCACTTCTTAATCCCGAGTTTAGAATCTTCCATGTCGGTTTCTTAACATAAGATTGCAAAAACCACATGGGTCTCGATATCGAAGTTTGGTAGGACACCATCCTAAACTGTTCTCCTGCAGAACCATTCACCACATCTCCCCCTTCCCCCACCCTTACCTGAGTGGTTAAGTGCTCAGGATTTCTGTAAACACAGAAAGCTTATAGAGGATAATTGATAGTGTGGGAGGAGGGACTAGTGCTGCTTTTGCCACAAAGAAAGCTTTGGATTGCAGTGAACATGCAATTACAGATCCCACATGAGTTGAAACCCATTCATGTATATTCCCACAGAACATTTGGAGTAGGCCTTAAATACAGTACTGTGTGCATCACTTAGGTGTCTCATCAGAAAGACAACAGATAAACATTTGAAGAGCCTGGAGAACTTAAAGAGAGGGTTAAAGCTGGAGGGAGAGGGTTAAATCTGATCTACCAACATTATAAACAATTCATTTTCAAAAATGGAACCATAACTTAAAACTAGTTTGTTTTTTAAGTGTACTGTATTGCAATTGTGATAAACTCACTCATTATCTATAAGTACAATGAGGTAAAGAACGGGATAACATTAATAGAAAGTTGCCAGAAATTCAGCCTTTTTATCAAAGGTTGGAAGGGTGGCCTCCCCCAATCCTAGAGTTACCAGTCAACATATATGCCGAGTCAGATCATCTAGTTCAGTATTGAAAGCAGTTCTCCAGTAGAAGAAGGCATTCTTTGCCAGCCCTACTGCCCAAGATCCTTTGTAAGAAAGTGAAACTGGGACACTTACTGCAGATAAAGCATTTGATACAACAATGAGCTATAGGCCTTCTGACTAGAAGTTAAGAAAAGCTAAACATATTTGCTCAAAAACATCTGATGCTGCTTGATAGAGTCAAGACTAGCGGCTCATCAAGTTTTGTGCTTTCTACTCTGATCTGCAGTAGCTCTCCAAGATCTCCAGCTGAAAGAGGCCTTTCCAGCCCAGCTAGCCAACCAAGATCCCTTTAGCTGGAAGGAACCTGGGACCTTCTGCATGCAGGAGTGCTCTACTACAGAGCTGCACACACCCCCATATTCCAGAAGGCACTGGAGAAGTAAGAACTAAAAGAAATTAGCAATAATCCAAGTTGTTCAGTACATGTTAAGCTCTTGCAAGGATCTCATTCTTTCCCTCTTGAGCAGAAATCAGGAAAACATCAGCCCTATCCACATAGTCTTCCTAGCAAGATATCAGATATCAGCAAGATACCCCTGCCAGCTTTAGTTCACAGAATCCTTCCAGAACAAAATCCACATGAGGGCAGCCAATTCCAACACCACATTGGCAATGATTGTTAGGATGGTTGGCTTAGAAGAGCAATCTGGCAAGCACTGCCCTGGAAGAAGCATGACCAAGGTACTGCTGGGTTATTTGGGGGAGGGGGGGGAAGACAAAGTTATGCCAGAGCTGAGCCCTTCATTCACAGGACTTATGCCATAGGAAACAAAGCTTTGGTTGAATGAGGCTTACCCATTCTCTGGCTTGACTGGTCTGGTGCTGCCATCACCTGGACAGATAGGGCAACTGTTTTGCTGTCAATGATCAAGATGCCAAGGGATTGAGATGGGGATCCTCCATGCTCCAAGATCTGGACACCTGCACAATTCAGGAAATTGTGCAATGGATATATTCAGTGCATGGTGCAACTGACAGAGGTGCCTACATTCAAATTGCTGATAAGCCCAGAAGCTCAGCAGGAGCCCATGGCAAAATTGCTCTTCAGTAGCCTAACCTTTCGGATGCCAAGACTGAGTTGCTCTGAAAAGAGCTATGAAAACTGCAATAAAAACAGGAAGGAATCCACTTCTGCTCTCCCTATCTCAAAAAAGAATAAACTCTGCAGAGTTTGAGAAGATGCACTCAAAATAATCAAGGCAACTGGAATACCCTCCTGATGAAGAAAGAACAATTTCCTTTTTAGTTTAGAGGAAAATAGGAAGAAAACTAGGGAGAGACTGGATAGAGGTCAATGACATTACTTGTGGTGTTGTGAGAGTGAAACATTAAGAGAGAATCCCTCACTTACAATATATGAGTTTAGGATTATCATGTGAAACTGACAAGCTGTCAATTCAGGAGAAGTTAGGGAGTTCCTATTCACACAATCCACAACTAACCTGAGATGCACAGGCTTAGATGACTTTCAAAAGGAATTCGGCAAGTTCACAGAGGAGAAAAGGTCTAATAGCCATTAGTCATGATATTAGAATTGAACCTCCATGTTCAGAGACAGTAGGCCAGTAAATATCGGTTAGGCAGACAATGGGAGAAGGCCATCATGTCCTGCTTGTGGGTCTCTTAGAAGCATCTGGCTGGCCACTGTGGGAAAGGGCAGCTGTGTAGCTGAACCTTTTGGTGGTCCAAGTCAACAGAGTTCTTCTTATAAAGCAGGGGTGCCCAAACCCCGGCCCTGGGGCCACTTGTGGCCCTCAAGGCCTCTCAATGTGGCCCTCAGGGTGCCCCCAGCCTCCAATGAGCCTCTGGTCCTCCAGATATTTGTTGGAGCCTACACTGGACCAACACAATTGTTCTCAGTGTGAGGGCGACTGTTTGACCTCTTGCATGAGCTGTGGGATGAGAGCTCCCTCCACTGCTTGTTGTTTCATGTCTGTGATGCAGTAGTGGCAGCAAAGGAAAGGCCAGCCTTGCTTTGTGCAAGACCTTTTGTAGGCTTTGAGCTATTGCAAGACCTTCATTAATTCATATAAGTTCATCTTTAATATATTCATGTAAACTTATGTAAATTTATTCAAATTTTAAATATAAATTAATTCTTTTTTTCCCCCCAACACAGTGTCAGAGAGACAATGTGACGCTCCTGCCAAAAACTTTGTTATAAAGGGTTAAATAAATTCATGGCAGAAAAGTCTACCAATGTCTATTAGCCTTGATAGTTGCATAAAACCTTCCCATATAGAGGCTCCCAAAAACAAATACCTAGTTACAGAAAACCCTGTAAATTGTGTTTTTTTTCCTTATGCTGTGTGAAAACTCATACATTGTGTGAAGAAGCACTTTTGCCTGCCTTTGTTCTTTTGCCTACTGATCTGTTTCATTGGGGGACCTCCAAGTCCTAGTTTTATGCAAGGAGAAAAAGGTCTTTCTCCACACCAGGCATCAACCACTTTCTCCACACCAGGCATCAAACAAAGTGCCCACAACTACAGCTCAAATCACACAGAGATTAAATTATGTTCAATTAGGTGGACTTTTGAAAGAACAAAGGGAAAAAAATTGCTACGATGCTTGCCTTAATGCTTCCAAACCCCACTGCAGGGAGTCTGGAGTCTCCCATGCTTTGAAGCTGTTTCTGCAGGCTTTGTTACTTTACAGAAAGCTGCCCAAGCAGCTCTGCAGAGAAACAACCCACTTTGTCTATATAGATGGAAGGAGCAGACAAAAAAGGGGGGAAGGAAGAACACAATGCATTCAGGAGGAACCCAGAGTCTGTTCTCACTAGGGAACCTTGAACTTGAACACTCTTGAACCTTTACAAGATAAAAAAAGCAGATGCACATTGAGAAAATGGCCTTAAGTGGCTGTAAGCACATCTCTTTCTCCTTGCTCTGAGCAGAGACTTGGTGAGCCAACATTCAACCGCCTTTTTTAAGTGGAGTGTTACTATCCTGCAGAATAAGAATGCGAAGTTGATATTGCAGAATTTGGACTTAATCAAAATAGCTGGGGTTGCCAAAGACCTCCTTTTCCAAAAATATGTACAGTCTTAACTCCATTTTGATTTCAAGCTGGCAATCCTCAAGAGCTAGGCAGGACTTCGCACTGGAGGGGATGAGGTCAAGCTGAACTCTTAGAGAAGATCACACTAAATCAGCCATTTTCAGCCACTATGCCATGGCACATTGGTATGCCATGAATGGTCCCCAAGTGTGCCACAGGAATTTGGTAGAGGGTCATTTATTAGTAGGGCCATTGGGGATGTGAACCCCGTCCCAATGGCAGCACAGTGTGCCTTGTCAATTGTCAAAAAACTAATGGTGTGCCTTGACCATTTTACTGCCTTGCCAGTGTGCCATGAGATTAAAAAGAATGAAAATCACTGCACTGAAAATCACTGAAAATCAAGAGCCATTAGGGGGCACCTAGGCTGAAGTAGGGCATCAGCGTGCCTCTTTTCCTCTAAGATCTCTTTGCAAATTTGGGTGCTCTATCTTGGTGTATCTTTGCTATAAGTAAAAGTCCTCCTGCATAATAAATCCAGTCCCAACTGCCCAGAGACCTGGTCACCTGGACAGTCTTTTCAGATTTGGTCTCCAGGGAGCCTCTCCCACCAACAACCTGAATATGACTGCAGCACACACCCTACTTTTGTCCCTCAAGAACCTCTCTGATGGGAACAATTAAGCCTTTGTGACCCCCTGGAAGGATATCTCAGTCAAGTGCAGGAAACTCTTAGCTGGCATAGAACCAAGGAGATCCATAGGAAAAGTGGTGGCTTTTCCAAGGATAAAGGAACAAAAGTACCCTTAACCTGAGGAGACCTCTGCAACTGCCCCCTCCACCCTAGGATGTAGCTCGAGCACCACTGGCATGCCTGCATCAGCACAGCAGGGTGGAGTTAGGTAGGATTGGGCTGCCCAAGACAGAGCTGTGTATCTCAATGTCAATAACACTAACCTACATTAGTCAGTATTGTTGTAAGGATATTATAACAACAACTAGGTATGTATATACCGCCTTTCTGGTCATCGGATTACTCCTCTGACTTTATTCAAGGCGGTTTACATAGGCAGGCATTTCTAAATCCCTTAAGGGGATTTTTACAATCATAAAGGTTCTCTCTTTCAAGAACTGACATTTCAGAATGGCTCTTCCTGGTTTGGTCTCACTTCTGGCCTCCAGTTCTTCCACGCAGGCTGACAAGCAGCTCCATCTCTCACATGGAGGGCAGCCAAGATGCTTCTTGCTCACACCAAGAGCAGGTGGAATCACTCAGCTGGGCTTGTCAGCTGCTTCAAGGTCTCGCCATTCTCAGCCGTTCAGGGAGCTGCCAGTGTCCTCAAACTGGCGACGTTCTGATGTTATCTGCGGGCTAACGGAGTCTCTACCCTCTAGACCAGACCTCAGTATACATAAGTACTCTGAAAAATTTTTGGCTGGGTTTCAATATACCTTTTCTGTCTTTTCTGTCCAGCCATAATTCAGGGAATGATAAAGGCTTAAAACATCTTGAACAAAAGTAAGCCAAGCAAGACAGACATCCTCAGCATCACACTGTTTTTCCAGAGACAGCAATTTAAAAACCACCCTGCCTCCTCTCCTATTTTTGGCCAATTTTCTTTATTTTTGGACACTTCAGTCTCCCAGAGGCTTCTGTGCTGGCTCAGCATCTTAAACGCTATTGTGACACCCTCTTGCAGTAGCTTTATTTTTTGTTTGAAACACTGTTCCCAAATAGGCATGAGTGCGTGCGTGCATGCGCTCGCTCACTCACGCTTTCATCAGAGACAATAGCTCCTAGGCAACCATCCTATGGAGAATGACATATGTCAATCAAGCATGTGTCCATCATGACATAATTGACATGTGTCCCACTTTTCCAGGTAAAGGGGTGTGATGGAAGCCAGGTGGTTTTCACTTGTCATAAGGTTACCTGATGGGATATCGTCAAACCGAGGCTTAATAAAGCACAAAGATGACTAGGTGAATGATTTGCCACATATACTGTTGAAACCAGCTGTTGGTTCATGGAAGGTACACCAGCTTAGTTGCCACTAGGTACAGAAGACCAGTATTCCTAGGACCACTTAAGTAGCTAGCAATTAGGACGTATTAAATTATATTTCAATACTAGATGTGCTAGTATTGTGAAACAATATTTCAAGCTAGATGTGTTTAGGGCAGTAGTTCCCAAATTGTGAGCCATGGCTCACCAGGGAATCATGGAAACCAGTCTGGGGAGCCATGGAATCCTTGCTAAAAACCTAACACCCTATACAATGTATAGAATTGTAGCCCTAATGGGGGGCCATGGCCAATGGCCGAGTAGGTCAAAGGAGCCGCCAACTGAAAAAAATTGAGAACCACTGGTTTAGGAAATTGATTTGTTTGCACTTTCCATCCCAAGCCAGTCTCCAAATGTACCCCAAGTAGCAACAACTTGGAGTCTTGTGTGCTTCACTCTTAATCCAATTCTTTCAGCCCCCAAAATATGAAGCAGAAGATTACCCAAGAAGTGACAAGGAAAAAATGGTAGCTTGGCTGTGTAAGCCTGGGGGATTGTGGATGAAAGAGAGCAGTAGAATCTGCAAGGGAACTGAGGGTTGAGAAAGGCTTGGTTGGTTCACATGCTACAAAGGAAAGCACAGAATACATGTGGAGGATATGAGGAAAGGAATACCTTCAAGCACAAGCTACCCAAAAGCTCTGCTCTAACAGGTCTAGATCAGTGGTTCTCAAACTGGTGGCTGGCAACCCACCAGTACATGTAATGCTTCCCCATCACTTTAAGGGGCAGGGAAGGGGGAAGCAGCGACGCAATCCCCAGGATCACATTGCTAAGGGGGCGAGGGGAGGTGCTTTTACTTACTGTGTGTTAGGGCAAGCAGCAGGAGGTGCAGGGAGCGCCGCACAGACCTCCACAGGGCACCCTGAGGTTTGGAATATTCAGAAATAGCAAGTGCAAGCCACCTCCTGGTTGCATTCACAGACTGGAAGTGGCTTGTGCTTGCCATTTCTGAAGATTCCAAGCTTCGGGGAGGGCTGCGTGAGCTCCCGGCACCTCCTGCTGCTTGCCCTAACACAATGTAAGTAAAAGCACTCCCTTGCTCCCCCTGAGCGATACGATCCTGGGGATTGTGTTGATGCCCTTCCCCCTCCCCCACAAAGTCTCACTTTGGGAGTAAAGCTCCCAAAAAGTTTGAGGACCACTGGTCTAGATACTTTACTTGTTTAAAGTTTGAAAACACACACCTTTTTGTGGGTGCCATTTCTTCTGCATCCATATTCCACCTTTCCTGGTTCCCGAAGTCTCCTAAGAACCCACCAAAGCCCTCAAAAATCTTCAAAAGCTCCCTCCCTGGCCCATATACCTTCCTCTGTTCCTTCCTCATGACGTGTTTGTCCTCATCCTTCCAGAAGGCATCCTCCAGTTCTTTCTGTCGTTTGGCATCAGCTGCTGCCTTGGCCTCAGCCTTCCTTGCACGGGCAGCTGCCGACTTGGTATTCTCCCCTTGGAACTTCTTGGGCATCACTCAGAGTGCTCTGTCTGCAGTGTAAGGAAGGTGACTGTAAATGGCAGCAGTGGTGTGGCATAGTGGCTAAGTCATTCACTGGGAATTCCCCAGTCCATAAACTCACTAGGTGACCTTAGGCAAGCCATGCTTCTCAGTCTTCACATATAAAACACAGGGCTAACAAAACAGGCATACCTAGGTATCCAGGGATCTGGTTATCCTCCCCCTTCTCCCCCCCCACCCCAGCCCATTATATTTGTTTAGGTCGATTACATTTGTGTGAAGAGACAATGTCTCTTGCTTGTACAAACACTATAAGCAAAAAGCTTATAGCCAGATGAGGAGGCAAGCAGCCTTCAGCCTAGAAGGGAGACTAAGCAACAGAAATTAACATTTGCTCATACTCTCTTCTAGGCTTAAAGTGTTAGCAGAAGTAAGAGATCTTGGCTGTATTTTTTTTTTTTTAATAGGAGAACTGGCAGAAGTTATGTTTCCAGCATGCTATTAGCATATTTCCAGGGTGGTTAATTTGAAAACAACAAAATGACATCTCCTCACTGAAGTCAATTGTATGGAGGTCACCATGTTTCCATACACTCCGTACACTATGGGGGCTGCCATGTTTTTGATAGGTTTCTCCATTCTTTAGATAGGAAAATAGGAGGAAGTGACATAAGCATAGACGTGGGCCATCTTTGCTAGCTCTGAGTTTGTTAGCATGTCAGAATCTTAAAAAAGTGACCAGAGTTTGCTGGAAGCTTTAAAAAAAAAAAAAAAAAAGCTCTCCAGCTCACTCGCTCTCGTGCTCTTCTTAAAAAAAAAAGCAAAAAACCAGCCTCTATCACTTCACGCAAATGTAATCTACCTAAACAAAGGTAAAACAGGCGTACAAAATTGAGGGTGATAAAAGTTTTTCCCAAACTTTATGGTGGTTTGATATGAATTTGGGGTGCTGATTCCAAAAATGGCACCTGTTTTGCCCTATCATGTCTAGTTTAGGAGATATAGCCTCATTAGTGAATGGTTCAAGCAGCTTCCTCATGAGGAAGCCATGGTGTAGGCTTCCTCATGAGGAAGTTGCTTGCACCATTCACTAAAGAGGCTATGCCGTGACTCCAAAACTAGACGTGATAGGGCAAAACGGATGCCATTTTGGAATCGGCACCCCAACTATACCCAGGAATTGGTGTAACGTTTAAGGAAGCAAAATGTATGTTGGCCTGTGTAATCGGCCACTGGGTGCAGCAGGGGATAGGGTTCCCCCTTATCTGTGTTTCTAGTACCTGCAGGGGGGAGAGGAACGTATCCCCTGCAGATACCAGGGGACACCTGTTCTGCTCTACTCAACAAGATTACAGCAACATAATGCCTGAGCTGGACACCTAAAAGAGTGTATGTACCTGTAAATATCGGTTGCTAGCAAGGATTATGGGCTTTCCAGAGGCACCTGGCTAGCCGCTGTAAGAGAAAGGATACTGTACTAGACAGATGTTTGGCCTCATTGGGCAAGCCTGCAATTAGGTTACTATTATTAGCATTAAATGCTATTCCAGCAACAGTCCCACAAGAATACTTAATACAAATTTCCTTTTTCTGGCTAAAAAATAAAGCCTTATCAAAGATCTGGGAAAATACGATTCTCATTTTACTCTCTCCTTGTCTCCAACAATGCTTTTGGGCCAACAGAACTTTCAGAAGGCAGAAACTACAGCAATGCTCACACAAAGCAGGCTGGAGCAGCATGGAGTTTATGAGCATGAATATCAATTAAATAAATGTGGGGGGCTATGGGACTGGGGGGGTGTAAAACAGTTTCCCTCACAGGCAGTGGTTCATCAAAAGCAAGAAATAAATCACAGCAAACACAACAAAGAGTCTGGTGGCACTTTAAGGACTAACAGATTTATTGTTAAGAACATAAGAAGAGCCCTGATGGATCAGAGCAAAGCCCATTTAGTCCAGCTTCCTGTGTCTCACAGTGGCCTACCAGGTGCCTCAGGGAGCATACAAGACAACAAGAGACCTGCAATCTGGTGGGATTTCCTTCTGAATAAGCACATGTGGCACTGTTACACAATTGTTCCACCAGGGGGAAAAAAGAGAGACTTTGATTAAGTACTAGGAAGACCTTCCTGCCCCTCCAAATTGTTCAGCAGCGGAACAGTGCATAAGAACATCAGAAGAACCCTGCTGGATCAGGCCATAGGCCCATCCAGTCCAGCTTCCTGTATCTCACAGCAGCCCACCAGATGCTTCAGGGAGCACAATAAAACAAGAGACCTGCATCCTGGTGCCCTTCCTTGTATCTGGCATTCTGAGGAAAAGAATGAAGCTTGCACAAGGAAGAAACCACACATTACCAGGTGTATGAAGAGTTATTCAATGTACCTGTTCTGCTGAGCAAGGATATTATCAATATAAAGAAAATCAGGGAAGAAATGTCAATGGGAGGGGCCAAATGATCATAGAATGCAAGAGACCAAGCAGGTTCAGGGCATTTCTCTGCAGCGTCAATGTATAATTAGAGCATGACTACTACTAGTGTGGAATTCTAACTACAGTATTCAAAAATAAAGCAGATAAAATAAATCAAGTATACATGGAAGCACAACATCTCCATATAAGAGTGGAAAAATGGGTGGGAACCCCTAACATGGGAGGAGGGGCTCTGGCCTGGAAATTAGGAACGTGCAGTGGGTGGGGAGGCAGGTGAGGCAAAGCCCCCCACCGGAGTCCTTTGAAAAGCACCACTGCCCATTTGAGTTGTAGGGTGGGGAGGCAGGTGAGGTAATGCCACCGCACTGAAGTCCTTCACAAAGCACCACCACCATGTAAAGTGCAGGGTGAGGAGGCAGAGGAGGCAGTGTCTCCCGTCCCCACTGGAGTCCTTTGAAAAGCGCCACTGCCATGTAAGATGCAGGGTGGAGAAGCAGGCGAGGCAATACCTCCCACTGGAGCCCATTGAAAAGCACCATTACTGTGGGAGACGCAGGGTGGGGAGGCAGGTGAGGCAGTGCCTCCCCACCGGAGTCATTCGAAAAGCACCACTACCATGGGAGGGGCAGGGTGGGGAGGAAGGCAAGGCAGTGCCTCCCCAGTGGAGCCCTTCGAAAAGTGCCACTACCATGGGAGGCGCAGGGTGGGGAGGCAGGTGAGGCAGTGCCTCTCCACCAGAGTCCTCTGAAAAGAACATAAGAACATAAGAACATAAGAACAGCCCCACTGGATCAGGCCATAGGCCCATCTAGTCCAGCTTCCTGTATCTCACAGCGGCCCACCAAATGCCCCAGGGAGCACACCAGATAACAAGAGACCTCATCCTGGTGCTCTCCCCTACATCTGGCATTCTGACTTAACCCATTCCTAAAATCAGGAGGTTGCGCATACACATCATGGCTTGTACCCCATAATGGATTTTTCCTCCAGAAACTCGTCCAATCCCCTTTTAAAGGCGTCTAGGCTAGACGCCATCACCACATCCTGTGGCAAGGAGTTCCACAGACCGACCACGCGCTGAGTAAAGAAATATTTTCTTTTGTCTGTCCTAACCCGCCCAACACTCAATTTGCCACCAACACTCAATTTGCCACACTCAAAAGCATTGCCACCGTGGGAGGCACCCAAGCACCCACAACCCATGTGGGTGCTTGGGTGCCTCCCACGGTGGCAGTGCTTTTCAAAGGACTCCGGTGGAGAGGCACTGCCTCACCTGCCTCCCCAGCCACTGCACGCCCTAAACTGGATTAAGCCCTGGCCCAAAACAGTCCAAGGGGAGGGAGGAAGAGAATAAAGGAGTGCAGGATCTGGACCAGTGTCTTTGTTTATTGAAAAAGGACAACCTCCCAGAGCATTTATCTGCTGGGTAACCAATGAGTAACACACCCTGTGACACTGCCCAGCAGTCACTGTGTGGCCTCCCCTTCCCTTCTGGAGCCCCCATTCAGTTCAATGGATCCCCCATTCAGTTCAATGGACACCCCCCCCATTCAGTTCCCTCCCACCTGAGTGAGAGGTCAAGACAAGCCACCCAGGCTGCCCCCCCCTTCCTTACCTGCTGCCTCCACCTCCGGGCGTCGCAGCCTTTGCTCGTCACGCTCCCACTCTCCCTATCAAAGAAGGGGGAGCTCCGCCTCTCAAAAACCTTCCCTGTCCCTCCGAGGCCTTCCCCACCATGTTTAAACAGGGCGGCCGCCATCTTTACTGAGGGCAACAGCGCCCGTCCCTTATCCCGGCCGGTTTTTCTCCCCATCCCCCCCCCCGTGGAGAAAGAACTTGCTCTCCGAGCGAGGCGGCCCTCCGCCTTTCGAAGCGCGTCGCCCAAAATAAAGATGGCGGACGAGGCTCCGAGGATGGAGGCGGATGGCTGGGGAAAGGCCTGCCCGCTGTCAAGATGGCGTCGGCACTGATTTCCGGGGAGGGCAAAGATGGCGGCTGGGGGGGAGGAGGAAGTGCCTGCGAACTGAGGAGGCAGGCGGGCAGGAAAGGGCGGGGCTTGCAGAGGGGAGAGGCTCTGGTCCTGTGATCGCCTTGGAGGGTGCCGACTGAGAGCCCAAGTCTATGCATGTCTACTCAGAAGTAAGTCCCATTATAGTCAGTGGGACTTACTCCCAGGAAAGTGTGGATAGGCTTGGGCTTGAGAGAGGCCTCCAGGGTGGTGGGCTGGGAGTTTGCTCTTTGTAAGGCAGGCCCCTCATGGCCCTGAAATCCCCCTCCCTTGTAGATAAAGGGACACTGTTGTGAGGCCTGTTTAGAGGCCGTTTCACTGTGCCCACCCCACAGTGGATCCACCAGCCTCCCCTTCAACCAACCCTCAGGATGAAAAGAACCTCTGAGGGGTGTTTTGGGGCTCCCTACCCAGCAGGGCAGGGCTGGGGGGGGAGTAATCCCCTCTAGAGCCTCATGGGTAGAGGTGTGTGAAAATGATGTTTCCCTTACTCAGAAATAAGCCTATTGTGTTCAGTGAGAGTTAGGGTGTTAACCTATCTTAGGGGCAACAAACACCTCTACTCAGGAAGTGTAATCCTCACCTCCTCCCCCAGTTCAAGGGACATGCAGTGGGTGGAGAGGCAGAGCATTCCCACTGGAGTCCTTTGAAAAGCAGCACCACTGCTGTGTGAGGCGCACAAGCATTCACAACCCACACACTATGTGCTCTCCACACTCTCCAAGCTCTGCACTTGGGTTGTGAGTGCTAGTGTGCCTCACACAGCAGCGGCACTGCTTTTTGAAGGACTCTGGTAGGAGGCTCTACCTCACCTGCCTCCCCAGGTGCTGCTTTTTGAAGGACTCTGGGGGGAGGCTCTGCCTCCCCAGGTGCTGCTTTTCGAAGGACTCTGGTGAGGAGGCTCTGCCTCACCTGCCTCCCCACCCACCACACGTCCCTGTCCAGTTCTTGGGCCCCATCTCTCTGATTTTCCTATGACACTAACATCCTGTTTTTCCTCCCTGCTCCATTTTATGTATTAATGCACCTCCTTTTCCTAGTAATACACCTCTTTCGCTTTGGGTATGCCTACTAACCACTAACATGCACTAGCACTAAGAAAGCATTTTTGTTCACAAGTAATAAAAAAATCAATCCCTAGTTTGGGCATCAGTTCTCTTCCACCAAACAGGGATTGCTTTATCTATTGCTGAGTGAATGCAGCCAGGGAAAAAGCGATGTTAAGTAGCGACTATCTGGTCTCCCTCACCTCCTAGGGCAGTGGTGTCAGACTCATTTCATATGGGCCAAACAGCATTCATTAGCATCTGCTGAGATCCAGAAGTGACATCATTAAGTAGATGATAGCCAGAAATAAGCACCTTTTTCTCACAAAGAAACTCATTAGCTGCTAATGACAGAAGAGGAAATGTGCAAATCTTGTTCATAATTTCAAAGTTTGGGAGCGCCCAATTATAACAGGGACTAGAAAAATTGCTTCTGGGGGCCACATCTGGCCCATGGGCCTTATGTTCAACACCTCTATCTAGGGCAGTGGTTCCCAAACTGTAAGCCATGGCTCCCTGCTGCCCTATGCAATGTATAGGGTTGTAGCCCTAATGGGGATCAGCTGCCAATGTCCTAGTAGGTCAAGCAAGCCACCTGTTGAAATAGTTTGGGAACCATTGCCCTAGGGTACCAAGGGTGAGGCAGGGGGGGTCTGCCCCAGATGCCGAAGTGCATTTGGGATTGAATATGCACAGGATCAGACCAAATTTTAACGTATGGTGGGAAAGCAATGAAGGGAGAAAGGGCAAGAAAATCACCCCTTGCTCGCTCACACACACACACACACACACACCACCTTGCACACTGGGGAGTTGCCCTGTTGTTGAGAACAGGTGGACTAGCAGCAACCAGGAAGAAGAGAAGACTGGCCCTCTGATGGAGGTGGTGGCTGGAATGGAGCTAAGATAGTTCTTAGCTAATTAATTTGCAACTTTGTACATATGAAACATTCAAGAAATCTGACCAGAGAAATGTATAAAATATATTTATTTAGAAGAAAACTGATGTATAAATGCAATCATTGCATTTTAAAAACATTTTTAAATCATTGAATCATGGTACAATTCCCATTACTCTCTCCCTTTGCATGGCCTGCATGCAGTTCTTGAGTCCAGAGCAACCAAGTCAGAGCTGTTCAGTCCTTATTAAAGACATTCCTGTTGCCCTTCTGCCCCTTTTATCAGATTTCTGTGTCTGCACCCGTTCTGAGAGTGATCACTTGCCAGTTGCACTTACTCTTAATATTCCCTTTGATTCCCCTGTCTCTTCTCTTTCTCTCCCCAATCCAAGCCGTCCCTATAGATGGTCACCAGTTGTGGAGCAAGCCCTGTCCCAGTGGACTCAGGCACCTGAAACTAACTCCCAATTGCGTTTATTATTTGCCTCTCGGGCCTCTACTGATGTGATTGAAGCTTTCCAAGTTATAATCTCTTCCTTGGTAGATCACTTGAGGATGGCTAGCCCAAGTAATCCTCCACGTTTTACAAAAAACACATGGTTTGACGAGGAGTGTTGGAAATTAAAAAAGCAGGTGCGTACCCTTTTTCTTTTTTTTCGGAATAATCCATCTTTTTACAATTTACAATATTATTTTCAACTACGGACTGCCTGCCGAAAGTATTTCCAGGAAAAACAACATCTTTTTGCCCTTGGGAAGTGGTCCATTCTCCATCAAGCCATTATTTCCAAAAACCATAAAACTTTTTGGGATGCAGTTACTAGGGCAAATCATCCAACTCCTGTCATCTACTCTGATATTCCTGAAACCACGTGGATAGATTATTTTTCCAAAATTTTCTATTCTTCTTCCCTCCCTATTTCTAATATTGATCTCCAAAAAGTCCCCGAATGGCCATCGGTTTCCCCACTGGAAATTTATAAACTCATAACTTCCTTAAAATCAGCCAAAGCCCCCGGCCCAGATTTTATCATCAATGAAATTCTTCTTACTAATCCTGGTTGGTGGGCTGCTCCCTTGGCTTCTCTTTTTACCACGATTAATTCTACAGGTCTATTCCCAGATATCTGGCGCTGTTCATTTCTTCTTCCAATTTTTAAGAAAGGTGACCCCGCTTCTCCGTCAAATTATCGTCCTATAAGTCTTATATCTTGTATAGAGACATTCCTGTTGTTGAAATGCTCACTGCTTCATTCTGTCCTTATCAAGGGGACCACATGCTTGGCTCATGGTGGATTTACAAAACAGTAAACTTTTTTGCAATGGGCTGGCTCTCAATTTCTCACTGTAATCTGAAGCAGCCACTTGAAAGATGAATTTTGCTCAGAGCAAGTTCTGATGTTTGTAAATTGTTTCACGTGGAACAATTCCGGAGGTAGTAATACTTGGACTCTGCATCGGCAAACCACATACAAGCACAACTGAAGTCCTCATACATTTCAACTACCATGTCTGTGGATGTGCTAGATAAAGTATTCATTGCCAGTGAAGTCAATGTGGCTTCATTGCCAGGGCTGTTCAGAAAACTGGGCATGGAGTAATTTGCAAACATTTGACCTGGTCCCTCACCTCTGACTGAGATGCGCTACCCCAAGCTCCAAAGCCCATCCCAGAAAACAAGTGAACTCAGAAAGTCCAATCTGACTATATATTTATCAGATCTGCTGACCTTCCTCAGTCTTGGAAATTCGTGGCTGAGAGAGGTCACACAAGACTGTGGTCACCTGCCCTTTATATGCATGTTCTTGGAATTGAGCACCTAACAGAGGAGCAGACTTGGCCACTGCTCAGAGTTGGGTTGTGGGAAGATTGCAGGAGTGGACCGACAAACATTCCTGTCATTGTGATATCTCACAGACTGTTTCAATTACAAAAAATTACTGAGAGCCCGGATGGTGTAGTGGTTTGGGAGCTGGACATCGATCTGGAAGATCCAGGTTCAAATTCCTGCTCAGCCATGAAACTTCCTGGGTGACTCTGGGCCAGTCACTGTCTCTTAGCCCCACCTACCTCACAGGGTTGTTGTGAAGACAAAAGGAGGGGAGGAACTATGTACGCTACCCTGAGTTCCTTGGAGGAAGGGCTGAGTCATCTGCTCAGATTCTTGGTCGCTACCTCCATTCCTCTATTCCTTCTGGACGGCTTATTTTTTGTCCCTCTGAAACCCTCTCAACCTGTCATATCCCAACTTCCCCCTTGTTTTGACTTTCGATATTGACATACTTCTATATCTCTTAACCTGTCTCTGGAATCTTTATCCCATGCTCATTAGTGTGCGTTTGCATGCGCTGGTGCAATAAAGGATATGATATCCTTGGAGTGCCCTCTGTTGGCTACCTGAGTACAGTAAATACAGTGCAGTCAGATCAGGCATCTCACAAAAATCCTGGCCAGAGAGCTCAATTATGTAGGCTGCTTACTGAAGACAAACTTACATTTCCAGAATTGCAAGTAGAACTGTCTGCTTTTGGGGTGAAATCTCAAAGAACACAGCAGCCTTGCTATAAAATGTGTTGTTTTTTTTCTTTTTGAAAAAAGTTCCATGAAAAACAATGGAGGGGAAGTGTTGACCAGGCCCTTCAACAAAGCCTTGGGATTTTGCCCCACATTACGTAATTTGGGACAGTTTTCTTAAAGGTAAACATAACCTCCAGGCATTCCTAACTAGCACCTGTTGAGTATTTTTATCTTTACAATCCATTTCCTGGGGTGTTGAGAAACTAGTAGCATGTAACTTCCAAATATCCCTTCATTTGACAGCCAAGGTATTGACTTTTGATCACAGCTGAGTCACAAGTGGCTGCCAGGCAGACTTCCTCCTATTCCTGCAAAAGAAAGACTTGCTTCTGTGGCACTTGGCACCATTTCTGGCTTCTCTACAGTGCAAACCTCTCCATGATGTTTGTGCGTGTTGAGGCTTTTATGTTGGGGCACTCAGAGAACTGAGCGGTGAACCATCTCAGTACCAACTCCCGCTGTTTCTTTCCTGGGAGCCATACAGCTGCAGGTGTTATACCTGGCAGATGTTGTAATTTGTTCGTTCAGATAAAATGTCATCAATGACCTCCATCACGTGATCCTTGCCAGGGGAGTAGGACACTTCTGCCAAAGTTTTCTTCTCTTTGTAGCTCTCAGGAGCCTAGGGATGAGAAAGAAACACAGGAATTGAGATAAATAGATTATAGATCCATGGTTCCCAAACTCAGGGTGACAACACCCCCGCAGCCTCTTCTACCTTGCTCAGCCAGGGTGCCACCATATTGGATCTTGCAAAATCCAAGACAGCAGCACCCGAATCTCATGAGATCCAAGATGGTGGCGCCCAGGAGAACAGGCAGGCAGCATTCCTGTGAATGCACACTTTGGGAACCTAGATCCTGGGCCACCCTCAACCCACCTCAACCAGCTTATTGCTTTGTTAAATTTAACCCCACCCCCCAGGTGACATATGCACATACCTTGGATGGTTTCAGAGCAAAATCTTCCTGGCAGACATGGGCTATGATCCCTGCTGCCAGTGCATCACCCAGGACATTGGTCATTGTGCGTAACCGATCCCTAGATTATGGTGAACAAAGATAACTGATTAGAAGCCACTTCAAATGAGGGGAACTGAAAAGATTTCTATACTGCCTTTCCTGTGCTCAAGGCAGTGCACAACATAAGGATAAATGCACAACAGATAAAAACATAAGAATTTCAGGTGGTTAAGTAATACTGGGGAAAAGATACACACATGCCATCTCCACCTTGCTCCATAATGTTTAAAATGAAACTTTTCCACCTCTCCATCCAAACAGCCAAAGTTGATGTCAGAGAATACATCTGAGGAGGGGCTGTGAGATTAGCTCCTGTGGTTTTGGAGGCAGGGGCCCTTTCTGGGACTGCCTCATTTCCCTTTGAGCATTTACCTAAGCAGTTCTCAAATTTTTTTTATATCCAGAGCCCTTTACACTCACAGAGTCTCAGGGACCCCTACTAGTACATGCACAAAATCTCAAGGAGCCCCAGAATGTAGGCACATGCAGAGTGGCACAGCACTGAGCAGTTGGCAGCTACTTATAGTGTAATGAAGCCACTAAAAGGGTCTCAGAGCCCCCCAGGGCTTTTAGAAGCACACTTTGAGAATCGCTGATTTAGCTCATTGCTTTTCAGACACTGTACTATCTAACAAAGCTGGTCTATAGCTTATCTAACCCAGACCTCCCCTAAACATTTCACACTCAAAAGCACAGCTTGTAGCAACCTCAATGATCCTTTAATGCAGGAGAGCCTCCTGAGAAGAACTTCCTGACTTGCAGGTTTCAATCTATCTCAAAATCCCAAAACCCACAAGAATGGCCAGCAGCACACAGCTATGAGAGAAGGAGGAGAAACAACTCACAAGGCCCAGTCCACGGCAATGATGAGTGTGATATCTTCTGTGGGAAGGCCAACAGAGGTCAAGACAATAACCATCGTGACAAGGCCTGACTGGGGAATTCCAGCTGCTCCGATGCTTGCTGCTGTGGCTGTAATGCTACAAGAAGGGGAAAGGACTTAGAGTAATTATCACATGGTAGGTACTCTACCAATCATCACAATTAACAGACACATGTCAGAGCCTTCCAAGTCCAAAGTGTCCAAATACAGAGGGCCCGCCTTATTGCTAATTGGGTAAGAGGCACTTTTTCAAGTGGGTGCTCCTCTTTTATTTAGCAAGGGGAGAGTAACTGGCCCTCCTCACCCCAGCAGTGTCTGTCTGCTGGTGTTTTTGTTGTTGTTGTTGTTGTTGTTGTTATTATTAACAGTATTTATATACCGCTTTTCAACAAAAAGTTCACAAAGCGGTTTACAGAGAAAAATCAAATAACTAATGGCTCCCTGTCCCAATAGGGCTCACAATCTAAAAAGATACAAAAGAACACCAGCAGGTAGCCACTAGAAAAGACACTGCTGGGGTGAGGAGGACCGGTTACTCTTCCCCTGCTAAAAAAAGAGGAGAACCTACTTGAAAAAGTGCCTCTTACTCACTTAGCAGAGGTGTTTTGCATCTTTTAGATTGTGAGCCCTTTTGGGACAGGGAGCCATTAGTTATTTGATTTTCTCTGTAAACCACTTTGCGAACTTTTGTTGAAAAGCAGTATATAAATACTGTTAATAATAATAATAAATTATCTGCGAACTCAGCATCCACAGATTTCAGCATCTGTGGTGTTACGTGAAAATCCCCCTTTGCCTTTTAGTTGTGATTTTTTCTCTATCTGGTTATGTTACTATGGACTAAAATATCATGCAGGCTAAACTTCTCACAAAGGCCACATTTCCAAAACTCTGGTCAAGTCGCAGGCTCATGGTTACACAACCACCACCTCCCTATGGTCACACATTATGGGAGGAAGTCTGGCATCTTAAATCATTAAGTGTCTCCTACATTACTGTATTCATTGTATTGTTTTAACCCAATCACTGTTTATGCAAACTTGAACTGCCTTCTTGTGTTGCTGAGTGTGTAAGCTCCCCCATCTAGGACACAACCACCACCTCCCTATGGTCACACATTATGGGAGGAAGTCTGGCATCGTAAATCATTGTTTAAGTGTCTCTGACAAAGTTCCAAACAACACAGTCCTGGAATGTGCTGGAATCCCTAGCATGTACGCACTGCTGAAACAGAGACGCCTGCGTTGGCTCGGTCATGTCGTGAGAATGGATGATGGCCAGATCCCAAAGGATCTCCTCTATGGAGAACTCATGCAAGGAAAGCGCCCTACAGGTAGACCACAGCTGCGATACAAGGACATCTGCAAGAGGGATCTGAAGGCCTTAGGAGTGGACCTCAACAAGTGGGAAACCCTGGCCTCTGAGCGGCCCGCTTGGAGGCAGGCTGTGCAGCATGGCCTTTCCCAGTTTGAAGAGACACTTGGCCAACAGTCTGAGGCTAAGAGGCAAAGAAGGAAGGCCCACAGACAGGGAGATAGACCAGGGACAGACTGCACTTGCTCCCAGTGTGGAAGGGATTGTCACTCCCGAATTGGCCTTTTCAGCCACACTAGATGCTGTTCCAGAACCACCTTTCAGACGATACCATAGTCTTTCATAGTCTTTCATAGAGACTGAAGGTTGCCAACACACACATTACTGTATTCATTATATTGTTTTAACCCAATCACTGCTTAAGTACTGTATGCAAACCTGAACTGCCTTCTTGTGTTGCTGATTCACTGTATTGTTTAAGTTCCCCCAGCTAGGAAACCAGCCATAGACCCCATTGAATTTTGCTGATAACTGACCTCCTGACCCTTTCAATGTTTTACATACTCCAAGTACCCTGCTGTGTGGTAGTAAGCAAGCTACCATCCAGCTCAGCTCCGTCAGAACCCCTTTTTAAGAGAGGGCTTCCTCTCACATGTTCTCTATGGCTCTCTCTCCAAGGACCAACACATCTGTGTTGTGTCAGAGGGTCCTCTTCACAGAACTCTCCCCCACCCCTCCAACTGCTCTACAGGACAGGTAACTATCTTGTGCCTGGAACTCTTTCCCTTCTCCCCCCCCTTTTCCTCCCCTTCCCTCCCCATCTTTATTTAGCAGCTGGAGTTGGCAGATCAGGGACCCCTAAAATCCTTCCCTACAACCTTTCCTTTTTTCTAATTTTCTCGGATGCACCAAATACTCTTTACATGCAACCACCATGAAAGCTAGGTACACAAATTCTAAGTACTAGGACCAAGAAACATACACTTATCATTTCTCCATGTGCATTATGTTTACCTTTGTACTTTTGTAATAAAAACCATAATCTTAATAAAAGATTAAGTTATCTTTAAGTTAAAAGTTAAAGTTTAAGTTAAAGTTTAAGTTAAAAGATTAGGAGAAAGTTATCTTTCTCTCAGTCTCCTCTTTAAGCAAAAGGGAATTTCTCTGCATTATGCCGTCTTGTTATCCAGTCTGCAATCCTAAGTTTCCAATAATGGCAGTGTAATAATTCCCCTAAACAAAACAGCCCTTTTGGTAACAGTGGATGCCAAGCCCTCACCTCAGAGGGTCTCCCAGATGTGACCAGCCACTGCTTCCAGATTGTGTCAGCAACTTCTGGTGGTGTCCGAGAGGTGTTCTGAAGCGCAGGGAGGCCATGTGTGAAGTCACTTCCAGTCACACCCAGGAGGCTTTCTGAGGTGGCTGAGGCTGGTGCGACCTTTGGAGGGCCCAGTGTGGCCTCCATGTAGGTTTTTGCAGCACTGGTGCCCTGGCTCCCTGTGGATTTTGGTACGTGTGTGTTGTGGAAACAATCCACCATGGATATTGAAGGCCCACTGTACAGCCATTTCCCAAGGCCAAAAGGGACTCTCTTGCTCCTCCAGGTAACTTCTCCCCAGTACTTTCCCCAACACATTATCTCAGGCGTCCTTCCAACAGGCCAGTATCACTGTCCCCATACGGCAGAAGCAGAGAATGTAGCTGAGGCAGAGAAACAGAAGTTTGCCTAAGCTATGCAGTAGGTTCACACTGTTTTTGCTCACATTCTCAACTCTTATGCTGTACTTATTCATTTCCCCAGGCACTTTTCTCCCAATCCAGAATCCAATAGTGGAACAGAGCTGGGTGAAAAGGAGTTTGGGAAATAGATTGCAGGAAGAGAGGGAGGTTCATTGTCCTTCCTTCTAGCCTCTCTTGATGTTAAAAAAAGAACTTCCCAACATTGCAGACACCACTTTAAATGCAAGAAGCCTTTCTTTTTTTAACTTTTCCTTTTGCTTGTAAAGTTCAAGAAGAAAAGGGAGAGTAGCTTTACCTTATGGTAATAATCTGTCCCAAGTCCAGGTCATATTCGTTGACTTGTGCGATGAATATGGCTGCCACTGCCTCATACAGGGCAGTTCCATCCATGTTGATGGTTGCGCCAACTGGAAGGACAAATCGGGCCACCCGTCTGTCAATCCCATTGTTTTCTAGAAGGCATTTCAGGGTGATGGGCAGTGTGGCTGAGCTGTAAAGAGCAAAGCCATGCTTATTAAAAATAAGTCTGCGCAGATGTTTTCACAACAGAAAGTTATAAGAAATGCAGTCAGGTATGGTATAGATACTAGACCAGCTCAAGCCATTTTAATGTCTGATATAAGAAATTTCTTTTTACTTTTCTTGAATGGACATTAGCTGTCCTTCAGCAAAATTCCCAGAGCAGAATATAATTAAACAAGTAAAACAAAATACAACAGCAGCAATAAAAGCACAGAGAGATTGCTGCATCGGATGATGTGTATTAATTTCACATCATCGGATGATGTGTAACTAATTTCACATGAGGTACACTTCACCAGGAAGTTCATCTTACACAAGCCTCCATGAAACAGATAAAAATGAAAAAAGGTGGCAAGAACCTAGGAAGAGTCTCGATGGATCTGGCTGCAGATCTACCCAGATGATTTCAGTAAGTCTAAAAGCATGGCATGAATGCAATAGCTCTCCCCTGCTGTTTGACCCTCCAAATAGCTAGCATTCTGAGATACACTGCCCCTGAACATGGAGGTTCTATTTAATCATCATAGCTAATAGCTGTGGGTCGACCTCTCCTCCATGAACACACTTTTCATTCAGTTAAAGATAGCTTGTGCATCAGAACTTCCTAGTGGGTTTGAAGAGCCCATAGTCAAGTCCTATATTGGAGCATCCTGCCTTTCCTACCTCGATGATGTTGCCAGAGCAATCAGCAGGGCTTGGAGAATCCCCCTCATGAAGGAGAATGGGTTTTTCTTGGTAATGAGCACAAACAGCAAAGGCAAGAAGAAAAGGCTATGAATGGCCAACCCAGTCACAACTGTCATGGCGTACAGGCCCAGTTTCTTTCCAATAACAGAGGGGTCTTCCATCTCCAAGATTTTTCCAGCAATCAGGAAGACAATACCAAAGGGGAAGTACCTGAAAAACACAAAAGTTCAGGCCTCCCAAAGGCTTGTAGTGGGTCCAGAAGAGATAGCACCTGCAATGATCCCACCTCCCCAACTACACAAGACTTTCATTGCAAGGAAGAAAAAGGGACAGTAGAGGAAAATATATAGGCCAGCTTCCAGTACTGAAATGATTGATGGGTAGGGGTCAGACAGAAAGCTGCAAGGGATGAAGGTAAGGAAAGCAGTGGCGTTCCTAGGGAAGGTTCACAGGTACTCCACGTGGAGCTGAGAGGATGCCACCGCCACCCCAGCTGTGCTGTCCCGAGAACCACCCATGCCTCCTGCCTCCTCTGAAGGCATTCTGAGGGCCAGAGAGGAAGTACGCAGCCTCTCTGACCCCCTAGAACACCTCTGGGGGGAGGCAGTGGGTGCAGGGATTGGAACTTCCAGGTGGGGAGCAGCACTCCTGGGGGTGTGCCCCTGACCACACAGCAGCCAGGACCGCCACTGAGAGGAAGTGTACGAAAGAGAGTAGGCAGGCATGGAAGAGAGACTATGAGTGCACAATACAGATGTGCTCTTGGGCCAGCGCAAGTCTCTTGCGCCGGCCCAGAGGTTTCACAAAAGTGCCATAAGGCATTTTTGTGCTACTTCAGGAATTGGGATGAGCGTCAAACTCTGGAGGCCAAATCCAGTGCTCTTGCACTGGTAGACTGGTGAGTTCATGCCAGCTGAGTCAGGCCAGTATGGGGGAGGGTGGAATGGGGTGTTCTGGGTGGGGGGAGGGTGAGCAGCAGGTGGGCTGGTGCGAGGACCGGGTCCAAGAAGGGGTGCAGCCAAGTTCTGGCACCTATGGCAAATCCTAACCCCCCTCTCAGGCAGCTCAGTCTTACACTTGGCCACTCAGATCTGCACCACCTCTTTAGGTGCTGCACATCCAAGTAGTCCCATAGGAGCAGGTGCCGTACAATAAGGGGGATGCATTCCCCTTATTCTGAGTTCGACTGCAAACTGACCCAGCCCTGCTCTGATGAGCACAGGCCAGCCGGCCGGCCTGCTCCAGGGCATGTTAGAATTGGGCAGTGAGATTGAGTACTGTGTTTAAGATGTCAAATCAGATGCTTCCACAAAGCCAACAAGGAGGGCACCAGTCGCCTCTGCTATTGGTCACTCAGGAGGTGACAGAACACCTTGCCTTGGAATGTGAAGGTTCCGCATAGCATCATATTTCTCCAATACTCTGTTAAAGCCATTAAAGCTACAGGCCATTGCTATATCTTGTGGCAGTGAATTCAATGAATGATTCTGTTTTGTGTAAAGAGGTACTTTCTTTTGCCTGTACTGAATCTTCTCCAGTTCCACTAGCTAACACTCCCTCCCCAGTGAGTTCTAGTGTTAGGAGAGAAAACCTTATTGTTACCAGGTAGCTAGTATGAAGGAGTTTGGGAACAACAGAAGAGTAAAGTCATTTGGAAGGAGGGCCAGGAGTCCAAAAACTTTACAGATTCTAAGAACTGGGAGTGTAAAGAAGATAATGGACCAGTTCTGCAGACTGGCAACCAAAGCCTATCCCCTGCCAGCATATAACATGCAGCACCACTGCATGCTAATGAAGTGTCACCAGACAGCGAAGTACAAATCTTTTTTACTTCCTTCCTTATAGGCTGTCTGGCCTCCAGTGGGTCTACTTGGACCTACACCAGCTGTTTTGCTGTTGTAAGTCAGAGGAGACTTCTGGGAGCAGGACTGGGCCAGGAAGAGGGGATACAATCTTGGCGTGTGCCACTGCTGCTGAGATCCTCCCCACCACCACCACCAAACTGCCCCTGGACCGGCCTGCTCTCCATCCCAAACCACCCAGTCCTCTCCCAAACTGCCCTTGTCATTGCTTGCAGTGAAGGATGGCAGAGGTTCAATGGGCCTCTTTTATTTGTGTTGGTGACCGCAGCCTACCAAACAGCTCGGCGGCTGCATCACCACTAGCCTGAAACTTACAGTGGGTGATTGTGAGACCTGCCACCAGGGCCTCTGAGAGGAATTTTATCAGAGGGTACAAGGTTTCTTTTGGGTCACTTTCCAAACGGGGAGGGGGCAAAACAGGGTAGGGGGAAGGGTGGCAACAAGGGCAGGCAGAACAGGGGCAGGGAGGGGAAGAAATTGAACAAGGGGAGGGTGGCAACAGCTGGAAAGGTCTCTGCAGCCCAGTTCTACTGGGCATCCTGATGTGGAGTCCAGGTTTACCCTCCTGGTTGGTCCAGCCTCAATCTTTTACTCTCCACACAGCCAGCTGAGATCCCAAGAAATTTCTGGGCCTCCTCCTTTGGCTTCTGGGCTCCCTTTTTTACCACAGCAACCCCCTCTCATGGGCCCTGCCTGCCACCATAAACCCAGCATAGGATTGGCTGCTAGTCCACTGATGTCTGGCTGCACAGAATTACATCAAAAGAAAGCCCTATCTGTCTGGCCAGTGAATGGAGCTGAGGTCTTAACCATGGAGTGCCCTTGAGCTCTACAGCTGACACCTCTAGAGATACCAAACACGAGAGCTATAAAGACTTCAATTCTATCAGGATTTCCCTCATTCACCATTGAGTTTCCAAATGTTCTACTTCCATGCTACAGAAGCCCCATTTGCATTCTGGGTAACAAAAGTCTCGTTCTCACAGTGCATAAAGGTTGGTTGATCAAGATACTGATTGATTGAATTACCAGACAGCAATGGAGACTATCTTCATCACGGCTTCATTCAGGCACTGGCACACATTGACGAGAGGGGCCCCACGCTCGCCCATTTTCCCCAAAAGGAGGCCTGTCAACAGAAGCAACCACTGGTTATTGGTGTTGCAATACATGGCAGAAGAAGTGCCATGTTGCTTGAAAGTAGCAGCACACTAGAGCATTGTGGCACTGCAACTGACCAGAAGCCAACTCCTGCCTCTCTCAAGGGGACCAATTCCATTAAAGCACTGGTTCCCAACTTGTGATTCATGAGACCTTGAGAAGGGGTCTGGGGGGGGGAAAGACTCGGAGGAGGTCTTGGAGGAGTCTGGGGGGGGACCGCCTTTGATCACTTCCAGTGTCTCGCTAAGTGCACCCTCCCCCATGGACCAGAGAGGATGGAGAATGTACCGCCTACATTCAGCACTGAAGTGTCAGCTGTAGCGGTCTGTTCTCCGCCCTCTCTGGTAGTCTGTGGGGGAGAAAACAGGAGTTTGCCTTACCTGGGTAAGTCTTGTTCCTGGTGGAGGCAGGGGGCATTCCTCACCAATGGGATTGTTCCTCGCTGCTGCTGGCGGCAGGGCCAACAAAAAGGTGGGTGGAGCTCCACAAGCACAGGGATCCAGTCCCCAGACACTACTTGCCCAGCTGTGACAGGATCCTCATACACACTACTGTGACTGGTTATA
Organism: Tiliqua scincoides; assembly: GCF_035046505.1. Taxonomy (NCBI): domain Eukaryota; kingdom Metazoa; phylum Chordata; class Lepidosauria; order Squamata; family Scincidae; genus Tiliqua; species Tiliqua scincoides. The sequence goes on along the minus strand of NC_089828.1, from coordinate 42,605,558 downwards.
AACTCGCATCACAATTGTACTGTTTGGAAAAGTGCTTTGCACATAAATAGGTTTAATATCCCAGAAACAGAAGGGTTTGAACAAGGGAAATAGGTCATAGGAAACCCTAAATACCACCTTGCATCTATGTTTATGCAGTAGAGGGAGTGATCCCCTGAATTGTGGTGGGCAGAATGCCCCCTGCCTCCACCAGAAACAAGACTCACCCAGGTAAGGCAAACTCCCTGGGGCATTTGGTGGGGCAGCTGTGAGACACAGGAAGCTGGACTAGATGGGCCTATGGCCTGATCCAGTGGGGCTGTTCTTACATTCTTACGCTGTCGCAAGTCTAAGAAGCCCCATGCAGGGCTTTCAGACCTGGAACAGGGATTAGGCAGCCTCCTTCTCCATCCCTGTCCCTTCCCGGGCCTGAACCACCCCCCTCCCCAAGCCCTGTAACTTCCCATCTGCCCTCCTCTTGCTCCTACACAGCACAGAGCAGCTTTTACCTGCTCTGGTGGCCATAGGTCTGGATTCAGCACTGGGGGGGGGGAATCAGAGCAGTCCTTCCCACAGTGCTGCTTACTCACAGGGTGCAGTGAATATGCTTTTACAACATGTCTGCAACACCTAGAGCCAACATAACAGCTGCTGTGCTAGAACAGGATTGGGCTGTAAATCTTGTTTTGAAACATATCGATGAATACATTTTTGATGAGTGTAGTTATGTAGTCCATTGGAAGATAACTCTGTACTATTTTGTTTTTAAAGTGTGTTAATATAAAAAATTCAAAATAAATGTAAAAACTTAGTCAAAGTCTCTGGTTCAGAGCTTTTTGTGACTGAAAAAAATTCCTATTCTCTGACCCTTCCTCCAAGGAATGCAGGCTGGTGTTCAAGGTTCTGCCCTCCCCAATCCTGTGAGGTAGATTAGGCTGAGAGAGAGGAACTGACCCAAGGTCACCCAGTCACCAAATCAGGATTAAATCAACTATTCCTGCAGGACAATACCTCCATGTGGGGTTCATCACATACCAATTGTGGCTGAGAAGATCACTATTCCCAAGACATTCATCTCATTGTTGCTGCCAGGGAGTGTCCGGTAGGTCATTTCCGGAGAAGGCGTGATCTCAAGGAGCACAGGCTTCTGGATCTCTGGGTTTTCGGCATCTGGTGCAAAATAAATGAAGCTCAGAGTCTTTCCTGGCATCTTTGGCATCCCAGGAGACTTCACCACAGGGACGAGAACTGTTCGGTACTAGAACCAAATGAGAGAATATCATTTAGGAAGGGGGAATGAACCCTGGAAAAAGATAAAAAATCTTTCTGCCATAGCTTAAGCTCGACTGCTCTTTTCTTTTTCCAGCCAGAGCATTCATAAGAACATAAGAACAGCCCCACTGGATCAGGCCATAGGCCCATCTAGTCCAGCTTCCTGTATCTCACAGCGGCCCACCAAATGCCCCAGGGAGCACACCAGATAACAAGAGACCTCATCCTGGTGCCCTCCCTTGCATCTGGCATTCTGACATAACCCATTTCTAAAATCAGGAGGTTGCGCATACACATCATGGCTTGTACCCCGTAATGGATTTTTCCTCCAGAAACTCGTCCAATCCCCTTTTAAAGGCGTCTAGGCTAGATGCCAGCACCACATCCTGTGGCAAGGAGTTCCACAGACCGACCACACGCTGAGTAAAGAAATATTTTCTTTTGTCTGCCCTAACCCACCCAACACTCAATTTTAGTGGATGTCCCCTGGTTCTGGTATTATGTGAGAGTGTAAAGAGCATCTCCCTATCCACTCTGTCCATCCCCTGCATAATTCAGTACCATAGAAAAACAGCTTCAATTTTTTTAAAGCAAGAAAGTGAATGCCACTAGGGCATACTCAGTGACTCAGAACCCACAAGGAAATGAACATGCAGAGAAAGGCCTTATTCCTATCATTAGGAACCTTTACTTCCTTTCTCTTCCAATTTAAGTACAGCTCATGTAGTTAAATTGGAAGAGAAACAATTAATAGCCCAGTCCTATTCTTTTCTCCTCCTCCCCACCCCACCAAGGCTGAAATGTGCTGAAATGGCTATCACTTCATCCTGCAAAGGGGGGGGGGGTCAGTTGCAGGTGTCTCCTCTGGGTAAGGGAACAATTGTTCATTTACCCAGGAGGTAAACCTCTGCCATGCAGGGGGTCTATTCATGTGAAACAGTGGTGCAGGTTTGTGTGAACCTGCACTGTGGGATCAGGTTCAAGAAGGGGGTTAGAATTTGGTGGCCGCCATTATTGACGAACCCACTCCTTTCCAGGACACAATCTGCCCTTTGCCCTTCCCCCTTCCCTGTCACTACCTCTTTCTACCCTCCCCCAGCTCATTCCACCTTCCTGCCACCCCCTCCCACCTCCCCTGCCACCTTCCTTCTATTGGCTGTGATGTCCAGTTGCTCTGAAGTGCATAGCACATGGGTTTGCATGCTGCCAGAGCACCTTTTATGACTGTAGCTGACTGCTTTATGGCAATCAGCACCAGGAGAACATGAATTCCACTGATGCCCAGCCCCTTTAGGGTTGTGCTGTTATGCTGATTTCTATCTTTTGCACATGACAAGTGTCACTGCAGTAATCCCAAATCATATATTATATTGGCCTTTTAGAACAAAACACATACATAGGGACAGGAAAATAATGCCTTTATAAGAATCAATCAATGTTCACAATGGGGCATGCAAGCTTCTGAGTGATACAGAGCTCTTTCTCAAGATGAATATGATAAAGAAAAGGGGGGAGACATTTCTGGGTGGCATGTAATATGACAATTTGGACCATACTTTACATTCTGAGGTGTGCACAAATACTCTAGTGTGTTCTGCTAGAAATTCATACCATAGGTGGCTTAAAATACCCAGTATGACTCACATCTGGGAATCAGAGAGCTTCAGGACATGCCTGGACCTCATTTGGCAGGGCCTGCCCATCCATGAGATTGACTGAAGCCAACCTTTGTTGCTCTGCCACCCACTCCTTGGATTTGAAAAGAAGGAAATGGAGCAGAAGAGGTAGCACAGAGTATGGTGGACTACAGTGTCCACTGTCCTCTTCTGCCCCATTTGTTTCCTCTTTTGAGCAGCAGAGGTACCACTGGGTAAGCAGGAGGAAAGGCATTTTGAACAACATCTCAGAAACAGAAAGGTCTTGGCTGGTCAGCAACAGCTGCAACCTCAATCACTAGAAAATGGGTCAGTCTAAGTGCAGACACAGGCAGTCACTGGCAACAAGCAATTGCCTTGATCCATGCAAGCCCCACTGAGAATAGTTCCAGACCAGGGACCCACCTGTTGGAATGAAGCCTCAATGAGGTTCGAAGGAAACATATTTCTGCAAGAGACAAAATGAGAACTGAGTAGCTGCATGAGACTTTGACCTCTGATGTTGTTTATGTATTTTAGGATATTTTGATCTTGGTTTTCCAGAAAAAAAGAACAAAAAAACACTTCAAGGCGAGGACTATCCAAAACCTTGGACCTCTGCCATGCACACCCATTTTTCCCCACTGTCCTATCGTTTGTTCTTTGTTTCCTATCATTTGTTCTTTTACCAGCTCCTTGCAAGGAAAAAATCTACTAAGAAATCTTTCTCAGATTTTGAGAAAACAGCAGATCTATTAAAGAGAGCTTTGTGAGATGAATCACTTAGGCCCAAATCCTAACCCACTTTCCAGCACTGGCACAGCTGTGCCAATGGGATGTGTGCTGTATCCTGCAGTTAGGGGGTACTCATGGATGCCTCCTCAACATAAGGAAATGTTTGTTTCTTTTCCTAGGAGCTGCATTGCCCTTATGTCGGTACTGGAAAGTGGGTTAGGATTGCGCCCTTATTCTTATAGCAAATTATGGTCCTCCTCTACCTGAGCTTATATCTACTCAAAATTAAGAATTCCAGAATACAACTGAAAACTCCCATGCTCCTAGTTGAATCCTAGAGGACTTGACTCTGCTCTCAAGACCTCTTGCCTTCATTGCTATGGAGGCTGACTGTGTTGCTGACTGTCTCTTGTGAGTTTTTCTTTCTGGTAGACAAACCTGCAGGTTTGATTGGTAGGCAGGTTGGTCCATCCAGGATTCAGATAGAAGCTTGGGAGATTTTTACAGATTTGAAGAAGGATGGGGGGAGGGAGGAGCTGGGAGGGGGAGTTTTGTTCTTGAGGTTTAAGAACAACAGAAAGAGAGAGAGAGAGAGAGAACTGAATTTGATTGCCTGGGCCAGTGAGTCATCACATCAGCAGCCCGGCTCCCAGTAGCCTGCCTCCTCTATCCCAATTATCTACCTGAGTGCTCACTGACTTGTCAACCTAACCCAGGCCCATCCCATTGTTTTCTACAGGAAAGCCAGTTTTTGTTTACACTGTTTTGAAATATACCCTATTTTCAAAGAACGTAAGCCCCGTGTAAATTGAGAGCTGCCTGTAGAGTTGACCAGACCAGACCATGCCTGTCTAGACAGACAAGTAGATTGATTAAAAAAGATCCTCATATTTTCATTCAATGTTTAAACTGCAGCTCCTGGGACCTGTAGGCAGAATATATATTACACAAAAAGTGAAGAACAAAAGATGAGTGGGACACAGGTACCTGATGAGGTCCAGCAAAGCATCCGCAGAGCTAAGTACAACTTTGCCAATTGTGTACTCCTCCTTCTGGGCAGCGGCTCCAGGGTGGATACTGATGACTAGAATTATTCCTGTGGTGACTGCCAAGAATGTAGTCCAGAGGTAGTAGGTAATGGTGATGATTCCCATCTTCCCACAAACTTTTGAATCCATCGTGGCCAGGCCAGACATCAAGCTAAAAGGCAGAGAGAAGGCATGTGGCAGAGGCTCTGGTTACTACATCAGCATGTATTCATTTTAAAGGCACTGACAATGTGCTAAGAGCTGCACTGTCAGAAAACTACCAACAATTTATAAAACAATGACACAGAAGAAGAGGTCACTGTAAGTGAGTGGGACTAAATAGAAAAGAAAAAATAGTTGTGGATAGAGTTAGAGCAAAAACCCAAATAACCAGAGTTGCAGCACCGCTAGAAATTTTGGAAAAACAAATGGAGGCCTGAGTGGCATTGTCTGTCTGCAAGGTGAGAGGTTTCAGTGAGAGGTTTCAGCCCAATTCTTTGCCTCCCAACCACTATCCTCCAACTTCTAGGCCCCACACCACAACAGTTACTGCCCACCCTTTTGGCCCACCTCTTTTGCTAGAAGAGAGGCCTAGACTGGACAAAAAACAGAAGGATAAGGCTGCCTGGGAATGGATGGATTGAAGTGAGCTTCCAATCCCAAGTGGCCCAAGATCACTTTGTGAACTTTTTCGTTGGAAAGCAGTAAAGATGATTATGATATTCTGTTTTTCAACAAAAAATTTCACAAAGCTGTTACAGACAAAAACAAATGGCTACCTGTCCCAAAAGGGCTCACAATCTAAAACGATACAGAAGACACAGACGATACAATTCAGTTGAATACAAAACGATACAGACAACGATACAATTCAGTTGAATAATCAGGAATTTTTGAATCAAACAAAAATAGAAATGGAATTTTTTTTAAGACCAATTTTCATTCAGAAACTAAAACACAAACGGTGTGGGATGCAAGTTTGAAGCCCATCCAGATAAGAAATTAGCTCTAGTGTTCTTAGATGCTGAGAAGGCTTTTGACAATTTACATTGGAACTTTATATGATTAATTGTCTGCAAGAATTAGATTTGGTCCAAAATTTATCAAGATGATACAAGGAATATATTCGGACCAGAAAGCAAGGATAAGAATAAATGGAGAATTGACGAGAGAGATTAACATTCAACAAGGAGTAAGACAAGGTTGTCCACTTTCACCATTGTTGTTTATCTTGACATTAGAAATACTGAATAATGTAATAAGAGAAGATGATAGGGTGAAACCACTCAAAATTAAAAGTGAAGAATATAATTTACAAGCGTTTGCGGATGATCTGGTATTTATTTTGTAATATCCACTTAACTCTATGGAATTTTTGATAGAAGACTTAAAACAATATGGAGAAGTAGCAGGCTTAAAAATAAATTACCAGAAGACTAAAATGATACTTAAAAATATAAAAGATAATGATATAGAACAATTAAAGGCATTTGGACTACAGATAACAAACAAAGTAAAATATCTAGGAATTACAATTACAAAAAAGACAAGTACATTAATGGAAGATAATTATATTAAATTAATGAAAGAAGTAAAAAAAGATTTGGAGAAATACAACAAACTGCAATTATCTTTAATGGGAAGAATAGCTTTAATCAAAATGAAAATATTGCCCAAGCTAATATTTTTATTTCAGACTATCCTGATTATTTTGAGGAGAACTTTTTTTGAAGAAATGAATAAAATTACTACAAAATTTGTTTGGCAAGGCAAAAAACAGAGAATAAGACTGAAGTTACTTCAAGAGGACAAAAAAAGAGCAGGATTTGGATTACCAGACTGGGAATTATATTATCAAGCAGCAGCTTTAAACTGGATAAAAGATTGGGGACTTATATTAAATTCGAAAACTTTAACACTAGAGGCACATGATTTACAAATAGGTTGGCATGCGTTCCTGATTTATGATAAAGTTAAACAGCACGGATATTTTAAACAACACATTTTGAGAAGATCTTTAATTTGGATATGGGATCAGATAAAATATAAGATATATTCTAAATTACCTAGATGGATAAAACCGCTTGAAATATCTACCAATCCTAATTGGATTAAAAAAGATCAAAATAAGTCATATAGTGAGTTGCTGAATAATAAAGGAGAGATCCTAAGTAAGTACGAGTTAGAAGAAAAAGGAATAAAGCTTGACTGATGGAGTGAAATGCAAATAAGAACAAGATTACGAGAAGATCAAAAATTAGGTCTATATGAAGAAGATATAAGTTTTGATAAAATATTTTTGATTGATGAGGGGAAGTATATAAGAAAAATGTACAGTTTTCTCCTGGAGATAAGAATGGAAGATGAGATAGTTAAAGATGCAATGGTGCGTTGGGCAAAAAATTTTGGATATAATATATCGGTGGATGACTGGAATCAAATTTGGAATACAAATATTAAGATAACTAAAGCAGTGTCTTTTAAAGAGAATTTATATAAAATGTTTTATAGATGGTATTTAACACCAGAGAAATTAGCAAAAATGTACTCTGGGTTATCAAATAAGTGTTGGAAATGTAATGAGGTAGAAGGAACTTTTTATCATATGTGGTGGACTTGTGGAAAAGCAAAGAAATACTGGAAAATGATACATAAAGTGTTGCAAGAGATGGTTTGTTGGCAACCTTCAGTCTCGGAAGACTATGGTATCACGCTCTGGATGGTGGCTCTGGCACAGCATCTAGTGTGGCTGAAAAGGCCAATTCGGGAGTGACAATCCCTTCCACACTGGGAGCAAGTGTAGTGTGTCCCTGGTCTGTCTCCCTGGCTATGGGCCTTCCTTCTTTGCCTCTTTGCCTCAGATTGTTGGCCAAGCGTCTCTTCAAACTGGGAAAGGCCATGCTGCACAGCCTGCCTCCAAGTGGGCCGCTCAGAGGCCAGGGTTTCCCACCTGTTGAGGTCCACTCCTAAGGCCTTCAGATCCCTCTTGCAGATGTCCTTGTATCGCAGCTGTGGTCTATCTGTAGGGCGCTTTCCTTGCATGAGTTCTCCATAGAGGAGATCCTTTGGGATCCGGCCATCATCCATTCTCACGACATGACCGAGCCAACGCAGGCGTCTCTGTTTCAGCAGTGCATACATGCTAGGGATTCCAGCTCGTTCCAGGACTGTGTTGTTTGGAACTTTGTCCTGCCAGGTGATGCCGAGGATGCGTCGGAGGCAGTGCATGTGGAATGCATTCAGTTTCCTCTCCTGTTGTGAGCGAAGAGTCCATGACTCGCTGCAGTACAGAAGTGTACTCAGGACGCAAGCTCTGTAGACCTGGATCTTGGTATGTTCCGTCAGCTTCTTGTTGGACCAGACTCTCTTTGTGAGTCTGGAAAACGTGGTAGCTGCTTTACCGATGCGCTTGTTTAGCTCGGTATTGAGAGAAAGAGTGTCGGAGATCGTTGAGCCAAGGTACACAAAGTCATGGACAACCTCCAGTTCATGCGCAGAGATTGTAATGCAGGGAGGTGAGTCCACATCCTGAACCATGACCTGTGTTTTCTTAAGGCTGATCCAAAATCCAAGTCCAAAATCTTGGCAGGCCTTGCTAAAACGATCCATGAGCTGCTGGAGATCTTTGGCAGAGTGGGTAGTGACAGCTGCATCGTCGGCAAAGAGGAAGTCACGCAGACATTTCAGCTGAACTTTGGACTTTGCTCTCAGTCTGGAGAGGTTGAAGAGCTTTCCGTCTGATCTGGTCCGGAGATAGATGCCTTCTGTTGCAGTTCCAAAGACATGCTTCAGCAGGACAGCGAAGAAAATCCCAAACAAGGTTGGCGCAAGAACACAGCCCTGCTTCACTCCGCTTCGGATGTCAAAGGGGTCTGATGTGGAGCCATCGAAGACAACAGTGCCTTTCATGTCCTTGTGGAAAGATCTGATGATGCTGAGGAGCCTGGGTGGACATCCAATCTTGGGGAGAATCTTGAAGAGGCCGTCCCTGCTGACCAGGTCGAAAGCCTTCGTGAGATCTATGAAGGCTATAAAGAGTGGCTGTCGTTGTTCCCTGCATTTCTCCTGCAGTTGTCTAAGGGAGAATACCATATCGGTGGTGGACCTGTTGGCTCGGAATCCGCACTGCGATTCTGGATAAACGCTCTCTGCAAGTACCTGGAGCCTCTTTAGTGCAACTCGGGCAAACAGCTTTCCTACTATGCTAAGGAGAGAGATGCCGCAGTAGTTGTTGCAGTCACCCCTGTCGCCTTTGTTCTTGTACAGCGTGATGATGTTTGCATCCCTCATGTCTTGGGGTACTCCACCTTCTCTCCAGCAAAGACAGAGGATTTCATGCAGCTCAGTGACGATGATCTCTTTGCAGCACTTTAGGACTTCAGCAGGGATGCTGTCTTTTCCTGGTGCCTTGCCAAAGGCAAGGGAGTCCAGGGCCACGTGAAGTTCTTCTAGGGTTGGTTCACTGTCAAGCTCCTCCAACACAGGCAGGCACTCAATGTTGTTCAGCGCTTCTTCGGTGACTACATTTTCTCTGGAATATAGCTCAGAGTAGTGCTGCACCCAGCGTTCCATCTGCTGCGCCCGATCCTGGATGACCTCGCCTGCTGAAGACTTCAGAGGGGCAATTTTCTTCTGTGTTGGACCTAGGGCCTGCTTGATACCATCATACATCCCCTTGATGTTGCCCGTGTCAGCTGCTATCTGTATCTGGGAACAGAGCTGGAGCCAGTAGTCATTAGCACATCTCCTGGCAGCCTGCTGGACGTTGCTGTGAGCACCTCGGAGGACCTGCAGGTTGCGCTCACTGGGAAAGGCCTTGTATGCTGCTTGAGCTCTCCTCTTTTCCTCAATGACTGGTGTCAACTCCTCAGAGTGGGCTTCAAACCAGTCTGCCGTCTTGTTGGTCTTCTTGCCAAATATGGACAAGGCAGTGTTGTAAACTGTATTCTTGAAATGTTCCCATCTGTTGGATGCGTTTGCATCGACCGGGCCTGGAAGAGATTCCTCAAGTGCTCGTGCAAATTCCTCCACTTTCCTCTGATCCCGGATCTTGCTGGTATCAATGCGAGGTCTTCCTTCCTTTTTCGTGTGATACAGTCGCTTTGCTTGCAGTTTCACTCTGCTGCACACCAGGGAGTGGTCAGTGTCGCAGGCAGCACCGTGATAACTGCGTGTGATCTTGATGCTGGGAAGGCTGGAGCGTCTGGAGAGAATCAGGTCGAGCTGGTGCCAGTGCTTTGATCTTGGGTGTCTCCAAGAGACTATGTTGGGGCTTCATGTTGAAGAACGTGTTGCTGACAGAGACCATGATGACAGCAAAACTCTAGCAGGCGTTGGCCATTTTCATTCATCTTCCCAGTGCCGAACTGACCTAAGCAAGTGGGCCACGAACTGTGATCAGCACCAACTCTAGCATTGAAATCGCCGAGGATGAACAATAGCTCTTTTACAGGGATCTTCTTGATAGTGGTGGCCAGGTCATCGTAGAATTTGTCTTTGGCTTCTGCTGGAGATGTCAGAGTCGGTGCATAAGCACTGATGAGTGTGACAGGTCCTGCTGATGACTGGAGCTGCAGGGACAAAATTCTTTCACTTCCCACAGTAGGTGGGATGATGGATTCCAGCAGGGTATTTCTGACCGCAAAGCCAACGCCATGTTCCCTGGTTTCGTTTGGTGGTTTTCCCTGCCAGAAAAATGAGAAATTTCTCTCCTTGACAGATCCGGAATCTGGCAGCCTTGTCTCTTGAAGGGCGACCATGTCCATCTGCAGTCTGCTCAGCTCCATGTCGATGACAGCTGTTTTGCGTGCGTCGTCTATTTCTTGCAGGTCATCAGAGAAGCCAGGTGTCATTGTCCTTATGTTCCAGGTGCCCGGTTTCAGGGCAGGAGTTTTCTGTTTTCTGTTGCATGGTGCAGAGTTGTCGATCCGCTTGTCGGTTTTCACCCTAAACCCCATGCACCCCATGAGGTTAACGGACCGTGGCGAGGCAACACCTTACTGGCTGGGGACTGCCCACCTTAAGGCAGGCGGTAGTTGCCCAATGAGATGCAATGATCTCTCCCACCGTCGCAAGCAGCCCCTTGCGTCACGCTCTACGCCAATCGAGCAAAGACTTATAACTGGTAAACTGCTGCTTCCCGTGTTGTGCCGACGCCATATGGCGAAGTTGGAGTGTCCTCTCCAGTGCGCGAAGCCTGGGTAAAGAAGGTATGGAGGATATGCTGTTACCCATGCAGCTAATCCCCTCTCCACGTCGCTGGAATGGTCCAATGGAAAGGCAGAAGCCAATATGGTTGGTTCCAGCGGCGTCGCAGGAGTTGCCAGAACGTGACTGTGTTCAGCCATGAACTGCCTCAGGGACTCCGGCTCCTGAATTTGCCTCGAGGTTGACTCCTGAAGCCTTTTCCATAACTGGATGTAGCCACAAGGCAGTGGAGGTTTGGGATCAGAGTTTTCCTTCTCTCAGATGAGCTGCCTTCCCAGGCTGACCAGTCCCATCTACCTGGTGGCTGTTTAGTCGCCTCTTAAGGCAAGTACAGCCAAACTGAGGGCCTGTTCTTATCCCCGGCCCGTGGGGGATGACGCAGGAGTGGAGGGGCAGAAAGGAAGATTGTGGAAGCAGGGATGGGGCTAATGGAGGGTTGCAGAGAGAGAAGGAGCAGAGATGGGGCTAATGGACGATTGCAGAGAGAGAGGAAGCAGGGGTGGGGCTAATGGAGGACTGCAGAGAGAGAGGAAGCAGGGGTGGGGCTAATGGACGATTGCAGAGAGAGGGAGCAGAGATGGGGCTAATGGACGATTGCAGAGAGAGGGAGCAGAGATGGGGCTAATGGATGATTGCAGAGAGAGGGAGCAGAGATGGGGCTAATGGATGATTGCAGAGAGAGGGAGCAGAGATGGGGCTAATGGATGATTGCAGAGAGAGGGAGCAGGGATGGGGCTAATGGATGATTGCAGAGAGAGGGAGCAGGGATGGGGCTAATGGACGATTGCAGAGAGAGGGAGCAGAGATGGGGCTAATGGACGATTGCAGAGAGAGGGAGCAGAGATGGGGCTAATGGACGATTGCAGAGAGAGGGAGCAGAGATGGGGCTAATGGACGATTGCAGAGAGAGGGAGCAGGGATGGGGCTAATGGACGATTGCAGAGAGAGGGAGCAGAGATGGGGCTAATGGATGATTGCAGAGAGAGGGAGCAGGGATGGGGCTAATGGATGATTGCAGAGAGAGAGGGAGCAGAGATTGGGCTAATGGACGATTGCAGAGAGAGAGAAAGCAGGGGTGGGGCTAATGGAGGATTGCAGAGAGAGGGAGCAGAGATGGGGCTAATGGACGATTGCAGAGAGAGGGAGCAGAGATGGGGCTAATGGATGATTGCAGAGAGAGAGAAAGCAGGGGTGGGGCTAATGGAGGATTGCAGAGAGAGGGAGCAGAGATGGGGCTAATGGACGATTGCAGAGAGAGGGAGCAGGGATGGGGCTAATGGACAATTGCAGAGAGAGGGAGCAGAGATGGGGCTAATGGACAATTGCAGAGAGAGGGAGCAAGAGATATTGCGTTGTGTATTACCATTCAAACCAGACATATTCCTCCTAAATGTGACATCAGAAACTAAAGACCAATCTAAGAAACACCTTATTGTACATATTGTTACAGCGGCAAGAATACTGTTTGCGCAAAAATGGAAATCTATAGATGTGCCAACTAAAGAAAATTTAATAGATAAAATTTATGAAGTAGCAGAAATTGAAGTTTTAACAGAAAGAATGAGAGAGATTTAGATAGAGTAAGAAAATATTGGAAGTTTTTTATGATTGGGTAGACAAATTTATTTAGATAAGATTGAGTGTTTCGTAAAAGTCAATTTTTTTATATTGATAGCCTTTGTACTGATGATTATTATCTTTTTTTTTAATTAATTGAATGATATATGTTGGAATCTGGGGCCAAACCTTATGTGTAACTTGTGTTGTACCCACCCAAAGTTAAACCTATTTCCCTTCCTGTATCTGTAATAAATAAATAAATAAATTTAAAAAAAAAGAAAAAAAAGAAAAAGTGCCTCTTGCCCAGTTAGCAAGGTCTTAGTAAGGTCTCAGGTCTTCTCTGTGGTGGCACCCTCTGTCTGGAGCTCCTTTCCTAGGAAGGTGCATCTGACTACTTCTCTTGCAAACTATCAGTAATTATTAACTCTTCTGGTCTCTTTAAGTTAGGATGGCCTGTCTCTGAGGTCAAATGAAGCAATCATCTCAGGCAGCACTCTGGCAGGGGGCACCCACCCGCTCAGCTCCACCCCCCATGGGAAAAGGAAGACAGGGGACAAAACAGAAGTGTGGTAGAAAGGAGAATAGTGGGTTGGAGTGATGGAGCAGCAGAGGTTGGCACAACACCGGATAAGGACAGCAGCATTTGGCATGCTGCTTCAGGCTCTAGGAGGTTTTGGGCAAGCTCTGCTTGAAGCAAGTAAAAATTGTCCTTGTTTTTCAACTGGCCTAGGGCCAAATCTTATAGGTACCTTCCACTGATGGAACGTGTTCTGTCAGCCAAAGCCCCCCTCCGTTGGCAATGCAGATGCAGCATGAGGTGCACAATGGGACCACCAGAATAAATCGCTGGCAATTATGTAAATGCACCACTAGAGCACCCACCAGAGGAGGTACACTGGCAGCAGGGGTGGGCAGTGGGCAGGAAGGAGACGTAAAGGGGTGTTTCAGGGGAGGAACACAGGGCGCATCAGGGGAGGGAGATGGTGGATCTGGTGGCAGTCATGAGCAGCAGATTTAAACCTCCATTTTTTAGCTTGTCCCACCCCCTGGCTCTCCTTGGACTTATGCCAGCTACAAGAATTACTATATAGCTGACATAATTCCAAGGAGACCCATAGGCCATCAGGGGCCTACACAGAGGTAAAGGAAAAATATCATTCACAGACCTCCTAATCCCCTACACCACCATAGCATGACATGCACTCCTCCACAGGAGTGGAGTGCGCATGCTATAGTGTGGCGGAGGGATAGGTTTGGATAGTCATTAGCTTCCATAGTTTAGTATATTTAGATTTAAAATTCCTGTTTTACATTCATTTTTATAGTTTCATAAAGCTGCTATTAGAGCCAGTAGGCTGAGCAGGCAAGAGAGAAATGCTAAAATAAATAAGTACTGTAAATGCTGAAAGGAGGTGAGTCAACCTTGTCTTGGTGATATTCTCCTGCAAAATGTCTCTTTTAAGCACAGCACTTCTTTCTGTTATTCTGAGTGTAGAGCACTAGCCCTTCTGAGTTGCTAAAACAGTGCAACAACTGAACCAAAGGATGACTTTGGAAGCAAAGATCAATGACGCATAATCCCTGCCATGTCACGTAATCCATAGTTCTTTAGCAAGATCTAAGCTCTAACTGCACACTCTGTGCCATGTGATTTATCTTGTTAAGGGCAAATTGACAGTGGCTAATTAAGGACAACAGAAAGGGGAGAGGAAGATGATACTCCCAAGCAGAGGTCTTCTGTGTATACAATCATGTAATATAGTAGCCACCTTGAGTGCCCTTAGCAGGGTAGAAAGGCTGGGTATAAATTCTATAAATAAATGAATAAATAAAATTGTGATTTCAGATGGAGGTGTTTCCTAGCCTACCCGATATCAGGGTCTGAACATAGGACTTTCTCAGTACAAAGCGAGTACTCTGCCACTTAGCTACAGTCCCATACAAAGCTAGTGGGGGGGGAATAGATCTGGTGACATCAATTGGTCAGGAATATCAGAATTTTACAAAAAATATTGGTCCTGAAAGGGTCCACAACTAAGGGCACAATCCAGAGGTGCCCTTGGGCAGGCACAAGTCCCTTGCACTGGACCAGGAGGGTCTCAAACATGCCATAAGATATGTTTGTGCCTCCTCAGGAGTTGGCAAGACCAGTGCACAGAGGCGCGCGCGCTGGCCTGCAGAGGCTAACACAAGCCTCCACACCGACGGCAGTGAGCCTTGTGTCAGCCCAGCTGGGCCAACGCAAGGCTCTCTGGTGGGTGGGGAGGAGGCAGGAAGGTTCTGGGGCAGGGGGAGGGCGAGCAGTGGGCAGCCCTGGGGGCGGGGGGTGGGGAGCGGCATGCGGGACTGGGATCCAGCACTTATGCTGGATCCCAACAACCCGTTCCTGGGGAGTTTGGAGTGGCTTCAAGCCACTCTGCTATCCTCGGACTTGTGTCACCTCAGGAGGTGGTGTAGGTCTGAGGAGACCCATAGGGGCCAGCATGCCTTACCCGGAAACTTTTCCCCTTACCTTTGGCTGAGCTGCTTTGGGTCCCTGTGCCACACTGGATACAGCGCAAGCCTCTTGGCTTGCCTGTTCCAGCATAGGGTAGAATTTCACCCTAAGTTCTTGAACATATACTTGATGGAAGGGATCTCAGGTTCATTTCCTTTATCTCTGATTATCAGGGCTGGGAAAGACTTCAGAGAGCTGCTGCCAATCACAGCAGACTCAAGACCAAACATACAGCAAATTTTCACTTAAAGTTATTCATAGGTTCTTGGAAACTGCAACTTTAAGCAAAATGACTTATAACAAAATTTTACTGTGGACTAATTGACAGGGATGGGCAAATCCAGAATGGCCTGACTCAAGTCATGTCACCGGTCTTCGCCCCCGCAACTCGAGTCAAAAATGAATCCTCATGGGGGCACTTTCCAAACCACCTTTAGCGTTTTCACGACTTGAAAAGACTTGAGTCACAAATCTTTTTGATACATGTGTCAGGTGGGGGGGGGGAAAGGAGCTGCTGCAGGGGTGTGTGTGTGTGTGTGTGTGTGTCGGAGTTCTCTTTAAACACTGCCCTGCTGCCCCATCCCATCTGTAAACAAGGCGGGAGGGGGTGGGACGGACTGCAAGAGAGCAGAGACAGAAGCGGCAAGAGGGAGGAGGGTCACACACAGCAGCTGTGAGGATTACCAGGACAACCCAATCCTTTGCAGCTCTATTCAATAGTCACACTGCAGCCGGTCATTCAATGAGGCTTCCTCCCTCCAAGTAACAACAGAGCTCATGCAATTGAAAAGCATGATCTCTACGAATCTCTCCCCTGCTTACCGCTTCCTTTTTCCCTGGGCTTCTCCAGCCAATCCCAAGGCAAGAACACCCTTGGGCTACTCCTCCTACCCTCCCTCATCCAAAGAAACATATCAGACCTCCCATCCTTCATCCAATGATCACTGGTTCCTTCAGAGATGGGCAAGAGAGTCCGCTCCCTTCTCCTCCCTTCCGGCTCAGATGCAAAAGCAAACATTAACTCTTCCTCCTGGCTGGAATTTCCCTACTGCTCACCTGGTCAGAATGATGGCCCCATGAGATTTTTCACACCGCAAAAACAGTAAGCAAGCACACCCAGACACAGACAGATTTGAGTCTACATACGTGGGGACCAAGTGCCAAGTCAGGGGCCTTTGATTCAAGTGTAGAGTCAGCAAAAAAAACGCTGATTTTCACAACTCAGACTCGAGTCATCTGACTCGAGTGCCCATCCCTGCTAACTGATACACATAAACTAGAGTTACATTCCTATAGCATATTTCTGTTCACAGAAAGATCACCAAACTTCTAAATAAAAACCCAAAACACTTCTAATATTTTAAAATAAATTGCAATAAATGAGTTTTCCAGGCTGGAGAAAACTCACGCACACATGGAGAGAATGTGCAAATCCACACAGACTGTGGCCCTGACCAGGAATCTTTTTTTTTTTTTATAATGAAATGACTTTTAGTGAAGGTTTGCTGTATGTTGGTGGAGCTGACTGAATCAGGGTGGGTGTTATTTAAAGGACAGCAATTCTTCCAGGAGGAAAACAAAACCAACAAAAATGTGGTTTGGGGTAGAAGGATGCAGGTGGCGGGATGTCCAGCTGTGCCCTTCCCCTCCCCCTCCCCCCCACACCTTAGCAGGATCTGGGTTGGGCCTTGAGACATCACATGTAATTGAACCCAGTCAGACTTTTGTCTCAGACAGCTCCTTCCTTCCCTTCCTTCCTTCAGATTCGACCAAAATGGAAGGTTCTTCCAGAACACAAAGAGGAGCAGTTCCTTGGTCCCAGAGGGAAATTGTTCCACAGTCCTGCTTTAGCAGCAGATGTTCATACTGCATGGACAGATGGTAACTGTAGCAGGGTCTGATTTAACACATTATGATCATGAGGGAGCAAGGAAGTTGCTATAGGAAGATAGTGTCTAACAGCGAATCCCAACTAGAATGGGCCGGTGCACACAAGGCTTTATGACAACGGAACACACCATGTCCAGTTGCTCCTGAACAGCAGCTGATGCTTCCAGAGTTGCTGAACATGAGCAATGTAGTGGCCTGTGTCCCACCACTGCCATGAATGCACTGCCTCCAGCATGAACTGTTGGATGGTGGTATGTTCTCTAGGGCAACTGGACTCAGCCAGACATTCTGGTGCTGGCCCAGGGCATGGCAGAAAATGCCCTTCAGTAGTTTCAGGAGACCACCAAGGACACAAAGGCTCAGTGCTGAATCTGCAAATAAAAGGAGGATAGCAGGGGGTGATATCAGGTCACCCACCCCAAGAATTATCTGACTTTTACCAGATCATACAGCTCAAAAAAATTTTTTTGTTAATTCTTATACTGAAAAGAAACTAATTACTGTAATTTCTTCCATTTCAATGCCCACAGGAGCAAGGCAGGAAGTTCTGATAAGTGCCCCCAGGACAGCACATGTCCTTCTGAACTGTTGTTGGCAAAATATGTCACCTCCCAACCTCCCTGCTCTCACCTGGAAGTGATCAGCGGCAAGATTAGCATTTTTAACATCCTCATCAGAAGCTCTCCTGGGAAAGAGAAATATTGCTTTTCCTGTAGGGGAAAGAAAACAAACCGGTCAGACTTCATGGAAGAACTGGAGAGAAGTGGGGCCAGGCTGAAGTTTGTCCCTGTGACACAGTAATTATAGTTTCAAGTTGAAAACTCTAGTTTTCATTCAAGCCTCTCTTGGGCTGTCAGGACAAGGGGTGGGGGGGCCTGCAGGCTACAGACTCATATGACAAAACTCCTTTACAACTGTCTTGTCAGTGCAGGGAGTGTCAACCTTGGCTGGCTGTGTTTGTTTAGAAGCGCTAGAGCAGGGATGTCAAAACTCATTTCATACAGAAGCCCAAAGTTAGCATTCATGGTGCCAGCTGAGGGCTAGAAGTGACATCATTAAGCAGAAAGTGACATCATTAAGCAGAGGATGGCCAGAAATAAGCACTTTGTTCTCACATAGAAACTCATGAGCTGCAAATGACAGAAGACAAAATATGCAAATCTTAATTACATTTTCAAAATATGAGAGAGCCCAATTATCAAGCTAAGAGAGCCCGATTATAATGGGGACCAGATAAATTGCTTTCAGGGACCACATTCGGCTGGTGGGCCTTACATTTGACACCTCTCCACCTGCAAGCTGTTTCCCCACCCCTCCTTCTAGCACGCTGGGGTTGCATTTGTTTTTTACTTTCTAGCACATTCACCATGCTAGCAATCTCTCCTGCAAGCTAGGGGCTAGAAAACATGGCTGGCCCCACAAGTAATATTATCATATTGCTCTGTTCCTAGGAAACGACCATGACCATCTACTTACAGCAAATAGGGGAGGCGGTGGAGGAGAGGTTTTTGAATTTGGACAAAAGGAGCCATCCACTCTCGAGATTTTAAAAGCACAATAGAGAAGTTAATAACTTTATGGTAGCTTTAATAACTCTGCAATGCAATAAATGCAATGCTCTACAATGCAATAAAAGTACAAGGCAATAACTACAAGGCAATGATTAAATGTTGCAAAAACAATCTGAAGTACATTCGACACCATTTTCCTTTTGTTCTTTAATGAATTGTGTTTCTAGCATTCTAGAGACATGCTAGCAACTTCACTTTCACCTATTTTCTAGCTGAAAAATGAACACAGCCTTACTTGTTCCAATTGTTTGTCCCTTCTTCTCAGCAGCAATTGGCTGAAAGTTTATACTTTCAGCCAACTGCCACTGAGGCTGCCAGCAGTTAGCCAATTTTCAGCCTGTCACATACATCTAGTGAGTCTTGAGTAGGGCCAACCCTGCTCAAGATATTTCCTCTTCCTTCCAATTGGTTCACTCTATATAGGAAGCAATTACCATATTGGGAAGAAAAGGCGCAATTCTAAAGAGCAGATTCCCCATCCCTTTGCAACAGGACTGGTTCCTGGTCTAACACATTTGGTGTAGAAAGATAGTCCTCAGCATCCCCTTCCCCCCTACCAAGAAATGATGTTGAAATTTGAGCCCCTTCTGTCCAAGGTGCACAAAGTTAAGAAAATTCCCTCAACCCCATTTTATCCTCACAAAAACCCTGTGGTTAATCTGTGAAAAGTGACTGGCGTACCTGATCGACCTACATGAGGAGTATCCAATATTCTTTCTTAATAGATAAAGGGTGCCAGCCAGAGCGTCCCTTTAGCTTGCGCCGTCCGAAGAGTGCCATAAAGCACTTTTGCGCCACTCTCGGGGGTAGATAGGCCAGCTGGGCAGTACAATGGGTGAAAGGAATCTTGGCATTACTGTGGATCACAAGCTGAACATGAGTCAGCAATGTGATGAATCTGCAAAAAAGGCTAATGTAATTTTAGGTTGCCTTAGCAGAACCATACTTTCTAATCATGAGAAGTAGTGGTTCAGCTCTGTGCTGGTCAGATCTCATCTAGAGGTACTGTCTCCTATTCTGGGTGCCACATTTTAAAAAGGATGCAGCCAAACTGGAGCAAGTTTCAGATTTCTGATGCTGCTGAGTTATGATGTATTCTGTTGTGTTTATTTATTTATTTGTTTGTTTGTTTGTTTATTTAGTAATTTATTAGATTTGTATTCTGCGTTTCTCCCCAAAGGGCACCCAAGGCGACTAAGTTAAAATACAGACAAAGATAAAAATAAACATTAAAAATACAAAACACTTAACAACAATTAAAACAAGATAAAATATATAGCAGCAGATTAAAAGCACACAGAAGAAGACATAATTTATAAATTTATAAAAACAGCCCTTATAGCACCTCAAAGGCTTTCCTGAATAAAAAAAGTCTTCAGGCCCAGCCGGAACGTTAATAATAAGGAAGCTGTCCTCAATTCAAAGGGGAGGGAATTCCATAGTGCAGGTGCCACCACCGAAAAGGCCCTTTTTCCGGCCACCATTCCCTTCACCACTCTCAGTGACGGCACAACCAACAGGACCCCTTCTGATGACCTCAGAGAACGGACCAGACTATACGGAAGAAGGCAGTCTCTCAAATAAGCTGGTCCCAAGCCATTTAGGGCTTTAAAGGTCATAACCAGCACCTTGAATTCAGCCCGGAAATGAATGGGCAGCCAGTACAGTCGCCAGAGAAGCAGCATGACAGAGTCAAACCGCCAACCCCCAGCAACTACCCAAGCCGCCGCATTCTGCACTCTTAGATTATTGGTCTTATTTTTCACACTGTTTTCATTTGATACTTGGTATACGTATTTTTAACATGATGATGATGATGCTGGAAAAACCTGCTGGAAATTCAGCTTCAGCCAGACTTGCAGTAGCAAGGCTCAGTTCAGAAACATGCAAAATATTAGCATCTCTGCAAAATAATAGCAGCTCTTTCCTTAAAAGTGAACAATTGCTGCCTAGTCCCCAAACAACCAGGGTTAGGGAGTGGGCATGATGTTCAGGAGTGAAGTTTTCAGAGACATTTGAGCTCCAGCACCTTTTCCTTTTAAAATGATTTATTTAAGTATTGAATTCAGCAGAATACTACAGGCTGTTTAGGTCTCTTGGCTTGAGATGGAGCCTAGGATGGGTACCAGCTCCTAGCATGCTTGATGCAGTTAAGTAACCAGCTTAGCTACTCAAACCTGGCTGTGACGCCAAGGTTCATAATTGAGTTACATCTCTAAACTCTGCCAGACACAAGGCTGCACAGTCAAAGCAGGCGGGCATCAGGACAGGACACCTGACCTGATAGCTCTGGAGTTGACAGGGAAGGAACAGTGTCTCATCCCCAGGCAGTCAATTCTGAGTCTTTAAACAGTCCCATCTTCTGTAATAAACACAGCAAGCAAAGATTGTTCTGCATTGATGGGAATGGGATTTTTCTACCAGATAATTTTGAGTGTATGCGGATGAAGCTAGAGGGGCTGGATTGGTGGGACTGCAGCTGTAGTATTACACATGCCCTGCATGCATAAAGTTCCATGTTCAGTCCCTGTTACCAGGGGTTAGGAAAGGACCTCTGTCTGAAATCCTGGAGAGTTGCAGTCATTCATTGTAAACAACAGTGAGCTATATTCGCCAAGGGTCTGCCTCAGCTTCATATGCTTACATCTTTCAGGTTGATCTCGTGCATATTTCTCAGAAATAAGCTCCACTACCAATTTCAATGACACGTCCTGTAAGGAAGCTTAGGGATCTCTAAGGCTGCTGGAAGGATAAAAAGCTGAAATACAGCCATGCCTAGGGAGAGATGGGTGGCATCACGTAAACCAGCATTCAGGATCTGAGATCCCTACCCCAAAATATATATGTATTTTATTGTTCACCACTTCAGATGCCTTGCTTACCAGGAGAGAGATGGGATATAAATCTTTTAAACAAAGAAAAGAAAGAAAATATCACTCATTTGGGCAAGAGGAAAAGTGCAAAAACATTAGTGCCTTATCATTCATTGAATTAAATGGGGAGGGAGAATAATTTCCACTACTTTTGTACCTATCTCTGCTCCTGTACCTTAAACAGAAGATTCAAGCAGATCAAGAGAAGTTTTCTTCTGGCATGGAAATAACAGATGTGAAAAAACTTCATTTGATTAACTTATACATTTGGCCTCCTTTTACAAGCACAGGAGCAGAGCAAGAAGAAAAATGTGGCATTCTTTAGTGAAAAAAGGTGAGCCTGAAGTAAGTTTCATCCAACAGAACAGCAATCTCCCATTCAGCATCTCATGGATCATCCCTGTATGCACATGCCAGAGGGTCTAATTCACTAGTAGTCCCATTAGGCTTGCCAATTTTCTTTCTTGACAGAGCTCCTGTGCCTTTATAGCTGCATGGCAAACAAAAATTCAACAGGTGAAGATAAGGCCAGCCAACCATGATGCAAATGAGCCTTTCACATCAGGTGGTGACTTGGCACCTAAGTGGAGGAATGGAGAACAGATGCCTGCCACCCACCCTCCACTCTGCCACCATGGACATTGTCAGCCTTCTTACCAGCCCCTTCCTCTGCATCACTCTTTGACCAAAGCAAGAAATGCAGGGAACAATCCCAGAGTGTTACCTACTCTGCCTGCATTGTCTGCTGTCTGTAAAGAGCCCATGTGGAGGAAGGCGTGAGATTGTTACATTCCAATTCTTAGAGCATAATGATCTGGCTCCTTCACCTTCTGCTACCAGGAGCTTTAAAAGAGCTGGGGAAATAAATGGTTCACTCAGGAATTGCTCAGACAGCTATTTATGGTACCAACTCACTCCCAGAAAAATGGCAACAAACCTACCCACCCTACAAACTCAAGTTCTGCCCAAAGCACACATGCTCCCCATTTCAGTCCCAGTCAGGTTAGAGCACATGCGTCAAACTCGTTTCATACAGAGTTTGCATTCATCGTGCCTGCGAGGGCTGGAAGTGACATCACTAAGCAGAAAGTGACATCATTAAGCAGGTGATGGCCAGAAATAAGCACTTTGTTCTCACATAGAAACTCATTAGCTGCAAATGACAGAAGAGAAAAATATACAAATCTTGTTCATGTTTTCAAGATATGAGAGGCTTAATTAACATGCTGGCAGAACCCAGTTATAACAGGGGCTGGATAAATTGTTCCGGGGGGGTGCATTCAGCCTGGTTAGAGGTTGTTCTTCTCTGGAACAAAATAACATTGTTGAGCTGTTTTCTCCAGAAAATATAATGCAGTAATCCTCTGGCAGAGTATGAATCGGACATGAAGAGCCTCTGACCAACAAGCAGAATTCTTTCCCTTGACCTGAGCACACTTGATCTCCACCACACCAGGAATTAAGAGACCAGGCTTAAGTGTCAGAGTACTGTACACTGTTTTCTTTGGGCTCTGGTACCTCACACAAGAAATTCAGTACTAGCATCCACTGATTCAGAGAAGCCTACAAGACTGCTGACATGTCCCAACCAAGTAGCACATTTGAATCACTTACCAGATCAGACAATTCCAGTCTTCTTAGTAGAAACCCCACGAGGCATCCAGTCATCACTGAGAGCATGGAAAGCGTCAAAAGGCCATTCTTACTCCAGAATATCTGGATCTCCTTCCAGACCCACGCGAAGCTGATAGAAAAGGGGCTCGGCAAGATTTTCTTCAGCTGTTCCCACATGGTGGCTTTCAAAGGCTCACTGAGAGAGTGTGACAATGAGGCCAGGATCCCGTTGGGCTCTCAGGGCACCCCCTGGCCTCGCGGAATCATGTCTCCTGCTGGATCACAGCATGTCTGAAGGAAGAAGGAACAGAGGAAACAGCTCTCTCTTTTCACTGAAGGAAGAAGGAACAGAGGAAACAGCTCTCTCTTTCACATCTACCCAAAGGATCACATCATGGCTTAGCGATTATCCAAACCCCTTTCAAGTTAATAGAAAGTGACATGTTGGAAGATGACGTAATCCAAGACTAACTTTGGAAAAGCAAGAAGAGGAGAGATATACCTGAGCAACAACATAGAGCCTTCTTGTGGCCATAAACCGTCAACACACTTATGGAGAAAGCCTTAAGCCTAGGTTTAAATAGTAACACTCTCTGGCCTGCTGCGTTACTGACTGTAGAGGACTTCCAATGAAGTCCTGGCCTGAGACATATAGTTTAGAATTATAAGAATATTTATATACTTTTTTCAACAGAGTAGCTCACAATGTGATTTACATAGTAAAATAAATCAATAAATGGTTCCCTGTCCCCAAAGCACTCCTACTCTTTGGAAAAAAAAAACAAAAAACATAATGAAACAGCAACAACCACTAGAAAAGACACTATGTTAGGTGAAGGACAGTTGCTCTTCCCTGCTATATATATACATATATGGACACCAACTTGAAAGGTGCCTTTTTGCCCTGTCAGCATATAAAAACACTCTGCAAATGTGCAAGATTGCTTCACATTTTTTGACAGCCCAAACCTATGCAGGACTGGGCTGCCGCACAGAGCCTATTATGACAGCAGAAGTCTCTTCTGCTGGTATATAATGACTGCTTATGGAGAACCCATTGGAGTCTGTGCCCACTGGACTAGGCAAGGCAGCAGTGGGGACGGGGTGGGTGAGGAGGAGGTAGTCTGGGGCAAAACTGGGCTAGATGGGGGGAGGTACAGGAGACAGAGAGGAGGTGGGAGGGGTAGATCTGGCAGCAATGGAACATGCCGGATCTTATCACCTCCTGTTTGAAGTTCCCTGCCCCTTTCCTCTCCTTGGATGTACACTACCAAATGAGGTGGTGTATGTCCAAAGGGATCCATAGGCAACCCCAGGGCTTACACAGGGAGGAAAATATAAATGTTGTATACTTACCACACTTTTGCCCTTGACTTGCCTCCGTGTCACCCCATGCCTGCAAGCCACACTCCCAGCTCCTGAAATGGCTCAATTTCGGAGCCAAACAGGCACAGGGGGAGAGCCCAACTTTGCTGTGCCTCTGCCACTGCTGGCCACCGCTGTCTGTGAGTCCATTCCTGGCACCCCACGTCAACTTTTGCCTGGGCACCCCACCTCAACTTATGCCCTCCCCGCCATACCCAACGTGTGCTTCTGCCAACACATATACATTGATGGCAGGGCCTCCAAGTGGAATTTTATCAGGGGGTACAAATGTTATTTTGGGCCCTTTCCCAAAGGGGTGAGGAGGGTGAAACAGAGCAGGGAAGGGTGACAATAGGATGGGCAGGTGAAGAAGAAGCAGAACAGTGCAAGGGGAAGGTGATGACAACAACAACAAAAAGACTTTGGAGCCCAGGTCTACTGCACTTCTCAATGCGGAGCCCAGGTCTACGTACCTGCAAAGCATCAGCAGATAGATACAATAATATGGAAAACCAAACACACTCCCAAGTCTCTCTAAAATCTTTTAAATATAGAAAATCATTGCAGAAAATGAGCATCATAGTATTTAGGCTCACATTAGAATGGAAGGTGTTCTTTGTGGACCAAAACGTACTTCTGCAGCAGCTGTAGTCTCGCAGCTTTATCCCTGGACTCCTCTACAGTCCTTCATGGCAAGCAGGTCCAAAAGCTAAAGAGCTCCTGTAGCAAGTCAGTTTCCTCCCAGATTTGACACTGTATTAAGGAGTGTCATGTATGAATTCCTTGGCCCAGCTGATTTGGCTTGCGGCAGCAGCTGCCACTGCATCCACAGCATCCTATGCAGTCAGCGAGTTCAGGTGAGATAAACAAAATAAGATACCAGGAAATTTCTAGGCCCCCTCCTTTGGCTCCTAAGCCCCCTTTTTGACCCTGAGCTTCCATACTATTTAGTTGTGGGCAATGGTGTAGCTAGAGGGGGTGCAACAGGACCTAGGAGAGGGGGGTAAAGGGGATAATTTGTACTTGTGATGCAGGGTAAAAGGACTGTTAGTTATCAGTAGAAGTTTATCAGGAATGCTTATCTGAAATGTAAACAGCATAGTCCATCTTTGAATGTTCAACTTGAGTAAAAAAAATAGTTCTCACAAACGGTTTGCTGGATTTGGCTGTGTGCCGCAGTGTTCTCATTACAACAGATAAGAATGCAAGCACAGTGAATGTTCCTTTGTTTTCAGAGCACAGAAAAAAATATATACTCCAGCAGTTTGAAATTCGGTTTGAAGTTTTAATATTGCTTTAAGTTCAGAAACGTCCAGTTTGAAGACTTTCGGAGCACCACTTGCACACACATGCTAGAAAGCAAATATTCACACCAGCTTTCATAGAAGGATACTAGTCAGCTTAGTTTTCTTATATTTCTTGTTCTTCATTTCAAACCAGTTTTAGTGCATTAACACATGTAACTAACATTAGCCTAAATAAGTTGTGGTAGTCTAACAGCAGTAAAAAGTTTAAGATAACACAGGAAAGTCATTTCCAGGTTCACAGGTCAGATTCCCAAAGAAAATCATTTCACAGCAGTTTTTAGATGAACAGGCACACCATGGCATCAATAGCAAGTATGTTGCACTTCACAGGCTACAAACGAAGGCCAGAAGTAAAGTCATGCGATGGTTAGGGGTGAGGTCATTTTGAGCGGGATTGCAAGTGCAGTACCCATCGATGGCCTGCACAAATCTGTATGATGTATGTATAAGATGGAACGGATGTTTTGAAAGGACCAATGAATTGTCTCTATGTATGTGTTTCAAGGAGGGAACCCCAGTTTGTTATAAAAGTGAGCCGCAGAAGGCACTCTGGGCTTTGCTTCGCTTCTCTACTTCCACTTCTGACTTGTACACATACTCTCTCAAAGCTTCGCATAACGTTGGTGTGATTTCTCTCTCTTTGGATTTACAATAAAGACCTGGATTTGATCACCTTTGCCTTCTGAGTTTGCTTTGGAACCTGGGATTACCGTGCAACATCTGAGATCTCTTGTAACATCTTGGTTTTTGCACCTTGCAACACTTGGGCCCAGGAGCCAAAGGAGGGGGCCCTGGAATTTCCTGGGATCTGACATTTTCCTATCTACTCAGACTTGTTGCCCTCATGGGATGCTGGGGACACTACCATGACTAGGGATGCTGGGGACACTACTGATGCCACATGGGTAGACCTGGGCTCCAGAGACTTTTCCAGTTGTCTCTACGCTCCCCTAACCCTGCTTCATCCCTCCCTGCCCCTATTCTGCTCGCCTGTCACCACCACCCCCACTCTGTTTCACCCCCTTTGCAAAGGGCCCCAAAAGAACTGTACCCCCTGATACAATTCCTCTCAAAGGCCCTGGGGTGCAAAGGCTATGTCGGATGCAAGGGAGGGCACCAAGATGCAGGTCTCAGGTTATCTGGTGTGCTCCCTGGAGCATTTGGTGGGCCGCTATGAGATACAGGAAGCTGGACTAGAGGGGCCTATGGTCTGATCCAGCGGGGCTATTCTTATGTTCTTAAAGCACCAGGTTTTGCAAGGAGCCTCACAGAGCCTTGCAAGTGGCTCCTCCCCCTCGGAGCCATTCTGGGTGGTGGGAGCAAAACAGAGGTCTTCCCCAGAATGGCTTCAAAGGGGAGGGATCATTGCACAGCACAGGGAAGCTCCCTGCAAAACCTAGTGCTTTGCACCCGCTCTAGCTACTGGTAGCTAGAGGGGATAGAAAAGGCAATTAAAAGAATCAAGACTGAGGTTTATAAAATTAAGGGCTAGAAAGAAATGTTTCTCCCCCTCTCACAATATAAGAGCCAGAGGTTATTCTACTGGCAATAATAGACCCCTGTTTCTGATATTGAGATTAGAGGGGAATGCTGTTCAATTGAGGATGCTGCTTTATGCTGCTTAATCCTATCCAAGTGCAGCCACAATGCAGCCTGAAGGTAACAAATGTTCCCATACCTTGAGGAGGCCTCTGTGACTGCCTCTCCCCACCACAGGATGCAGTGCAGACCCCATTGGCACAGCTGCACCCACACTAGCAAATTGGTAGGATTTGGCCCTCAGGCTGCAATGCTATCCACTTGCTTGGGAGTAAGCCCCACTGACTCTGGTGGGAGTTACTTCCAAGTAGACCTGCATAGTAGTGGGCTCTGATGCTGCATGCACCTCCACGCTTTCCTAGGAGTAAGCCCCACTTACTCTGGTGGGAGTTAATTCCGAGTAGACATGCATAGGAGTGGGCTCTGAGCCTGCAAGCCTGTCCACGCTTTCCTGGGAGTAAGCTCCATTGTCGCTAATGGGGCTTACTTCTGAGTAGACAGGCAGTGGGCTCTGAGCCTGCAACCCTGTCCACGCTTTCCTGGGAGTCTGATGGGGCTGACTTCCGAGTAGACCTGCACGGGGTGGGCTGTGTGTGAGCTCGCTTGGTGCTTACAGGCAAACGGGCGCGTGATTCAGACGGTGCTCCTTCCAGGGTCGCCACGTGCAGCGCCTGGCCAGGGGAGGGGAGGGGGCGGGGCGTGCGGACCATCCCAGCCCCGCCTCCTGCTCAAGGCGCCTCACAGCGGTCATTAGAGTCAGGAGCGCGCGTAAAGGGGCGCGGCCACCGCGCGGAGGGAGCCAGCCGGCCTGAGGGGTCTCGGCGCGTGGGCTGCCCCAGCCAAAATGGCGGCGGCGCCCGAGGTTCTGAGCGCAGCAGCTGCCGTGGCGGCTTCCACTTCGGCGGTAGAGGCGGGCACGGACGAGGCGGCGGCGGGCAGCCCGGCCCCGGGAGTGCTGCGCCCGGCGAGGCTGCCGCTGACGCGCGTGAAGGCGCTGGTCAAAGCAGACCCGGACGTCAGCCTGGCCAGCCAGGAGGCCGTCTTCGTCCTGGCGCGCGCAGCGGTGGGTGGGCCGCCACTAGGGGTCGCCGGGCGTCCCGCGCGCGCCCCTGGAGTGAGCCCCTGACTGGAATGGGCCTTGCTCCTGAGTAGACATGCACAGGACTGGGCTCTGAGGCTGCAATCCTATCTACTTACCTGGGAGTAAGCTCCACTGACTGGAATGGGCCTTACACCTGAGTAGACATGCACAGGACTGGGCTCTGAGTCTGCAATCCTATCTACTTACCTGGGAGTAAGCTCCACTGACTGGAATGGGCCTTACACCTGAGTAGACATGCACAGGACTGGGCTCTGAGGCTGCAATCCTATCTACTTACCTGGGAGTAAGCTCCACTGACTGGAATGGGCCTTACACCTGAGTAGACATGCACAGGACTGGGCTCTGAGTCTGCAATCCTATCTACTTACCTGGGAGTAAGCCCCACTGACTGGCATGTGACTTACTCCTGAGTAGACATACATAGGAGTGGGTTTACAGTACTAGTCATAGTGTTAGCATCATCTCCTTAGTAACAGTCCTGGCAGCTTGTTCTCTTAGACTAGCCCAGCCCTTGGTAATTATCCAGATAAAGGTGTATTATTGCTTATTTCTCATTCTCACAGCTAAGACATTCATCTTGTAATGAATACAACTACATGAGAACATAAGAAGAGCCCTGCTGGATCAGGCCAAGGGCCCATTGGTTCAGCTTCCTGTATCTCATAGTGGCCCACCAAGTGCTTCAGGGAGCACACGCAACTACAATTATTGTAAATAATAGTCACAATAAAATATATTCATAATGCTTGCTAATATTATCATTAGTAATTTGATGATTATTACTAGTGATACTATTTCAGAGGATCATTGTAGTAGTAATAGTATTGCCTTACCTTGTCAGTATGACTGCTGACAATGAGGTATTATCTTAAAATTATAATAGGATACATATTATCTTTATTAGAGCACACAAAGGGCACAATCCTATGGATGTCTACCCAGAAGTTAGTCCTGTTGTGTTCAGTAGGGCTTACTCCCAGAAAAAATGTGGATGGGATTGTAGCCTAAGGGCCCAATCCTATCCAGCTTTCCATCTGTGATGCAGCTGTGCCAGTGGGGCATGTACTGAATCTTGTAGTTGGGCTGCAGTCTCAGAGGACTCTTCAAAGGAATGTTTGTTCCCTTATCTCAGGGCTGCATTGCAGCTACATCAGTGCTGGAAAACTAGATAGGATTGGGCTCTTCTGTCACCTCAAATAAGTCGGCAAATGTTTGAATTCATGTTTTTTAAATTATGCATTAAAGTACTTGTTTTACTGTTAATTTATTTCATTATTACCAAGATAACAGCAACATAGCAAAATAATACAATAATAAAAGTATTTTAGTATTTTATTATTTATTTTATATAATGCAAGGATTTATATAATATCTTGTATATTAACTGAAGAAAACTATCATTATTGTAATTAACAACATGCCTACGCACAAAGTACTGATTTGTAGATGCAAGAAAGATAGAAAAAAGAATTTTAAGTACGAGTTTAAAAAGATTCCAAAAGCTTTTTATTCCTTGGAGAAAAACAAAAACTTAGACATCTTAATACGGATATCTCATCAATATCAGTAGCATTGCTGTTACTGGTAGTAGTGTAGCTTGTTTGCTTATAAGGTGACATCATCCACAGTGTCACCTCCCCTGAGTTCAGTGAGATGTGCAGCACAATCCCATGCATACTTACTCATAGGTATGGTAAGTCCTACTGCATTCAATGGGATGTATTTTATTCCTAGGTAAGTATGAATAGGATTGTTGCCTTAGCTTCCTGGGAAGGATACTTGAGATTTTTGTATTCAAGGTCAACCATTTGTCTGTGGCTTGAGCTGTCAGAGGCAACCTCTGCCTTCCTGCACTGCATGCCATGGGTTCAGAAGTAATTAACAAGCTGATAAAGCTGTCTGGCTTCTTTTCTTCCCTCTCAATCTGCAGGAGTTATTTGTGGAAACCATTGCAAAAGACGCCTATGTCTATGCACAACAAGGAAAAAGGAAAACTCTTCAGAGAAAAGATTTGGGTAGGAATTCAATTCTCCTAACCTGTAATGCTGCTACAGAATGAGATGAGCCTAATTAATCATTGGCCCTTGGGTGGCAGCAAATAAGATTTAGCAGAAAGAAGGTCATTTTTCTTGCCACCTCATGACTCAGATGCTAGCCAGTAACAATTTTAAGTTTCCCAATTTTAAGTTTCACAATTTTAAGTATTAGTTGTGTATAATTAAGTTTCAAGAGCTCCTGTTCATTTTGTCTGTGGTCCTCTTGTTTGCCTTCTGTGTCACCTACTGTATGGCACACCTGAAGACCTGCTTCCAGCAGCAGATGACGGGGGGGGGGGAGAGCAGGAGGATCCACAGCAACCTTGTCTCATGCTACAAGACAAGCTTGGAAGTGCAGTAACTGCAAAATGACAACCTGCATCAGTTCCTTCTGAGCTGCTCTGATGTTATAGATCACAAGTATGGTGACTGTTTTGGATGAATGTGGGCCCAATTCTATCCAACTTTCCAGCACCAGTGCAGCCACAATAAAGCCCCAATGTAAGGGAACAAATGTTCCCATACCTTGAGGAGGCCTTTGCAACTGTCTCCCCAACACAAGATTCAGTGCATGCCCCACTGGCACTGGAAAATTGGATAGGATTTGAGCCTATGTCAGCAGTAGAATGTTAATGATTAGTGCAGTTTCTACTCTATGCTGTTCTGGGAGTGCAAGAGGTAGGCAGTGACGCTGTGGACCCAGTAAGTAAGAGGGCCCAGTCGAAGAATGGCTATAAGCGGGGTGGGGGGACGGGACGGGACGGGACGGGACTGTTAAAGGAGCTGGATAATCTGTGAAGAGAAACTGAATTCCATATATTCTTTTAAATTAAGTGGCCAGTTCATCTCTTGTCGCTAAATATGATTCTTCAGCAGCCAGCAATATGTAACCTGAGCATCACCTTAACAAACAAGAAACAGAGATTTCTATGTTGTGATTTTTTTAAAAATTGACCTTTATTTTTCTTATTACAGATAATGCCATTGAAGCAATTGATGAATTTGCATTTCTGGAAGGTGAGGTTCTCATTTCCCTTTTCTGAACTGTCTCGTCACCTTGTTTTAAGAATAAGCCATTATTTCATCTGTTGAACTTCAGAGCAGTAAAACTGTGACTCTGCTTAGGATCTGCAACTGAGTATTCAAAAGCAGAATCCCTCTCCTGCAGTCCAAATTGGTATAGTCCTCACTCTGCTCTCTTGGGATTCTACCATCTAACTCTGCTTCATGTGTAGATCCAGGCTTAGCACAATGCATACTCCATCAACAATAGCTAAGTTGATCTCTAATCTACCTGGTTGTTCATGACCTGTGTACTATTTTGTTCATGAGATTTGCTTTCTTGTGGTGGGGTTCTAGGTACTCTGGATTGAACTGAGCAAAAAGGAATTCTTGGAAGGAAAGAAAGCATTGAGAAGAGCGTCCAGGGCAAGAGATGTGAGACTGTTCCTAAGAAGATAAAGGATCCAGATGTGTCTACTGTGTTTGAAACAGCCTGAAATGGGATGCTCTGCCCCACTTTGCTTTGTGTATAATTCAGTGGTTTGTATATCTACATATTGTTTTTTTTAAATGCATATATTTTTCCCATAGCTGTATCTTGTATTGATTTCCTTATATGACACATTTTAGCCTTATCTGGTTACGTTAATATCTAGTGCCAGTGACTCACAAGAGTTGTGTCCCAGCTCCTCTTGTGCCAGGTGTATGCAGAAGATGTGACTCTCTGGAATCCCACAGTGGCTGGTTTTCTTTGCCATCTGTCCTCTTTCGCTTAGGCAGCAATGATGGATACATTTTCTAATCAGCAGCCATACTTGGATTTCCTTGTATCTGCCCCAAGACAAGTATCTTCTGCAGCATATGACCAAGTGTGTTAGGGGACAACCTAGGAAGCAAGATTGAAGATTATCCAGGCCCCAGT
Source organism: Tiliqua scincoides (assembly GCF_035046505.1). NCBI lineage: Eukaryota > Metazoa > Chordata > Lepidosauria > Squamata > Scincidae > Tiliqua > Tiliqua scincoides. The sequence goes on along the minus strand of NC_089828.1, from coordinate 42,573,425 downwards.
CCTTTTGAGGGACTTGAAAGATCACTTGATACCAGTGTTCCCTTCTTGTCACGACACTCTCCAGATGCTCATCGATGACATTGTGTATCATTGCTGAATTTCCAAGCTACCAAGCTCCATGCTGCACAGATCTGGGCTTAGAGTTGCGCAGCTTACAAGGAACAATACCTGGGACCCTGTGAGGCTGTCTAAGTGAGTCTAGTAGTTGACCATCTAGTCCAATATCAGCTCTAACTGACAGTTGCACTCCAGGGTCTGAGGCAGAGAGAGAGGACGTTTCTGCCTACCCACTTTGAACTGAAGATTGAAACCAAAACCTGTGTACAAAAAGCATATGTTCCACCAGTGTGCTGTGGGTGCTCTCTCTCTCTCTCTCTCTCTCTCTCTCTCTCTCTCTTTCTCTTTTTGGAAAGGAAAGGATGAGGAAGTGGAAGTTTGATACTGTTCTTTTGAGGAAATCACTATTCCAGTTGCAAATCACCACTTCAACAGAGTGTCATTTTTTTAAAGCTTCAAAATGGAATGTAGATGAAGAGCAAACTCCTTCTACCTCATGCGTTCCAGTCCCAAGCAGGGGTTGTTGCTCTGTGCAAGAGTTTTAAAAAATAAAAGGCACTTCCAGGAGGAAACGCACTTCTATAAAAATATATTGCATGCACATCTAGTTTGAGCCACTGAAGCACTAGAACCTATAAAGTGTTAAAATTCACTCACAGGTCCCAAAATGTGATTTTTTTTACTTCCTTCATCCTCTTGTGCCCTGGCCTCCACCTTCAATGAAATGGGGAACATCCTGTCTAGAGGTGCTCAAATGCACAAACAAGCACAGAAATAGGAGAGGGTATCCCCACCCTGGAGTGAATGCAGCAGCACAAGTCTAAATGTCACCTCATCTGGGAAGGCCCCAGTGTTATAATTTATTTCAGCCACTGATCTATAATTCAAGGGTAATTCTGGCTTGCTAGGGCTGGAAGTCAACTGAGGGCCTCAGATCTGGCACCAAGAGGTGAACATTGTTCTTGCATTAAAAACAAGATAGTAAGGGGTTAGAGCTCTTTCCTAATCAGCAGGGGTGTCCAAACTTTTTGGCAGGAGGGCCACATCATCTCTCTGACACTGTGTCGGGGCCAGGAAAAAAAAATCAATTTACATTTCAAATTTGAATAAATTTACATAAATGTATATATTAGAGATGGAACTTATATGAATGAATGAAGGTCTTGCAATAGCTCAGGGCCTTTAAAAGGCATTATACAAAGCAAGGCCAACCTTTCCTTTGCTGCTGCTGAATCACATATGTGAAACATATGTGAAACAGCAAGCAATGGAAGGAGCCCTCAGCTCACAGAAGAGGTCAAACAGTTGGCCGTCATGCTGAGAGCAGTTGTGTCAGGCCAGCGTGAGCTCTAGCAAGTCTTCAGAGGGCCAGAGGCTCATTGGAGACTGGGGGCTCCCTGAGGGCTGGATTGGGAGGCCTCAAGGGCCGCAAGTGGCCTCAGGGCCGGGATTTGGGCACCCCTGCTAATGAGGAAAGGCCAGATTTGTGGCTATGTAGTTTGGAAAAAAGGCAACTAATAGGGAGCATGCTTAGTGGTGCAATCCTGTCCATGCTAGTGCCAGCAGAGCAAGTGCTACTGCAAACATGCTATAAAGCATGTTGTGACAGCACAGATAATTGTGGTGCCAGCTGGGAGACCTGCACTGGCCTGCTGGTGCCAGAGTGTACCAGAGCAGGTAAGCTCTGTGCAGACTAGTAGGTAGAGGGCAGAACAGGGGTGAGGATGATATAATGGGGGGGGGGGTGAATTGGGCCTGGGAGGAGTGAGAACTGGCAGTGGTCACTGCCAGAGGTTTCACCGGAGGCAGCTGTATCCAGGGCCAAAACACTGTGATGTCACTTCCAGGTTCTCCCAGAGCAAGAGGCAGTGGTGCATCTTTTCAGTATGTTAGTCTGTTGCTTCAATCACAAAAAGGAGCATTGCAGCATAAAGTTTAACAGATTTATTGTAACTAATTATTATAGATGGACTTATCAATGGGCTCTGGTCTAGGAAAGCTTCTTCCACAATAAATCTAAGGCAGGGGTGTCAAACATAAGGCCCGGATGCCAGATGTGGCCCGCGGAAGCTTTTTATCCGGCTCTCAGCTGCTGAGTAATAGGTGTTACTGCTGAAAGGGCAGCCCACATGAAAATTGGACTCTCCAATATCTCGAAATATGATCAAGATTTGCATATTTTCTCCTCTGTCATTTGCAGCTCATGAGTTCCTAAGTGAGAAAAAGTGCTTATTTTTGGTTATGACCTGTTTAATGACACCACTTCCTGCCTAATGACATCACTTCCTGTCCTTAGCAGGTATCATGAATGCTATTCGGCCCTCTGTATGAAACGAGTTTGACACCCCTGATCTAAGATGCCACAAAGTTCTCATTTAAGTTCTCATTTCTCCAAAGATCCAAGGCAAGTAATGAAAAATTAAAACTAATGCAAAACCAATATAGAAATAACTTGTATTGGCAACCTTCAGTCTCGAAAGACTATGGTATCGCGCTCTGAAAGGTGGTTCTGGCACAGCGTCTAGTGTGGCTGAAAAGGCCAATCCGGGAGTGACAATCCCTTCCACACCGGGAGCAAGTGCAGTCTGTCCCTGGTCTGTCTCCCTGGCTGTGGGCCTTCCTTCTTTGCCTCTTAGCCTCAGACTGTTGGCAAAGTGTCTCTTCAAACTGGGAAAGGCCATGCTGCACAGCCTGCCTCCAAGCGGGCCGCTCAGAGGCCAGGGTTTCCCACTTGTTGAGGTCCATCCCTAAGGCCTTCAGATCCCTCTTGCAGATGTCCTTGTATCGCAGCTGTGGTCTACCTGTAGGGCGCTTTCCTTGCACGAGTTCTCCATAGAGGAGATCCTTTGGGATCCGGCCATCATCCATTCTCACGACATGACCAAGCCAACGCAGGCGTCTCTGTTTCAGCAGTGAATACATGCTAGGGATTCCAGCACGTTCCAGGACTGTGTTGTTTGGAACTTTGTCCTGCCAGGTGATGCCGAGGATGCGTCGGAGGCAGCGCATGTGGAAAGCGCTCAGTTTCCTCTCCTGTTGTGAGCGAAGAGTCCATGACTCGCTGCAGTACAGAAGTGTACTCAGGACGCAAGCTCTGTAGACCTGGATCTTGGTATGTTCCGTCAAACAGTTGAAACCCACAAAAATGCAGCAGCGTAAAAGCAAAATTAAAACTACTGTACACACTGTGTGTGTTCTTACCTTATTTAAGCTTTTGCATGGAAATATTGCAAGGCTGAATATTATGTGAGAAAGAGTAAAAATAACTGGCAACTCAGGATTACTGTGCATCTGATACAGTGGGCTGTACTGCAAATAATTTTCTGAGAAAATAAATCTACTCCTCAAGGTGCTTCACATTTCTTCTCTGTTTCAAACTCAAGCATACCACTCCTCTCAAACTTTCCCCCAACCCTCTGTTTCTTATTCAGCAAGCACTGGGTTAGAAGGTTTGCTGATGTAACTCCCCAGTTGTAAGGAAGGGCATACATCTGAGGCTGGCAAATGATATGGCAGCACCTCTTTCTGTGCAGAAACTGGCCCCTGTTGATAGCAAGTGACCCTCTCATGCGCAAACTGTATAAGTATGTAGATCATCTATCTCCACAGTCAATACTACAAAAATGTAAGGGTAGGTAGAAAAAGAATCTCACCCTCTTTTGAAAGTCCTCAAATTCCAAATTTGGAGGGGGGCGGGCTGGTTACTCTTTTTATAGTCGCTACTAGATCATAATGAGGTAAAGGCAATATCTTCTTGCTCAGAGGCGGACCATATTGGTGTCTTAAATAGCTATATTTCAACATTTTAAAAAATAAACATGGGATAGATATGCTGAAAATGAATAAATGTATTCTAATGCAGAGCCTGTGAATGGTGTCTTAAATATTAATATTTCAACATTTAAAAAAATAAACGTGGGATAGATATGCTGAAAATGAATAATCGTATTCTAATGCAGAGCATGCGAATGGAGATTGGTTCTATGCCTAATCTCAGATTGAACTACAACTATTTAGACGGCATTGATTGTATGTGTATGAACCCACCCACTTATTCTCATCCTCTTTCTTAGTTTTTATTTAAAGAGGGATGAGAAATAATTATTTTAAAGAATATTTTTATATTGCTTTTCAACCAAAAAAAAATTTATCAAGCAGATTGCATAGCTAAATAAATAAATGGCTTCCTGTCCCAAAAATACTTGCCATGGTGGTATAGTTGCTCTGGTGTTGGACTTGGACCAGGACTATAAAAAAATAGATAAAATAGATAAAAATAGATCCAGGTGTATAAAAAATCTGTGTATAAATAGGCTGGACCTGTAGTTGCCTATCCTGCTTTAAAAAAAACAAAAAAAAAACACTTCTTTGACCAGTTAATAGGGTTAATTCCTACACACCAGAATTTACTCCTTTTCTCTAACCCTGAGCAGCAATAAAACACAAGAACAGCCCCACTGGATCAGGCCATAGGCCCATCTAGTCCAGCTTCCTGTATCTCACAGCAGCCCCACCAAATGCTCCAGGGAGCACACATGATTCAATGACAGCCCAAGCATATGCATGTCTACTCAGAAGTAAGTCTCATTATAGTCAATGGGGTTTACTCCCAGGTAAGTGTGATAGGATATTTGCTACTGTATTGTGGCTTTCATGGACCAGTATCAATGAATGCTCCTATGAAAAATCTGACCCACTGGCTCTCAATAATTTGATACATCTTTTAACTCCACCTTTCAAATTAGCAGAAGGTGAGCAAGGCTTTTACATGAGAGCCAATGTCAGGAGTGGCAGATAGGGGCTAAGGCCCACTGGGCCAATACCCACCTGACACCTGTTAGCATGGCTGGTTTACACAGAAGGGTCTGAGAGACCGATAATAAGATCACTAAAACTCGTGTGGACATAAAGAAAGGAAATATTATATGCTAACTCCATACTTGGAGAGAGGGAAAGAGGCCCTATGTGCTTGGTATCTAGCTGCAGGGAAACTCCATTAGAGGAAGAAAGGACAGCCTGAGATTAGCAATCTGCATATGAAAGAGCTTTACAGGAAAAACTTACATCCCATCTGACTAGTTGAATTGTCTCCTTCCGTCTGGGATTCTTATGCAGTGTTTGTGTACCTTAACAAAACAACCCACGCACAAGCCCACAAGATACATCTTTCATTCAGTTCGGTGATGGTCTCTGGGGAGTAGCTTGGTGAGCACAACAGCAGACATGGCCTCTGCCCCACAACGATAAATCTCAACAAGCCTTTTTTCTTGATATCTCTCAGCAGGTCACTATGCTCTGTACATGAGTTGACTTCTGGGTTAGCCGTACGCAGCTTTGGTTCTCTACCAGGAGTTGTATAGGCTCTGTCTCAATTACGCCTAGATATTCCAGTAACTGGCACAACCACATCCTGATGTGCGTGGGCTGCCAATCCATACTCTGCTTCAGTGATGGAAAGCATAATTGTCGCTAACTTCCTGCTGACTCAGCTGATGGTCCAGCTGCCATAAAACAAGAGGTGGCTGCTGGTGGACTTCTCTTCTGTGTTGTCTCTAGTCCCATCTCCTTCCATGTATCCCGCTAATCTGGAATGTAAGCATCCACTTTGGATGTGCAGTTTCTGGTATCTAACCCTTCTTTCCACTGCATTCCAGTCCCATTTGTTTGACTGAGCTGCTTTTTCTGCACAAGATTCCTGCGACTGCTGCTATGCCTGGCTCAAGTTCAGGAGCTTCCGAGTTTCTCTTGTGCTGCTCTTTCCCACTTTCTGCTTCTTCTGCAGGGATCTGTTCAATTTCTTCCCATGTTGAGGATTCTGCTATATCTGCCATGATTGCAAGGCAATCTGGACAGTTGCCTAGGTGAAATTCCCATCAGTGGTTCTCAAACTGTGGGTTGGGACCCACTAGGTGGGTCACAAGCCAATTTCAGGTGGGTCCCCATTCATTTCAATATTTTATTTTTAGTATATTAGACTTGATGCTACCATGGGATGTGACTGCATTTGGAGAAATGTGACAGACCTGTACATTTAACAAGCTACTATGTATATTCTTTTAACAATGATAGTAAATGGGACTTACTCCTGGGTAAGTGTGGGTAGGATTGCAGCCTAGGATTATTAACATTTTCCAGCACGACGATGTTACTTGCAGTCATGACATCACTTCCAGTGGGTCCTGACAGATTCTCATTCTAAAAGTGGGTCCCGGTGCTAAATGTGTGAGAACCACTGCCCTAGTAGGTTGGGTTGAGTACATGACTGGCATCTCCTCAGCTCCCTCTTCTTGTGTGGGCATGTCTGCCTTGTGCCTACACACTGTATTTATTTTTATACTGCCCTTCTTCCAAGGAGTTCAGGGTGGTGTACACAGTTCCTCTCCTCCTTTTGTCCCCGCAACAAACCCTGTGAGATAGGTGAGGCTGAGAGTGACTGGCCCAAGGTCACCCAAGAAGCTTCATGGCTGAGCTGGGATTTGAACCTGGATCTTCCAGGTCTAAGCGAACTCCTGAACTACAACTACACTATCCAGACTACTCCCTGTCCTGGCCTTCTTCACTGAACTCCTCAGTGTCTCTCACTTCCTCTGTATGTGACATTCACCTTAATGAAGATACTTCAAAGTAAATGGCTCTGCTTACTGTTATTTTGTTTGTATTAGGCTTTATTCTCCTGTAACCCTTGCACACTGGTGCATAACCAGCCATTAGTTCTTTTTCAACCTTGTTCAGGTTTGACCTCTTCTTTTTTTCTCTACTCTCATAGGCATTGACCTTGGCTCCAAATACTCTGAGGTGTCCCATACTTGATTTTTGTTCATGCTATAATTCATAGGATGTCCTGCGAGTGGCTTTGGTGGGTAACCGATTAAGGGTGCAATCCTAACCCCTTATGTCAGTGCTTTCCAGCACTGACATAAGGGCAGTGCAGCTCTGAGGTAAGGGAACAAACATTCCCTTTAGAGGGAGACCTCCGTGAGTGACACCCAACTGCAGGATGCAGCACACATCCATTGCCACTTCTATGCCAGTGCTGGAAAATACTGACATAAGGGGTTAGGATTGTGCCCTGAGTTAGCTGGCTGTCATGACTGCTTCTCTCCATGCATTTCACCATCTCCATTAGGACCACCTTTTCTGCAAGTTCCATTCTGCTTAGGACTATAAGGCACTGTATGATATAAGGCATACCTTTGGAAAGTGTGCAGTGTGTGCTCTCCACCATTGTGCAAACAGCTTTGATTTTCTTCAAGTTTGTTGGTAGCAATGCCAATATATTCTTGTAGAAATATCTGGGAAAATCATCCTGTAGGCAGTGTTTGCATTGGCTCAAAAACAGAGCTGTGAATCAGTTCTGGGAAGTGCTTTGTCTTCCTCTCACTTTGTTTTGGGAGAGTTGGATTGTAATCCTATGCACATTTTCCTGGGAGTAAGCCCTATTGAGCACAGTGGGACTTACTTTGGAGTAGACATGCTTAGACTAGCACTGTGGGTCTGCTTGTCTTCACTTACAGGCCAATCCTATGCATGTGTACTCAGAAGTAAGTCCCATTAGAGTCAGCGGGGCTTACTCCTAGGTAAATGTCAATGCAGCCTTAGATGCAACACACACTTTATCTTTTCACTGCAAGGCATTACTTCCAGGCCCCTTGCATATCCCCCCTTCTTGATGTCATGTGTGACATTAATATTTCTGTGTTCCATTCTTCTGTGCCATAAATGCAAACATTTATTACATAAGAACATAAGAACAGCCCCACTGGATCAGGCCATAGGCCCATCTAGTCCAGCTTCCTGTATCTCACAGCGGCCCACCAAATGCCCCAGGGAGCACACCAGATAACAAGAGACCTCATCCTGGTGCTCTCCCCTACATCTGGCATTCTGACTTAACCCATTCCTAAAATCAGGAGGTTGCGCATACACATCATGGCTTGTACCCCATAATGGATTTTTCCTGCAGAAACTCGTCCAATCCCCTTTTAAAAGCGTCTAGGCTAGACGCCAGCACCACATCCTGTGGCAAGGAGTTCCACAGACCGACCACACGCTGAGTAAAGAAATATTTTCTTTTGTCTGTCCTAACCCGCCCAACACTCAATTTTAGTGGATGTCCCCTGGTTCTGGTATTGTGTGAGAGTGTAAAGAGCATCTCCCTATCCACTCTGTCCATCCCCTGCATAATTTTGTATGTCTCAATCATGTCCCCCCTCAAGCGTCTCTTTTCTAGGCTGAAGAGGCCCAAACGCCGTAGCCTTTCCTCATAAGGAAGGTGCCCCAGCCCCGTAATCATCTTAGTCGCTCTCTTTTGCACCTTTTCCATTTCCATTATTGTTTGAACGTGCACTGTTGTGGGGGGGGAGGAGGTATAACTATCCCTATGCAGCATAGCAACTTTTTTCTCTCACTTTTCTAAACTGAGCTATGAGATGGGCAATACACAAATGTGCTGTTCAGAAAAAAGAGAGCAGAATTATTAATACAAACATAGTGGGTTTTTTGGCTGCCATCCAAAGACTTCTGGCTGCAGCAGTATAATATGATGACCCATTTAGAATATAGCCAAATGATCATCTGCAAATGGGTTTAACAAACCCATCCACCTCTTGCTATAATAGGCAGCTGCCTCTCACCCCGAGCTGGGGTTGTAAAAGGTGTAGATGGGGGAGGGGAGGGAGCAGTGGTGACTTCCAGGCAGAATAGCCCCTGAATGACTGCCATTCTATCAAGTCAGTGGGAGATGGCAAGTGATTTAAGGTGCTCTTTTGTTTTGCAGATCTGTCAGGAAATTAATGTGGGAAGGTGCTTAGGGCAATGATATTGAAGAAGTCATTGCCTGCTGAGCTAAGCACAGCTGTTTAGAATGAATGAATGACATGTGGTGTTTGTTGTGGCGGGTGGTGAAAAAAAAAAATCACCCAACACACACACAGATGGGCAAATTCAGTTCCAAAGGGCAGGTGAGCAAATGCTCTCTAGAACAAGAGGTGCAAGTGTTGGAGATCCTCCTGGCCACCACAAACAGCAAAGCTTGGAAGCTGCATTACAGTTTCTCTTCATTTCCCCTTAGTCTGTGAGTAGCTGCAGATTGCATGTGGATTATAGGTGTCTCTCTTTGAGAGCCCTGGAGGGGGGCAGACTCGAAAAAGGAGGCCTCAAGTACCTGTGATATTTCTATAGGAACCTGACCTGAAGGTGTGAAGTAAAAAAGTGACTAACACAACACACAAACACACAGGCCCACCCCCTCAGGTGCTGGAGAGGTATTTATTTTATTTATTTTTCACATTTTCATGGCATACTTCCTCCAAGGAGCTCAGGGTGGTGTACATAGTTCCTCCCCTCTTTTTGTCCTCACAACAGCCCTGTGGGGTAAGTGAGGCTGAAAGACATTCATCCAGCCCAAGGTCCTCTAGGAAGCCTCATGGCTAAGTGTAGATTGGTTCTGGATATTCCAGGTCTAAGTCCAACTCTTGAAATACCATCCTGGCTCTCGATATAGGCAGAATACATTGAAGTGTTGCTTTGTAGTGCAATGCAGGTGCTTCCATGGGATTGAAACATAATAATCATCAGCCAATGGCTAACTAATACTAATTATAATCATGGCATTCCTTACTACTCATGTGTGTGGCACTCCCTCCTGAACACATGATATCCTCAAATCCTCTTTTTTTTACATGGCCTTATTCCCTCCATCATCACCCTCATCTGTAACTAACTTATTTATAAGTGCCATCCATGCACATGATGCTATGGCTAAGAGCCAGGAGATAGGCCCCTGCCCAAGAGCTTACCATTTGAAGTTTGATACTGGGAGGACAGTGGAGGAATACAGAGGGGAAGGATCTACATTTATTCTGGTAACAATGGCAGGTCCCTTTTCCAAGAAGCAAACATTCTATCACTGACACAAGAAAGGCAATAGGGAAAGGAGACTGCAGCAAACAAATACTAATATTGCAGTTATTTGTACAGTACTGAGGCTCACTTAGTACAATATTGGCCCAATCCTATCCTGGGTCAGTGCAAGGAATGCAGAGCTGCTAGCATGCTGGCTACTGCACCCAATGCAAATCCCTGGGAAGAGACCAGACAAGAGATGAAAGAATGACAAGACCTACCTGAGTGTAGGGCACAGAAGGATCCCAGATGGGACTCCTCAAAGCTACATCAGCTCATTTGCCAGCATAGCTCTGAGGAACCTGCTGGGGACATATCCAGCCCAGGACAGGGGTTTCAGATAAGGTGGCCACAACTTTGCCATGCCCCCCCATTCTGCCCCAATCTTTGATCTGCCCCTCCACTGGCAGAACTCTGCCACTGGCCAATCTGCACCATGCTTTCCAGCTGCTGCTTTAGCAGCAAAGAGGCTGTTGTCCTAGCAGGGCCCTCATTGCCCTCATGGTATGCCAGTGTTAACAATAGATAGAACTGGGCCATATGAGGTTGGGCCAAAGGATTCACAGAAAAAGAGGGCTTGGGGAAGAAATTTGAAGGAAGTAATAGATGTGCCATCACACACACTGACAAACCTAGGAGGGAGCAGTCAGGGGAGCAAATATGTGATTCACACAAATGTCCTGGCCATACAGGCCAAAGGGCTGCAAGGGAGAGGGGATGGCTGCATTGGAAATAGCATGCTGGACTCAGTGGACCACCCAGCAGAGTTGTTCAGATGTTCTTGTATGAGTTCAGTAATTCTTATAACAATCTTGTAAGGCAGGGCAGGCAGTAGTACCAATCTCACAGGGGCTGATGATCAAAGGAAACGCTGCACAGCCTAGGCACATTTATTCAGAAGCAAATCCCACTGTGTTCAAAGGGGTTTACTCCATGTTCTGAATTGCAGTTTAATGAATTTGTAACTGATGTAAGACACATTCTTAGCTCCACCAGTCAAGGCTAACATCAGCACTTCTTACTGCCTCTTACCTCTTAACTCAAGAGACCCACAAATTCAAGTTAAGTATCTTGTTTGGGCAACAGCTCTCTGTGACCACTGTGTCCTTCACCAGTATGAGACAAATACTTGTCAAAACCAAAGCTACACCAGCTGCACACTGTATTTACTATCCAGATGCGTAAGGTCTAATATCTTACACCTGCCCAACAGCATCCGAGGTGGAGAAGAATAAAATGCTGGGGTGTGTGTGTGTTTGTCCTATTTGCTTCTCCTTCCTCCAAATGGTGTATAATGTGTAACCTGTACTAGATGGATAAATGATTTGATTCTGTAAAACACTTTCACATGTTTCCCTCCCCCAGCTACAGTCAGAGTTAAGTTGAATGAGAAGCCACTAAGAGCTAAACTCTAAAATCAGGGTTACCTGCACATTTGCTCTTTCCATAGGTTAAAAGAGTTAGGTCCCAATGCTGTCCAACTTTCCAGTGCTGATACAGCTGTAATATAGCTCCAAGGTAAAGGAACAAATGTTCTCTTACCTTGAGGAGGTCTCTGTGACTGACCACCACCTCCCCACTGCAGGATGCAACGCACACCCCATTGGCACAGCTGCACCAGCACTGGAAAGTTGAATAGGATTGGGCCCTTAGAGACTTCTTTTTAAATACTGTACGTATGTATTTGCTGCTGTAAACTTTCCGGGGGGGATTAGAATAGAAGCATATTTCTATTTTCATCTCTATGACATATGATCTCTATGATCCAACATTTTCCCAATCACAGAAGGATCATCCTTTTAACACATCTAATTTGCACACCAAGAATCATTTCATGAATCCAGCCCCATCTGTTCCAGGAAGTTGAAATACCAGATACCGCTGCCCGAACAGCCCCTCCTGACCGAGGAGTTAAGTCAGCTAGAGGTTAAAAGAGAAGATGTTTCAGACCTCATTGATAAACTAAAGATCAATAAGTCACCGGGCCCTGATGGCATCCACCCAAGAGTTATTAAGGAATTGAAGAATGAAGTTGCAGATCTCTTGACTAAGATATGCAACTTGTCCCTCAAAACGGCCACGGTGCCAGAAGATTGGAGGATAGCAAATGTCATGCCTATCTTTAAAAAGGGAAAGAGGGGGGACCTGGGAAACTATAGGCCGGTCAGCCTAACATCCATACCGGGTAAGATGGTGGAATGCCTCATCAAAGATAGGATCTCAAAACACATAGATGAACAGGCCTTGCTGAGGGAGAATCGGCATGGCTTCTGTAAGGGTAAGTCTTGCCTCACGAACCTTATAGAATTCTTTGAAAAGGTCAACAGGCATGTGGATATGGGAGAACCCGTGGACATTATATATCTGGACTTTCAGAAGGCGTTCGACACAGTCCCTCACCAAAGGCTACTGAAAAAACTCCACAGTCAGGGAATTAGAGGACAGGTCCTCTCATGGATTGAGAACTGGTTGAAGGCCAGGAAACAGAGAGTGGGTGTCAATGGGCAATTTTCACAATGGAGAGAAGTGAAAAGCGGTGTGCCCCAAGGATCTGTCCTGGGACCAGTGCTTTTCAACCTCTTCATAAATGACCTGGAGACAGGGTTGAACAGTGAGGTGGCTAAGTTTGCAGACGACACCAAACTTTTCTGAGTGGTGAAGACCAGAAGTGATTGTGAGGAGCTCCAGAAGGATCTCTCCAGACTGGCAGAATGGGCAGCAAAATGGCAGATGCGCTTCAATGTCAGTAAGTGTAAAGTCATGCACATTGGGGCAAAAAATCAAAACTTTAGATATAGGCTGATGGGTTCTGAGCTGTCTGTGACAGATCAGGAAAGAGATCTTGGGGTGGTGGTGGACAGGTCGATGAAAGTGTCGACCCAATGTGCGGCGGCAGTGAAGAAGGCCAATTCTATGCTTGGGATCATTAGGAAGGGTATTCATCATTAGGAAGGGTATGCTGTTGTACAAATCTATGGTAAGGCCACACCTGGAGTATTGTGTCCAGTTCTGGTCGCCGCATCTCAAAAAAGACATAGTGGAAATGGAAAAGGTGCAAAAGAGAGCAACTAAGATGATTATGGGGCTGGGGTACCTTCCTTACGAGGAAAGGCTATGGGCCTCTTCAGCCTACAAAAGAGACGCCTGAAGGGGGACATGATTGAGACATACAAAATTATGCAGGGAATGGACAGAGTGGATAGGGAGATGCTCTTTACACTCTCACATAATACCAGAACCAGGGGACATCCACTAAAATTGAGTGTTGGGAGAGTTAGAACAGACAAGAGAAAATATTTCTTTACTGTGTTTGGTCTGTGGAACTCCTTGCCACAGGATGTGGTGATGGCGCCTAGCCTGGACGACTTTAAAAGGGGATTGGATAAGTTTCTGGAGGAAAAATCCATTACGGGGTACAAGCCATGATGTGTATGCGCAACCTCCTGATTTTAGAAATGGATTATGTCAGAATGCCAGATGCAAGGGAGGGCACCAGGATGAGGTCTCTTGTTATCTGGTGTGCTCCCTGGGGCATTTGGTGGGCCGCTGTGAGATACAGGAAGCTGAACTAGATGGGCCTATGGCCTGATCCAGTGGGGCTGTTCTTATGTTCTTAAAGCTCCACCACTGATTTTAAAGCCAAGAGCAGCTCTGGGTTAAAATAAATTTTTTTAATTATCCTACTGTAGGTGAAGCAAACTAAACACTGTACAGTGCCTTTGTGTTTGTTCATCAGCATTCACCCCACATAGAGAGAGATGTTCTAGAGACCCTGGGGAGAGAGCTGAAATCTGTAGAATGACAACTGTAGTATCTGTAAATAAGGCATGCCCCAAAGACAGGGACAAGGATTTATTCTTGTTGCTGCTATTATTAAAAATATTTATATGCTGCTTTTCAACCGTATTCATATTTATATATTGCTTTTACCAGAGACAAAGAGCAGAAAGTAAGAACAGTTCAGAAATCAACAACCCAACATTGCAAAAATGGGTGAATATTTCAGACCCTCCGACATGTCCCTGTGAGGCAGCTGTTCCTGAATGTTACAAAAAAATACAATCATTTTTTAAAATGTGGTGGTATTGATTTCTTGCTGCCTTAGAGTCATCCTTTCTTCTTCTCTATGGACCAGCCCTTGTGAAAATGGCTGCTAACTGGCTAGGGCCTGAGTGGAATGTCCTGAAGGCATTTATCAATCTTAAACCATTCTCAGCAAGGAGGATGCTTGATCAGTTTAAAATAAATGTTTTCCACCTATCAGGTATTCCTTCCAGATTTGTCAAAAACTATATAATTCCTTCCTAGGTGCAAATAGCCTCCTATTTGCCCCATTAGCCTCCCAGGGAGACTAATCTCTGCTCCTAACAATATTTGCTACTGAATAAACTTTTGAGTCATCTGCAGATCCCTGGCTCTCCTCCCTGCCAATAGCAGGCACCCTTTTTACAGCAAATGTGACAGGGGGAGAATCCACATCCAGCTAACATTTGTGTACTGGGCCTAATAGCCATGGTTTCTCACCTTGTTAGCATCACCATTAACTTTCTTTGCCCTTCCTGATGGCTCATTAACATCTTCAGCTTAATGGCCTCTTCTGGGCCCAAGATTTGGGAGGAATTTTCCCTTATAAATGTTGCTGCAGCCCAATGGGAAGGGATTCTTTTGAGGATCACAAAGAAACCAGGCATGCTTCATCCTCAGCTTTTACTCTGGCTCTTCCTTGCCTGGGATATGCCAGCTTGCTTTGGCAGACCCTCCCATGCCCACCTGCCAGAAAATGACTCTGAAGATACGAGAGCCAAAGCCCTCAAGAGGCTCTTGCAGGTCTTTGGCATTGAGGGTCTCCCCCAATCCCCCCACCACATCAAGCAGCCTCCCCAGTATATGGTGGACCTCTACAATACTGTGGCAGGAGATGATGGCATCACCAAAGACCCTGGCATCTTGAAAGGCAACACAGTGCGCAGTTTCTTGGACAAAAGTGAGTGGTGGTAGGATGTGGGAGAGTGGGGAGGGCTGCTTGGCTGGTGCGTGGAATGAGCTTTCTTGGCCAGAGGAGGGAGGAGAAGTTGGGTGATGTCCAGTGCAGATGGCCTTTTTAATATGCAGTATATTCTCACGTGACATCCATATTCCCCCCCCTTTAGAAGGCCTTGTTTTGGGTTACTGTGGTTGTTATTTGTATAAATTGCCTAAACACACCTGATGCTGAAATTAAAAGTGAAACAGGCTTACCTAAAGGCCTGCCATCTAAAGAAACAGTTAAGAAGAGCTGGGCAGGTTGGGGGGGGGGGGCTTTAAAATGGAACCTCACTGTTCAAAGGCAGTTTACCCTTGAATTCCAGATGCTGAGAAGCAAACAACAGATGAAAGCTGCTGCCTTCATAGTCTGCTTCTAAGCTTCTCAGAAGCATCTGGCAGATTTGGGTGGGTGCAGAGCTAATTAACTGCCAGTTCAGGGTGCATCTGTGTGCTTGGTGTTAGAGGCAAGTGTTGTGGAATGGACAGGTCTTTGATTCATCAAGGCAACATTTTCTAGATTTAATTTTTTAAAAATATGGGGATACCAAGGATTCTTCTTGCTTAATTCACCCTTTGAGCTGCCTGGAAGCTCCCTGATCTATGTTGATTGAGAAGGCTGTCACTTGTTTGGACATGCCTGGTGCTTATGTTGACTTTTAAGTAAAATGACTATTCCTTTCCAAAACCCCATGCTTGTGAAAATGCCTCTAACTGGCTAGGGCATGAATGGAATGTCCTGCAGGCATTTATCAATCTTAAGCCATTCTCAGCAACTAGGATGCTTGATCAGTTCAAAATAAATGTTTTCCACCTATCAGGTATTGCTTCCAGATTAGTCTAGTCTCAAGACACTTTGGCTGCAATCCTATCCACACTTACCTGGGAAAAAAACTCCATTGACTACAGTGGGACTTACTCCTGAGTAGCCATGCATAGGATTGGGTTCTTAGCTGCAGTAAACCTGAGTATCTTTTCTGGACTAGTTTCAGCATGAAATCCTCAATATATTTATTTGTATTGATATTTAAAATACTTTTGCTTTGCTCAACAACACTTAAAGCATCTCACAAAAAGTCACTAAAACACAATACTGGACAACAATACATGAACAAGAACATCAAAACAAAATGAACAAATTACAAGATATTGAAGTCAATGTATAAAACACAGCAGGCACCGCATACTAGAAATAGGAAATATTTGTCATATATATGTCTAAATTGTCATATATATCCATGAATTCACTGCTTGTATTCAGTGTTGATTAAGCCAGAATAAGAATCTGCCCCTTCTCTCCACCACTACCTCTGGTTGTATACTCGCAATTGCCAGCATGAATTCCAGTTTCCAGAGGGGTAGCTATGCTATTCAGTTGCAGAAACAGCAGCAAGCTTTGTGACACACGAAAAACTAGCAGTTTGTTGTGCCAGAAGCTTTCATGGAATCAATTCCCTTTCATGGAATGCACCTGATGTCACCAAGGAGACAGACCAAGGACAGACTGCACTTGCTCCCAATGTGGAAGGGATGTCACTCCCAAATCGGCCTTTTCAGCCACACTAGATGCTGTTCCAGAACCACCATTCAGAGCGCGATACCATAGTCTCTCGAGACTGAAGGTTGCCAACTATTACCTGATGTCAGTAGAACTTTAATGAAAACATCAACCACAATGTCTGTTACGTCTCTCAGATACATCAAGACTCTTTCCTTCTTTTAATATGGATCACCAGTGCTCCCCATTTGATGAAACTCCACTAAATTGTTGTGAGACTTTAAGTGGTAACTAATCTGGTTTATATGATCTTGTGCATTAAACTTTTGATTTGATAATCAGTGTGGTGTCATGTGGTGACATGCATGTCAGATGAGGATTGAGTAGACCCAGTTTCAGATCTCCACTGAGCCATGAAGCTCAGTGGGTGACCTTGAACTAGCCTCTCTGGCTCTCATCCTAACCTACCTCAGAGTTGTTGCAAAGATAAAGGAGGGTGGGGAGGAGTTGTTCATGGAGCTCAGAATACAAATTTTATAAATTCAGAAAGATGGTTGTGTCTGACTGTAAAAGAGCAATCCCACCACCATACTACATACATTGTAATGAGTATCAATTGCATGTTTGTGGAACATATGAAGCTATCTGATACTGAGCCAGACAATTGTCTGATCTCATGCAGTATTGACTTGATACACTGAGTGGCAGCATTATACCACACAGTCATGGAGAACATACAATGGTGAAATTCCAACGCTTCTCATGACTGTTATGAGGCTCAAATAATTTGTATGTATGCTTCAAGATGCTGCGGAAATAACCAATTAATGTCAATCACTTTCCAATCTGTCTGCTCCAGCTCACAGTGACCAGCTGCATTTCCTCTTCATCCTGTCCAGCGTGGCAAAGAACGAGAGGGTGTTGACGGCTGAGCTGCACCTCTTCAAACTGCGAGCTCAGGTAGCTGATGGGCTTTTCAACAAGCAACATTTTTGCAAGGTAAGTGAGCCTGGTGAAGGCAGTGGAAAGAGGTTCTGGGGATAGGCCCAACCTCAGCCCTATGAAGTACATTGAAGACCGAACATTTGGCAAAACAAAACTTGCAAAATTCAACAACGTAATTCTTGTTCAGAACAAGATGGGCCAATCAGATCTCAAATTAGAATCCAGTTTATTCTGTGTAAAGAATGATGTTGCCTGACAAGGGCTATGTCCCTTGTGTACATATTTTAATAATCAGAGAGAAATTGACTATGGACATCAAATCATGGGTCACTCCAGTCTGCCATCTTGTTTCCAATACCACCAGCCAGAGGTCTCTGGGAAGTCTACATGCAAGACTAAAGGGCAATGGCTCTCCCCTACTGTTTGTCCCCCTGAACTCAGAGTTAGACTGCCACTAAATGTGGATGCTCCATCTGTCATGACAAACAACTGTTAGTAGAGCTACCTCTTCATTAATTTGTGTGTACCCCCTTTAAACAAGGAGCCTGAGCTATTTAACTTGTATCTCCAACAACTACATATTCTTCTCCTATTCACCTTTGCCTCTGCTTTTCTTCCCTTCTCCTCTCTTGTATTGATCTCTCAAGGCAGGATCTTTCTTCACTATGTTTCCTGCACAGCTGGGGGAATACAGAAAAGAGTTTCAAGGAGCTTCCAAACAGACTTGCACCTCTCATTTTAGAACTGATACTTGTTTTACAGCAGCCTCCCACGAGGCTGGTTTGTTACTTATCCCTGGACTAATTTTCATGCCTCCTTTTCCCCCTTTCAGGTGAGCATCTATCAGGTCCTAGACAAGGAGAACCTGGATTCCTCCCATGGGAAAAAATTGCTCTCAGCCAGGCCCCTATCTCTGCAGAGTACCGGCTGGGAAATGTTTACGATTACGCAAGCGGTGAGTTCATAGTCTTGCCAGCCAGATTCTGATCCTATGAAAGTTGTTGTGGCTTATTGGCTACGAAACTGAGCTATGAATCAAGAAGTCCCCGAATGAAATCACCCGTTGGTCCAGAGCCAGTCAGTCTCAGCCCCCTCCATGAAATATGGATATAACAACACTGATTCACAATGTTGTTATTAAGATTACTGTTGTAAAGATTATGTGGCCCACTTGAAATATTCTGTTTTGGGTATGCATAGCATAGTGACCAAAGGCATGATTGCATTTGTAGGGCAAATGGAAGATAGTGAGATGATGCCATGAATCAGGAAGGTCCCTGGTTCAAACGTTGTTTCTGTCATGAACTTACCAGGAGATGGCGAAGGGAGAGATTCAACAAGTGAATTTTTTTGATGTCTCAATGATCCCCAGATTTGTTGCTAGGGACAAAAAAAATCCCTCAAGGTCAGATTAACAGGTCAATCTTCCTGTTTTGCTTTCAGCCTTTTTCTGTAGCATACAGCTTGGCTGGCTTGCTTTGATCGACCTAAATTATAATTTTTATACGAATTAACCATTTTGTGCGGCATTGCAGGTTCGTGATTGGACAGAAGAGGAAAGTAGCAACCAGGGTTTGTTGGTAACAGTGCAGAGCCTTGAAGGAGTACTGCTGGATCCCAAAGCTGTACAGTTCGCTTCTGGCAGAAATCATCATGAGAGCAAGAAACCAATGCTGGTTTTGTTCACTGACGATGGGCGGCGAGGAGCTGTGCTGCCCACCAACAGAGTCCTAGGTGAGGAGGAGAATCCTTTGGCTAGCAGTAGGGGACGACTGAAGGCACAGGTGTGATGGGGAGAGAAATGGCATGGCTATTTCTTTTAACGGTATTGTGGAATTCAAAGGAAAGATAGAGGTGTGGCATTTGGGGGAGAAGCTTAACGGTACACATGCAATGCACATCACAGTGTATCTCTGGAACAAGAGCTAGAACTACTTTTTGGCCTCAGTCAGGTTGATTTCATACTAACCACTTGTACAGGAAATCTTTTCACAGGGAAGAAAATTGCCTCTCTCCCTCCTTTAAAAAAAAATGTTTTATATTAAAAGGCATGTGTCACAGACAGCCCAATCCTAACCTGCCCTGGAGCAGGCAGGTTGGCTGGCCTGTGCTGCATCCAGAGCAGGGTTGGGGCTGCCTGTGGCTCAGTCCAGGGCAAGGGGAATTCATTCCTCTTACCCCAGGCAATGCCGTAGCAGCTCCAATGGGTCAACTTGGATCAGTGCCACCTAAAGAGGTGGCACAGACCTGAATATCCCAGAACTGCTTCAGACCGGGGTTAGGATCTTGTACAAGTGCTGGATCCTGGCCCCCCCCCCCACCTTCCCACCCCGCTCAACTGCAGCCTGCCCACCACCCACCCTGCCCTGGAACGCCTCCTTCCCACCCTCCCCCTGCGCCCCCCCCCCAGATCCTTGTACTGGCCTGACTCAGCTGGAGCGGGGTTACCTTTTGCACTGCCCTGCAGGGCTTGGGCTGGCCTCTCTCTTCACTCGGTGGCACAAATGTGCCTCCTTTTTTGGATTGCACCCTAAAGTAATAACATAGGACAAAGGATAAAATACAGAAGGGAAAATTGAAGATGAGGACTCCGCAAGAATAAAAAGAAGTCTTCTGTGTCAAATGAATGAAACATGAAGTATGCATGTACATGCACACACATGCACAGGCATAAGAACATATGTGCAGCCTTGCTAGGTCAGGACAAGGTTCCATCTAGACCACCATTGTAAGCCTCCTAGTCCAGCTAAACAGCAGGTATAGATCCAAGTATCCTTCTCCTGCAGATACAGTGCGCACTCTGTTGACACAGCTACCTCGGTGGGGGAGGGGATTTGGGTAGGATTGAGCTGTTGTTTGCGTAGGAAGAGATTTCCTGTGCTTCTCCTGTGCTTCTGATGTGGTTACTTATTCCTTAGAATCATTAGAAAGAGATGCACCTCTATGAAATCCATTACTGGAATATGAATTATCCTTTCTGATCTTGTGCTTCTATTTCACTCAGTAGGGGGAGGGGGCGAGATTCACAAGGACAATTTTTAATCTTCAAATGGAGACAGTTTATATTAAACCCATACAGAGGTCACCCCCATTTGTTCTAGGACCTCTCAATTCTAATCTTGGCTGTGTGTGTGGCCTAGTCATCATTTACATTGTGAGAAGGGAAGTTCATTTTTAGATTACGCATCTGCTGGGACGTGACTCTTGAGAGAGTGCAGAATGCCAGTTGCCAAGCCAAGTTGCTGGGGGGACCTAAGACAAAGCCCTGTGCTAGGCCCTCCATGGTTTCCCCACCTTCCCCTTGATAGTACTTTGTGTGCTGCTTCTAGTACTGAAGGTTCAGAGGTTAGCAGCCCGGGCAGTCAGGCCCTTTTGTGGGCCTGTTTCCTCTGCAAGACCCTGATGCCATCCCTGCTTAGTGCTTTAACTATGCTGAAGCCCCCAGCAATCTTTTTTTAAGTGGTTCACAGCTTTTAACATGAATCTGATCTTTCTCTCCTTAGATTTGACCCAGGAGAATCCAGTACTTTCCAAGCAGTCTTCAGACCTCCAAACAAACAGGACACGGATCCCTCGCTCAGCAGATAGTCTGTTGCCCTGCCAAAGGCTCCCACTCTCTGTGGACTTTGAGGAAATTGGCTGGGGTGGTTGGATTATCTCTCCTCGTGGGTACAATGCCTACCACTGCAGGGGGTCCTGCCCCTTCCCACTGGGGGAGAACATGCGGCCGACCAATCACGCCACCGTCCAGTCCATCATCAATGCACTAAAACTCAGCCAGGACGTGAGTGGTCCCTGCTGCGTCCCAGATAAACTCTTTTCCATCAGCCTGCTGTATTTTGATGATGATGAAAATGTGGTCCTCAGGCAGTATGATGGCATGGTGGCTGGAAGCTGCGGGTGTCACTGAACCCCAGATATGAACTGAGGCCTTCTTCCTTGGTGCTTGGAGCCTATGCTGCAAGGGAGGAGAGGATGGATGGCAAAATCTCACACACCAGAAATACCCTAGTTTTGCTAAGTGTGTGCTTTCACTGCTAAGAGCTACTACATGCTTTGGGAAGTGTACAATGGGAATATCTTGTATCTGCAGGGTACCCCCTCTTCAATCTCACACATGTCTCATTGGTCTCTATGTTCTGGAACTCATCTCTGGTCATTCATTGTCCCTCTGAGGGGGAAATGAGATTTCTAAAAATGATATTATCGCTCGTTGCATTTCTGCCTTGCCTTTCTCCCAAGACACTGAAGGCACTTGGTACCAGTGGTGTACCAGGCACATTTGGCAACGGGGGCCCATACATTTTTGGCACCCCTCCATGACAAAATTATTTTCCGCAATAGTCATGAGACAAAATGAATAAATAATAATGGCCAGAGAAGAAGCACAGACAGTGAACTTTTTCTTTAATGAACTTTGTATGTGTGTGTGTATATATATATATATATATAATGTACTGTATATATTAACTTTGTAAGTTTTTGTAATTATATTTGTATATTTATATATAACTTTGTAACTTCGTACATACAATCATACTAATAAACAAGAGAAAAATGAGTGTAAAATAAAGTTTTCTTCTTGAAAAAGAAGTTTAAACCTCTTGGAGCGGCCTCTCAGATTCCCCCTTGCATGCTGGGGCTGGGAGCAATGTGGTGTCCCTCCCGTTATCCTCATATTGTGAGGATAAAAGCAAGGAAAGTTTGACTATGAGCAAATGACTAGTCCTAGGTCACCCAATGAGCCTCATGAGAGCGGATTTGAACACGTCTCCCTGATCTTAACCTCACACTGTAACCATTATGCCTCATTGACATTTTATCCACGTGTTAATACATGCACTTTGGCTGACAGTCTTTTCTGAATGAAATGGATGAAAATGAAGATGGATGGATGATAGCCAGACAAAAGAATGTCTGTGTTACAGTCATATAACACAAAATTAAGCAATTTCTGCCCAACGTCGCAAACATGCAACAGGGACCAAAGGTGTACATGTGTGGGCCAGGTAAAAATGGGTTAACTTATGTCATTCATTACTACAATATGTGGTGATGGCCACTGACCCACTAGGTGGGTCGTGAGCCAATTTCAGGTGGGTCCCCATTCATTTCAATGTTTTATTTTTAATAGATTAGACTGGATGATACCATGGTATGTGACTACATTTGGGGAAATGTTACAGACCTGTACTTTCAACAAGCTACTATGTATATTCTTTTAACAATGCTAGTCAATGGGACTTACTCCTGGGTAAGTGTGGGTAGGATTTCTGCCTAGGATTGTTAAAAATTTTCCTGCTTGATGACATCACTTCCAGTCGTGACATTACTCCCACTGTCAGGTGGGTCCTGACAGATTCTCATTCTGAAAAGTGGATCCCAGTGCTAAATGTGTGAGAACCACTGCATTGACTTATTTGGTTTAAGGAGGCAATTAGAAAAATTCATGGCTATGTGCCGTCATGTGCTACGTGCATCATGATCACCAAATTGAACTTCCATGTTTGAAACCAGTCTATCTCTGGATAGCAGCAGCAAGAAGGCAGAAAACAGAGGAAGCTTGTGCCACCACAGCTTGCTTTGTTGGCATCACATTGAAGCATCTGGTTGGCAACTCTTGGGTCTGGAATATGGAATGCAATGGATCTTTGTTCAGTAGTTGCAATGATTAGGAACAGCATGCCTTGCTTACTTGTAAAAGCACCAGTGAATGAAATTACTTGGGAGGGGAGTAATCACAGAGTTGCAAACTGTGATCCTAACCAGCCCGCCCCAGCACACGCAGAATGTAGGATACTGTATATTTCAAAATTGCTAATATATGTGTGTGTACACACATACGCACCCCAAGACATTCCCTGTATAGTGGCACCTGTAAATGTGTGGCCTGGAGCTCAGAAACAGCAACATCTTCAGACAGTTAATCCAAGATTAGCCTGCCAATTTCAATTTGATAGTTTCCTTAAGCAGATGCTAACCTTGTCTTGCTGTCATGAATGTTTATCTGCAGTTTTTGACTCCTTGGTTACACCTACCCCTCACCTACCCCTCACACTGTGACCCTGCACATGCCCAATCTTGTCTGATCTTGGAAGCTAAGCAGGGTCAGGCCTGGTTAGTACTTGGATGGGAAACTGCCTTGGAATACCAGGTGCTGTAGGCTTATACCATAGTCTTTCGAGACTGAAGGTTGCCAACCACGGTTACACCTAAGAGTTGAAAAGGGGAGGCTGACCATTTATTTTGTGTCGGGATCCCCCCCTTTGAACTCCCCCTTTTCACACACACACACACACACACACACACACACACACACACACAGCTTTGTGGATGAGAGATCTCCACATCAACTCATCCTGCAAGAGACTTTGTAGACTTTCATTAAAACAATATTTCCTTCTCCATCTGATTTTTATCAAGGTTGTGGGTGTTTTTTTTTTCTAACTAAAGCTGTTCAAAGCTGAAATAGCCACAAGGACTGCTTACCATGCTGAACCTTATTCATCTGTAGTCTTGAACTAACTTCCTTTAGAATCAGAAAGAGCTGCAAGGACCCACAAGGCAATCTAATCCATTTACAATTCATTGCTTCAGCTTCAAAGCGCTGATTCCCACAGGCCTCAATTCAGAGACTGTCCACTGGACTGAAACTGAAATTAATTTAAGTTGGTCCCAGTTGTACAACTCATAACACCAGTGGTCCCCAAACTGTGAGCTGTGGCTCCTCAGGGAGCTGTGGAAACCAGCCAGTGGAGCTGAGGAATCCTCTTGAAAAAACTGCCACCCTATACAGTGTATAGGATTGTAGCCCTAATAGGGAGGAGGCCACAGCCAATGGCCCATTTGGTCAAGGGAGCCACCAGTCAAAAAAGTTTGCGAACCACTGCACCACACATTATTTGTTACATTATCTTCCTATCGTGTTCAATATTCAATTTATTGGGATGGGATTCATTGTATTTATTGGGATTCATTGTATTTATTGGGTTAAATTTATTCAATTTAACCAGGGAATTGGTTAGGCAAAGCAGAGAGATTAACAGTCTGCAGCAAAAACTTTGGCCTCTGGGTCTGTCTGGGGAAGTTTTTTTTTTTTGGGGGGGGGGGGCAGGAACTATGTCTGGAGAGCAATGTGGCTAATAATAAACATTGCTGTTCATTTTTTTTCCCCTGACTCTCTTGGGACACTGATTTGGCATGATCTCTAGCTACCAGGCTACTGCACAGCTCGCATTCACTTCAGTGCAGAATGTGCCAGAGATCTTCCCACTGGACATGGCCACACTGCGTGTGCCAAGGAAACACTGGACAATGGAGGGGGGGTGTCTGTCCCATAGGGAGATATGAGAGGGAGCTTAAACATTACTATGTGGAAGAATGGGGCTCCTATCTCCACCCTTTGCTTACCTGTGTGGGATTTATTGGCTTAGCTCCCCCTGGTGGGATACAAGTTCCGGGTTGGTGTCTGTGAGTGTGTTCTCCTGGGGTAGGGTGCCTGCAATGAGAATTCTGGGAATACAGGTGTTAACATGAGTCCTGCCACAATGCTATGTGGGGGCAGCAGATGGTTAGTGCAGAGTGTTCCCTTTGTGCGTAATGGCTTTAAGAGGGAATTGGACAAATTCGCAGACAGATCTCCAGTGAGGTGGCATTATGCTACCTGCATACTCTTAGTTCTTCCTGCTTGTGTACTCTCTGTGTTGCTTTTGTACCCCCAGTAGGGCTGATGTGGAGCAGCAGCTTTTTTCTCACTGGGGCAGTCCTCGGCCAAGAATGCTGCTCTATGCATCTTCTGCCAGCCTGTCCCCATGCCTCATGCTGACTGTGAGAGGAGCAGTATTGCTGATGATGAGGTTTGTTTACTGAAGTGGCTGTTCTCTAGCTGTTCAGTGCAGTTGGACCATCATACAGCCACAGACAGCAAATGGACAAAAATCTCCTGGATTGGAGCCATTGCTCCATGGGAGAGTCCCAGAGAGTCCTGGTGGGTTGGCAACCCTAACTGGTCGACTGGGGTTTTGTTCAGAGTACACAAGGAAGACTACAGTTAGATAACACAGGCCAACACACATTTTGCTTCCTTAAACGTTGCACCAATTCCTGGGTATATTTGGGGTGCTGATTCCAAAAATGGCATCCGTTTTGCCCTATCACATCTAGTTTTGGAGACACGGCATAGCCTCTTTAGTGAATGCTTCAAGCAGCTTCTTCATGAGGAAGCCTACACCATGGCTTCCTCATGAGGAAGCTGCTTGAACCATTCACTAATGAGGCTATACTATATCTCCAAAACTAGACATGATAGGGCAAAA
This sequence comes from Tiliqua scincoides, assembly GCF_035046505.1. Taxonomy (NCBI): domain Eukaryota; kingdom Metazoa; phylum Chordata; class Lepidosauria; order Squamata; family Scincidae; genus Tiliqua; species Tiliqua scincoides. Next base: position 42,547,685 of record NC_089828.1, on the reverse strand, counting down.
CGGATGTCATTTTTGGAATCAGCACCCCAAATTCATATCAAACCACCATAAAGTTTGGGAAAAACTTTTTTGATCCTCAATTTTGTAGGCCTGTGTAATTAAATGCAGCAGGCATAGGAGACAACAGCATGGACTGGACAGTGTGCTTGGCTTATCAGGTACAGCCTCTCAGTATCACTGTGAAGAAAGTTAAGCATGATGGCAATCATCTTTCCAAGCAAAGGTCAAAACAGCCATTGCTTAACCAAAGACTGCAATTACATAGAAGTCCATTGGACAAGAATGTTTGCCCCAGTTAACTCTCAGCACACGAGCTACTTCTCCACTTTTCCCTGTTTCAGATGAATGAGTTAGCAGAAGGGCCATCTTCATTTATTCTGACATTCATTTTGGAGAAGTGGGCAACTTCATGGATAGTTTCCCTATGAATCCTTCTTCAAACATATATTTGTTTATTTTATAGTAGTGATGTGCTGCATATATATTTACTCAGAAATAACTCCCACTGTGTTCAATGAGGATTAATTCCACAAGCATGCATGCATAGCACAATCCTGAGTACATGTGTACTCAGAAGTAAGTTCCGCTTTATTCCAGGGGGACTTCTCTCAGGTAAGCATGTTTAGGATTGCAGCCATAGGGCGCAATCCAAAGGTGCAGTTGGGCTGATGTAAGTCTCTTGTGCCAGCCCAGCACTGTCATGAAGGTACTGTAAAGCACTTTTGCACCAGTACAACTGCACTTCGGCCACTGCAAGGGCCTTGCGCCGGCCTCCCTGCGCGAATGCAGGCCCGTGGAGGGTGAGTTTGCGCTGGTCGAGCTCGGCCGGCGTGGGGATCTGGAGGGAACATGGAGGGTGGGGAGGGTGGGGTGGAGGCAGGAGGGAGGTATTCTGGGTCAGGGTGTGGGCAGCCAGGGGCATTCCCGGTGTGGGTGGACAGGGAGTGGGAGGCGGGACCTGGACCCGGCAGTTATGCCAGATCCTAGCCCGATTCCCAAACAGCCTGGGAAGGTCGGATTTGCGCTGCTGATTGAGGTGGCGCAGATCCAAGTAGCCTCACTGGGACTGCAGTGGCTCTCCCCAGGGTAAGAGGAAAAGTTTCCCCTTGCCTCAGGGTGAGCCTCTGGCTGCCTGAAACTTGCGCTGGATACAGCGCAGGCCCACTGTCCTGCCTGCTCCAGCACAAGTTAGGATTTGCACTGTTAGTTAGGTTAGTCAATTAGAAGCCTTTTTGATGGACTAACATCTGCCCTCCCTGTTAATTAGGCTGTGGGTCTGAAAATGTGTAGACAGTGGACCCTCCACATCTGTGGGTCCTGTGTCAGCAGATTTAACCACCCTCCACATAGGTACCTCTAGAGGCTCCTCAAAATTACTTACCTTGAGCCTCCAGAGGCCTCTCCTGGGTCACACTGGGCCAGCGACTAATTCTCTTGACCTCCACCAGCCTGAGAATGGCCTAGAGAAGCCACTTTTGGTTTTCAGAGGCAACTTCTGGTTTCCTTCTGAAAACCAGAAGTTGCTTCTGGATGCTTCTCGGGCCATTCTGAGGCTGATGAAGACCAATAAAGTGGGTTGCCAGACCAGCACGACCCAGGAGGGGTCTCCGGAGGTTCCAGATAAGTAATTGTGTGAGCTTTGGGAGTGGACCCCATCATCCATGGAATCTGTGGGGGTGGAGGGGAGTGTCTGGAACCAAACCCCCACTGATGAGGAGGGCCCACTGTACATAGACAATATTTAATTGATGTATTTATAAAAACTGCAGGTGGCAGGTACAATCTTAGAAAAAGCATTCTGTATTCTTGCTCACACGCAGAAGGGAAGATTCTACGACGGTGCCTGCTTCATGCTTGCTTCATCATGCAGCAATAAGTGGGTGGTTGTTGCCATCTTAGAGGAAGTATTCTTTTTCTCTCCAAGGGGGAATCATTATTTATTATTATTATACATGCCGCTTAACACAGCACCATCCAAAAAAGAAAAAGTTTCTTTCGCTTCAGAATAATTGTTTATACACTTATGCAAATATAATTATTAATTTATTGATGAATTGACTAACACTCAGACCATCCGCTGAATAAGATTTCTTTATATTTGTACACATTATAGATGCCAATAAGCACACATGCTCTCTATGCAACCCTCCCCCCCACTAGCAACCAAGACAAAGTAATTCTTTAGTTGTATTTTGGTCTTCTTATTCAGCTCTGTCAGTGCAATGATATTCCCCTTTTGCTGTTGGCATAGCTGGACTATATCATTACTACTTGATCCATCACCATTATAAGGGTCATCTTGCATGATTCAATAGTTAGTAGTTATGCAGTATGGAGATTTCTTGGTAATTTCAGGGATGGAGCCTTAGTTCAGTGACAGAGCCTGTGATTTTTGCATGCAGAAGATATAAGTTCAGTTCCTTCAGCAGTCTCTCCAGGTAGTGCAAGGAAAGACTTCTACAACTGAAACCATGGAGAGCTGTTGCCAATTGGTGTCAATGATACTGAGTTTGATAGACCAATTGTCTTTGCTGCTTTGGGTGGGGGATATGGGGGATATGGGGGGGTATAAAATCAAATTGACTGAGCAGAACGTAGTTTCATGTATGTTCAACTTGGATTGAAGATGTCCAACACCCTCTCTAAGACAAGTGGAGGCTGTCATGTCCGAGGCCCTGATATTCATTCTTGTCCCATCAAATCCCATCAAATCCCACATCTAATATTAATGTGTCAATTCATATGTTCACAAGTAACAATCTATGACTGTGCTCTACTTAGTCATAGCTTAGCCTTAGAAGGTAGAACCTGTGCTTTGCACATAGAAGATCCCAGAAGGAATCCCTGGCATTTCCACTTAAAAGGATCCTTTGGATTGCTCTGTACTGCCTGAATCCAAGATTTTTGGATCCAAAACCAGGAAAAGCTTTGGTGGCAATCCTGAAAGCCTCTTCTAGTCCAAAGTTTACATTTGTAATGCTACTGACCAGACTGTCTGGCTTGAGGGAAGTGATAGGGTGATGACTGGGAGGTGTGGTGGCCGGGCTGTGGCTTGAAGAAGGAGTATTCTGTGCGCCCATGGTGACCTTGTGAGTGGGAGCAAAGGTGGTCCGAACGGTGAACAGGAGGACAGGGTGAGTGGGGGGTGGTGCTATATGAGTGATGACTGTGACACGGTTGGTGGGTAACAGGTTGTCCTGGGTGGCCAGACTGGTATGCCTGCTGCGTGGAAGGATGGCTGCTGGGATGACCCACCATCGAATACGGAGCTTGCTGGCTGATGTAATCTGTGCAACAACAATCAATGAATTTCCTCTTGGTCCTTTCCTTGAGATGGAGTTTTCGAGAGAGCTTGAGCGACAGGGTGGACTCGATCTCATGCGATTTGAGTTTGGCGTAATAGTCAGAGAACTTGTTGTAGAGGATGGAAATGGGCATCCCGTTGAGGATGATGCCAAAGGAGATGCAGCCAAAGGCCACCATCCGGCCCAGCAGTGTATCTGGTACTGTGTCTCCATAGCCCACAGTGGAGAGGCTGACCTGAGAGGGGGAACGGAGAGGGAGAATATGAGATCATCCTGCCGGTGCTGTGCAGAACTTCCCTTCTTTATGCACAGAGCATAATTCTTTTGATTTAATTTGGTTGCACTGTCCATGTATATGGCGATTTTCACGGAATAGGATGACAGGTCCCTGCATCATGGAGCTCACAATCTAAGATCAGTGCAAAAGAGACACAAGGGAGGCAGGGATAAACTGGGGAATATTATGCAATCGCATAAATGAGAATACTTACAACATAGTTTGGGACTAAGGGTTGGGCAAAGACTTCATTGAAAAGGCTGGTTTTTTGAGGAGGTAAGAGAAGTGGAATCATGGAGCATTGTGGGAGGTGGCTCCAGGAGTAAGGGGAAGGAACATAAGAACATAAGAACAGCCCCACTGGATCAGGCCATAGGCCCATCTAGTCCAGCTTCCTGCATCTCACAGCGGCCCACCAAATGCCCCAGGGAGCACACCAGATAACAAGAGACCTCATCCTGGTGCCCTCCCCTACATCTGGCATTCTGACTTAACCCATTTCTAAAATCAGGAGGTTGCGCATACACATCATGGCTTGTACCCCATAATGGATTTTTCCTCCAGAAACTTGTCCAATCCCCTTTTAAAGGCGTCTAGGCTAGACGCCAGCACCACATCCTGTGGCAAGGAGTTCCACAGACCGACCACACGCTGAGTAAAGAAATATTTTCTTTTGTCTGTCCTAACCCGCCCAACACTCAATTTTAGTGGATGTCCCCTGGTTCTGGTATTATGTGAGAGTGTAAAGAGTATCTCCCTATCCACTCTGTCCATTCCCTGCATAATTTTGTATGTCTCAATCATGTCCCCCCTCAAGCGTCTCTTTTCTAGGCTGAAGAGGCCCAAACGCCGTAGCCTTTCCTCATAAGGAAGGTGCCCCAGCCCCGTAATCATCTTAGTCGCTCTCTTTTGCACCTTTTCCATTAACACTATGTCTTTTTTGAGATGCAGCGACCAGAACTGGACACAATACTCCAGGTGTGGCCTTACCATCGATTTGTACAACGGCATTATAATACTAGCCGTTTTGTTCTCAATACCCTTCCTAATGATCCCAAGCATAGAATTGGCCTTCTTCACTGCCGCCGCACATTGGGTCGACACTTTCATCGACCTGTCCACCACCACCCCAAGATCTCTCTCCTGATCTGTCACAGACAGCTCAGAACCCATCAGCCTATATCTAAAGTTTTGATTTTTTGCCCCAATGTGCATGACTTTACACTTACTGACATTGAAGCGCATCTGCCATTTTGCTGCCCATTCTGCCAGTCTGGAGAGATCCTTGTGGAGCTCCTCACAATCACTTCTGGTCTTTACCACTCGGAAAAGTTTGGTGTCGTCTGCAAACTTAGCCACTTCACTGCTCAACCCTGTCTCCAGGTCATTTATGAAGAGGTTGAAAAGCACCGGTCCCAGGACAGATCCTTGGGCTACACCGCTTTTCACCTCTCTCCATTGTGAAAATTGCCCATTGACACCCACTCTCTGCTTCCTGGCCTCCAACCAGTTCTCAATCCACGAGAGGACCTGTCCTCTAATTCCCTGATTGTGGAGTTTTTTCAGTAGCCTTTGGTGAGGGACCGTGTCAAACGCCTTCTGAAAGTCCAAATATATAATGTCCACGGGTTCTCCCGCATCCACATGCCTGTTGACTTTTCAAAGAATTCTGTAACGTTCGTGAGGCAAGACTTACCCTTACAGAAGCCATGCTGACTCTCCCTCAGCAAGACCTGTTCGTCTATGTGTTTTGAGATCCTATCTTTGATGAGGCATTCCACCATCTTACCCGGTATGCATGTTAGGCTGACCGGCCTATAGTTTCCCGGGTCCCCCCTCTTTCCCTTTTTAAAAATAGGCGTGACATTTGCTATCCTCCAATCTTCTGGCACCGTGGCCGTTTTGAGGGACAAGTTGCATACCTTAGTCAAGAGATCTGCAACTTCATTCTTCAATTCCTTAATAACCCTTGGGTGTATGCCATCAGGGCCCGGTGACTTATTGATCTTTAATTTATCAATGAGGTCTGAAACATCTTTTAACCTCTATCTGACTTAACTCCTCGGTCAGGAGGGGCCGTTCGGGCAGCGGTATCTGCCCGAGGTCTTCTGCCGTGAAGACAGATGCAAAGAACTCATTTAATTTCTCTGCCATCTCTAAGTCTCCTTTTATCTCCCCTTTCCCTCCCTCACCATCCAGAGGGCCAACCGCTTCTCTGGCGGGTTTCCTGCTTCTAACATATTTGAAGAAGCTTTTATTATTCCCCTTAATGTTGCTGGCCATGCGTTCCTCATAGTCTCTCTTGGCCTCCCATATCACCTTCTTACATTTCTTTTGCCACAGATTATGTTCCTTTTTATTCTCCTCACTAGGGCAAGACTTCCATTTATGGAAGGAAGCTTCCTTGCCCTTCACAGCCTCTCTAACTTGGCTGGTTAGCCATGCGGGCACCCTCCTGGATTTAGTGGAACCCTTCTTTCTTTGCGGTATACACCTCTGCTGGGCCTCTATTACTGTTGTTTTAAGCAGCCTCCATGCACTCTGGAGAGATTGGACTCTTTTTACCCTCCCTTTCAACCTCCTTCTAACCAGCCTCCTCATTTGAGGGAAGTCCGCCCGTCGGAAGTCAAGGGTTTTTGTTAGAGATTTGCCTGGTATTCTTCCCCCAACGTGCACGTCAAAACGGATCGCAGCATGGGAAAGGGAAGGGAAAAGGATGTGTTGAACAATACAAGTGAAGAGATAAGGGGGGCAGTGAAACCATATAGGGATTTGATGTTTCTGCAGGATCGAAAAGCAAGCAGGTTTACAGTTAATACTCACTTTTGCCCTTACCCCTCTACCTTTCAGAGTATACAACTGCCCTATGGATGTTCCAGGTTGGCTGCCCTAGACGTTCCACTCGATTCAGCTTGTTTTCATTTATGATTGCATCCGCGTTACCAAGCAGGCTGGGAAGTTTGTCCACACAAAGATTCCATATTTCTCTACAACTTCACTATGCAAATGCCAAGCTGCCTGTGCCCCAAATATAGTCTCTTTGCTGTGCAGGAACGCTGGATCCCATCTTCCACTGCCCTTCTTCAGGCTATACACAGATTCCTAATCTGGGTGCTGATTGACCTCAGTTTGTCAAGCCAGTGGCTGTACTTCCTGCCTGATCAGCAATCCACCCACACTTCTTTATATGTCATAAAGCACTGGAGATCCAAAATCCAGTACTCTGGCAGCAAGGTTCAAGCCCTTGTCTCTCTGCACCACTAATCCACTTCATAAAGACCGATAGCCTTGCTACTCCTCAGCAACTCACACTTAGCAGCGGCAGGAAAGGAATTTGATCCAGGAAGGATAAACTCTTTTTAGCCAGTAGTATCCTTGAGCCAGTATATTCTCACTAGCCCTGTACAGATGGCTTGGCTCCCCATTCCTTGACCTTCAAAAATGCTAAACAGACCTTCCCATAGTGGAAAATCTCTGATTTCCACCCTTTATTTTATCACATTTCTTCACCTGTTTTGGACCTTTCCATCACCTTGGAGGTGTCAGACTCCCAAGGAGACTGCTAGCCATATGCAGGAACCATTACTCTTTGTTGCTTTTAACTGGTTAACTACAGTATAAACCTTTTCTCCAGCTGACCAGAAAACAAAGAATTTGACTTTAAGCCACTGGATCATGAAGCCCCTGATTTCTCAGTGGGAAATCAGGTGCTCAGGTGACCTATTCAGTACCCATTCCCCCAGGTAAGCAGGCAATAAAAAACAGGGTTATATACATTCTTGTACATTTGCTCAGGTCCACTGTTGGAAGCATGCTAATTCCCATGTGTGTGTTCAGCAACCTTCCCCTTTTTCCTTTTACTACTTGACCAGTGTCTTTTTTATCCCTTTCATTTTCCCTCTGTTGGTTTGATTCTTCAGCCTTCTAATACACTTATTTTACTGTTTACCTGCTTGCTCTCAGTTCGCTTGGGAAAGAGTGGGTTGCCACATCTACCAGTCGGTCCAAATTTTGCAGTTGGTTGTTTTTAAAGGGACCCTCCTAGATTTTGGGGCTATCAGTTCTCGTAGGAGGCAGGCTTTCCCAAGCAACCACCACCTGCCTGGCTATTTTAGCTTTGGATGGAGGTAACAAACGACCCTTTCCCCATTCATTGCCTATTATCTCAGTAAAAAGAGCATGAAGCTGATGGCACAGAATGGCCAGTTATTGAACTCCATCTTGCCTTTCATCTTTCCTTTACAGCTCAGCTCACCCTCTTGTCTGCCTGTTCTAGAACCTGACCTCTAGCCCATCAACACGTGTCTGATCATTGTAGCTATGCCTGCCCACTCTGGAAACCAGTTTACCTTTGACCATGCTTGCTGCCTCTGATGGTTTGCACCTTTGCTAAAACCTATCCCCAGCATGTGTGACCATGCTGTTTTTCCAGACGTCCCAGGCCCTGACTCATGTGACTTACTTGGGAATGGAGTCAGAAATACACACCATGTAGTACAATATATGCTTTCCCCACCATCCACACCCTCAAACAGGAGGTTTCTGACCATGCACATCCCCCCCACCCCAGCTACAATGAACGTGAGGACAATGGTGGATTTGCACCTGTGCTTTTTCTAGCTCACTTCCAACTTTGGATGCTGGGGTGCCCCCCAAGGGGAAAGCATGCTGCGTTTTTCCAGAAACAACGCCACACAAGTGTGTTAGTGCCACCATCCCTTCCATATCCCCCTTGTAATGAGGCCCATCACTCAATGGCTGGCATGTGGAAGGGTCCAGATTATAACTCCCAACAGCTTCCATTTTAAAAAGATCTCAGAGGTAAGGCTGGGAATGACCTCTCTCTGTGTGTTTGAGATCTTGGATTGCCAGCTAGAAAAGGCAATCCAGTACAGTGGGCCCAGTAGTCTGACCAAGTGTAGGGGAGGGACCACAGCTCTGTGGTACATAGTTTGCAGAATATCTCTGCTCCAATACGCTGCATTCCCATCCAGTCACCCGTACTGGATAGGAGGTCTGCTTAAGAAGTTGGAAAGATATTGCCAATCATTGTAATCAACACTGGACCAGATGGGTCAAAGATATACAGTGATATTCTGCAAATAACCTTATCTGCAGACTCAGCATCCATGGTTTTCAGTATCCACAGATGCCGAGCCCGCAGCTGGAGTGCCTCAGAGGACCTCCTGGATGTGACCAGAAGTCACTCCCAGTCTGCACTGGTGACTTCTGATCATGTTCAGAGGTGCTCTGAGGTGTGGAGTGGCCACACGCAGCCTGCCTGCACCTCGGAACGCCCCCTGGTCACATCTGGAAGGTCCTCTGAGGACCTCCAGCTGTGGATTTCATTATCCATGGAATTTGGTATCACAGAGGGTCCTTAAATGGATCCCTTGTGTATACAGAGGGCCCACTGTATTTTCCAAAGGTGAATCAGCTTTATGTGATCATAAAGCTGTGTGTGACACGCGCGCGCGCGCACACACATGCACACGCACACGCACACGCACACGCACACACACACACCCTATAGTTCTGCTTTTTGACAGAGGGTCCAAAAATCAGTGACAGGATACCTGCTTTGCATGCAGAAGGTGCCATATTCTGTCCCAGGCAACTTGAGTTTAAAAAAGATTTATTGTACCATTAAGGGAAGGCCTTGGAGGGCCACTGTCAGTCAGGAGACAATACTCATGGACTGATGGTTTGATGCAGTGTATATATATTGATAAAAGAGAGGGGATTTGGTCACTTACCGCTGCCCACCACCAAGCACCAGGAATGCTAGTGAAGTTGGTGCCAGGGACATCATGCTCCACAGAATGCATAAGGGCAGAGAAGGTGAAGACTCCCATAGCAATGAAGAGGAGGAGGCAGCAGACTTGCTGGTAGCACTGTCGGATGGTGAAGCCAAAGGCCCTCAGTCCTGTAGAGTGCCGGGCCAGCTTGAGGATGCGAAAGATGCGCATCAGCTTGATCAGCTTGAGGACCTTTCCCAGCTTGCCCACACTGCGCATCTTGTGTAGCTCCTCGTGGTATTCACCGTCTGCCTCACCCATGTTCTCAAAGAGGAGCTGGATGTAGAAGGGCAGGATGGCCACCAGGTCGATGGCACTGAAGGCTGCCCGCAGGAACTGCTGGAAGGTGGAGGTGGAGATGAGCCGCATGAGATATTCCAGGGTGAAGAAGATGGCGCAAAGTGTCTCCACCTGTTCCATGCACTTCTTGCTGGTTTTGTGCTGCATCTCCTCCACTGTGCTGAGTGTCATTCCCACAATGGAAATGAGGACAAAGATACTGGACATGATGGCAATGATCTTGGCCGGGATGGAGGAATATGGGTTCTCGATCAGGTTCCAGATCATCTTCCGGAACTCCCCAAGGCACTTACCTTCAAAGTGCTCCTCTCGTTCCACTGGTTCCAGCTCTGCTTCCAGCTGCCGCTGGATCTTCAGATACTCATCCATCTCATCCATCTTCTCCTCAAAGAGGATGCGGCAGCACCTCTGGGTGTATTTCATATGGATGCCCCAGTACTCAATCTCCTCCACAAAGTTTGATGGGCACAGCTCGTCCATGATCCACATCACACCGCTGCGGTAGAAGTGGAAGACATAGTTGAAAATAAGTGGATCTCGGTCGAAGAAATACTCATTCTTTAGCACCGAGTAGTCATCACAGAGCTCCAGCTTCTTCATGGGGTTGGTGGCGATGGCCAGCTGCCCAATCCTAGTTATGGGATACTTAGCAGCCACTTTATAGGCTATCTGGAAACACCTTCCTCCAACATTAATGTTTAAGAAATACCGGCTCCGCCGGGTTGGGACATTATTTCTGTCCTGATTCCTGTTGGTGACATCATGCATTGAGCTCCATTGCTTCACTAGATTTTCCTGTGCAAAAGGAAAGTACACTTCCTCCTCCTCAGGGGTCAGGAAGCACCTGTGGCGATCTCCGATTTTCAAGTTGGCTGAGAGACTTACACGTCTCTTTGTGGTTTGTCTCATCATGCCTAGGGCTTCTACGCATACCTCTTCAACCGCCACTCATCAGAAACACCATTGGAATTGCCTCCAAGGCTACTGTGCGTGCACGATCTGTGCTTCTCGGGTGCCAAGTCACCTGCTGAATCTCCCAAAGCTGACTGTTGCTCAGGCTGAGCTGCTGGATGTACATTGGGAAGGCTGGATGTTGGCTCTGCTTTATCTTCTTAAACCATTAATACGATTAACGTGAAAGGTTAACAACTTCAAGAAGCTATTCCTAGAGGCCGGGCCTCCTTTCCTTCAGCACTTGATACCCACCCATCTCCCACCCTCAGCTCCCTATTTCAGCATAGGAAGTAAAGTAAAAGACACTTTGTTCTCTAGAAAAACGTTGGTTCCCAATCTATAATTCAACACAGGAGATATAAAAACAGGCAGAGGAGAGAGAAGGAAGCCAGGAATAAAAGGGAAGTATATGCGATTTATCTCCATACAAGAAGGTAAATCTCTGCCCCAGGGCAGAGAAACAACAGAGGAAGGGAAAAGAAATTGAAGTAACAGTAGTCGAGGGGACCAGCTGTTGTTTCAGCGGGAGTTTATACTCTTAAGAGATTATTACTAAAGGTTCTCACCTGATCAATTTGCAAATGAATAAACCAGTTCTGGAAAAAACCATTTCTGTATACATGTATGTACACACCCTTTTCTCACAGTGAAAGAAATTGACAGGGTGGTGGGGAGGAAATGGCATAGATTTATAAAATTATGCATGGCATGGAAATCACCCAATAACCCCCACTCTTGTGAATGGTAACTGCTGTTCTGTACATTTGAACTATATACAAAAGTACCAGTGATCTGCCACAACTGAACACTTTTTTCCATTTGCACCGGGGGGGGGGGGGAAGGATGTGTGCATATGAATGAATAACTGTCTTTTCTGCTTTTTAAGAGGGGTATGTTGCCTTCAACAGGACATTTCACTGACATACTCTATTCCTCATATTATTTTCTAGCCAAGGCTGAGCAATTGCTTTGATCTCTTAATTTCCCTGCTATAAACCCATATATGTGGTTTATAATCCATATATGTTTTTTGTTTCTAATAAAATGCCCTTGTTTCTAATAAAAATAAAATGACAGGAAATCACCACTGTACAAGGAACAGATGGAAAGGTACCATACTCCAGGGCCTCTGAGAGGAATTTTATCAGGAGGTACCAAGTTTCTTTTAGGCCCCTTCCTAAAGGAGGAGGGGGTGAAACAGAGTGGGGATTGGTAATGAGGGTGGGCACAATGGGGGCAAAACTGGCAGGGAGAAAGTAGCAACAGCCGGAACAGTCTTTGGAGCCCAGGTCTACCAGTCTTCCCAATGCAGAGCACACATCTGCCTGGCATTGGCAGCTGGATATGGAAAACCCAACACACTCCTAAGGCTGCAATCCTATGCACACTTTCCTGGGAGTAAGCCCCATTGAACACAAGTATGTCTACTTCAGAGTAGACATACATTCATCATTTTAGGCAACCTTCAGTCTCGAAAGACTCTGGTGTCGCGCTCTGAATGGTGGTTCTGGAACAGCGTCTAGTGTGGCTGAAAAGGCCGATCCGGGAGTGACAATCCCTTCCACACCAGGAGCAAGTGCAGTCTGTCCCTGGTCTGTCTCCTTGGCTATGGGCCTTCCTTCTTTGCCTCAGGCTGTTGGCCAAGTGTCTCTTCAAACTGGGAAAGGCCATGCTGCACAACCTGCCTCCAAGCGGGCCGCTCAGAGGCCAGGGTTTCTCACCTGATGAGGTTCACTCCTAAGGCCTTCAGATCCCTCTTGCAGATGTCCTTGTATCACAGCTGTGGTCTACCTGTAGGGCGCTTTCCTTGCATGAGTTCTCCATAGAGGAGATCCTTTGGGATCCGGCCATCATCCATTCTCACGACATGACTGAGCCAACGCAGGCGTCTCTGTTTCAGCAGTGCATACATGTTAGGGATTCCAGCTCGTTCCAGGACTGTGTTGTCTGGAACTTTGTCCTGCCAGGTGATGCCGAGGATGCATCGGAGGCAGCGCATGTGGAAAGCATTCAGTTTCATTACAGGAGATTAATCTCATTGTATTTAGGCTCACACTAGAATGGAAGGTGTCCTGTGTACACCAAAACTGACTTTTGTAGTAGCTGCAATCCTGCAGCTGTGTCCCTGAGCTCCTCCACACTCCTTCATGGTTAGTGGATCCACAAGCCAAAGAGCTACTGGAGCAGGTCGGTTTACTCCCAGTTGTGACACTGTTAAGGAAAGTATGCATTCCTGGGCTTGGTGTGTATGGCTTGTGGCAGTAGTCGCTGCCATGTGCCCACAATAATTCCCACAGCATCCCACGTGGGCAGTGAGTCTGGGTCAGATTTTAAAATGTAAGAACTCAGGAAATTTCTGGGCCCCCTCCTTTGGCTCCTGGGCCCCCTTCTGACCCTGGGCCCAGGTACAAATTACCCCCTTTACCCCCCCTCTCCTAGGCCCTGCCATACTCTATGTTACAAAACTGTACCACAGAAGTGAGCTCATGCAGACATGGTATAAGAAACGGCACACTGAGGCCAAAAGGCAGATAAAAATTCTCACCCATCAATGGTGCAAGCTAAAGCATGAGGAAAAAGATACACAGCTATTTAAAGATCAAAGCCTATCCAGATTGCGTATCTTGAGATTACTCCATGCAGGTTAGCTAAGCATTAATATCTTTGCCATGCACAATAATAGATTTCTAAAATGTATGAGTACATGTTCAGCCCTTCTGCCACTGTTGTGGTCATCCTGCCTTTTATACAGAGTATATTACTTATTTTATTACCCCCATGAATATTTTTTCTGGGTTTTACCCCTTCCTCTACTATTTCAATGTAATTTTAGAGGCAAAGAATTTAATCTATATAAACAATTTTGAGTACAGACCTAAATAGGCAGGGTATGAGTATCTGTACGAGCACATGCCATTAAAGACACAATCGGGTCTCCCCCTGCCGCCTTTTTCCAGAACTCTGCTGCCAAAATGTTTCATTCCTCATTGCTTAGAACAGGGGTCTCCAAACCCTGCCCGGGGGCCAGATGCGACCCACGGCAAGCCTCTATTCGGCCCGCAGCCAGTCACTTGTCCCCTGAAAGCCTCGGGCCCACTTGGCCAAACATGACTGGAACTGTGCTGTGGTTGCGTCTGGAGGGCGTTCTAAAGGCCAAAGAGTTTGAAGGAATGAGCCCATTCATTCATTTATTCACTCAACTAAGTTCCATCTCTAATTTATTTATATAAATTTTATATTTAAATTTTTTTTCCAGCCCCCAACACCATGCCAGATATTTGATGCGGCCCTCTGGCCAAAAAGTTTGGAGACCCCTGGCTTAGAGCATGCAATACCTCTCCTGAAATCCCCAATGGTTTCCCATCTTGTCCTCATTCATTGCTAAACCTCTTTAATTTTAAAGCTCCCTCAAGGCCTCGCTCTGTCCCACCTCAGCCTGCTCAAAGGACTAGACCTACATTTCTCAAACTGTGGGTCACAGCCTGAGAACAGGTGGATCGTGAATTGGGCTACCCAATCCCTCTTGCCTCTGTCTGGCTCAAAACAAACAGACACAACTAGAGGCCACCTTCAGAAGTTGCTCCTGTATCGTGCCGGGCCTGGGATGGCCTCCAGAGGCCTTGGAATGCCTCTAGAAGTGATTTCTGCATCACTTCCGGTTTCGCGAATGCAATTTCCAGTAGCATCCAGATGCCTGTTTCAGGTCGCCATGGCAGTGCTGGAGGCCAAGGTGGGTTGCAGTTTGAGAACCACTGGACTAGACAGACATCTAAAAGGAAGATTATATGCACAAAATGTTTTCAAGCTGGATTTTAGGAAAACATTATACAGAAGAAAAGGTTTATAATTATAGCTTCTTTGAATTATTCCCCAAGTCCCTACATGCAGTTTTACAAAAACTGAGATTAAGTTAGGGATTGAAATCATTTAATTCATTAAACACCAATGAGTATGAACAGCAATAATTCTGTGCAGGGTTTCCTTGTTCTTCAGTCTTCCAAGTAGTAACCGTCTAGCTGCTGTATTACAACCACCAGCCTTGAGCAATTACAATCAGTTCATAAATAAGGCTCATCTTTGGACAGTTCCCATTTCCGAGGTGGGAAACCTGGCACCACTGGATTTTTCTCTGTTGTTGCCACAGCAGGTTTTGAGCTAAAAAAGAAAAAAGAAATAGTTGGAAACTAAAATATTCTTCAGAAGGTGATAACATTGAAAAAAAAAATCAAGACATTTCAACAAGAAGAATAAAACTGTAAACTTTGAGTAATTAATGGATATGCTCAAAGGACTAAGGACCAAATCCTATCCGACTTTCCAGCCCTGGCGCAGCCATGCCAATGGGATGTGCATTGTATCCTGTTCTGGGAGGGTAGTTATAGAGGTCTCCACAAAGGAACATTTGTTCCCTTGCCTAAGGACTGCATTGAAACTGCATCAGTTCTGGAAAGTAGGATAGGCACTAAATATTTAAGCGCAGACTGTAAGAAGCTTATCAGTCAGGCAGACAAGTTATTAGTCCCATGGAACTGTTGTTTGCCAAACAGCAGCACGGCTTGATCAAAGAAATACCAAGAATTATATACCAACTCCATTCCAAAAGCAGATTTTAAAAGGCATAAAATTATTTTAAGACAACTGACAGACCATTTTAATAGGTTTATTGAAAGATGTTAATTGTTTATCATGTTTTGGAATAACATGTTTCTAAATAAAATTCAACCATATATATGTACACATACATCTTCATTAATAACAGATCTATATTTTTTATTTGAAAATTAAAAAAAAAATTAATTGGAAAGACACCAAGATTGGGGTTGCACTCCTATCTACACTTACTTGGGAGTAAGCCCCATTGACTACAATGGAACTTATACCAGAACAGACATGCATAGCATTGGGCTCTTAGCTGCAGTAAAGCTGAATGTGGGATTTACTTGTGAGTAGACATGGGATTGGGCTATAAGAGCCCAGTCCTACCCTTTCCTCTCCTTGTGGTGCAGCTGCACTAAAAACAGGCATGCTCTGTCCAGGCACAGGAGAGGCACAGATCTTTAGAGGCAAAAGAATTTAAATCCTCTTACACCTCTGTGAGCCTCCCACTCTGCAACAGGTTTCCTTTGACCTGTGCTAGTGATTTTGCTGCCTGATCCACCACCCTCCTCGCCCAGTTTTGTCCCTTCCCTGTCCCCGTAAAGACTCCCCCATCCCCTCCTACCTCTTCTGTTGAATTACCTACTCTGGCAGGAGAGGGCTATGGAACACCATGCCAGAAAGCACTTTACAGCAAAGCTCAACAGGATTGGTCTATAAAGTGATCACAAGCTGAAGCACCTTCACTATAACAGAATACAAAAGCATTTGCAGCTTATTGTTTAGGAAAGGAATGACAAACAAGGGGCACAAGAAAGTTTTAGTGTGGAGAAATTGAAGATAATACTGACTGTGATCAAATTCCAGGCAGACAAGAGAAAGTGATGACCACTTTCAGGTAGCAATAAAGAGTGATTAAACATTCATGAGAGAGGTTTATACATCATAAGAACTGAATGGAACTTCCTGGTTCAGAAGCAATGTTCTTCTGATTATCAAGTATAGGAGGGCAACAGCAAGAAAGATTGCTGTTTTAGCATAGGTATGGGGATTGTTTGTGGGGTGTTTTGGTTGGGTGTTGGAAGCATCCAGCTTACCACTGTTAGAAAAAGGATGCTGAACCACATGTGAAACTGACATCTACTGAGACAGACCATTGGTCCTTTTTCCCAGTATAATTGGCACTGAATAGCTTCAACTCTTCAGGGTTTCAGACAGCGAAGGATCTTTCCCAACACTACCTGGAGAATGCAAGGATTTAACCTGTGACCATGCAAAGTCTGTGCTCCACCAGATCAGCAATGCCCATATGCTAAGCAGACCTCAGCTCAATAAAAGAGAAAGTAATTGAGCAGGTGGCATCAACAGCTATTAGACATTATAGCTAAATGGAGCCACCATGTTCAGGGCAGGCTGTTTTAAATATCAGTTGAAGGGGGGTGCCAGAATAAAGACTGTTGTTTCTGGGCTACCTGGAAGCATCCAGCTTCTGATACAGAAGGATGGTTTTTATGTTCTCATAACAATCCAAAGCACAAATAATATTTTGGGATGGTAGTGAAGCCTCTGTCCACGACTGGCTGAGCTGCTGTCATGCCACAGAACTGTGGAGCTGCTACTGGTTAGAGAATTTTAGGGAAGATAACAGGGCATAGGGAAAGAGGGTTTATAGGGCTTAAGAAAGGAGCAGGCCAGAGCACAAGGAGGCAGCAATTTCAAAGAGCTAATGAGGGTTTAGGAAAGGAGGAATGGAAGAGGGAGGGGGAAGAAAAGCAAGACAAGAAAGGCAAACTGGAAGAAAATCTGGGCAGAAAAGAGAGGTGCACGTGTGCAGGGGCTACATAAGCTGATGTTCACGCACTGATTTGGTACCACCAAACAGGTCTTTAGTTGCAGGCCTCTAGACTAATTACTTATTAAATTCCTTGACCGCTTGCATTCTTAGTTCTAGGTAAGGTGCTGTAGCTTGTTGGTAGAACACCTGCTCCCCACATCTCTTGGTCTTTGCCAAAAAAGCAGATGCACTGGAAAAAAATTCTGGCAAACAATGGAAACTGAACTAAAACAGTAACATGTTCTATTACGTGTTCTATTATCTCACTCATAAGCCAGGGCTCAGAGTACTGCCTGCTTCAGAAATGTGGTGGAAGTCAGAAGACCAACTATAAACAATGAGAGATAACTTTTAAAAGTTAACTTTGTCTAAACTTTGAGTGAGCTTCAAAACTGTTGCTTTCTTCAAAACATCTGAAAGCACCTTTGAGATGCTGCAGCAGTTAAAAGATTAGAAACAGGCAGCCAAATTCTAACCAGCCTGCCTGTCCTGTAGCACAGCAGCACCGAAACCACCACTGCTGTATCCTGCAGGGAGCAGCTGGTGGTCTCCTGAAGATTGGTTCCCTTACTCCATGTCAGACCTAGCAGCCCCTATGGGTCAACTCGGATCTGTACCAGCTCAATTGCTCATGTAGAACCAAGGAGGGCTTGGAGACACGGGTGTGCTCTCTCACAAGCCTGAACTACTCTGCTGTCCACTGACCCTGCACCCTGGAATGCCTCCCCATGCTTGGCAGGGACTGCTGCTGGCTCCCATTGGTCGCCTGACCAGTGTGGAGGCCCAGTGCCACCAGCACTGGCCTCCCCATCGGTGCCTCTCTTCTCCTGGCCACCATGACATTCCTTATAACACTTTTGCTCCTTCCATCTCCTGGGCAGCACGCTGGAGACTGGCACTGGCCCAGGATAGGATCGGACAGTCAGTTAATTAAGCAAAAAATTTATCTGTCCAGATATATCTTGAAGATTTGTTGGTGAACTATAACAAAGCAAAATTACTTAATCCCTTATCACAATCAAACTTTCCACAAAACCATCCTGATGGCTGTTTCTTGGGCGTTTATATTCAACAAAGAACAAAGCTTAACTTGTTGCAGTCCTTGAAATTACAAGAGCAAAGCAGATGCAGTCAAAAGGACTCTCTGATTTTACCTGGTAGATCCATGATCTCCTGGCGCCAAGGTTTTCTGTGGTGCTACAATAACTATTGGAGGAAAAGTCTCCCGGCGGCCATCACGAGTACAGTAATAGTTGTCTGCAAACTTGTGACTGGGGCCTACAGGCAGAGATGGAGGTGGCTGAGTCCTAGAGAACAAGCAATGCAGGAACATTATGGAAGCCATACGTTGGTTGAATTCAGGCAAGCAGCTGCAGGGCAAAATCTACCCAATGCCAATGCTCTGACAAGACAGAAACCACGCAATATGATTTTGCTGCTGAACAAAAGTGTTACCTACTTCTGAATACTCTAATCCAGAATGTACAAATGTCACAGAACAATTGATTTTATGCATAGGCAAGCTTATGCAGTTGTTGGCATCCTTCAGTCTCGGAAGACTATGGTATCGTGTTCTGAATAGTGGTTCTGGAACAGTGCCTTCTCCAGTTCGCGAAGCCTGGGTAAAGTAGATATGGAGGATAGACTGTTACCCATGCAGCAAATCCCCCCTCTCCACGTTGCTGAAATGGTCCAACGGAAAGGCAGAAGCCAATACGGTTGGTTCCAGCGGCGTCGCAGGAGTTGCCAGAACGTGACTGTGTTCAGCCATGAACTGCCTCAGGGACTCCAGCTCCGGATTTTGCCTAGAGGTTGACTCCTGAAGCCTTTTCCATAACTGGATGTAGCCACAAGGCAGTGGAGATTTGGGATCAGAGTTTTCCTTCTCTCAGATGATCTGCCTTCCCAGGCTAACGAGTCCCATCTACCTGGTGGCTGTTTAGTCGCCTCTTACGACAAGTACAGCCAAACTGAGGGCCTATTCTTATCCCCCAGCCCCCAGGGGTGAAAGACAGACAGAAAAACACCCAAGACAGAAAAACAAATCCCAGAAGGGGGAGTAAAAAGCCCACTAACAAAAGATAAATTCCAGAGTCTACATGAAAGTATGAATCTACTGGACTATTTAAAAATACATTAAAATACATCAAAAACTACATAAAAACAGCAATAAAATAGGTAAAAAGCAACCAGCAGCAATAAAATCAGCAGTAAAAACAATTAAAAGCAGCCATCAGGCATCAAAGACTTGCTGGAATAAAAATGTCTTCAGGTCTCTCTGGAAAGTTAACAAGGAAGGAGCTGTTCTCAACTCAAAGGGGAGGAAATTCCACAATACAGGCGCCACCACCACTGAGAAGGCCTTTTTCTGGCCACCATCCCCCTCACCTCTCTTAATGGCTGGTCCCAAGCATGTTTTACATTTCAGCACCTTTTGATCTTGCACTAGTATACAAGTTTTTTGGATAGAGATTATTAGTAGCATCAATCAGGCTTTGGAAAAATCAGTGTTCTTTATAGATATGTATATTCTTTTGAATTATATTTTGACCTTATGGAAACTTTCTGAAGGACAACAAAGATGGACTCTCTGCGCCCTGACAGTTGTAGAAAGACTTACAGAACTTAAATCCTGGAAGGACAAATGCCCGCCCACTATCACCCAGTGGAGGGAAGATCTCCCAGTGCTCTTGATATTTGAATCTGTTGCATACAGAAGACAATTTTGTGTTGATAAATTTTTTGATATTTGAAGCAAGCTTATGCAAGTTTATGCTTATTTTATAATTATTTTAGTCTGCCTAAACTTATACGATTAACAAACTTACAATTTCTTTAAGCCAAGGGTAGCCCTGCAACCAAAATCAGAATCCAAAAGCAAGGTCCAGGGCTCCCTATTTTGGTGAAAGCAGAGATTCCCTTTGGCACAGGATTCTCCCCTCCCCTCAAGGGAATTACCTTTTAGAGATCTCAGTATAGCGCAGCTGCAATTTGGCTTGGAGGTCTTGCTGTTGAGAAAGAGAGAGAGAGAGATATGTGAGCATGCACATACACACAACAAGGAGGACTCAACTCAAGTTTGCCATCTAGAGACAACTGAGTTTCTGTTGTCATAAAAGCTAATAATAATAATAACCATTATCAATGTAGCAATACCTGGCAATAGAAGTACTGATGAAAAAGAACATGAAAAAATAAGTAAATATCAGGATCTAAAAATTGAAATCGAAAGATTATGGTGCAAACCAGCAGTGGTCATCCCAGTTGTGACTGGTACACTGGGTGCAGTCTCAAAAATGCTTCAACTGCATTTATATCATCTGAACATTGACAAAATCACTACTGGTCAAATTCAAAAAGCAACCCTGCTTGGTTCAGCACACGTTATACGTAAATACATTGCAACATCCTAAGCCCCTGAGTGGGGCCCAACTAGTAATTGACACCAAAACCAGCTAAAGAACCAGCAGGATGCAAGATGATGATGATGATAATGATAATAATAATAAATGGACAAATTTAACCCAACAGAATTGGGGCACCACTTTATTGAGTTATGAAGGATGGCTTACACTAGTCTATCAAAGCCAGTTCTTATTCACACAGATATCTTCAGTCATCCAGTTAAACTTCTTCCTATGGTTCTGGGCCACTGGCATCTTCTTTTTCTATGTAAAAGAGGGGTGCACGGGTTTGCCTGCACGCGCACGCATGTAGATAGATTTGGACTGTTTTGTATTTTGATATTTGTATTGCTGCAAGCTGCTTAGAATGCCCATTGGGAGATTAAGAGCCCAATCCTATGCAAGTCTACTCACAAGTCAGTCCCATCAGAGTCAATGGGGCTTAATCCAGGGAAAGTGTGGATAGGACTGCAGCCTTACAGCCAAATCCTATGCAGGTCTACTCAGAAGTCAGGCCCATCAGAGTCAATGGGGCTTACTCCAGGGAAAGTGTGGATATGACTGCAGCCTCCCAGGTGAGTGTGAGAAGATGAAGTCAGTGATTTTCAACCTTTTTCATCTCCCAAATTCCAGGACACACTTGGGGACCATTTGCGGCACACCAGTGTGCCATGGCACAGTGGTTGAAAATGGCTGGTCTAAGTAGGGGTATAAAAATAAATTATTAATATTAATATTAGCCAGCTTAACCATGAAACACTTGCATTTGATACACAAATATTAATATTAATAATACTCAACTTAATATTCCGTTAACATGAAGACTACTGTGCTCTGCCAGTCAGAGGGGCTGCAGAGCAGCTGACAGCAGGAGCAGCCCTGCAAACCCCAGGGGGACACAGTGGGCAGGGAGGCGGAGCCTCTCTACCGTAGTCCTTCGAAGAGCAGCGCCGTCACCTTGTGAGTCTGAGTGTGAGCGCCTCACAAGGCGACGGCGCTGCTCTTCGAAGGACTACGGTAGAGAGGCTCTGGCGCTCTGCTCGAGTACCTCACACGGCGAAGGCACTGCTCTTCCAAGAACTACGGTAGGGGGGCTCTGCCTCCCTGTCCACTGTCCCCCCCCCCGGTCCGCTGACAGCCTTAGGAGGCGAGCCGAGGCTCCCCGAACGGCTCCGCCGCGCCCCCACTCCGGGCCCTTCCTCACCCCCGCAAACCAATTCCGAATCCTCTGGACGGCCCGCGTCGCCGACGCCATCTTGGCCTCCCTTCAAAGTCACACCGCAATGGACGCGGAGGAGCCGTTGACGCGCGGGGGCTGCTGGGAGGAAGGTCTCCTACGACTCGGTGCAGCATCTAGGGCGCTACAGGCCGAGACAGAAAAAGACAACTCTCGCGAGAGGTACTCCGGAAATCTCGCGAGAATTTGAGATGCAGCACAACCTCTCGCCAGAGGTGTAGAAATCTCGCGAGAGAAGGTGCAGAAATCTCGCGAGAATTTGGGATACGGGGCAACGCGGCGAGGCCTTCTGTATAAAGGCGCAGCGGGGAGCACGTGACCCTTCTCTTACTGCCTCGCCGCCGCCATGGACACGAGCCGCGTGCAGCCCATCAAGCTGGCCCGAGTCACCAAAGTTCTGGGCCGGACGGGGTCGCAGGGCCAGTGTACTCAGGTACGCGCAGAGGAGCTGCGGGGCTCAGGGTCTTCCCCAGCCCCTTCGCTTGGGAGAGTGCTCTCTGTTCATGCTCAGAGGCACGCTCTCTTGTCTCACTCCCCCAGCATGGAGAATGCGCTCTGTTTATGCTCAGAGGCACACTCTTTTCATTGTCTCTCTCCCTCCATAATGGAGAATGCACTCCGTTCATGTTCAGAGGCACTCTCTTCATTGTCTGACTCCCCTCAGTATAAATGTACTTTGTTCATGCTCAGAGGCACACTCTCTTCATTGCCTCGCTCCCCCAGCACGAATGTACCCTCTTCATGCTGAGAGGCGCATTCTCTTCATTGTCTCACTCCCCCAGCATGAATGTTCTCTGTTCATGCTTAGGGCCACATGCTCTCCTCTAGCATGACTCTTTGCATTCAAGGTGCTGGTCCTCATGGTGCCCCCCCCCCCGTGTAAGTGATTTCTATACGTGCTCAGAGGTGCTCTTCTTTCTATCCGTTTGGATAATATCCAGTTGTTTTAAGCGCCTGAGAAAACCCTCTTACCTACCTCTTTAGGTGTCCTTTGTGTCTATAGGGATCTTCTCTTCACTTTTCAACCAGAGTTTTCTGATTAGCTTGTTGTCATAGGAACATAAGAAGAGCTCTGCTGGATCAGGCCCAGGGCCCATGTAGGCAGGCTTCCTGTATCTCACAGTGGCCACCACATGCCTCATGGAGCACATACATACATACACACACAGCAGCCCACTAACATGTCTCAGGGATCGAAACACATGCAGGGAGCGGGACTTCTATCTAGTCTAGCTTCCTGTATCTCACAGCAGCCCACTGCATTGTCTCAGGGAGCACACAAGACAACAAGAGACCTGCATCCTGGTGTCCTCCCTATGTTGAGGAGTAAGGAAGGCTTGTGGCCTCTGAAGGCCTCTTCATACACATTCCTCTCTCCCCATTCCCACATTTCCTCTCTGATAGGCCATCTTGCCTGCTGTTGTTGTGCTTGCCTGCATTCAAGCTTTCCCTTCAGCCCCAGCGCCAGTGGCATAGCTAGAAGAGGTGCAAAGCACTAAATTTTGCAAGGAGCCTCACTGCAGCACGTAAGGGCCCCCCCTTTCCAGTCATTCCAGGCAGAGGGAAGCAGCTTCCCCCCCCCCAATGGCTTCACATGCTGCTTCCCTGCAAAACTTAGTGCTTTGCACCCTCTCTGGCTACACCACTGCCTGGCTCCAATTCTGATCAGAGACATCGTTCCTTCTCTTTTTCGCTCATGTCCCCACTCCGTTAAAATAATCAGCACACATAAGAAGATGTGGTGTGGCCCATGGACTGTCCCCCCCCATGCAGTCTTGCATTCTCTTTCTCTTGACTTGTATTGTCTTGGCTTGCATTCTCACTTGCTTAAGTTCTCACTCTGAAGTGCACATGTTCTTCCCTCTCTCTGGCTGCTTTCAAAGAAGGTAGGAAGAACTCAAGACCCCTTTCTGCTTCTTTGTTGGTATTATTTGTAAGTTAAGACTCCTTTTTTATCTCCTGCATCTCAGATGGGTTAGTGCCGAGCACTACTTCTGTTTTATTTGAGGCTTGGCTGTCCTTTGTGGGAGGATTTCTTGAATGGCTTGAGGTTGAATGGTATCTGGTGCTGGGGTTTTGTCAAAGAAGTTAGTCTTGTTTATTGCAGGCTTGACTATTTTGAGACACAGGATCCTGTATTCCTTCCACTGGTCACTACATCACACAAATGTGCCTTTGTGGTTCTGTTCTCCAACTTAGTCCATTTCTTACTTAGTTACATAGCTTAGACCTATGTTCCAAACATGCGGATGTGCCTCATTCTTGGGCTGGAGCCATGCCACTGTTCAAATGGAAGGTTGTCAATTGCCTTTGATTGCAAACTCTTCTGTAGATAAGTTTCTTTTGCCTTTGCTTCACCCCAGTACTTGTGAGGTAGTCAGCATCTAGTAACATTCACCTGATCATTTTGACTACAGGTGGAGCCTATCTGTGTTACCGTAGTTCCGTGACTTGGTGTGATTAACAAAAAACGTGTTGTGCTAAATGCCATAGAGTTACACAAAGAGGCTGCAGCCTGACACTTCCAGATGGAAGGAAACTAAGGCAGCTGTTCTCAATCCCCTCTGCACTCAGCCCTCCTGTTGCCAGCTGTCCTGATTCTTTCACAGTTGGAATAGTGAGCTTGCTTGGGAAGCCTCCTCCTCTGTGTCCCAGGTGGCCTCCCAACAGGTTCTCCTCCTCCTCTCTTGGCTGCTGCTCCTGCAGCCCTCCCTGGCCACCATCATGGAAGCTCCTCTGCCCTGGAGCATTCTGGGACTTAGTATGGCTCTCTGCTCACCCTCACTTGTCTCTCCAAGGCTTCCCAAGGCTTGCTTGGGAAGGCTTACTGGAGCAGGAGAGCTTGCGGGGGGGGGGGGGGAGATTTGGCAAACACTCCCTGGGTTTTTTGAAGCAATCCCCTCTCTTCCCCCTCCGTACTCAGCCCTCCAGTTGCCAGCTGTCCTGCTTCTTTCACAGATGGGATGCTGACCTTTTAAGAGTCCAGCCCTATGCATTTCTACTCAGAAGTAAGCTCCCTTCTTGAGGCCCACCACATGCCTCAGAGTACATGCAAGAGTTAACAGAAGTAAACTCAGAAGTAAACTCACTTACTCCCAGGAAAGTGTGGAGAGAATTGTAGGCTAAATCTCATGCTTTGCTTGGTGGGAAGGCTTGCTTGTGTTGGTGATTGCCTGCACCATGGGGGGGGGGGGGAA
This sequence comes from Tiliqua scincoides, assembly GCF_035046505.1. NCBI lineage: Eukaryota > Metazoa > Chordata > Lepidosauria > Squamata > Scincidae > Tiliqua > Tiliqua scincoides. The sequence goes on along the minus strand of NC_089828.1, from coordinate 42,522,783 downwards.
ATCCGGCAAACAAGCCCTGGGTTTTTTAAAGCAATCCCCCTCTGTTGCTACTGAACCTGCCCCTGTGTGTGTGAGAGAGAGAGAGAGAGCAAGCAAGCAAGCAAGCAAGCTCCAGCTCCACCTTGCTGCATGTGTTCTGGCTACAGAGATTTTTGGCCCCCCCTTCCCCTCTTTAGCCTTCCATGGCTCAGGGGCTCCAGAAATGTGACTGTTCCTTGGCAAGGGGAACCTCTTCCAGGGCTATTTCCCTGCCTGGGGGAGGGGGAGCCTTTCTGCAGTGTTTTGGATGCAGGGTGCAGGAGGCAAAGGTGTGTGTGACTTTCAGTGCCCCCACCCCATACCCTTCAGATGAGACAAATTTGAAGATAAAAAGTCTGTGAATAAATAGGCTACACCTGAACTTCACCTCCTTTGTGTGGTGTGGCATGGTTGTTTGGTGTTCAGTGCCTTGTACCTTCAAATTGTTCCTCATGTATTCTGCCATTATTTGTGTGAGGTGTTTGCAGCTTCCTCTGGAACTTGTAGTTGACTGCTGCCATGTACTCCCACAGATTGCTAAGCATCTTACTTTTGTTTCAGAAGGTAGGTGATATTGTAGCTGGAGTAATAACTGTTCTGCTCAGCTTTCAAGCAGCTGTCCTATGCATCTGCAGACTGGTTTGCTGCTGCCTTAATTGTTTGTCGTGGCACTTTTGGTGCTTGTCTTCTCTGCTCAGCTTGTCAGATTGAGCAGACCCTGTTCAGGTGCATCGAGAACATGCTCAGATTTTCCTTCTTTGCCTTGTAACTGCAGAGCTGTCTCTGCTTTTCTCAGTCTTCTCTCTTGAATTTCCTTTCTGCACCTCATCCATCAGCTTGCTTTTAATACACTCCACTGTCAGGTCTGTGGTCTCTAGGGCAGGCACCTGTTGGCAAAGGCCGAAGGACTCTGGGAGACCGCATAGTAACATTGTCCTAATAATGGTTGTCTTTTTGTTGTCTTCCCCAAGCCTACACAGCTGTTCTACAGTTTTGAACATGCCATTTATGGGTTTGTGCATCTCCTGCCTTTTGCAAGGACTCATCCCTGTACAACTTTTATAACAAGAATGCCTTACTCTTAAGGCCTGAGCCTGCCCTTTCTAGAGGGTATTCCACATACCTTTTGCCCTCCCTCCCTTCCTCACATGAATGAGCTGTTGATCTTCCAGTAACAAAACTATAGCTGCTTTTGCCTGCCTATTTCTTTCTGTCCCTTTCCGCGGGTTTGTCAGCTGGTCTGTCCCTGTTCAGCACATCCCAGGTATCATCCTGGAAAGTAGCATTTTCACTTTAAACTTCCACAGCTAATAATTTTTATTGTTTAGTTTTCCTATTGCAAATGTAGCCTCTGAACTGTTGGGTACTTTTCTGTGTATTGTTGGGTGTGTCCTGCTCTTTCTCACAGCTTTTTACTTCTTTTGCAGTTTATATTGTGTCTGGACTGCAGCCCATAATCTGTTAGCGCAGCAGGTTCTCAAACTCTCTGGAGTTCGAAAACTGCTGATACGTGTTGGCAGGGACGGGGACTAGGAGGATGTGCCTCAGCTGCGCCACAACAAACACAGCACCATGGGGACCCAGAGTTCCTACCCGGTGGGGGGGGGGTCTGTGGCAGCCCTGTCTGTGGGTCTCCCCCAAGCTTCTTATTGCTCCGATCTACAGATCAACCTGCAGATTAGAGGGATAAGAAGCTTGGGGGAGATCTACAGAAGGGGCTGTGGGCCTCTCTGAGGACTGTAGACCCCCCAGCAGGGGGATAAGCCTCTGGGTCCTGCCGATTGCTGCGGCACCACTGGGGCATCTGTTCCCTGGTCATTCTACTTACTATGGTGGATCACAACCCACCACTGTGAGCGCCACTGCGTTAGCAGATCTGAGGGAATGAATCGGTCCCAAACCCAGTAAAGCTGAGTTTTGGTAACTTTATTGCAGCAACAAAAGAACTATGGAAAAAAACCAGAAGTGTGGTCGAATCTGAACAACCCACAGACCTTTAAACTAGTAATGAGAGGTTACAGCTCCCACGGTGTTGGGGTTGAATGAATAAAGTACTGTCTGTGTGTTGGATTGTATTTAATGCAATTTATCTGTGAGCCACCTATAGTGCCCTTGGTGGGATAGAAAGGCAGGATAAAAATTAAACAAATGTGTTTGCCATGGCAAGGATGTTATTTTTATTTCTATTATGGGGGGGTGGGGTGGGCATGCAGATGTGCTGATTGGCCAAACCTAGTGTCCTGCGGTTCTAGCTCTTTTTATCAGTCCCACCCCGACTCCACTGTTAGAACAGTTATCTTCTTTAAGTGAAGTGTGTATCTGTGTATATGTGCACATCTAAAGCTGCATTGTAACTTACATATAAGTAGAAGGGCTCACTTCTGACTTGCACTTAACTCATTTTTGCCCAGCCCCCAGGTGTACACATTTGGCCCCTGTTGCATATGTGCAACATTGGGCAGAAATGGGTTAACCTGGAAGTGTGGGAAAGTTCTACTGCACAAATGCAAATTTATTGGGCTCCATATGGATCCTTTCTTGTCTTGATGCAGATTTCACACCTGTGCAATAGCTTGTCTTGAAAAAACAGACCTAACAAAACAGCCTGGAGGACAGCCACATAAATTAATAAACAGACCTCTGCTTTGCATCAAAGGCCAGGAGAAGGAGGCAATGTTAACTTGGCAACTAAAAAACAGCAGAGTTGGTACCAGTAGATTTGCCAAGGGACAAGAGCTCCACAAGTAGTGATGCCTTCTGTCTTCAATAACTATTTACCTACCTTCTAAAGCTGGGGCACCTGGAACCCTGGATCAATCAGGGTCCCTGATTGATCTTGGTCTGTGACCAGCTTCACTCTTCTCTTAAAGGAGAGGGCAGATGAAGTTGCAGAAGCAGAAGTGGTAATTCTAATAACTATTTGCTAGGAAGATGGTATAGCGGTTGCCTCTCCATGGGGCTAGTAACAGAGGAGGTGGTAATCAAAATAGGAGCATGCAACTTCTCCTTGAAGGAAGGCTAATGAGAGTGTAACCATACAGTAAAAGCCTGACATTCAGAACAAGGTTGGTTAATCCTAGAGCACCTTTGCTTAAAAAAAAAAAGTTGGCAATCCAGCTTTTTTCTTCTCTTCCTCCCCCCAGTACAGATCTTCCACTCCTCCCTCTTAAGTCTCCCACTGTCTCCTTCCTGTGCAGGTCCGCGTAGAATTCATGGACGACACCAGCCGCTCCATCATTCGCAATGTGAAAGGCCCAGTTCGGGAAGGGGATGTGCTGACACTTCTGGAGTCTGAGCGTGAGGCCCGGCGGTTGCGCTGATCTATACCACCTATAGATCTATACCACAGATCAGTGAGTGTGATTCAGTTGGCATTGAGAATAAAGCTCTACCTCTCCATAGCCCTTGTACCTAAAACCTCTTTTATTTTTTTCAGATGGGAGAAGATTCCTCTGGCATGTCTTAGTTGAAGAGAGAAGAGATGTCTTACAATTAAAATAAAGTTTGGTTTTTTTCCCCACCTTTTAACTTGTTCCTGCTCATTTAAGCAACAGCAGAGATTTTGTGTCTGAAATCATTGTGTGGGATTAATAGATGCAGATGGCCTTTCCTCTCCCTGCCTGCTATGCACTCCTCAATTACAAACCTAATATAATGCTGTTTGTGTGTACTTATACCAAGCTAAAGTAACCTAGCTTTGTTTTGTGAATCTTTTGCAAAGAGCAGAGGTAAGGGTACTAGCTGGTGCATTTTTGGGTGTGTAAAAATGTGCCATAACTTTAAAACATGAAAGTATGTGTGCCTGGTGCAGAAGCTTCCATTTTATGTAGGAAGATTTAATATATATTAAACCCAAACTGAAAAACTTCTATTTTCAGTTGGCAAGCAATCTGGAAAATGAGGGCAGCAGAAGATCATTTCAGTCTCTCTGCCTTCTAGATCAGTTCACAATATGAATGATGTGCAGGTCCTTCTGTAACCGACACATGGTGTTCCATATCTTTGTATGGCCAGTTAAATAGCTACTTAAACAGAAGGCTTTCTGATGTGACCAACTAGTCCATAGATATTCCTAATGGAGAGCTGCTACTGGATACAATCCCCTGAAGGTTTTAAAGCTTGCATGTTTTTACACCAATTGATCCAAATGCTGTTCCCCATCATTCAGTATAAAGTCACAAGATGGTAAGTGTTATGGCTCTTTATTCCAGTGAGATAATATTAATTTAAAAAGCTTTGTGCTCATATTGGTGCCTTTATTGCAAATGGCAGAAAATAGGTTGGAGTTGAGATCTTTTGCTTCTGATACTGTAATGTTATTAGCAAAACGGGTGCAAGGGAGTGTTAAAGTAAGGTGAGGGTGCAGGATGAAAAATATGGGAGTCCTTCCTGGTAATTCATCACAAGGCCTAACTTAATTGAAGGGCAGGGGGACAGAAGAGGGGATCTAGTCATTGAGGTAGGCAACTTGTCTCCAGCCTATACTGTTTCAGTACACTGGTGGTTTGCGTGACTGCTTCTCTACTGCAAAAAAATTACGTCTGCATAGACTGCTGTGACAGAACTGCTATAGCCTAGCTTTTCCCTGATAAGTCAGATTTCTATGTTCAGGGATTTTTTTGAAGAGCTTTCACAAATGGAGGCACACACAACAGGGACCAAATGTGTACAGCTGTGGGCTGGGCAAAAATGGGTTGACCACAGTAGGGCAGATGGAAGAAACAACTGAACTGTAGCACTACTCCAATGAAGGAAGGAGAATGGAATCTTTCCATTCCCAGTGTATCCCATGTGATTTGATGGGATTAGTAGCTTTGGCTCTTCTGATAACTGCTTGCTGCAACATAGATTAGGATCCAGGCTCAAGAGTTTGTTCCTGTTGCAACTGAGGCTCTGTCAAAAGAACAAAATTATATTTTTATTCACATTTTTATACTGTCTTTCCTCCAAGGAGCTCAAGGTGGTATACACAGTTCCTCTTTTCCCTTTGTCCTCACAACCCTATGAAATAGGTAAAGCTGAGACAGTGACTAGCCCAGCCTTCAACCTTTTTCAGCTCAGGGCACACTGTCAAGGCACTAAAATTGTCAAGGCACACTCCCAGTTTTTTACTTAAATTACTACATTACAATTAATGTTTAATTAACATAATTAATGATTAAATATTACATGACAAAGGGCACAATCCTAACCAGGCCTACTCAAAAGTAAGTCCTGTTTTGTTCAATGGGGCTTACTCTCAGGAAAGTGTGGGTAGGATTGCAGCCAAAGCCTGGAGGGGACATTGGGGGGGAATGTGCCTGTGGGACTTACTTCTGAGTAGACACGCCTAGGATTGGTCTTTTGGTGGCACTCTTTTTTCTTAAATACATGAGCAGGCAATTGGCACTTCTCCCTCCTCCTCTCCCCCACCCCACCCCCTCCCACAGACACATTCTCCCATCTCATAATTGCAGTTAGCACCTCTCCTACTGTCCCTCCCCTCACTCATCCCCACCTTCCAAAGGTCCAGAATCACTTTCCTCACATTCTTCCCCCCCACTGCCAATTGCCTGCTCCTGTATTTCAGAAAAAAGTTGACCAAAAGCCCAATCCTAGCTATATCTACTCAGAAGTCCTATTGTCCTATTACAGTCAATGGAGCTTACTCCCTGGAAAGTGGAGCTAGGAGAGGATCCTGAGAGCCCAGCCCAGGCATGTCTACTGAGAAGTAAGTCCCATTATAGTCAATGGGGCTTACTCCCAGGAAACTGGATAGGATTGTGGCCCAACACCCCTCCTCTGAAAGGCAAGGCAGGGAGGATGCAGGCAACTGGCAAGGAAAAGGGACTTAGAAGGACCCTCAGCCAGCCCATTGTTAGGCTGGTATCCTCAGCAGACTGGATGCTTGCCTGCCTGTTTGCCACTGGCTCCCTCTTCTCACTCAATCCACCCAGACCACCTCTGGTTTCTCTTGCTGCCCAATCAGCACAGCATGCAGGGCAGACAACAAAGGACTTGATGCCCAAGCCTAGGTGTGTCTACTCAGAAGTAAGCCTCATGATAGTCTATGGGGCTTACTTTCAGGTAAATGAGGAGCAAGTTGCAGCCTGAGGCTGCCTTGGCCTGGACTAGCCCAAGGTCACCCAGGAAGGCTGATAAATGAATAAAAAATTTGTATTTTAGGCTCTGTTCAGCAGGTGCTGGTGGTATACACCAGCTTGCTTGGAACAACTGCCATTCCTGCACATGCTGAACATTTGGTGACAACAGATGACTGGATCAAATACCCCCTAACAATGAGTGGCACCATTATGGCTGGCCAAGGGACACACATCTGCTTGAGCAAGGAGCCTCAACAGCATGGTGCTACACGCATCATTTAAAATTGTCCTTTGCGTCACAGAGTATTACGGCATAAGACTGGCAGTCAGGATTATATATGCCTGACCATCACTAGTAAGCATCTCTCTGCCAAGTGTCCCTACCCTGTGTCACACATCCAGCACAAAGAACCTGTTAGCATCTGCTCTAGGCTCCATGTAAAGGAAAAAGACTCCTCCCTTCACTGAGAACTTAGAGGGGAAGGAAAGGTACAGTGGAGCCTCCTTATCCACAGGGGTTTGGTTCCCCCCAGATAAAGAATTCCATGGATGTTGGGTCCACGCCCAAAGCTCACACAATTACTTACCTGGAGCCTCTGGAGGCCTTTCCTGGGTCATGCACAGGCCTCAGAATGGCCTGTAGAAGGCGACTCCCAGTCAAACTAGAAGTTATAGGCCATTCTGAGGTCTGTGGAGGCCAATAGAGTGGGTCACAGGCTTAGCACAATTCACAAGAGGGCTCTGGGTTCATAGAGGCACCTAACTGAACTCTCTGTATCTGCAAATGGTTTAACCATCTGTGGATACAGGACCAGGAGATTTGGAGGGTCCACTGTTCTCTTGATTTGGGGGGGGGGTGGCGGCTCCAGAAAGTAATGGCACAATGCCAACATTTGTCAAATCCTGGCAACTTACATATGCTTTTAATAGCCATATGAATATTAAAAAATATTGTACTCATCAAGTAAGGGAAAATATGTAGCATGACCTTTTGTAAGCATATTACCAGGGTACTTTCAGTGAAGGGCCTGAAGTTCCAGGACAGATTCCAAGGCAGGCAGTTGTGATTGAATGCTTATATATCCTGTTAATGGGGCTTAACCAATTCCTTCTCCTTAGGACAGGGGTTCCCACAATACACGCTCACTGGGCTGTCATGAGATATCAGCGGTAGCCCCTCCTACCTGTTCCCTAAAGTGCTGCCATCTTGGAACATGCGAAATCTCACAATCTCTTGTGAGATTTCACAAGATCCAAGATGGCAGTGCCTGACTGAGCCAGGAAGACGAAGCTGCGGGGGCATTGTGACCACGGTAAGTATTGGAACCACTGACCTAGAGTCTTTGTGTGAGCGGACACAATCAAAACTGAATGGGATTTGCTAACCGATTGCATGATGGGTGCTTATCAACTTTGCTATGTTGCGATGACCAGCCTCCAGTGCTATGGAAACAGCATCGTTGCCATCCTAAAGCAAAACAAACAGAGTACACTATCATGCCTTTATGGCTAAAGAAAGAAATGTAGCAGTCAATTATACAAAAATTAAAGTTGCAGTGATTAATAAAAGTGTAAGTGGATCTGTCCTGCTGATTGAATCAGAAGATTAATAGGAAGAATCCTACGGGCGCACCCATAAAGGATCAGAGTGAAGATGTAACTAGCCCAGCATTGTTTTCCCCAGCTTTCCCTTGCCTGCCAGTCCTTTGGCAGTGCTGCTTTTCAGAGGCACGTGGTTTCTGTATATAGAAGTGCCATTTTCTTGCCATGACCAGCCTTCCCTCTAAGCCGAGCAGCCAGACTCAGAGCCCCATGCTGCTGCCATCACAGCAGTCGAGAGCTCAGCAATGACAATAATGTCATCACTGAGTGCTCTGCAGCTGCCCTGATACGGCTCCTAGCACTCCCTGTAAAAACAAGGAATACTGGTCATGCCTCTTACCCACTGTGACACCTGTTCTCCATGAATTTTCTGCCATTTCCTTTTTCAAACCATCATCACATTTTGTGAGAGCAAATCCCATAAATTTTGTGTTGTCTGAGAAAGGAATTTTGCTTTTGTGCTGTGTAACAAAATATTATAGTAGCCTACTAGCTTATATATCAGAGGTGGCCAAACTTGCGTAATGTAAGAGCCACATATAATAAGCTTCAGGTGTTTGAAAGCTGTAATACTTTAGTATTTGAATTCTTAAATATAATTTATTCACCATGAACACTAAAGTTATGCTTTAATCCAGTGGACTCTCAGTTTACACTCAGTAAATATTATAATTATTATATTTAGCTGCTGCAAGTCCAATCAGTAGTGTGTAGAGTGTTCAGGCTCAGGAAGGAGGATATGATATGGTAGAGGCCTGCCCTGCCAATCCTACCCCTCCCTCAGGCCTGACCCACCCTCTGTTCTGCCCTCCCCCACCCAAGAACACCCCCTCCCCGCCTCTGCTGCCCAGCACTCATACCTCTGTCGGTGTCTGTCTCCACTGATGCAGCATTGGTGGGGTAGCGTAAGCTTCCCCACCAGCACTGCCTACTTATGCAGTGCCACAAACATGCTTTATGGCAGGGTTGTGACACCTAGTGCTGGTGCAGGGACCACAATAGAACTGAGCCATTAGCGGATCTTTAATGCATCTTTTTCACTTCAGGAACAAGACCAAGTAATTTGGAATTCAAGGGAGTGATTTGGAAGCACCATTATTTCTTAAGTAAATGATAAAGGGCGCAATCCTAACCCCTTATGTCAGTGCTTTCCAGCACTGACATAAGAGCAATGCAGCTCTGAGGGAAGGGAACAAACGTTCCCTTACTTTGAGGACTCAGTGAGTGATACCCAACTGCAGGATGCAGCACATGTCCCATTGGCACTGTTATGTCACTGCTGGAAAGCACTGACATAAGGGGTTAAGATTGTGCCCTAAGTCATGCTCCAGTCAATGCTTAAACAGCCTATACCATGATCCAATAATTACAGTATAACAATTGAATCTTTGTTCCTGCTCTGCAACTGATCATGGAAGAAGCAAGACATGCCATTTATATCTTTCCTTCTATGATGGAACTCAAGGTGGTGCCCATGGTCATCACCCCTTCAGGCCCACAACTGCCTAGTTTCAGCAGAGGGGCTGAGGCAACACCTGGCCTTTGGTGCTGCCCTCCATATGATGCTTGTTCTCTTTTGCCTCAGACATTGACAGTGGGGGAAGCACAGGCCCCCCCCCATTCAATAGATTTTCATCTGTGCTGGAGGAAAAGGTAAGTTGCATTCTTCACATTAGACAACAAAAACCACTACCACTCACACACAATGTGGACCAGAAGCTTGAGAACTCCTGGAAACAGCCACACTCCTAATAGCCAAAGCTGCAGTCAGATCTTACATTGTTTACAATAGACACGTTGCAGGCTTGCTGAGACAAGAGAAGCCTCACAGTCCCTGCCTGTCCGTGTTCACAGGCGCACATAAGTGCTGTAGAGCCTTCCTCGTCCTGAAGGTTGATGTCCGCTCCACAAGCCAGTAGGGCCTCCACCATCTCCTGCCTTCCATGGCTGACAGCAAGCATCAGTGCTGTCTGTCCTGCCTGGAAAACAAATGAAAAATGAGCAATCATTTTTGGTTAATTTTTTTTACACCTCATCTCATTTTTGTCCTGCTTAAGTACGCATAAAAACAATGGATATAACTGCAAAAGAAATGTGACATGTCTATACTGTGGGTCCTATTTATCTGCAGGTTTGGTACCTGTGGATTTGACCCACCACGGGCTCCAAACCCATAGTGGGTCAAATCCAACCTCAGAAAACAGGCTGGACCACAGATTACATTATCTGCGGTTTTCATTCTCAGTCCCGTCCCCGTCCCCCCTGCGGATGCTGAGGACCAACCTGTATTTATCATTGATTTTTATTCATTTCATGCTTTTGGCACATCCCAAGACATGCATGAGCTTGCCTCTGAACATACACAGAGTACCAACACTCAGCTCCCCACCGACCAGGTTAAGGGTTACAGCCATACAGCACCCAGCCATCCTCCCCGTTCTCAACATTCACATACTTGGCTTGCTTTGGCATTGACATTCCCCATTCCAAATAGCCGCTGAACAACAGCCATATCTTCTTCCTGCTCCACTACCGTCAAGGCGGCCAACATGAGGGCCGTGTAGCCAGCTTTATTCTGATGGTTGACATTGCAGACACCTATAGAAGAGAGAGAAGGAACCTGGCACACAGATGGTGCCAATGGAGCCCTGTTGGCTGACCTTCAGTATTGCTAAGGACTACAAGGTTAGAGCCCAATCCTAAACAGTGTGCACCGGATCAGTGCCGGCATGCACTGTCACAAATGTGTCGTAAAGCACATTTGCAAGCCCTCAGCGCTGCCCCAGCACCGGATCTGGGGAAAAGCCAGTGCTCCGTCACTTGGTGCTCATCCGAACTGCTGGGCAGCGGAGAGGTGGGTGGGGACATGGGGGGGAGGCAGGGAAGCAGCATTCCAGGATGGGGAATCTTTAAGAGTAGATCAAATAGGTTGAAACGGCAAGAGAGGAGATCCCAGTTGGGTATCAGGAAGAAATCCTTGATGGACAGGGCAGTCTGGCAGTGGAACCAGTTCCAAAGGAAGGTGGTGGATTCTCCTTCACTGGAAATCTTCAGGCAGAGGCTTGACAGGCACCTGCTGAAGATGCTCTAGGAGGCCTTCCTGCTAGAGGCAGCGGGTTGGACTAGATGACTTTGTGGGTACCTTCTAACTCAGAAGTTAACAACTGCTTCTCACATTGCAATCTACCTGCCCTCAGTTCTAAACTACCATTCTCACAGGTTAAAGGGAACCTCTTTCCAACTCTCCTTAAGACTTTGAAGAGCCACCACTTGCCAGATTTGACAATACAGGGCTAGAAATACACAGAACTATGACGCTGCCAACTGAGCTAGACAGCTAGTCCCTTGTGGTCTTCTCAAACTGGCAGCAGCCCCTCAGGCTCTGAGAAGGAGAGCTGTACCCAGCCTTACTACCTCCAATGAAGTTCTTCCACTCACCCGTGTCAAGCAGAAGCTGGACAATGTCAAAATTAGAGTGGGAGACACTATAATGCAGGGCTGTGTTCCCATTGCCATCAGAGAGGTTGACGATGTGGGCCAGTGTGGCCAGTGAGATTTCAGCAAAGGCCGACAAGTGTTTGGCAACCTCACCAGCCAGGGAAGACTTCTGGCTGGAGACACGGAACCACTCCTGAAGGATGAGGCTGGTGCTGGATAACTAGGAGCCAAAAAATAAAAACACAATAGAAAGCATGTGTCTTGCCACAGCTCCTCCCCCCTGGGCCTCGTGCCCGCTTAAGGCTGATTAGTTTCCCTTGTTAAACTCACAAGTGCAGCAAGCAAAAGTCAGAGTCAAGTCCCAGTCCACAGATTCCAAGTCAGTCTCCAACCTGCACTCCTTCTACAACCCACCAACCATTCCTGCCTTATATCCTTAGGTTGCCTCTAGTGGCTGCAGCTGTGCAGCACACCCTTTGCTGTAAGCCCAGGCCTTAACTCTTAAAGGGGCCACTGCAGACACCACATTCTACCTCCTCACCAGATGTTCTGCGATTCCAATGCAGCACAGCACCAAAAGGAATGAAGACAGAATCAGGGTAACTGGAGCCATGATTAAGACAGCAGTCTGCCACTGCTACAGGAAGGGCCACCAACAAACCATAAGGGTGCCACTACGCTTCACAAGCAAGTCCATACCACATTGGCTTGTGCCACAGGACTTCTGGGTTAGCTCCAAATGCTTCTCACTCACTTGCCCTATCAATTACATGGACAAGTCAGCCTACCCCTCACCACACCCACTCACCAGCTCTTTGCTCTGCGAGGCAAGTCTGCCATGGCCCAGATGACTGCACAAAACTAGACAGGCATCTCTCATCAGGGGACTCAGCTTGAACCTGTTGGAAGAGACAAAAAATGGGCTGAGCCATCAAACTCTTGTTTCTCTTTGACCACATATGCTTTTCAGATTGGCCCTCTTATATTTTACTTGTCATTGACTTTTGACCAATCCTAACAAGGCCTGACACTGCCAGAATTAGCATTCTAGCTGAGTAAGGTCCTTTGTGGTTGCTGCCATATTGTGGAGCCAGGCCACTGCCGCAAGTGGTGAGTGGCAGTTGCCCATCAGCAATCCTTAGACATCCCCTGGCACAGGCAGGTCAGTGTGTGTGTGTGTGGGGGGGGGGGGGATTCTACATGCCAATAATATTATTGCATTCAGTCATGAGCATTGGGCACCTCCAACAGAACTAGGCCATAGAGTCAATCTTTTTAATTTATCTGTGATATCTGCTGCATCAAGGTCTCAGCCATCCTGAGAAATAGAACCACTCCAGCACCCATTTTACAGGTGGGAGAACTGAGAGACAGTGAGACCAGCAGACTTAACCACGTCATCAGACGTCATCCAGAACGCAGGAGATGGGATGGAATTTGAAGCCTATCTGCCAGGGCAAAGTCCAACTCTATGTACACCTTAGTGGTGGAGGGGGAGAGTCATGGGCATCATGGGGGAAAAAAGTCATGCCTCCAGTTCTAACCCTTCTTCCTGGGCACTTTCAGGGTCAGAAAGGTACAAAAAACCTCTGTGACACTAAGGGCGCAATCCTAACCCCTTAAGTCAGTGCTTGCCAGCAATGCAGCTCTGAGGTAAGGGAACAAACATTTCCTTACTTTGACGAGGCCTCTGTGAGTGACACCCAACTGCAGGATGCAGCACATGTCCCATTGGCACCGCTATGCCAGTGCTGGAAAGTAATGACATAAGGGGTTAGGATTGCGCCCTAAGAATCCACTCTTCATAGACAAGGACATACTTTTTCAACTCTGGGACATTCTCTTCATCAACGTTCTCTTGATCATGGCCAAATTTTGCTTCATTCTGCTCTGCTCCCTGTACAGGACCCTCTGTGTTGCTGTGACTGCACTCAAGATTGGTGAAGAAGTCCTTGACAGAGGTGTCCTTTTGGCCAACGGTGTCACTAGTGGAGGCAAGAAGGGATGCCTTCCTAGCAGACGTCTCCTCTTCGTCCTCCTCCTCCTCCTCTTCCTCCTCCTCCTCCACTTCTTCTTCTTCTTCCTCCTCCTCCTCCTCTTCCTCACTAGATGTGGTCTCGTACCTACCAAGACAAATTGGGTGGGGTCAGGCTGGACGCTGGGGGGGCAAGTTAAATGGACCTCCAACCATTGCAATAACTATGATTTACAATAGCAATACTCCTAAAGATCATACAGTTATCACCAACTGCTTCACCTCACTGTGCCCCAATTGCGTATACCAGGCATCTCCAAACTCTGGCCCGGGGGCCAGATGCGGCCCATGGCAAGCCTCTATCCAGCCCATGGCCAGCCTCTGATTCCTGGACATTTGAGCCCCTTCATTTATTCATTCATCTAAGTTCCATCTCTAATGCATTTATTTAACTTTTATATTTAATTTTTTTCCCCGGCCCTCACCACTGTGCAGGATATTTGATGTGGGTTTTGCATGGAAATGTACCATGGTGGACCCTTTTCCCGTGCGTGCGTGCGTGCGTGCGTGCGTGCGTGCGTGAGTGAGTGAGTGAGTGAGTGAGTGAGTTAGGTAGTTAGGTAGTTAGGTAGTTAGGTAGTTAGTTAGTTAGTTGCATGCATCCGATGAAGTGAGCCCTAAGCCATGAAAGTATTTGCCATGGCACTGTTTAGCATACAGATATCCAAAATATAGATGGCTGCATTGGTGCTGTCACACAGGCACAATACATCCTTTGCGGTGCTTTCATGAAGGTGCAATAGCGTTGGGCCGGCAAAAGCTGGCTGTTTCAAGGTATGTGCATTCCAGCTTCCAGAAAGACATCCAAAACAGAACAGGCACTTACATTGAGGATTAAGGAATCAATCTGGTTGGCCTCAAAGTACCACAAGACTCCTTGTTTTATAACAGTGGTTGTAACCCTCAAATGTTAGAATGTAAGCAAACCAAGAAAATAAGGATCAACATTGTAGATGTAAACATATGAAGCTGTTATAGTCACTACTGAGCTAACTGGACTGATGTTCCAACTTTCTACCTCCACCACTTGAAATTCTGTAAAATGAATACCGTGGACTGAATAAGGGACCTTCCACATACAAAACATGCACACTACCACTGAAATATTGCCCCCCTTTAAAGTGCCTCAAGTATGTTTCTTTCTTTTGGTACAAGCATAATACACTGTACGGAGTGAGAATCATGATGCAAGCATTTTTAAAACACACACAAACACACCAGAAAACAGGCTAAGGCTGGTTCCCAATTCTTAACAACCCACCTCGTCCTCCATAGTGGGATGCAACATGATGCTCAATTCTTCATGCGTTAAGCCTTTTTGGGCGTCCGCTTCTGGGTCATGCTGCCCAGTACAACCCAAAGCAAGGTTTTGCACATGAAGAACTGAGCATCAGGTCGTGACCCATTATATTAAGGGTCATGTCACTACAGTTTGGAAAACACTGGGCTAAAACTAATTCCAGCAACACTGAGAGCAATGAAGTACACTGATTGACCCCTTCAGCATGAAACCCTGGATCATTCCCCACTCACCCCTCCCCAAAGAGAGGAAGCGGAAAGATTCGTACTCGCCATTCAGCACCCCCATAAACTGGAGGCTCTTCCTCCCACTTCCTGCATCCACCTTGGGAGGGCCGTTTTGCTTCTTCATGATCGATTTGAGAGCTCCTGGTGAAGCAATGAAATGAACAGCAGGGTTAGGTACCAGCAGAAGGCCTAAAGGGAGGGGCCTGTGCATTGCAGACCCTACCAATTAGATTTTAAGGTAGACTAGGACACACTGTTGTTGTGGGAGGGAGATTAGACTGGGTGTGTGGAAGTGACATCTAAGGCCACCTGAGCAGGCAAGCCTCAGACCAAGAATGTCCTGATTTGCAGCTAAATCAGGCTGCAATCCTATACATCAGTGGTTTTCACACACTGAGCAGTGGGGCCCACCAGGACAGAATGAGAATCTGTCTGGACCCACCAGAAATGATGTCATGACCGGAAGTGACATCATCAAGCAGGAAAAAATTTTCACAATCCTAGGCTGCAATCCTACCCATACTTACCCAGGAGTAAGTTTCCTTTACTGTCATTGTTAAAAGAATATACATAGTAGTTTGTTAAAAAGTATAGGTCACTCTATAACATTTCCCCAAATGCGGTCACATATCATGGTAGTATCAAGTCTAATATATTAAAAATTAAATTTTGAAGTGAATGGGGACCCACCTGAAATTGTCTCATGGCCCACCTAGTGGGTCCAGACCCACAGTTTGAGAAACACTGCTATACACGCCTTCCTGAGAGTAAGCCTCATAAACGCATAGGGTTGGGCTGTCAGCCATTATGCTACATCAGCTCACATGAATGGAGCACATATGGGGTCTGAATATCAGGACTAAACAGATTTGAACCAGGGGCTTCTGGGTCTGGGTGCTAATGCACTTTGTTTAGAGATACACAGAAGCTCTCTCAGGTCCCAGCATGGAGCCCCCATCAAGCAGCCCATTAATTCCCCCTGTCCTGCCTAGAACTAATTCTGGGTCAACAGCAAGCTTCTCAGTGCTTAGATCAGTGTTTCTCAAACTGTGGGTTGGGACCCACTAGGTGGGACCCCATTCATTTCAATATTTTATTTTTAATATATTAGACTTGATGCTACCCTGGTAGTCCATTACAGTGCAAGTCTAAGCATATTTGCTTGGAGTAAGTCCCTCTATGTTCAAAATAAGACTGCACAGTTAAGGCTGAAATCCTATACACACTTTCCTGGGAGTAAACTGCATTGAAAATAATGGAACTTACTTCTGTGTAGACATGCACTGTGCTGTAAGTTTCTCAGACAGCCTATAGCCTTAAGCCTTGCTCCAGATTCATTTGCCTGATTTTTCATCTGCTCCCCTCTCTTTTCCTCACCCCAGAATTTCCTTGATCTCTGGTGGCAATCCTGCTTAGACTAGATTTTTATGTAGATCCCTGCATGCTCAGGTTCCAGAACTAAACTATGTGCCTGGATTCTTCTGCATGGAGCAGGCCCATATTAAATAACATGCTTAGAACAGCTCTTTCAGCCAACAGGCTCTGGTTCAAATGAACTGTAGTGGAAGTCCCTAAAATGAGAGAGAAGCCCTTTCACATAATTCCAGCTCTATGGCAGGTGTTTCTCAGTGGTGAAGAAAGTGCACTCTGCAAAGGACCTACTCAAAAGTATTAGAAGCTAAGCCCTAGACTAGACAGAAAATTGGGTTCCTGTTAAACCTTGTTGGCTGAACACAAAGACCCAAATTGACACTGGTCACAAGAACTAGCTCACCTGTATTCCCAACAGAATTCTTCTCAGTTCCCTTCTGTGTAGTTAAATTCTCCTGATCCCTTGCTGTGGGTTGTGGGAGCAAACATGATTCCACATGAGCTTCTGGAATCTCCATCACTAGAGAAGATCTGGCAAGCTCACACTCCTTCAAGCCTGCATGCTCTCTGCATGTTGCATCTTCAGGTGTAGATACATTTTTAACTGTGCTTTGATGCAACGTTGTGGTGGTGGACTTAGCCCTCTTCAGAGCTTTGCCTTCTACCTCCAGATCAACTTGTATAGCTTTATCTCCACATACGACAGGTGTGAAACCTTTCCCTTGTAAATCATAGCCAACTTCTACACATGCCACTTGTGGAGAGCAGAGGACACTGCTGTCCACCATTTCAACGTGAACACTCGCAGCTTGGTACTGGATTGTCTGAACAGTCTCTGTGCATGCTTCAGCCATCTCTGGTTGGGCCATGGTCTCCTTGTCGATCAGGTTCCTTGGCATTCTAGAGCAAACTTCTATCCTCAACACCTCCAGCTCATTTGTAGCCTCTTTCAAATGTCCCTCCAGCATGGAGATGACCTCTCTTTGATGTTGAACGGTCTGTTGAAGGAGCTGGATTTCCTCCTCTGTCTCAGACGAAACACCAAGCAAGGACTCCATCACCCATACCTCAGCATCTTTGGTCTCCAGCTCTCTTCCAACAGCAATCTCTTGGCTTGGCCTCTGGCTCTGGTAGTAGAAAACTGCCTCATTCATGTCAATCTCCTCCCCAACACCCACAGATTTACATGCATGTTCACTAGCTGTTAAAGAATGCAGGGCTCCTTTGCCCATCTTTGCAACTCTCTCTGAACTTGACAATCTTTCCGTCAGTTTCTTTAACGCTGCAATTTTACTAAACCTCACTTTGGAAGCCTCTGCGTCGTTGCCAATCTCAGTGGGAGCCTTGTGGCTTCTTTGGCATCCCTCCCCACTCAGACTGATGGTCTCCAGACTTGGAGATTGTGGGGAGAAGTTGAAGATGCAGGCCTCATCTGCATCCGTTTCTGATTTCACCAACAAGTCAGCCACCAACTGCTCCTTCTCTCTCTTTAGCTTGCAAATCTTCATTTCCAAAACTGGAATAACCTTCACTTGCTCTTCCAGCTCCTTCAGTTGTTTGAGGGCAGCGGCCATCTGCTCACGGATATGATGAAGGTGCCCAGGACTCATTGATGTGGCTGGTGAGCTTCTCCCTGAATTGAAGGGACTTGTTCTTACAGCTCGACTTTCTTCTGTTGGGGGGATGGAGGAAGGAGAGCAATTCGGGGGGAACAAATGCATTTTTAAAGGGCTATTGGGTGTCTTAGAGGTCTCCGTTTCCAGCAAATTTAGCTGCTCTTGTTCCAACTTCTTCCTTGTTGCCAACAAAGTTTTCTCCACTTGTGTGTTTCTCATCAAGGACTTCAGAGGAGGTGGTGGGAGAAGATGGATGATAGGAGTTGGAGACATGGGGTCAGAGGCTTGTTTGCTTGCCACCTTTTGGCTTTTTGAGGAGCTAGGCCACATTTTGGGCCCTGGGGAAAAGGCAGGTTTGCCATCCTCACTAGTTAGTGATGAAAGTGACTCTGTGGAAGTCCAATCACCGGTTTGGCTACGGGAAGAACTCAGTGCCTGTTTGGGTCCCTTAAGTTTCCGATGGAATGGCAACTTCTGGAGGGTTTGGCCCCTCTCAATGTCATCAACATACTTGAGGAAATCCAGATCCAATAAGAAGCCGTAGGGAGTCTCCAAAGAGTAGGAAGCCTTCTCCCCATCCTGTTCCTGGTCAGCATACAAGAAAGGGCCACCCAAATCTGGAAGTCAACCAGGAAAAAACACACACATCAAAAGAGACACTACCAAGATAAGAACCTTGGCAGATCCATACGATGCTTGAAAAGGTATACCCATTTCTCATAGGATGACCACATGATCCAATTTCTTATTCTCTCTGCCCTGTACACTCACAGATTTCCTCCAGGACACTGCCCTACCTGGGAGGATACCTGGTGATCTAGAGACACACCCCAACAGAAGTGCAGCTCAAACAGAGTGGTGGATAAGTTTTGACTATGCCCAAGGACTGAATTTGTTCATACTTGGAGAGGAGAGGAATGCCCTCACATCCTTTATAGAACAAGTGTATTCAAGTATGTGTATGTGTGTGTGCACAGTGGGATCACTTGGATTGCTTGGAAGATTTCCAACAAATAACACTGTGCTCGGTTTAGCTTTGTTGAACTGTCAATTGTTTCCAGAATTTATTTTGTAACCACCTTAGCGGTCTCATAAGTAGGACTGAAAAGCAACCAAGAAATATGTTAAAATATAGTATTTCCCTCAAATCTTTCCATTTCAGGCTGAATCCAGCCTGCAGTTCTTTCTTACCTGGGAGATTTCGGTTCAGGTGAGTGGATCGAGCCATCTCCTTCCGCTAGGTCTTCCGGAAATCCCAAATAAGGAATGTATGAACCTGCAGAAACACCACATTAGAATAAAGGTCTTCTCTGAATGGGTTTTCCTGCTCCCTTTATACAAATCCATACTATGGGCACACTTGGAAAACAGTGTACAGTTTTGTCTATTCTCAGCTCAAGGTCAATATTGTAGCCCTAGAGAAGATGCAGGAAAAAGAGAACCAGAATGATCAGAGTGCTGTAGCATGCTTTCTTAAGAGGCTTGGAGAAGGGGCTGCTTAGAAAAAAGGTGATGAGAAGGAGGGAATGGAAAAACTGGAGAGAGATGTTTCTTCTTTTATAATACCCAGTCACCAATGAAGCTGAAGAGCAACAAATACACACAGGCAAGATAAAGGAGCTTCCACCAGTCTTTTGTTTGACACTCTTGTGCTACAGGGACAGTGAGAAATGGCTGAATTCTTACTATATTATAGAGGGGCACAGGCGTGATTTGGCACCAGAATGTATATGGGGAATAAAGGGGAGAGAAGAGTAAAAGGTAAAGCAAAGACTATGCCTGTTCTATAGGGTGCGTGGTGACACTGTCAAGCAGTACAAGGAGGGCTTGTGGGGGGAAGATACGTACAGTAGTTATTTTGAACATAAGCTTGAGATAATGAAGCATCCAAGCTGAAATGTCAGACACACAGCTGGAGCTGTGAGACCCAATTGCAAGGAGGGTAGAGAAGTGGAGCTGGGTATTGTCCATATATAGGCACCACTGAATGCCATGTGAGTTGATGAGGTCATCCGGGACAAGGAGTAGAAAGACTTTTGCTGTTGTTCCTGCTCCTTCTCCCAGAACTGCTAGATTTGAACAGTAGTGTAGCTAGAGGGGGTGCAAAGCACTAAGTTTTGCAGGTGGCTGAACGTAGTACAAGCAGCCCCTCTCCTTTGGAGCCTGCCTGGAATGGCTCCAAAGGGGAGGCAAAGGGCCCCTTACACATTGCGGTGAGGCTCCCTGCAAAACTTAGTGCTGTGCACCCCCTCTAGCTACACCACTGGATTTGAAAGGATGAGGGAAATGAGGCTAAGGAGTGGTGAGCTATAGCATGTGTCTTCTGCTCTGTACTTCTCCTTTTCAAATCTAGTGAGCATGGGAAGAGGAGGAGTGGCATTTGACATCATGGGATATGGGGTGGTGGCAGCCCTGGATATCTTGGACCATATTCCATTCAAAGGTGTGAGGTGCCTTTCCTCCTAACTGAAACAACTTAGCTTGGATTTGGATACACGCAAAGGGTTCCAGGGCTTAGCAAAGCCAAGGAGATCTGGGGAAGCTGCAGGAAATCGTGAGAACCAGGAGGCTGGGGACAGAATCACTCTAGGAAATGATTTCCATAACTGAGGGAATTGTAAAGGGAGGATGGAAATCATATCTGCTCAGCCATTTTGTTTCAATTGACACAGATTGACATCCCCAGCACTGGAATTCAAGTGACAATGGATGGGTGGTCAGCATAAACGGAACAATCTCATAATCTCATGTTCCTCCTGGTTTATCCTTGCCTCCAGTTCCTTCACTGGAGCTGCTTGGGGTAGAAACCCATCTTCTCAAATCATGCACAAAAATGGAGCACTAAAAACAAGCCACATTCATGCCCTCCTACACATTCCCCTCCTGCAAGGCCAGAAAGTATCATGCTAAAATACTCACTAGCCAATCCTGCACTTAAAGTTATACTTTTGTTGAGCTAGCCATTTTAACTAGTCTGTATTCTATGTCAGTCCAGTGCAAAAACAGACCACTGTTTTTATTACTAGTTTTGAGACAATGAAACAATAGCCACTATAACATAGTGGCTGAATCAACTGAGCTATGAATCAGAAAGTCCCCAATTTGAATTTGCCATGGAGTCACTAGATGGAGGATAAGATTGCTGACCTCCCAAGAATTCTTGTAGGGATAATTTATACAGTGCTTTCAATGGTTGAAAGTACTCTGTTAAAGGTATTTTAAAAGTTTAGGAATGTTAATGTTCAGGAAGCAAGATATCCAAAGTGGAAAGAGCCTCTTAGTAGGGCTCCTGTATGGAAAACTGATATCAGCTTATCCCATGATAACAGCTTATCCCAACACAATGCCACCCAGTAAAAAATCAGCACCTGCCAAGATTTCCTACTTTTCAGGGATTAAAGGCCTAGGAGCCCCATCTTTTCAGCCTGTTCCTAAAGGGGGCAGGACCATATGGCCTACACCACATTTTGTTCTCTTTCAATTTAGAGTCCTATGCTTGGATACATCGACCGTTTCTAATCCAGCATGCAAAGCCTTTCTGAGGGCCTTTGCGCATGTTTTGCTTGCCAGAACAGCAACAGGATGGACTTCCCAGAGTGAGGACCCAGAAAATGAACCTGGGGAAAGGAAGAGGGACAGGAGTGGGAACCGCCTGCCTGGAACCAATGACTCAACTTCCTTAGGGGAAGGGAAATGACAGAGGAGCTCCATCCGCCTGGGAGACAGGACCATTGTCCTGCTCAGAAAGCATGCCAAGATCAGCTGCCCAGGCTCAGCCGCAGGCTTCCTGGAGAGCACCAGACAGTAAACAAACCACAGGCTTGGAAGGCCTTGTCACATACTTACTCAAAACATATGTGTGTATAGTTACCACCTTTTTTTACGACCCCCTTCTCTTGGCTGTATTCTTAAAAAGTCCAAGTAACTTGCTGACATCAATGAGTCAACTAAGTTCATTTAATTTTTTCCATAGGGTAAAAAAAGATGTTAAACTCCTTGTGATTGCAAGGCAGTCTTATCATCAAAAATAAAAAATAAAAATCTTTTTTTCCAAGAGATAAAATGACAAGGACAGTTGAACCTGCAAAATCTCTGCCTGTCAGGTTGCTTGTAAATGCAGAATAAAGGAAAAGAGGTGGCAAATCAGCTGAAAATGATTCTAATGCATTCTGATTATTGTTTACATAACTTAATTGCAGATTTTGTTTTCATGCAGGTTATGTTAATTACATCTTAACATCACAAACCACTCTGTATGAGAAAACTTACAGAATAAGCAGGATGCCATTTTCAATTCATTTATTAAAAATATTCCTGAAGGAACACCACTATGCTCCAAACCGCTTCTTCCCCCGACATCATCCTGCTGATTCAAGCAGGACACCAAATCTGGAATCCTGACTGTTTGAGAGGCAGCAAGATGCAGTGGTTAGAAATTTGGCATGTGGCAAGTTGCCTCTCAACCACCATTTCAAATCAAAGAGGCATCCACATAGCCAGTGTGGTTTGCCTGGCTGTCTTGTTGCACCTGATCTTCCTCCAAAATTGTTAACAAAGGGATCGGATCGGCCCACTTTCATCCACACAACAAAAGCTGCAAGGTCAATTAGGCGTAAAGGCTGTCATGTCCCCAAAGGCCACCCATTGTGTTTCAAGAGTGAGCAAGTAGTAAAGCGCTTTGCAAATGAGACATTGGTAAAGAAATAAACTCTGGAACTCTCCATCATCTCAGACTATGTTAATGATTCTAGAATTATAACAATTTTAAGAAATCTTCCTTTATTGGTCCATCTCTGCACATTACTAATAAATGAAGCCAATGTGTTTTGTCTCCAACTTGGTGGTGGTGTGAATGGCGTGAGAAACTGAGGCCAGAGACTGCCTTTGTCTGATAAAGACAGATTAGTCTTAGGGCAATTTGTGTGACCCCCCCCCTTCCTTAAATGATAAACACTGATATATCAGTGCTGAAGGGAAATAGCTGTTTCCTTTCCCAGAGAGAAGGCAGGAATGATAGCGGCAATCTGCCAAGACAATTAAATCAACTCATATCTGGTGTTCCAATAAATGGGGCCAAAAAAAGGTCATGTTAAAAAATACCTGCTCATTTGTAATATGCAGTCTGGCTTAGAGCCCACGCCTATCATGGTCTACTCAGAAGTAAGTCACATTGTAGTCAACAGGGCTGACTCCCAGGAAAGTGTGGATAGGATTGTAGCCTTTGTTATGCAAGTACAAGGCTGTATATTTCATTAACATTTTCAGGTGGTCCCTGCTGGATCAGACCTGGGCAAGTCCCCATTTTTCTTATTGCAGCCAGTGAGACATTGCCAGGCATTCACTATTATGCCATAGAAGGCAAACTTGTTTGTTGCAATTGTTGCATTTTCCTGACATGAATAAGAAGAGCTCAGCTGGATCAGGCCAAAGACCCATCTAGTCCAACAATCTCTAACTCACAGTGGCCCACCAGATGACTCAGGGAGCACACAAGACACCTGCATCTTGTTGCCACTCCCTTGCATATGGCATTTTGAGGTTTCACATACCCATCATGGCTTCTAACCTGTGATGGACTTATCCTTCAGAAATCTATCTAATCCCCTTTTAAAGGAATCTAGGCCAGATGCCATCACCACATTCTGTGGCAATGAGTTCCACAGCTTAATTACACTTTGTGTAAAGAAATATTTCCTTTTGTCTGTTCTAACTCTCCCAATATTCAGTTTTAGTAGATGAACCCAGCAAAGCTACTGGCAAGGTTTCCCATGACAAGCTGGTGGACAGGCTGGTGAGAGGTGGGCTAGATGATGATGTCAGGTTGATCTGTGAATGCAGCTGAATAGTCTGCAGAACACTCAAAGATGAGGTGAGCCCCAGCAACAGTGTAGGTCCCTTCCAACTCTATAATGTTACTAGATGAAATTTGGTCTGACCCAGCAGGGTGTTTCCTAGGTTCTCAGAACTTCATTTCTTGGGGGGGGGGGGGGGAAGAGAGAGAAGATGACCCTATTTGTCTGAAAGCGATAGTTTCCAAGGTGGCAGCCCTGCCCCCTTCAGCTTTGATGTGTAGGAACTGGGCTTGGCATACTCAGCAACAAGACATGCCCTCTGTACATACCCAGAGGGTATCTTAGTATTCAGTCACACATTCCTTGAGCCCAGGGATACCATTTTTTTTTTTTTTTGGCTCTTCTCCCATGCACCTTTACACGGGCCACTAATCAAAGCAGACAAAGCACCCCCACCCCAAAATATGGTCATCTATCCATTATGATATCACCCTACTTAATTTCCATGTCAGGCTGATGTTAAGAGCACATCCAGTGAATAATATGTAGCAGACTTAAAGGAGCCTCAGTAACACACACACACATAGGGTCCAAGTTCATGATCCTAGCCCAAAGAATTTCTGGCCAAACTATTAGCTCCTCTCGCTTTGAAATGACACATGAAAGTGCCTCAGTGTGCGTAACCCACTGTTTGGAGAGATTTAGGACCCAATCCTATCCAACTTTCTAGCTCTGGTGTAGCCACAATGCAGTCCTGTGGTAAGGGAACACGTGTTCCCATATATTAAGAAAGCCCCAGTTACTGCCCCCCTATCGCAGGATGCAGTGTACACCCCACTGGCACCTGCACTGGAAAATTGGATAGGATTGGGCCCTTAGACAGCAATCCTATCCACACTTATCTGGGAGTAAGCCTCATTGACTAGAATAAGATTTGCTTCTTCTGCGTAGATATCAGGGACATGTGATGAGTGGGGAGACAGGTGAGGCAGAGCCTCCCCACCGGAGTCTTTCAAAAACAGGGACATGCGGTGGGTGGGAAGGCAGGTGAGGCGCATGGAGTGTGTGGGTTGTGAGTGCTTGGGCATCTCACACGGTGGTGGCGCTTTTCAAACAACTCCAGTGGGGAGGCTCTGCCTTATCTGCCTCCCCACCCACCACACGTACCGATGCATGAGGAGCACAAGCACTCACAACCCATGTGCTGTGCGCATGGGTTGTGAGTGCTTGCACGCCTCACTTGGCCGTGGTGCTGCTTTTCAAAGGACTCTGGTGCAGAGGCTCTGCCTCACCTGTCTCTCCACCCATAGATATGGATAGGACTGGGCACTTAGTTCTGATTGGTCCTCATTTTGCATATCAGTGTTTGAGGCATGGAAAATCTGTTCTGCTAGTAGCAGATGCTTTGCTACCCAAAGATCCAGATCAGCTTGTCTGGAAGAGCCACCAGCCTTCGACTCTGTACTCAGAACAACTCATCTGGTTTTGAATCCCCTCCGAAATGGTCGATGAAGGCAACAGAACACCAAAATTTGAAGATGGGTAGTTGGTTGTTGTGAACAAATAACTAAACCCTTCCTCATTGCAGTCCTCCAGACTGCAAGCAAGCCAGCCAGCCCTACAGGGAATTCATTGGACCAAGTTCAGTAGTTGGGTTTATCCTTTCCAAGGAAGCGTGCGTGAGAACTGAACCAGAGAAGGATTTTAGTACTGAACTGTGATCTATGAAGAATTGACTGGGAAGCAGTGGCATAGCTAGTGGGAGTGCAAAGCACTAAGTTTTGCAGGCACCTGAATGTGCCGTGCAAGCGGCCCCTCTCCTTCCCTTCCCAAGCCATTCTGGGTAGTGGGATCAAAACAGAGGCAAATGCAGGGCGGCAGGAAGGAGTGTGTCTCTGTTTTGCTCCCACCACCCAGAATGCCTCCAAAGGGGCTGCCTACATGGCACGTTCAGGCACCTGCAAAACTTAGTGCTTTGCCCCCCCTCTAGCTACTCCACTGCTGAGGTCCACTGACTGCAGATGGGCTCCCAATCGGGGATTGTTGCCCAATCCTACTTTGTTCAGGACTACAGCCTTAGGCTGGCGTCTTGGGACCCCACCGTAGCCCTAAGGCTATGCTTAAGATGTAGTTCTCATCCTTCCTGAGACGACCACCCCATGCCACCCCCCCCTCCCAGCTGTACAGGTACAGATCGAGGCCACCCCAAACCTTTCCCTTTCCTTCCACCGTCTCTGGTACCTCCAGCTTCTGTTCCAGCCCCTCTCCGAAGCTCAGCATCCCCACCGCGCTTGGATCGGGAGTACAGCCCCCGCAGCTACCGCAAGAGTTTGGGCTCGAACAGCTGGCCAATGAACCAGGGGCGAGGCGGAGCCTGGTGGAGAGGGAGCTTCGTATAAGGAACGTGAATGGGCTGGTTGGGATGGACAAGCGAGGTAGGCTTCTTAACTCCTCCTCCACTTTGCCAGGAGTCCAGTTTCAAGACCAGGGAGTCCTCCAAGAGACAAGTTTAACCCCCCCCCCCAATCTGGAGAAGAAGGGGCTCCTGAGCACCTGCAGAGTGACTTTCACCCCCAACAGGGTGACCAGATGTCCTCTTTTTCCAGGACATGTCCTCTTTTTCAGCCGTGTGTCCTGGAAAATAACTTAAATGTCCTTCTTTGCTCCACAGGCAGTACATAGCCTTCTTGTAATCAATAAATTATATACAATAAATTATATGCAACGTAGTTCAAAATTTACTAATAAGCAATATACAGTAGTGTTTAAATTAACCACATTAAATCAATATACGAGTGTTTTTAGCTTTGATTTAGTCCTGCCCTACATTTTTCTTGGATGTCCTACATTTTAGGTGCCTTGTCCTCTTTGGCAGTTATGACATCTGGTCACCCTGCGCCAATGTAGGAGTTTTAACATCCTCTCTTGTTCTTATTCTATAGTAATTAAGCCTAAGATGCTGTTTACCCCATCTCCATTTCCTTTCCCTGAGCCCCTGAGATGCAGGCACAAATCCATCTTCTCATACTATGCACAACTACAAAACAAGCCATTTTCATGCCTCTGCTATAGTTTTCCCTCCTGCAAGGCTAGAGTAGTGATTCGGGAGTTGGACTTAGATCTGGAAGTTTCAGATTTAAATTCCGGCTCAGCCATGAAGTTTCCTGGGTGACCTTCGGCCAGTCACTCTCTCTCAGCCTCACCTACCTCACAGGGTTGTTGTGAGGACAACAGGAGGGAAGGAACTATGTACACCACCCTGAGCTCCTTGGAGGAAGCGTCGTATCAAAATATGAAAAATAAAATTAGAAAATGTTAGAATCCACATAGAGCAATCCTATACTCAAATTAAGTCATCACTCTAGCTTGCTAAACCATTTTAATTGTAGTCTATCCTATGCTGGTCCTAAAGGGGAAGGAGTGAGGAACTGAAAAAAATCTGAGATGCAACCCTGTCTACCACTCCCTCAGCGTGTATGGCAATACCTACATGAGAGCAACAGGCTCACATGGGCAGGGCATGGAAGAAGCCTCTCAAGGGCCAATGTCATATGATACCAAAAGGGTAGGGGGAAATAGCTCCATCAAACATAGAGATACACAAGCCCAGGAAAGACACAAGTAAATGAGGGGACCCATCTGCAACCAATCTCTTTTGCCACAAGAGGGACACACGATAAGGAACAACTTCGGTTGAAAAAGCAAGAATGCTCAGGAAAGATAGGCTCAAAGTCAAAGCGGCTGCTATAGTCTACTATGCACTTTTCATATCAAACTGGGTAGGCTAACACTGGCTAGTCTTTAGAGAAGCTCGTAACCACTTAAACACAGCAGTAGACAACCAAAGAGTACATCACGGAGATCTTAGAATTCTCGTTACTAGACCATGGGATCAACAAGAGGGGCTACATATATTCAGTTTGCTCTACTATTAAGCTTCCATTATGCTTCCCCATGTTGGAGACCTTCTGATTCTTCTTCCACTTTCTTCATCCAGGCCCTCAAAGCTGCAATGTGCAGCATATCCAGCCACTTGACTGCTGAGAGACACTTTGCATTCTTGATGCTAGATAATGACTCATCTTTCCCACCACAAGGCCCCTTTGACATTTCAGACTGAAGGGGTACAAGTCCTTTGTGAGTCTGCCACAAAGAAAGGCCCTTCTCATTCACAGCCAAGAAACTGCATCAGAATCCATCTCGGACCAGCAGTAGGCAATGTTCATTTTTGGAACCCGTCAAGTTCATCAGGCCAGATTAGCAAAGGCCCTTTCTAACTCATTAGGCAACTGAATGGGTTGTGGTTTAGAGCAGACAACTGCGCTATTGAGTCCGATTCCCTCAACCCTCCAAGACAGGCAGAGTAATGGTGCTCACCCTTCACCTCTCTGTCATTGATGCCTTCTTGTTCTGTGGCACAGCTGGGCCCGCTTGCTTGAGATTGCTCAAGTGATTCTGTGCTACATGAAACCAGAACTTCCTTCCCAAAATGCTCATTGGTGAAAATGAGCAAAATGCTCATTTCTCATTCTGGCTTCTAAATAGTCCTGAATATTCAATGTTAGTGTTTAATAATTGAGTTTCTGATTTTATCACAGTATGTGGTACTAGGTTTTTGATGTTTGACAATGACATGCACTAGAACAGTATTAATATTTGATTGAATATAACAAGGTCATGCAATTATAATGTGAAAAAAAATTGCCAACAGAACAAAATAAGGTATCTAAGAATAGGTTTACCAACTGCAAGTATTTGACCAACACATCCAGCATTCATTCTTGATCCATTCTGTTGAAACAACCAAGCATTTTGAAACATCATGTGACAGGCTTGTGTCCTCCCTTTTGGAAGTTTAGGCCATAAAAATTGTTTTCTGAGAGGCACTTGAGCTGTATTAGCCTTTCAGGGCCAGAGTGCTAAAACAGTTAATTAAGAATTTGTTTATTTTTCAATTTTAATACCAGCCTTCTTCCATGGAGCCCAGGGGTGGTACACAGTTCCTCCCCTTTTTTCGTCCTCACAACAAGCCTGTGAGGTAGGTGAGGCTGAGAGAGAGCAACTGGTCCAAGGGCACCCAGGAAGCTTCATGGCTGAGCAGGGATTTGAACTTGGATCATCCTGATCTAAGTCCAACCCCAGAACCACTACATAAACCTGGCTCCTTAAGTGTCCTGAAAAAGGTCAATATAATTTGAAAACTTATTGACTAAATGACCATTTCCTCCTTGGGTTCAGCCACAGTCTGCAAAGAGAATTTGCCAGCAATAATAATAATAATAATAATAATAATAATAATAATAATAATAATAATAATAATAATTTTATTTTTACCCTGCCTTTCTCCCCGAAGGGACTCAAGGCGGCTTGTTCCTCAATATGCGGAACAAAACAAAACTAACCTGCTTCATGCCTCAAGATAATTTAATCTTACTGGAGTCAGACAGATTGTTTTCAAGCCCAAGCCTATGCATGTCTACTCAGAAGCAAGTCCCATTATAGTCAATGGGGCTTACTCCCAGGAAAGTGTGGATAGGATTGTAGCCTTTTTTGTATAGCTATCCTACCATATGAAAGAAATTAGCCCTGACATTCATTTCCCCAACATTTATAGTAAAAACCACCATTCTGACATATCAAACACTTTATGGGTATTGAGTAAAAGAACAGTGAGAGCATTCTTGGACTGCTTGACTAAGTACAAAACATGCAGTACTTGCATGATAGAATGTGCAATCTGGTGGTCAGGCATGAGCCTTATCTGTGGGACCATAAAATTCCAGTATTTTAAGCCTTGCTGCCAAGCTTGCCGAGAAGCCCAATCCTATTTTCTCTGCCACAGCGTGCAGCTGCACCAAACCAGGTTGCACTGCATTCTATGGTTAAGGGAGCCATTTCAGAGGGGCAAGGGAAAATGGGTCTCCTCCAACCTGCACCAACTATTTAGCTGGTACAAATCTGAGAAAACAAAGGGGGCGTGTCAGCTGGCTCTGGACTGGATAGCATCCGGTGCAAGATCACTCATACTGGGTGTCATCACCTCCCACCCCAACATGCTCCCAAACCAACATAAGAAGAGTCCCGCTGGATCAGGTCCAAGGGCCCATCTAGTCCAGCTTCCTGTATCTCACAGTGGCCCAAATGCCTGAGGGAGCACACAAGACGACGTCTCATTGATCCACCCCAATCCTCCCACCTTATTACACCCACCCTGTCAACTTACTGGCATTGGCAGAGCTCCTCTTCACTACCACCATGTGCAAGGTCCTCCCTGTCAACTGCAGTGGTGGCTTGAAAACACATGGCTCTACATGCTTCTGTAAGGCTTTTTGCAATGCTGTAAAACATCAACCGCTGCTGGAACGCAAGTTCCAGCAGCAGTAAGGCCTGATAGGATTATGCCATGAGTTTCATTTTGATTTAGGTGCACTATACAGCTATAAAATTCCACTATTTCAAGAAAGCTTGCAATTGCAGTTGCCTCAGATGTGGCAGGACTGCAAGGAAAATAATAGAAATTGGCAAATTGCCCATTGTCTTTTTACCATTAACCATAACAATTGTGTCAATTTCAGACTAGTGCATCCTTACATATGTGATTGTCAATACCTTTATATGCCTGGATGCATTGGTAGCTTTATTTTTAATATTTGGTGTAAAAAATAATGATAATATAGCACTGAAGAACTGATTATTTTGGTTAACAGCCTACAAAGAACAGAGCACCTCCTTGACTTTAAATTAACAAGTTTGGCAGGAAGCCCTTGCTGAAATGCTATTTCTGAGCATACACAATAGGAGCACTTTGCACTAACACCTTACTCTGGCGCGCCTAGTAGAAAATTCCACTTGTATGGTGGTGCCTCCTATGACACACTCATGCATCGTTAAAGAAACAAAGTCTGCTTGCTTCAGAAAAATTTTATTTCTGTGTGTACATTTGTGCTGATTTGAATTATAAAAATATGCATCTCTAACCATTCCAGATTGATGTCAACAATTAAGATAGGAATCATATATCCTGAATACTTTGGCTACAGACAGAGCATTTTTATAGTTTCTTGGATGTTGGTGGGTTCTTTGGTGCGAGTCCTCTGATGGGAAGAAAGGTGTGCTGCCTGCCTGTAACACTTGTCACACTCAAAACACTTATATGGCTTTTCCCATGTGGATCCTTTGGTGTTTAGTAAGGTCTGTGCTTTGCCTGAAGTTCTTTCCACACTTGATGCAATGATAAGGCCTATCTTCTCTGTGGATTCTTTGGTGGAAGGAAAGGTGTGAAATCTGCCAAAAGCATTTTCCACTCCAGGCATTCATATGGTTTCTCCCCAGTGTGGATTCTCTGATGTCTAGTAAGTTGCACTCTCTGCCAGAAACTCTTCCTGCAATCAAAGCACTGAAAAGGTTTCTCCCCGGTATGAATTCTTTGATGTCTAGCAAGTTGTGATCCCTGTCTGACGCTCCTTCCACATTCCAAGCATTGATATGGTTTGTCTCCTGTATGGATTCTTTGATGCAAAGTAAGGCATATGCTGTGACTCAGATTTTTGCCACATTCTAAGCATTTATACAATTTCTCCCCGGCATGAATTCCTTGATGGGAAGCAAGGTATGCGTTCTCACGGAATCTCTTTCCGCACTCCAAGCATTAATAGGGTTTCTCCCCTGTGTGGATTCTGAAATGTCTATTCAAGCCTGATTTAGAACTGAATATTTTCCCACATAACTGGCACATGTGTCTTCTCCCTCCATTATCTTCTTGTTGAATCAGGATTTCATTGAAGTTCTCACTCTGGTGAAAAATGGAGTTATTTCTCCAGGGCTCTGCTTGCTTGCTTTCTTGCCTCTTAAGTCCCTCTTGATTTCCAAAGGTTTCTCTCTCCAATTCTTCCAGCTGAGCTCTTTCTAATGACACCACACATGGATCCCTGGAATTCTTGTTGCTCTGCCCATCATCTGCTGGAACAAGGCGAGAACCTTGAGCCTACAGCAAGGAAAAACTGCAGGTCAAAGTCAATTAACTATTAATCCAGTCCAGTGTTTCCCAAATTATGGGTCATGACCCCATGCTCAATGCTCCACCACAAAGTCTTTCTGGGAGTCCCCACAGGTCGATTCTGGGTCACACCAGGCCCACAACCCACTCCATTGCAGGCCCCAGAATGCCTCATGGAAGTGACCAGAAGTCACAGAAGCAGGCCGAAAGCTTCATAGAGCTCAATACATTTTCTTTATCAGCTTGGAGGGGAGGGATTTTGTTTTTGCAAGGAAAGTTTTTGTTTTTGCAGGATTTTGTTTTTGCAGGGCAGGAGGTCTGGTCTAGAGGGTAGAGCCTCCATTTGCCTGAAGATAACATCCACAAGGTCGCCAGTTCGACCGGCACCGGGCGACCTTGAAGCAGCTGACAAGCTGAGCTGAGCTATTTCCATCTGCTCTGAGCGTGGGAGGATGGAGGCCAGGATGGAGGCCAGATCAGAATGAAACATCTGAATTGTTGTGGCTCTTGAAAGATAGAGCCTTCTTTCAATTGTAAAAATCCCTACGGGGATTTAAATTAGCCTGCCTATGTAAACCACCTTGAATAAAGACCAAGAAAGGCGGTATATAAATACCTGTATTATTATACCTGTATTAAGTGAATCTGGAAGGCAGAAAAAAGCAGAAAACCTTGCAGGTTTGGAGATGGGGGCAGACTGATTAAAGTTAAGGCAATTAAAATTCATTATTTAGATCACCCAGGCTATCTGACCAGGCTACGGTTCTGTTAATGCAGGCTAAAACTGCATTTGCCTTCCTTGCAGTCGCATCACACTGCTGACTCATGTTCATCCTGTGATCCACCATCCAACTCCAAGATCCCGCTCACATGTAGTGCTGCCAAGCCATGTATCTCCCTTTTTATACCTACATCTTTGGTTGTTTTTGCTCAAGTGCAGAACTGCATTTGTCCCTCTTGAACTTCATCTTATTCATTTCAGCCAGTATTCCATTTTGTCTAGGTCTTCCTGAAGGCTTTTACTGTCTTCTATTGTGTTTGTTACTCCTCCTAGCTTGGTGCCATCAGCAAATTTGATGAAGCTCCCTTGTATCCCTTCACCCTAGTAATTGGTGAAGATATTAAAGAGAACCGGGCCCAAGACAGAGTCCTGGGGTACCCCACTAGAAACCACCCTCCAGGTTGACGCGGAGTCATTGACAAACACCCTCTGTGTACAGCCATCCAACCAGTTGCGAATCCATCTAACGATTGTATCGTCGAACCTGTATTTTACCAACTTGCTGATTAGGATGTCATGTGGGACCTTATCAGATGTTTTACTGAAGCCAAGATATATTACATCTACCAAATTCCCACAATCCAGTAAGCTAATAACCAGATCAAAGAAGGAGATGAGATTTGTCTGGCAAGATTTATATTTTTCAAATTCATGTTGGGTTCTGTTGATCGCTGAGTTGCTGTCTAGATATGTGCAAACTGTGTGCTATATGATTTGTTCTAATATCTTCCCTGGTATTGAAGTCAGACTGACAGGTCTGTAATTTCCTGGGTCTTCTTTTTCTCCCTTTTTAAAGATTGGGACCACATTAGCCTGCTTCCAGTCTAGTGGCACCTCCCCTGTCCTCCAGGATTTTTCAAAGATAATTGACAGAGGCTCTGCAAGTACCTCTGCAAGTTCCTTTAGTACTCTAGGATGCAGTTCATCTGGTCCAAATGACTTGAATACATTTAGGCCATGCAAGTGGTTTTGAACTAGTTCCCTGCCAATCCTAAACTGTCCAGGTTTTCATTACCTCTTCAGGGGTGTAAGCATATCCCCCCATCAGCCAAGGACCCAGCACCCACATTTGCACAATCTTCCTTCTGAGAGAAGATGAGCAGGAGTTGAGCAAGGATTGTCCAGGAGCAATCCCACCCCCTCATTTCTCTTCCTCTTTCTTTGGGCGTATCTAAAGAAACTTTCTTGTTATTCTTGACATCCCTGGTCAGCCTTAGCTCATACTGAGCTTTAGCATTCCTGACCCTTGCCCTGCAAGACCAGGCTATCTGACTGTACTCCTCCCTGGTGATCAGTCTCATCTTTCACTTCCTATACATGTCTTTTTAAATCTTCAACTCACCTCTGAGTTGCCTGTTGAGCCATCCTAGTTTTTTGAGGTGTCTTCCCTCTTTAAAGTGTTCCTGGGTTGCCGTCTACCTCCTCTGGTAGATCAATGGAGGTGGAACCTGACAGATACTGGTAGAGTTTGATATGGTGGGCAATCAGGTATAGGTGGGGTGTGCACTTCATTGTTCAGTGAGCAGAACTTGGAGTCTTTGGTGCTTTAGGGAGTGTCCCCTGATGAGAAGGTGCTAATAACCAAAGGTCTTTTAAAGTCTGTCAGGATATGAATTTACAAGCCTGAACAGAACAGGACAAAGTGCACTAAAGGTCATCCTGACCAGGTGCCTGCAATCAGGCTGAAAAAGCCAAGTCATGATGAGTCATCCAAAGCTGATGCAATACAATGATGTATTTGCCTGATTGGCTGACTGAAGTATAAAGGTGAAGGAGCAGGCTGTGGCTAGCCTTCTATTTTTCTTCCTCACTCTGCTCTGTACTATTTGATCTGAAATGCATTACTGAGAGACTGCTGTGGACTTTTTGCTGCTGTATATACATGTAAATAGACTTGGTGATGGAAGCTACTGTGTCTGCATTTTTTCTTCACTGCAAGGACAGTGACCTGGAGTGCTGGAATTTCTTCCTCATCTGCGCTAGCTGACAAAGCCAACTACAACACATTGTTCCCTCCCCACAGCCCCATGTCTCTGGCCTCTTACTGCCATTTTTCTCCTTCTCAAAGAAGGCAAAAACCTGAGATGTCAGACTGGCAACCCCACAGAGTGGGCAGCCTCTGCTTCTGCAGCAATAGGAGGATGAAGCCAGGTGTGTAAGCAAGTGCCCTCCCTGCCCTCAGCCTCATCCCTTCAGCCCATCTGCCTGCCCAACTTACCTTCAGCTCAGGAAGAAAGAGAGAAGGAATGTGATGGTAGAGCGTCCATTTCAGTACTTTATGCCCACCATCTCTAAGGCCAGGGAACAAGAAGCTCCATTTCATCTGCCCCCTTTCTCTTGGGAGTCAGGCAGCTTCTTCATCAAGCTGAGGAAATGAAGAATCATCATTAAACATCATCAAAGTGAAGGGTCCTTGACAGAGCAACAACCAAGGTGGCAAGTTCCCGTCCCATGGAGCTTTCAAATGAAAGCTGAGCACAGGGGAAGCCACACAGGGAGAGGAGGAAGATGGCAGTGAGAAAACAGTCCACTAGTATGGGCAGTGATCTCCTAAGAGCCAACTACCAATTTAAGCCAGCCAGCTTCCTAGCAGCATAGTGAGATGTTGTTTCTTTAGATGGGGCATAGAAGATCCCTCCCAAATCACAATTGAACTCAACATATCTGGATTGCAGGGCTTCCAAGGCAAAAGGAGGAATTTCTAAGCAGAACTGAGTTTTAGCAGTCCAGTGCTGCTTATACAGGATGAAACTCCACATTGGCACATTCTGTGAACTCAAGGCTGGTCCTCCTCCACAACTCTGATGCCATAGCAAGTCTCATGTAAAGTCAAATTGGTGACATGCTTGAGATTCTAGAGATTTTCTCCTTTTAGATAGGGACATGTGTGTGAATGTTGCATTTGTGGGTCTGGAACACCCTTCCTGCTCCCCACTTTCCCTTTCCTGCATCAGCAGCAAAACCGGGAAAACCCCTTTGTAGATTGCTGCCAACATCCTGGGCTACAGAGACCAGGCAGAGAAGAGCCATCTGGGGGAAAATTCTCCCAGGTCAGGACTGAATTCTAGGGGGTTCAAATCAAACCCACACTTGCATCTGCAAAGAGATTTGATCACCCACCAAAATACCTGTGAACGTGGGCCAGGCAGACAAGAGTCAAAATGTAACTAGTGTATTAAAAGTCCAAAAGAAAAGGACTTAAACAGAATGGGGAGGAAGTCCAAGTGGCCCTGCGTAAGGTTTCCCGGGCCTGATATACCCCCGTTCCACCCTCCCCCATCCCAAAATGCCCAATCTTAGTGCTTTTAATGTTGTAAACCCTAATGAGGTTTAACTGACATTGAAAAACACTTAAGCTTCAAACTGTTCCAGTCAATGCTGTCCAATTAACTCATAAATGTAATTTAATTTTTAATGACTAGTAAAGAAAGATATAGGTGAGGCAAAATTATTGCTTCCTCACCTCCAAAATGAATTTGGCTGTAGTAAAAGGGAAAAATGATTCATTTCATCCATGAAAAGATGTGATGGAAGGTCCAACCCCACACCCTGGTCATCACCTCACAGATGGTGTTGTGCTGGAGATTTCCAGCAAGGCATGCTGGGAGCTGCCATTCTGGGATTCCGCTGACAGAGAGGTCCTTCTCTCCCCCCACCTACAGACATTGACGAGTGCAAGGTGCTGCCCAACCTCTGCAAGCATGGCCAGTGCATCAACAGCATGGGCTCCTTCCGCTGCCACTGTCACGTGGGCTACACCACTGACATCACCGGCACAGCTTGCCAGGGTAAGTGGTCAGGTTGGAGAACTTCCATTGTGTCTGCAGTGGTGTTTCATGAAACTGTTTCTCTCTTGCAAGCCAGACAGATTTGTATGCTGCTTTTTATCCCAAGAATGTAGTTATATGAATAGCAATATCCAAAGACACTCCATATCTTTATTCTGAATCTTAACCCTTTGTTTACAAGGACAAAGGATTCAAGGTTGCTTTTATTTAAGGTCTGAGAGAATTTTTTGTATAATACCCTTGTCGCAGTCAATTAAATACATCAGTGGTTCTCACTCCTTTAGCACCGGGACCCACTTTTTAGAATGAGAATCTGTCAGGATCCACCAGAAGTGATGTCATGACCGGAAGTGATATCATCAAGCAGAAATTTTTTTTAACAAACCTAGGCTTCAATCCTACCCACACTTACCCAGGAGTAAGTCCCATTTACTATCATTGTTAAAAGCATCTTCACAGTAGTCTGTTCAAAGTACAGGTCTGTAACATTTCCCAAAATGCAGTCACATACCATGGTATCATCATAAGAACATTAGAACCACCCCGCTGGAGCAGGCCAAGGGCCCATCTAGTCCAGCTTCCTGTATCTCACAGTGGCCCACTAAATGCCCAAGGGAGCACACAAGACAACAGACACAACCTGCATCCTGGTGCCCTCCCCTTCATCTGGCAATCAGAGGCAGTCTGCCTCTAAAACCAAGAGCTTGCACATACCTTCTATGACCTGTAACCCGTAATGAACTTTTCCTCCAGAAATTTGTCCAATCCCCTCTTAAAGGTATCCAGACAAGATGCCATCACTACATCCTGTGGCAAGGCATTCCACAAACTAATTACATGCTGGATAAAGAAATATTTTCTTCTGTCTGTCCTAACTCTCCCAACACTCAACTTTCGTGGATGGCCCCTGGTTCTGGTGTTATGTGAGAGGGAAAAGAATGTCACTCTATCCACTCTGTCCATCCCCTGCATGATTTTGTATATTTCAATCATGTCCCCCCTCAGGCGCCTCTTTTCTAGACTGAAGACAGTCAGGCAGGAGGTCTGGTCTAGAGGGTAGAGCCTCCTTCTGCCTGAAGATAACATCCACAAGGTCGCCAGTTCAAGGCCACCGGCACCATGCAACCTTGGAGCAGCTGACAAGCTGAAGCCGAGCAATTCCATCTGCTCTGAGCGTGGGAGGTTAGAGGCCAGAATGTGAAGCCAGATTGGAATGAAACACCTTGAATGTAGTCTTTCTTGAAAGAAAGAACCTTCTTTGAAATTGTAAAAATCCCTATTTAATAAGGGATTTAATAAAGCCTGCCTATGTAAACCGCCTTGAATAAAGTCTTGAATAAAGACCAAGAAAGGCGGTATATAAATACCTGTTATTATTATTATTATTATTATTATTATTATTATTATTATTATTATTGAAGACGCCCAAACGCCGTAGCCTTTCCTCATAGGGAAGGTGCCTCAGCCCAGTAATCATCTTAGTCACTCTCTTTTGCACCTTGTCCATCTCCACTATATCCTTTCTGAGATGTGCCGACCAGAACTGGACACAATACTCCATGTGTGGCCTTACCATTGATTTGTACAACAGCATTACAATATTGGCTGTCTTATTCTCAATGCCTTTCCTAATGATCCCCAGAATGGAATTAGCCCTCTTCACTGCCACCGCACATTGGGTCAACACTTTCGTCGAGCTGTCCACCACCACCCCAAGATCTCTCTCCTGATCTGACACAGGCAGCTCAGAACCCATCAGCCTGTATGTGAAGTTTTGATTCTTTGCCCCAATGTGCATGACTTTACACTTACTTACATTAAAAAGCACCTGCCATTTTGCTGCCCAGTCTCCCAGTTTGGAGAGATCCTTCTGGAGCTCTTCACAATCTCTTCTGATCTTCACCACTCAGAAAAGTTTGGTGTCATCTGCAAACTTGGCCACCTCGCTGCTTAGTCCAGGTCATGTATTGTATTGTATTGTATTGGCAACCTTCAGTCTCGAAAGACTATGGTATCGCGCTCTGAAAGGTGGTTCTGGCACAGCGTCTAGTGTGGCTGAGAAGGCCAATCTGGGAGAGACAATCCCTTCCACACCGGGAGCAAGTGCAGTCTGTCCCTGGTCTGTCTCCCTGGCTATGGGCCTTCCTTCTTTGCCTCTTTGCCTCAGACTGTTGGCAAAGTGTCTCTTCAAACTGGGAAAGGCCATGCTGCACAGCCTGCCTCCAATGAAGAGGTTGAAAAGTACAGGTCCCAGGACAGATCCTTAGGGCACTCCACTTTCCACCTCTCTTCACTGTGAAAATTGCCCATTGACACCCACTCTCTGCTTCCTGGTCTTTGACCAGTTCCCAATCCACGAGAGGAGCTGCCCTCTAATTCCCTGACTGTGGAGTTTTCTCAGCAGCCTTTGGTGAGGGACCGTGTCAAATGCCTTCTGAAAGTCCAGATATATACAATGTCCACAGGTTCTCCTGCATCCACATGCCTGTTGACCTTTTCAAAGAATTCTATAAGGTTTGTGAGGCAAGACTTACCCTTACAGAAGCCATGCTGATTCTTCCTCAGCAAGGCCTGTTTGTCTATGTGTTTTGAAATTCTATCTTTGATGAGGCATTCCACCATCTTACCTGGAACAGACATTAGGCTGACTGGCCTATAGTTGCCTGGGTCCCCTCTCCTTTCCTTTTTAAAGATCAGTGTGACATTTGCTATCCTCCAATCTTCTGGCACTGTGGCCATTTTAAGGGACAAGTTGCATATTTTAGTCAAGAGATCAACAACTTCATTCTTCAGTTCCTTAATAACTCTTGGGTGGATGCCATCAGGGCCCGGTGACTTACTGATCTTTGTAGCAGTGACTTTTTGGGGAGCAACCAAAACCCAGGGGGTCAGGTTGCTGGATGTAGGTGCAAGCGCAGAAGCAGTGAAAAGTAAGACAGAAATCAAGAGACAGCAGGCAGATTGAGGGTTGAGAGTGCAGAGAGAGAGACTGTTTTTACAAGCCTCTGAACTGCTCTTTTATTGTAGTTTTGCAACATTAATAAGTTACATCCAGTTCCTAGATTGTGCCACATTGGAATCGCATACAGGGGCTAAGAACAATGGGTGCCTTTTTCCAAGTGCCTTATCAGCTATTTTCACACTGCGGCCTCTGGAACTTAGCACCCCCTTCGGCGTGCGGTTGGTGGGGAGGTTTGCCTTGCCTGGCCATGTTACCAAAGCTGCAGTGCTCTTCTGCATAAGCACTAAAACACCACAATCTTTAATTTGTCAATTAGGTATGAAACATCTCTTTTAACCTCTATCCAACTTAGTTAGGAGGGGCCGTTCAGGCAGTGGTATCTGCCTGACACGTCTTCTGCTGTGAAGACAGATGCAAAGAACTCATTTAATTTCTCTGCCATCTCCAAGTCTCCTTTTATCTCCTCCCTCCCTCCTTCCCTCTCTCTCTCTCTCTCTCTCTCTCTCTCACCTGCACTATCCAGCAGGCCAACTGATTCTTTAGTAAGTTTCCTGCTTCTAATCTATTTGAAGAAGCTTTTATTGTTCACCCAGATATTGCTGGCCATGCATTCCTCAAAGTCTTTCTTGGCCTCCCAAAACACCTTCTTACATTTCTTTTGCCACTGTTTATGTTCCTTTTTATTCCCCTCATTAGGGCAAGACTTCCATTTATGGAAGGAAGCTTCCTTGGCCTTTATGGCCTCTCTAACTTGGCCCATTAGTCATGTGGGCACCCTCCTGGACTTAGTTGAGCGCTTCTTTCTTTGCAGCATACACTTCTCCTGGGTTTCTATTACTGTTGTTTTAAACAGCTTCCATGCACTCTGGAGAGACTGGACCCTCTTCATCTTCCCTTTCAACTTCTTCCTAACTAGCCTCCTCATTTGAGGGAATTTCACCCTTCAGAAGTCAAGGGTTTTTGTGTCAGATTTGTTTGGCACTCTTCCCCCGACATGCATGTCGAAATGGATCACAGCATGGTCACTGTTCCCCAACGGCTCAGTAACATTTACCTCTCTAACCAGGTCCTGAGTGCCACACAATATTAAATCCAGAGTCGCCTGTCCTCTGGTGGGCTCCATGACTAGTTGCTCTAAAGCACAGTCATTTAGTATGTTAAGAAAATCGGTTTCTCTTTCATAACCAGAGCACGAATTGACCCAATTGATGTGAGGATAATTAAAGTCCCCCATGATTACAACCCTGTTCCTCGTCGACACCTCCCTGATCCATTTCCTCATTTCAAGGTCCCCTTCAGGTTTCTGGTTTGGAGGACAACAATACGCCCCCAGTATTACATTGCTCCTTGAACCTGGTAATTTAACCCACAGATTCTATGGTGGAGTCGGACCCGCCTTCAATCTCTACTTTGCTGGATTCCACCCTTTCTTTAACATAAATGGCTACCCCACCACCAACACGCCCATCTCTGTCCCTCCTATAGAGTTTATAGCCCGGGATTGTGGTATCCCACTGGTTCTCCGCATTCCACCATGATTCCATTATGCCCACTATGTCAATGTTTTCCCTAGTCACTAAACGTTCCAGTTCGCCCATCTCTGCTCGGAGACTTCTGGCATTCACATAAAAGCACTTGTATACGAAGTCCCCCAAGATGTGCTCCTTTATCTTTGCAGTCTCTCATTTTGCTGGATGGGCTATCTCATCCCATCATGTTTCTACTCCCAATTCGTACTCGTACTCTGCCCCTGCCTTGTTGTTCTCTAACCTCCCCGTCCTCATTCCATAGGGATGAGAAGTCCTGAACTGGATGCCCCTCGCCTCCTGTCCACTTTCCCCCAGGGATCTGTTTAAAAGCTGCTCTGCCACCTTTTCAATATTGTGCGCCAGCAGTCTGGTTCCATTCTGGTTTAAGTGGAGGCTGTCCCTCTTGCACAGGCCCCGCTTGTCCCAAAACGTTCCCCAGTGCCTAACGAATCTAAAACCCTCCTCCCTACACCACCATCTCATCCACGCAATTCAGTGAGATGTCAGTGGACTGTGTGCCACTTTAATTTTATAGGAGGGTGCAGCACCATTTGGATTTCCAACTTGGGCACCAAAACTTCTGGAACTAATCAAGGGCACCCTGACTGCAAATAAGGACTAATTATTATTATAAGAATGGATCAGACCCAAGTAGGTTCCATCTAGTCCAGCTCACAAAGCAGGGCATCAATAGCCCTCCCACACAGTTTGCTACCTAGGTACACTCAAGTACTGAGCTGCCCTGCCTCTGAGTCTGGAGATGCCACCAAATGCCTACTTTGCTTCTGTCTTCTTCAGCAAATGAGACGTTGGCTGCAAACCTAACCCACTTTCCAGCCCCAACATAAGGACAATGCAGCTCCTAGGAAGGAAGGAAACGTTCCCTTACTTTGAGGAGGCCTCCATGAGTGCCCCGCAACCTCAGGATGCAGCACACGTCGCATTTGCACCACTATGCCAGTGCTGGAAAGTGGGTTAGGATTTGGGCCTTTGTGTCCTAACTAAGGAGACCAGGAGGGAGTGAAAAGGCTGCGGCTCAAGAATGGTAAAGATGCGGTTCTGGGTCACTTAACTGTTCTAAATGAATTTAAGTCTTCAGGACCAGATCAGCCACCTCCTAGGGCAGTGGCTCTCACACATTTATCACAAGGACCCACTTTTTAGAATGAGAATCTGTCAGGACCCACCAGAAATGATGACCGGTGGTGACATCATCAAGCAGGACAATTTTTGACAAGCCTAGGCTCAGTGGTGTACCTAAAGATCCTGCAGCTGAAAGTGTCACCCAGGAAGTGATGTCACAACAGGAAGTGACATGCCCAGGCTTTTAAAAAAGTGAAAATTGGGAGGAACCCACCTCTTCCCCCCAGCAGCTCACCACTGATATCAATACGCCCAGCTCACAATATGGAAATATCCCAAAATGCCCAGTTCACCCATAAGGCTCTTCTCTGACCAAAAAAGCTATTCCTCTCAGAGAACCAGTTAACTGTGGTATGGGCCTCCAAGGGTGAACAGAAAGGTCATAGATAAGGGCAATCAACAAATGAGGATAAAAAGGTTAGGGTAAAAGGGATGAGTCAGAGTACCAGACCCCCTCTAACGGATATCTCTGTA
The DNA here is from genome assembly GCF_035046505.1 of Tiliqua scincoides. Lineage (NCBI taxonomy): Eukaryota > Metazoa > Chordata > Lepidosauria > Squamata > Scincidae > Tiliqua > Tiliqua scincoides. Next base: position 42,480,628 of record NC_089828.1, on the reverse strand, counting down.
AACAAACTGCCGATGTGTATTGAATTGTCATCCTCAGGTCAACATCCTGTACTGATAACATGCCAAATGTTGTTTGCGTGTCTACCTGTATGTTATTTTCCCCTGGATATTTTCTCTCTCTTTGTGTCCTCTTGTCCCCCTCCCCTATCTAAAAAGACCCTATAAAACCTGCATCATTGTAATCCTTCTGGGTCCTCTACATGTGTGTGGAGGTCCAGTTTGCAAACAAGTAAAGGTTAGAAGTCCTTTGAATTCTCCTGTCGCCTGTTGATTGCCTCTCCAAAAATCCAAAGAACCGTGTGTGTGTTCATGCGGGGTCACCACCCACTTGCTCTGCTGCCTCCCCTCAGTCAGTGGCATAGCTAAGGCATCTATCTGCTACCTGGGGTCAAAGATTTGTAGCCCCCCCCCCGACAAAATCAAATTTAATGTAGATAAATAAAAATTGTGCCCCTTATCGGTCGGAGACACTGTGCTGGGGTGAAGAGGGGTGGTGATTCTCCCCCTGCTCAATATAAAAGGGGCACCATTGAAAAAGTGCTTCTTTACCCAGTGAGGAGTGGTGACTGTATTATGATACATGGAAATGAGAGCTGACTCATTAACACTTTATTGGTTTCTGTATTGGAACTGGAGAAGATTGAGCAAGGAGACAGCATGTGGTGTCAGCAGTGACCCCTTTAAGGGTAAAGGCCTGGGCTCTGAGCACAGGGTGTGCACACAGCTACAGCCACTAGAGGCAATGAGGGCCCTCAGGCATAAAAGGAGTACCTAATGTAGGAAGGTTTGTGGGTTGTAGTGGAGAGAGAGTGGAGGAGGGAAAGGAGACTTGCTTGCTTGCTAGCTAATGGACCTACTGGATTGCTAACTCACAGACTGACATAGGGATCTTCGTTTTGGACTGACCTCCTGGCTAAATGATTTATTGTCTATTGACTCACAGGCTCACCCAGGACTCTGCTAACAAAACAATGGACTGGCTAATGACTTTAGGACTGGACTTTAGGACTGATTATCTGGCTCACTAACTGACAGAGTACTCAAACAGACTGCTGAGTGGTGGAAAGCTGAGGTGCTGCTGCTTACCTGGAAGGACTGCTACTTGGAGAGCTGGGACCCTGCAGACTTACAGGCAAGCCACCTACTAGTCTCCTTCCTGCTGGGAGGGGGTCAATCTAGCTGTAATCCAGCTGGGGGAACTAATTGGCCTTAAAGTGGGCATAGGATCTCTAGGCAAAGCTCAGAACAAGGAGCTTGGCAGAACAGTTTCATGCTGTATCATGATAACATGTCATTGCAACATGTCAATAACATAAGAACATGTCATTGCACCATGGCGATAACATAAAAACATGTCATTGCCTCTCAGATCAATCTCATAGGTTAGTTTTGAGTTAAGAGAATCCACTTTTTGTTCCATAAGGCAGTTGTGTTCCCATTTTATGGTTAATTGGCCATAACTTTTGATAGAATCCAGATATTCCAATGGGGTTTGCGGCATTGCATTCTGCATTAAATTACCTTTCCAGTGATACGTACCATGAAAGGATTATTCAGACATACCAGGATTTCACCATTTTGGCCTCTAGTGTCAAGCTCAGCTTGTTGTCCCCCTAAAGCAACTGCTCCCCTGCACCCCCTGAACTACGCCACTGCCTAGGCTGCAATCCTATGCGCACTAACTCAGGAGTAAGTCCCACTGACTGTCATTGTTAAAAGAACATACAGAGCAGCCTGTTAGTCCAGGCCTGCCACACTACCCCAAATGCAGTCGCACCCCATGGGAGCATCAAGTCCATGACAAACAGAATATTGAAATGAAAGGGAACCCACTGAAATGGGCTCACGACCCACCTGGCGGATCCTGCCCCACAGTCTGAGAAGCACTGCCTAAACCATGGGCCCCGGCAGCCCCGTGGGGCCAAGTCTAACCTATGACAAGGAGAAATGGAAATGCAGGGGGATCACTGAAAGGGGCTCGTGAGCCACCTGGTGGGTCCCACCCCACAGTTTCCAGAGGACCAGTTCCCAAACTGGCCCTGGGAGCAAAAGGCGAACCCAGTTGGATGGGATTGGGCCCTTAGTTTGCCTTACTCAAAAATGTTGTACTGGTCAAGAATACACGTTTTGACATGAACAGTGGCAGTCCATTCATCTCATCCTTATCCTGAACTGCCTGGAAATGAGAAGGCCCTATTAGTTGGTCAGACCAGCACCAACCAAGCCCCTTGCCAAACCAAGTTCAAGGCTGACACATTTCTCACAGAGGTTGCTGTGGTCTGGAGGTCCTTCTTTGGTCTAAGGCATGAAGTGTCATCTCAAGTGGTAGAGAAAGAGTGCACAATTGTAAGCCGGGGGCATAAAAAGCCATGAAAACCAGTTTGTACTGACCCCCCCCCCAGCTCTGACATAGGAGTAGAAAAGGTTTGTCTGCCAAGACTTCTTAAGAAAAAACCTGTTGGCCTTTGACAATCTCTGATCTCCTTCCTAAAGGCTCACAGAGTGCGATTATATGTAATAATGACTGGCAGCACAATCCCATGCCTGTCTACTCAGAAGTAAGTCCCATTAGAGTCAATGGGGTTTTCTCCCAGGAAAGCGGGGATAGGATCGCAGCCAGAGAGCCCAATCCTATCCATGTCTACTCAGAAGTCCCATCAGAGTCAATGGGGCTTACCTGTCAGAAAGTGTGGATAGGCTTGCAGCCTCAGAGCCCAATCCTGTGCCTGTATACGCAGAAGTAAGTCCCAGTGGAATCAGTGGGGCTTATGCCCAGGAAAGGGTGGAAGGCCTCGCAGCCTCGGTGGGGCCAAGTCTAATCTATGTCAAGGAGAACACTGGAATGAATGGGGACCCACTGTAACACGCTCACAACCCACCTGGCAGGTCCCGCCCCACAGTCTGAGAAGCACAACTGCAGCTCGCTGGTTCCCAAACTGTGGGCCCCGGCAGCCCTGTGGGGTCAAGTCTAATCTATGACAAAGAAAAACTGAAATAATAATAATAATAATAATAATAATAATAAACTTTATTTGTATCCCACCCTTCTCCCCAAAGGGACCCAGGGCGGCTTACAACATATTAAAAACAGCTTAAAAACATAATATAACAACAATTAAAAACATATTTAAACACATTCATAAAAACAGTAGTCAGATAAAAGTCAGATACAAAGAGCAAAGCAGCAGATTATAAAAGAATCAGGCCTGTAAAAATACTAAAGGATATAGAAAAAGAAATGAACGGGGACCCACTGAAACACGCTCACGACCCACCTGGCGGGTCCCGCCCCACAGTCTCCAGAGGACCGGTTCCCACCGGTTCGAGGGGGCGCAGCCAGGGCGTCCTGACCTCTGCGAGGCTGCCAGGTCCCGGTCGCCAGCGGTCCGACGGCCCCCTCCTCGTGCTCGAGGGACGGGCGCTGCGTCGCTCTGACCCTGCGAGGCCGCCGGGGGCCCGCCCCTTCGCAGCTGGAAGCGGGGCTACCCCCGGGGGCTCGAGCGCTAGCAGCGCCGCCCTCCCTCGGGCTGCGCTCTGCTGCTACGTGAGCCACCCGGCAGGCCAGCCAGGGCTGCGCGCGGCGCCTCTTAAGGCGCGGAACGTCCAGCCCGCCAGCTAGCCAGCCCGGCCCTCGGACCCCGCGCCCTGTTCGGTCCCCGCCTGGAGGGGAGGGGAGGCGCCGCCTGCCGGGAACAGCCTCCTCGCAGCCCCGCCCGGCCCGCCGCCTCTGCTGGGCTTACTCCTGAGTAGAGGGGCGTGGGAGTGGGTCTGAGGCTGCACTCCTAGCCGGACTCACCTGGGAGTAGCCCCGCTCCCTCTGCTGGGCTTACTTCTGAGTAGAGGGGCACGGGAGTGGGTCTGAGGCTGCACTCCTAGCCACTTACCTGGGAGTAGCCCCGCTGCCTCTGATGGGCTTACTTCTGAGGAGACATTGATTGATTGATACCATTATTGGCATAAAACAATTTCCACATACACATCATGGCTTGTAACCAGTAATGGATTTTTCCTGCAGAAACTTGTCCAATCCCCTTTTAAAGGCGTCCAGGCCAGACATCCTATGGCAAGGAGTTCCACAGACCAACCACATGCTGAGTAAAGAAATATTTTCTTTTGTTTGTTCTAACTCTCAAACACTCAATTTTAGTGGATGTCCCCTGGTTCTGGTATTGTGTGAGAGTGTAAAGAGCATCTCTCTATCCACTCTCATCCCTTGCATAATTTTGTATGTCTCAATCATGTCCCCCCTCAGGTGCCTCTTTTCTAGGCTGAAGAGGCCCAAATGCCGTAGTCTTTCATCATAAGGAAGGTGCCCCAGCCCAATAATCATCTTAGTCGCTCTCTTTTGCACCTTTTCCATTTCTGCTATGTCCTTTTTGATATGTGGTGACCAGAACTGGACACAATGCTCCAGGTGTGGCCTTACCATTGATTTGTACAATGGCATTATAATATTAGCCGCTTTGTTCTCAATACCTTTTCTAAAGGATCCCAAGCATAGAATTGGCCTTCTTTACTGCCGCTACACTTTTATCAACCTGTCCACCACCACCCCAAGATCTCTCTCCTGATCTGTCACAGACCAGAACCCATCAGCCTATAGAATAGAATAGCCTATAGAATAACCTATAGCAGGGGTGCTCAAACTTTCAACTTTAGGGATCCTGGACCTTTAAAATTGTGTAGGAGAGATAATTTCAGCAGGTGCAGCTTGTCATCTGTGAGATGATGAAATTCTGCTGAAATTCTCTCTTCTATACACTTGTTAAAGGTCCAGCATCCCTAAAGTTGAAAGTTTGAGCACCCCTGGCCTATAGAATAGAATAGCTAGAACAGAGTAGAATAGCCTATAGAACCAGCAAGGCCGAAACAGCCTTGCTGGTTCCCAAACTGTGGGCCGTGGCAGCCCTGTGGGGCCAAGTCTAACCTATGACAAGGAGAAACTGAAATGCATGGGGACCACTGAAAGGGGCTCTTGACCCACCTGGCGGGTCTCACCCCACAGTCTGAGAAGCACAGCTGCAGCTTGCTAGTTCCCAAACTGTGGGCAATGGCAGCCCCGTGGGGCCAAGTCTAACCCATGACAAGGAGGAACTGAAATGAATGGGGACCCACTGAAACACGCTCATGGCCCACCTGGTGGGTCCCACCCCACGGTCTGAGAAGCACTGCCTAAACCTTCACATCTCCTCAGGTCCCGTGCTGCTCCCGCCTGCCAGGTTTTTAAAAACTAGTAGGATGGGGAAGCATGAGCTAGCTAAGAGCTGTGGTGTAGGTGGTCAGTATAAGACAATTCCCGGTTTTCAGCCCCCCTCCTCCAAAGCTACTATTAACTGTAAAGGGGGGGGGGCACTGGGATAACTTGAGCATTCTTTTTTCTCCCTCTGCAGCCAATGGATTGTGGCAGCTGAGGGCTAGTTAGACCCCCCACCACACCCAATTTAATGCCCCTCCAAAGTTGGATATCTCTCTGCTGCTATGTGAAAAAAAATCACCAAGAAGTGTTTGTGAGAAGTTCTCATAAACAGCAGGTTTGCTTTTATATTCTATAATCTGATGTTTAACATAAGAACATAAGAATAGCCCCGCTGGATCAAGCCAAGGGCCCATCTCATCCAGCTTCTTGTATCTCACTACCAGCAAATGCCTGAGGGAGCTCACAAGACAACAGACACAACCTGTGGCCTGGTGCCCTCCCCTGCATCTAGCAATCAGAGGCAGCCTGCCTCTAAAACCAAGAGCTTGCACATACCTACTATGACTTGTAACCTGTAATGAACGTCTCCTTCAGAAATGTGTCCAACATCATACACAGCAAAAAAAGGCAAGGTGGAGAATGCCAGAGTAAAGTTAGAATTGTGCCTGGTCATCATTACAAACTTAAGTGGAATTTGAAGATGTGCTACTATATATATGCTCATGTTCATCTGTCTTCATTGTATCCTCCGCCTCCCTCTCTGTATCCATGTTATACCTGGAAATAGAGGCTGCCAGATCTTTCAGAGCGAGTCTTTTCACCAAAGACTTTCCAGACTTTCCAGCTGTCCTCTCTGTAGATCAGAAGGCAAAAAAACAAACAAACAAAACTTTACTACCACTTGCTTTGGGTAGCAGGGGAGAAGATGTCAAAGGAAAGCCCAGCTCTGGAGAATGGGGGGGAGGGGGGAGAGTCCAGCACTACCAGGTGCACAGGTTTTATATATATGAAGATCTTGCAGCCTGTATTTCAAAGTTCAATAGGAATGCAGGTTCCACTCTGTGGGTGTGGGAGGGGGGAGGGCTTCACAGCTGGGCTGCTGGATCACCTGTCCAGATGCCTTTGGGGGGGGTGCAATGCTGTGCTGCCCCCATTTTCCCCCAAAGGTGTGTTCTTGATCCTCCCCCCTCCTACCTCCATTCTTGGATCCTTGCTGCTGCTCTTCCTCCTCTTTTGCAAGCTCCCAGGATGATTTCCTTTCTCCCAAGGCAGAAAGGCTCTTGGCTGGGCTTCTGGGACCCCCCCTGGCCGCCCTTCCAGATTTCCTGCCCCTCTAGGAATCCGAAAAGTGCCTTTGTGCATTAACTGTGAAAGGAGCAGGGCTGAGAGCCTTCCACTGTCACCCCTGAATTCAGTGCTTCTACTGGGCAGGCAAGAAATGCAGGACTGGCATAAAAGGCAACATGCAGAGTTCCTTGAGAAATAACTGCTTTAAAAAGAAAAAGGCAGTGGGATTTGTTCGACACCTGATTGGTGAGGAGGTGGAGAGGGTTGCTAGTTTCAGATTGCTAGGTATTTACATCACAGAGGACCTCTCATGGACTGTTAACACCAGCATGTTGATAAAAAAGGCACAAAATCGGTTATATTTTCTGAGGAAGCTTGGGAGGTTAAATTTGTCACAGCAGCTGCTTGTGTCTTACTATCCTTGCACCATTGAGAGTGTCCTAACCTATGATATCTTGGTGTGGTACAGAAATTGCTCTGCAGGGGACAAAAAAGCTCTGCAGAGAATTATTAAGATCGCGCAGCACAGTGAGTGTGTAGAGTGTGATTGTTGGAACTGTAGTATATATTTATGCTTGTATCTCAAAGGTGCATAAATTTTGTTGTGCTGTAGCACAGTGACAATAAAGTTACTACTGCTACTACTACTTGAGGAAGTGAGGTGTGGGCAGTATTGTATTAACCCCTTCATCACAGTCAGAATCCATTTTGACCAACTGTTGATTGCAACCAGTGGCGTAGCCAGAGGGGGGGTCAAAGCACTAAGTCTGGCAGGGAGTCTCCCTGGGGAAGTCTCCTTCCCCTTTGGAGCCATTCCAGCATTTGCCTCTGTTTTGCTTCCCCTGCCCAGAATGGCTCTGAGGGAGAGGGAGAGATGCAGCTTGCATGCCCCAGGGAGGCTTCCTGCCAGGCTTAATGCTTTGCCCCCCTCTAGCTATGCCACTGCTGTCTAGTTAGGATTGCAGGAAGCCTTTTTGTACCTGTTACTTTCTCTGCCTGCAATCTTTCCCATGCGCTCAGCTCCATCTGCTGGGCATTAAAGCATCCTTTGGGTGAAGACCTTTTCCTAGTGCTTTCCTGCCAGACCTAGGCATATTTTCACTATCCAGCTGCACTTTTATTATAGTACTTGCCTTTTTCCATGTGGTATGTTCCCTTTTCTGTAGACTTTAAATAAATGGTGCGAGCCATTATGCATCTGCCCCCAAGATATGCGCAACTGGTGGCACCACTCTCCCCCACAATCACTGTTGGTATCTCAATCCAGAAAACATCATGAGTGATGCAGTTTTAAGTCCCAGGGCCCAATCCTATCCAATCTTCCAGTGCCAGTGCGGCCCCAAGGCAAGGGAACAAATGTTCCCTTACCTTGAGGAGGCCTCCATAATTACCCTCCCACTACAGGTTGCAATACACATCCCCATTGGCATGGCTACACCAGAGCTGGAAAGTTGGATTGAATTTGGCCCCCAATTGCTCTCTCCCCATTGCTTCCCACAGGCAGCTGTCCTGCAGGCCAAGATACTGTTCAAAGCTCAGGGGGCAGGGTCTGCACCCTTCTAGCTGCAGTGATCAATGGCACTGCAGCTGCTGCTTGGTGAGGTTGCTGACTTGGGGCCCAAGCCTGTCCAATTTTCCAGTGTTGCTGCGACCATGCCAATGGGGTGTGCACCGCATCCTGTAGTGGGGAGACAGTCACAGAGGCTACCTCAAGGTATGGGAAAATTTGCCGCCTTACCTTGGGGCTGCATTGCGGCTGTGCCGGTGCTGGAAAGTTAGATAGGATTGGGCCCCTAGTTCCCTAGTCATTCCACTCCGGCCCCTGTGGCTTTGCTAATTCCATGATAGACAATGAACCAAATGGTGTCTCACTGGCATTGTTACTTGGCTGCCTGTTGGAAAACTTGCCATGTCACAACAGCTCTACTGGGAGGGGCCAGTTCAGAACTCCAATTAACATGTTTCCTTTTGAGATGCTGCTCTGATGCTGATAATAGTTCAATAACAACTTTGACTGGACCACCCTAGTTGTCTTCTTGTTAGAATCAGGCTTCCTTTCCCCACCGTAGTTGTTTCTTACCTCATCAAGGTAAAATGCTGTGCAGAGAGGGGGCCACTCTGCTCACAGGGTCTGCAACATCCTCACTCTGTGACTCAGGTGGGAGCGGGGGGAGGGAGGGGGCACTCCTCTATGATCAGGAGCCTCCTGTTCTCTGCTGCCATCAGTCAATGAGGCAAACAGTGGCAGAGGGTTGGGGAGGATAGTATAAGTCGTGCCAGCAATGATGCCATGGTCAGAGGTTTGTTTGGGTACAGCTGAACGGGTGGACTGCAGCAGCAGACACCCTGTATCACCTGTCAACCTAATGATTGACTATTGCAGTGCTCCCTCTGATAGGTCTGGGTACCACAGCCTCCCAGCCAGGTGAGTCTGTTTGCAGTGCTATGGGATGCTAAATATTCCAAGAGATGCCTTTGTGTAGGGTCACCTGCTGTAGCTGGGTGATTAAATAGCAGCTTTGGTGAAATGCTGATATGGCTTCTAGACTTCTCCCACTTTTCTCCCTGCCATAGGTGTTTCTGGTCACTCGTGCAAAAGGAGAGTGGTGTGCTGGTTAGGGAAAATCCCTTGGCTGGGCATGAACCCATCTTGTCTGGCTCCCAACCTACATTTTTGTGCAGTGAGCTAGTATCCTGCTTTGCTTGAATGCTGCTGCAGAACAAAAGATGGAATTCTGGAGACTGCAAGGGTGGAATTAACCTTTCTAATCATAGGAATGGTGAGAGCCCCTGCAGTGTGACATTACTTCTCCAGCCTGCACCACCACTTTGTACCTAAAGGTGGCACTAAAGAGAAACCACAAACGCAGCAGTGAGCCCCAATAGATATTCATACAGCCTAGGATTTTAACAAAGTGAACAATTGCCCAAGTAATGATTTCCTGCTGTGGATTTTTTTTATGTTTTGTTTGTTAAATCCTATTCTCCTTTCTACTTTCCTGTTGACTGCAGCAGACTTGGATTTTGTTGAATTCATCTCATACCCGGTCAGCAATACCCTTCACCGTGTCAGAAAAGATATTAACTTATTGCCTGCTGTCTCTCCAGAACTGTAGCCTTGCCCATTTAAAAGAGCTTTTACTCACTTGAAAAGTAAAAGAGTTAATATACATATGAATTGATGAGGTGCATAATAGTTAATGTAGCTAACAAAGCTACAGGAATCACACAGTGCTAGAGTTTAGTTTTTCATTCTCAATAATTTGTTAAAATGGGATAACCCATAATTCCCCCACCCATGCTTTATCTTGTGGCCTGAGTACAGTAGTATGTTTGATGTTTTTTAATCACGTTCATGCTTTCACTGTGTATTTTATATTGTCCATTGCCTCTATTTCCTGGAAATTGTTTTATGCCAATAAAGGTATCAATCAATCAATGTGACATTAGTCAAGAAGATGATTCAGGCTGCTCTTTGCAGACTCATGCACTCCTCAGATCGTAAGATGGAAGATCCCATAGGGCATATATTCAATCTATTTGTCCTAGGATTGGCTTGGAAGGCAGAGGCTCTGGCTTCCCAGGGTCACAGTTCAACCCCAGAGCAGGTTTCAAATTCGGTGAGTCATTTTTAAATATTTCACCATTTAATTGGATTCCTGTAAAAGGAATAAATTACGTAGTTATTTTTTTGGTTAAGGAATAAATTACGTAGTTATTTTTTTGGTTATCCATCTCTTCTTAATAATTGACATAAGGTAAAAATGTTTCCGTAATGAAAGTTACTTGATCCCACGGAAGAAGCCATAGGAGAAAACGGTATAAAAAGATGTGTCACCAGTTCTTGCTCTTTTTTTCCTCTTACTTGTCTGGCTGCCCAACTATTCCAGCATTTGATTGTGGGAGCCATTGATCCTAAGCCACCCCATTCCCACTAAGCCCAAGGGCCACTGTGCCAAGCCAGCACCCAAGGTCAGTAACTCTCACTCCCTTGTTTCCAACTTTTTGTCATACTTCCCTCCTTGAGGGTAACCAAAGCCACTGTGCCAGCACCAGTTTGACGGCCATCACTAACTTTGTGAGTTATCCTTCCCCTAAAAAAGCAGCTCTGGCTATTTTGCCTCATTTCCTTGCCTTAAGCATACTATGGCTGCTACTTAGCCCTTGGGATTGCCTCATGTAAAAAAATCCCCATTGGCATAGGACAGTTGCTTGGCACTGGCATGCTAGCCACACAATTCATGCAATGCAGCATGCTCCATCCATCAGAAATGGTGGTAGTCCTGGGTGCAGCCACTGATGCACAAAACTCCTACCTTTCCTTGTCTTGGGAGCAGTCAAACTGATGAACTTACTGTGTCTATCATTTTGAAACTGTGTGAGTGTGCAGTCAGGGAAGGGGCATGGTGGTATGGCAGGTGGCACACAGATCTGGAAGTTGCTTCATACTGGTGCTGTAGTTTGCTTGCTTGATCAGAACAAAGTATCAGTTTGCTGGGCAGGCAAAGCCCTTGGAGTCCTCCGCATGGAAAAAAAGCATGTGTCAAGAGCAAGATTTGAGGCTATGACTCAAGGCAGCTCCTCAAGGGAAACTATGTTGTTAAATGGTTGCTGCAGTGTGGCCTTGCAAGTAGGGCGCGTCTATCTACTTACTGAAATATCCACTAGTTTCTGTGCATTAATGCGTCCTCCCAGGATCCAGATGGTCAACCTAGTGCTGGTGAGATCTGTGCATATAAACTGACCTCTGCATACATACCACATGCTGAAGCAGGTCCCATTAGACACAAAACTGAGTATCGGATGGTATCTACCCACACACTTTTTTTCTCAATGAGATATACAAATAGACAGCCTCACCCATAATCTGGTGCAACTAGTCACATATAAAGAGAATGGGGGGATTGTGCAGCAGTTCGTGATTTGTTTAGCAAAACTGAGATGATAAGTTACATAGCACCTGCCTCTATCAGGGGACTCACAGCATCCCTGGAAAACTGGGAGTGTTGCTTAATTGTACTTCAATGTGATGACAGGCAATGTAATGGATGTCCAGAGTTCACAGAAGTACCATCATCTTTTTCTCCAATCCATAGCCTCATATTGAAAACTCTGGTGTGGTTTTTCTTTTCCCCCTTTTGCTTTGCACTTCTTCAGAGGTGAAACATACATTTATGTATACTGTATGTATGCTTTCAGAGAAAATGTGCACAGCTCCTGTTGCCTTAGAACAGGGGTCTCCAAACATTTTGGCCAGGGGGCCGCATCAAATATCTGGCAGTGTTGAGGGCCGGAAAAAAAATTTAAATATAAAATTTATATAAATTTGAGATGGAACTTAGATGAGTGAATAAATGAATGAATGGGCTCATTCATTCAACCTCTCTGGCCCTCAGAACACCCTCCAGATGGAACCAGAGCACAGTTCCAGTCATGTCTGGCCAAGTGGGCCAGAGGCTTTCAGGGGACAAGAGGCTGGCCATGGGCTGCATCTGGCCCCCGGGCCGGGGTTTGGAGACCCATGCCTTATAACATTACATCATTGCAAAAGGATTGTTCATCTAACTCAGTTCATTTCAACCAGCGGCATATTACACTAAGGCAGGTGGTATTTAGCCCCACTGGAAGTGGAAATGGCTTGGGCAGTGGTGCACCAATGAGCAAGCAGTGGCTGTGCAGCTTCAGTAAAGGCACGGTTTAGGGCACAAGCCACCTTCTCCTTTTGTACAGCTGGCATCTTGGAGGTAGTCATAGTACTTGGAAAAGTGGTATTTGCAAAACAAATGGATGAAAAGCCTTGATCTAGGCCCAAATGTTCAATGCTGAGGGTCAAACCAGACGCAACATTAATGTAATATCCCTCTCATAAGCTGTTTCCTCCCCTCACCCATCATAAATCTGGTGACTTATCTGCATGTTTTGATACCATGTATTCAACATATATCAACACTGGTTACTCATTTGGCATGGGTGATGTACATGGGACATCTTTAATTTTATTTTTGAATATAGTTTTTTGCATAATCACCATTAAATTAGAAGTTTGTTAATGCAGCTCAAGGCTATGCAAAGTTCCAAGAAAATAGTTGGGGCCAAGTCAAATGAAGGCTTTATACTTGATGATAATTCTGGATATCCTGTTAGTGAGCAGCTGCAATTCCTGCAAATGCTTGCTAGATAATAGCCAATAACTACAGCTTCAGGTTTAAAAAAACCAGCTGCTCGTACCTTTAGCAGCAACAAGGCCTTTCCAAGACTTGAGTTTCATTTGTGATTCAAGTCCATCAGCAACAGTAGCAAGTGCCAGGTGTCTCCTTTCAGGAGCATCAATCAGGAGCAGTCCAAAATATTTGGTGCCTAGAAAAGGAAACCCAAATGATGCACCTCTCTCTGCTGCTAACTAACATGTAGCACAAGCACAATATGTGGCAGTAAGTGCAAAATGTGAGCTTTCATTTTTAAAAATAAAGTTTCTAGCTCTTTATAGTCTCAAAGATAGGAAAACTACAGGTATGCGTTGCATAAAGACATTCCATCCAATGACAGACCACACATACGATGGCAGTCTCATAAGATGATGGATATTTGTAGCCTAGGAGCAATAAGTTATACCAGATTGTCCCACTAGATGGTGATGTGCACTAAGAAAGTTCACATAGCAATGAAACTGCCTAACATGTTCCCCAGAACACATCCCTGTCGTTAAGCAACACATACCTGTATGTGATTAACACCTGCTGAAAATCAGAAACCAGATAGGTGCCCAAGATAGACTTGCAGCATCAAGGATGGCCCTTTCATGTCATCCCTCCCATGGCTAGCAAAACCTGGTAAGAGTCTGCAAATTGGCATGATTTAATCCATTTTTTCCTGGAACTGAATTTGGACAGCCAGGTGAAGAATTAGAACAATTGTTAGCTCAGGGTACACACAACTGTAGCTACAATTGAGCGCCCCCTCTACAGCAACCATTCAGCAGCAACCTAGTAGACTGCGCCTTGTAGATCAAGATCCTTTTCACACTCTGCTGCCTAAAACATGCCACTTTTTATTTCCACATTTGAGATATTTGTGAGTAGAGGGCCTCTGCTGTCCACTTAAATGTCTAGTCACCACACAAGCAGGAAGCCCTGGACATGTTTCTGAAAATACCAAGCACTCAATGACACAAGGGGATTCAACTTCGGTTTAGACATCTGGATAGTAGCGTCATACTTTATTTAAAGTAAACCCATGTAAAAACAAAGTTAAAATGAAAAAGTGGTACCTGAAAAATAAATTAATTATTTTGATATAAAACAAAATCAATAACTTAAAAACATGCTAAATATACAAAAAATGTTTAAGCATATATACTGTACAGTATGGAAAAACCGATAAAAGCCTTCTGTTGCACAGACAGATGACTTTATAAAAAGAAAAAGGAAAAAAGGAAAAATTGTTACACAAGTTTTAAAAGGGAAGCCAAGTAAGACTAGAAAGGTGCCATTTACAGTCCACCATTATACAGCCCATGCAAAACTCACACTGGCATTCGCATTAATGGCTGCAGATGGCACCTCTCCAGATGTACAAGTGCTACTCCAAGTTACGGGTCAAATAAAGGATCGCCTCAACATAAAGCTTCAAAACATCTTTCCTCCATTTTTTCTTAAATTATCTTGTGAAAAAGTTTTATACCATGGAAGATAAAAACAGAAAAAACGAACTATTCATGATGAGATAACTTCTCTTTAAAAAATAGAACACAAATAGCAATGGTGAAAGGTTCTAGGTGGCAGTTATGCTATTATTCGGTTTGTAAAGTCTTTTTCTTTTAGCATTAATCAACAAAATGTAGAAATTCCACTCAACAGGAAAATAAGTTTTCAGTAAACCTGTGTGTGAATGCTGGCAGTAGGATGGAATGAAGAATGGCATCTAGGCCAACTATGAAGACCTGGGGTTGAAGGCAAGCTAGTTACTGTGTGCGTGAGTTCAGTTTGGGTATCACACAAATTGTGAGTTGTTTTTAAATCATGCACTGGATACAGCTTATTTATCCTGAAAATGGATTAAATTCACTACATGCAAGTGTTACAAATTAATTTTAAGTGGCATGTACTTTGTATTCAGTTTTAAACTAAAAAAGGCATGAACTGCAATTGCCACTGATTTTTTTAAAACTATACAGTAACCTTTTAAAAAATGAAGGAACCAGGCAGATCACAAAATCCATGGCTTTTCATAATACAGGGAGAAGAAAAATCCTATAGCAAATTTCTATATATGTTAAAACTTGTACTTCTAAATAGTGATCCATCAGCTTCACAGTTGTGAACATTCACAAAGTTTCAAATAATCCCTAGCCAGTTTATATGCTCAAACCAGTACTCCAGTGGGATTTTAGGACAGCAGTTAAAAGGTGAAGGAACTCATGCTGCTTCTGTGGCATTCCAGAGAACCCCAGCTGCTGGAAGTGGAGGATTAACATTCAGAGTCTTTGGGGGCAAATTCATTCCCAGCACTTGAGGGGAGAGATGTAACTGTTCAAAACATATTTGCTTCTACAAGAGCTTCACACCCAGAGTGATAAATTAGGGAAAATGAAATGTGGTGTATTTTTTGTAAAAACAGTGCTCCCTGTTTTGGTAGTTGATTTGGTAACCTTCTACCAGAGGTAGCATTATGAAAAGGGAAAAAAAGAAACCAGATTCCATGACGTTATCAGAGAAGTATGGAAGCTGCTGCTAATAGTTCCTCTAAAGTTACACACTTCATAAAAATCATTTCCACAAAATGCAAAGCTATTTGTAACCAATTCAAAGAGCTTAATTCTGAGCATTTTAAAGAGATTCAGAATGTAATATTTAGGGTTGTAATCACCACAAAATGACACACAGTTATACAAGTAATGAAAACGTAGCTGACTTTTCTAGGTCAGGCTATGCAATGGGCCCTCATCTTGTTAGCCCACTGGTGGTAAACTGAAACACCACCTACAAAAGCAAAGGGAATTGTTACATGTGAAAATTAACAAAAACAATGTTGGATTTCCTTATCTCAAGAAGGGCTTTCGTATTTTAGTTTGCACCAAACTGTTAGCAATTCTCTATGAAAAACCACATCCCCCCTTTTCAATAATTTGAAACCCAATTACCACTTTTATTTTCAGTCTCTTTTTCCTTGTCTTTAAAAAGATAATGCACAGAAAGGCAAAGGAATCCAAGACATTTGGTCAACCTGAGACATTAAAATAAAAAAAGAATCCTACCCACATAATTCTTGTTTACTACATGTAGCCTATTTCAAGAATGTGAATTGATTCAACCTGATAATGCTTTCACATTCTGTCTTAAAGCGGTGATAACACAAACTGGGAGAGTTATTCACCACTTCAAGCTTAGGCTGGCCATCCTGTAGTACATAGTGGCTTCATGCACTTTCTATTGTAACTCAGCATGTTCCTGGGACCCTTTACAGACCTCAATATGCTATTGAGATGAGGGCAGGACTCATCTGCCTTTTGGCCTGGACTCCAAACAATCATGACACTTCAGGGATTAAAAAAAAATGCTTTCTTGAGAGTCCAAAGAGTCTGGAAGAGGATGAATACAAAACATAAATCCAAGGATTTATGAATCAAGAATGGATCAATACACTTCCTCTTTCACTGCTGCAGATGTATGCCAATTGAGGATCCATTAGTATGGTATACAGCACTGCACGTAGACTGCAGATCTTTTATGTGGACTGTACAAAAGGCAGTTCTGAAGACTAAGATGTCTGTTCTTGAGGGAATCCCACCCCCATTTGGAACAAAAAGATGTCCAGTTCCTGGCAGAAGCAGATAAACATTATAATCTCTCTTTCAGATGCATCTTTCCAAACTGGCTTCTTTTTTCCAAATGCTGAATTTTATCAGAGTATACAAGGTTGTATAAAAAAGCAATCTAATAAAAATGGAACAAGATTAATTGAATGTAGATAGTATCACACTTTATGAGGATCAAATATTATGATCACTCAGAACCTTTCAAATCCATGACTTTTGTCCACGTCACAATCTAGAAGGGAGTCCCATGCAGTTTTGCATCACAATGTACATTTTCAGGAGTCCACCTCTACAAGCTCCAGAAGTGTAACAAAAGCTGAGCAGAGTTTCCCAGAACTGTAAAACAGACTTGCCAGGATGTCTATACCATAATCAAATCAGGGTCCCAGGAAGTAAGTCTGCTAGACTGGGACTAGGAAAAAATCAGAGCAAACATGATAGGGCAAACGCTTAGCAAGGTGGTTAACTGGAAATACAAGGGAAGGCAAGAAAAACAAAACAGAGGTTTGTTTGGGAAGACATGCTGGCACAGCCAATGTCAAGTCTGAGCAACTGATAGTCCTTTTGCAAGACATGATAGGAGGGTGGTGGGGAACCACAGTATCAAAACTGACAAGTTTTTACAAAGGGAAGGAGCCATTCCTAGCAAAGGACAAGCAAAGAGCTCAGAAGACAAGACACCATGCCTCAAATCTGTAGCTGAAATTAAAGCTGCAAAACACAGAGATCGTTTCATAGACCACATTGTTAAACTGTGTTGAAAAGAAAAATATTGTAAGAGGTTCTTATTAGCGATAGACAGCTATCCCCAAGGGCCATTTCAAGACATCCTGAATCTATGGGCACAATTCAGTGAGACATTCTCCTACACATGCTCCACTGAAATGAAAGGAAGCTGCACTCCTCCCATTCATTTCAACAGGGTGAATTGCAGGAAAACGTCCCACTGAATTACACCCTCTTTTAAATAAAAGTTTCAATGATTGGGATGAAAGGAATATCAGTTGAGAGAGGATCCTTGACACTGTGTAACAGCAAGTGGCATCAGGCCCATAGTTCCAAATAACTGGAAATTCTGAACATGATCCCAAGTTCCTTTTTGGAACATGAACACTCATAGCTAATACCCACTGGAAATGATGGAGGTGCAGGCCTTGTTTTTGCAACCGAATGAAGAGGACTGTTCAAGGGTAAGACTAGAACAAATGTTATTTGTGATTATGCAGCTGCTAGGGTGAAATTGTACACAAGCTGTGGAGTCTGGACAGTTGTAGGACCTAATATAGAAAAGTTAATGCCAACTGCAAAAACAGCAGAAAAACTACTGCTGTTGTATGAATTGTTTCAAAAGGCAGCAATCTCGTTAAACAGAAGGCCTTTCCAAGCACATGCATGAAATTACCTTGGGAACCACCAGAGGGATAATAGATGATTAGGAGAGCACTTGTTAAAAGTGTTCATTTGGTTCATAAGAGTAATGTTGTTTTTTTAAAAACAACCACCACCAAAGAGGGCACTTTTGATGTGCATTTACCCTGAACCACACACAGCTGAGGGAATCCTGTCCATAAAGAAATCTGTCACACCAAACAAGCTATCATTTAATGGTGCAACACACTGTTAGAAGAGAATGAAGGCACATCACTATTAGACCTATGTAGAGTGTCTGAAGGGATGCAAGCGCAGGATATTGTGTTTACACAGCAAAGGAAAACATCTGTTCAAATGAGACATTTTTACAATGTTGGTGTAAAGAATAGGGCTATCAGCTGCAAGAAACCACAAAGCAGCATAGTGATATTTACTCAAAACACTACATCAGGATAGGAATAGAAATCTTTAGTCCATGAATCAGCATCTATAATCAAGAGGAGCAAGGAAGTGAAGAGACTGGAATACCTATGAAATTAACAATATGTAAGGCAAGGGTGCAAGAAAGTTCTCTCAGTACCTCACTGGTGGGGCAGATCTATAAATGTGCAACATGTATGGAGAACTGTGTAGGGGCATTCTCACAGGACAGGAAAAGAAATACTGCAGGAGTGCTGCTGAGCGTTCCAGTGATACTAGTGAGGCAAGTCCCCGGTGTGGCAGTCATGGCAGTACTGTCAGTTCTCAGTGCAGCATAGGGAATGCGGGGTAGCTGGCAGTGGCTGAAGGCTCATACAAGCTCAAGAAAGGGAAGGAAACAGAATGAGCGGATGATTCTTGGAGGTAAATGCCCACAGAGTCTGGGGTGTCTGGCCCCCCTGATCAGCTTATGCAAGGCAGTTTTCAGAATGTGATGCATGACAAATTGCTTTCCAAGATTCCAACACGTTTTTCTTGAGCAAAAAAACCGGTCAGTTTGCACACTATAAACCTATTTACTACACAGTGAGAATTCTGTTTAACTTGCAAAGCCCTTCTGAATTAGTTAAACAGCAACTTGCCATAGAAGCTGCCACAAGCCCTCACTCTCGCTACATCAGTGGTTGTAAATCTTTTCCATAAGTTTAATCTCCTACTGGCCAGTTGATCGCAATGTTTCTTAAACACCAAATCATTCCTATTGGAAAAAGGATTGTTGTATTTTTAATGTTTGGACACTGTGCAATATGGAAGGGGGGCGGAAAATTAAAATAACAAACCAAAACAAAATTTGAGCAAAACCAAATGAAATTTAATTGGTCTTAAATGCAAAAGTAAAAACAAAACACAAAAAAGCAAAAGAAAATTAACAGAAAACAACTCAAAGTTTCAAGGCAGTGCAGAAAACTTTGGGGATTAATTAAAATCTTAAAGTCTACAAAATCAAATTTTTGTCTGTGTTAAACCTCTAACTTGAAAGTTTTAATGTACTTTTCTGCCAAGTGTTCAGTACGTAAAGCTATTTGTCAAAACAAAATCCTATTAAAATAGGAAACATCTAGCACTTATGGGAAGGGATGCAGAAAAATCACAATGCTCAAATGTTAATAACTTTTATAAAAGAAACCCAAGAACTCAACCTAAAATTATATTTGAAAGAAAGGTTAACACTAATTCTTGCCACATTTCTTTTATCAGAAAGTAACACACTAGGATGTGCTATTTGGAGGTAAGAACTCTTCAAGTGGCAACGTGTTCACACTGGGTTTGGAGTTTCATTTTTACTCTGAAATGTTGCCAGAGTTTCTATGAAACTCTTTGGTCCATTCTTACTGGAAACTGGGCTTTTAAAGAATTTTTAAAATAATCTAAGATTTTTTTCAGTTTGACATTTTGCCCATCCATCAACTAACTTGGTCAACAGTGTTCTAAAACGCTGGCATGCTCTCATTCATTATAGGCTTTTCTTCTACAAATTAATTGTAGGTGGAGAGATATTTGATAATACAAAAATCAACTGCCAGCTAAAACTTCCAATGTCAAGGTTTGCCAGATGCTACTGGGGACAATTTTATAGAGAAGCTTGGAAATGGCAGACACCATTCAGTGGAACCAACAGCCATTCACTTAAGGGAAAGCATATCTGACAATTTCAACACTGTCCGAGTCTAACTGAAATTGTCAATTTAGATTTGGGGGCTCAAGGACAGGTCATGAACAGAACCATTAAAAAGAAAATTAAAACTAATAGAATGTTGCAGGACTTAAGGAAAAAAAACAACACCCAAACATTTGAACATGTTGGTGGCATCCCAGAATATAAAACCCCTTTTCCACTTCTCATTTAGACTAAAGACAAACAACTTTGTGAAAATTGGCGCAACAAAAAGAATTGTATACTAACAAAACAAAAAAATTTCAAACGTTTCCATCACTCAGTTATCTATTCCATAGAAAAAAAGCCACGAGCGAAGTTATTTGTGGGACTTGTTGGTTTTGAAGGAAACCTGCAAGATTTTGTCCCCCAGCCGGTAGCCGTTAAGACTCGCTATGGCCATGGCGGCTTCTTCATAGTTTGTCATTGTCACAAAGCCAAAGCCTTTACACTTGTTGGTGTTGAAGTCGCGGATGACTTTCACATTAGTCACCGCACCAAAGGGGCCAAACATCTGCCAGAGGATTCCCTCATCGGCATCTTGGCCAAGGTTGTAGATGAAGATACACCAGCCCGAAGAGGAGTTTCCTGGGACATTTACACCAGAAAGCCCACTCATGTGATCTACACCCATAGGAGAGAACCTAGCAAATAAAAAGCACACAATAGTTCATGTAAACAAAACAACAAAACAAAAAAAAATCAGTTCAATCAAGCAAACTTGATAGGGAATCAAGATCAGGAATGTTGGGTTTGCCTTACAGAGCCCAGGGCACTGCTTATGAAGCAAAGCATCAATGTGCCTCTCCGGCAAGCAGAACAGCAAAGCATCTTCTTGGGGCATATTAAAACCTAGCATCTTTCATGGTCTAGAACCCTTGTTGTCAGATGCAAGAAATGTTTTCTTACACACTCGCACAGGTACAGAGGAAAAAGGGTAAATAGTAGGTTTAGAAAGTTGTGAAATTAAGAGGCAACATGGTAAGCTGATATTATTTCTATCTTGTGTACATATGAACAGTGACCTATTCTATCATAGATATTACTACTTTATTTTAATTGATTTTAAAACTAGGCTCATGTGTAGCACAAACAGCACTCAAGATCTGACACTTCTGATTGCATTCTGACCCATGATCCCAATTACGGCTGTGAATTTTTCACTACAGTTGCCAGTAGCTATGTGTAGCTAAAAAGATAGTATTTATTAACTATGACTACAAATATGTTAAGTTTTTATCTGGTGTAAATATCTTGAAGACCAGTATGACGTAGAAGTTAAGTGTATTAGATTTAGGTTGGTGAGACCTAGGTTCAAAGGCCTGGAAGCCTTAGGCCACTCATCATTCTCATATGGTTGTTGTAAGAATAAAGGGGATATATTATGATAATGTATCCCTCCCTAAGCTCCTTGGAAGAAGGATGAAATACAAACAAGGAAATAATAATTTGGGCTCTGTCATTTACATTTTATTCCTCTGGTCCCATTCTTTCTAGGGTTTTTTCCTCCTCCTCTTTACCTGTCTGCCTCTCCTCTGAGGACACCAAGCATCTGACGAAGTAGGTTCTAATCCTTCTGCTTCAATAAAGTCTACAGTTAAGAAACCACAAGATCCTTTGCTGTTTTTACTGAAATAGGCTAATATGGCTATTCTTCTTAAATTTGTCACCAACTGCCTACTTCTCCTTACCGATTCAAATGAAATGAACAAGAGCGGAGAGAGAGAGAGAGAGAGAGAGAGAGAGCAAGCACACACACAACACTGCTCCTATTTAGGTCAATCGGGCTTGCATGAAATTCCCTGGAAACTGTGCACTACTATACCAAGGACAAGATTATAGTGCCACTGACAGGATCGGGGAAGAGCTGATGTTCAGACATCCTCGGTATACACATGCCACATCAGTTCCTGAACCATGGTAGCTTCTTCCGGTAGCTGCGATTACCTGAACCATTGTGAAAGGGCCAATAAGAAGCAACTGCTCTGGTCTGTGACCTGCATTGCATTGATTGGGTGAATTTTTTGGTCATTTCTGGATTCTACAGTCCGAGAAACCCAGGCTTGCATGCAGGGAGGCCATGAGGCAATTTTTCCCCTTTAAACATTGCAAGAACAGCTACCAGACAGGCATGGAAAACATTCGCCTCTTCTCTAGCAATTCCATGGTACCCCTACCCCATTCCCAAAAACATGGAAAAACTCTTAGGCACTAGGTCCAATTTATTTCCAGTAGTCAGAGGGCTCTTGGCCCTTTACTGTATTCCATTCAGCATTTAGCTATATAGATCTATTCCCTTTCTCCCTGGCCTAGAAAAGCAAGATAACAGCTGACTGTCTCACAGAGTTTGACCCCTTTGAACCTGCCCCATCTTCTTAACACATTACAAAGTGACAAAGATTTGGCTATTTGGTAATATGGGGTGGACATCCTGCCAAGGTGAGAAATCAGAGAATTGTTTTAATAGCCTGTTTAGGGTTGAATGGCTCTTCACTATTTGGTTGTAGACAAATAATACACCACCTTCTCTATAACCTTGTTCTCTCAACTGAAAGAGGAGCACACCAAATTGTTTAACCAAGAGATATCAGACATAAGTTAAACAACCTTTTCAGATCCACCTGTATGGTTAGGATCATTCAAATTGTTCTCCAACCCAAATTTCTAAGGATTGTGAACATGCCTGAACATGCACCCTACGTCTTCCCCTCTCCATTTCCTGTTCAGTGCTAACTCTAGTTTGCTGCAACTTCCAAATCAGTAAACTATGGTTAGTGTTTACCTTCAAACTAGAATCAGAAACCATAGTTTGAAGTGGATTCTTGATTCCTATTTGGAGGGCAAACACTTTGCCCTGATCTGCAGGGAGGAAAGGTATGAGTCTGTGGCTCATTCACAATCTCCCAAAGCATGGTTAAGCAGATCATCTGAATTAAGCCATAGATTTCAACCCCAAGTCCATTAAATTAAGATGTTTAGAACAATTGGCAAAAATACCCTAAGGAACATAACACAGTGGGGAAAACCATCTACATGGAAGAGGCTGAGTACAGGCAAATAGAAGAACATGTATTTATTTAACATGTAACAAGAATTCTGAAAGATACCCATCTAACTACACTTTTGGAGAATTTAAAAATAAACATGCAAGGGTTTCACTGAAGAAATAACTACTAGAAGGAATTTATAACAAGCATTGTGTGAAAATGAGCAAAGACTTTAAAAAAAAAAGACACAGAAGCAAGTGAAATAAGAAATCCAAAACCAGAAGAACAGTAAATTAGAGGAAAGTCATTTTGAAAATATAACTAGAGTTTTCAAAAGTGTATCTAGTATTGTGAACCAGGTTCTTAAAGAGAACAGCTGCCGATACAGGGGATAATGGCAGAAGATATAACTAAGCTTTCAGGGAACACTGATATACAGAGTTTAATGTGTACCAACTGAGCTGCTGCTGGTAACCAATGCAAGTAAATCTCTTGAAAAATGAACCAATCTCTATACATTAAAGTATATGCCATCTAAAAACAAAGTGCTAGCTTATGGTTGCTAATAGTATTGCTGATTATTATCTAACCAAACTATTACGAATCAATTAAAATTTAACTGTTTCTAACAGGAGTGAGATCTTGTTAGCAGATTAGAAAACTCTTAACAGAGTTATTCACTACTGATAATAGCGAATGTTATTGGGATGATTATTAGAACTATTTATCATTATGGTGATGAATTTACAGAGAACTTTGCAGGACAATTATTGGCTCTACTGTTTATTTGATATTAGCAGTTGATGAATTATTCATATTTTTACATACTTTTGAATAGTATTTTTGACTGGGTAAAGCGGTGGTTTTACAATTCTATTCCAAGAAAGATTTTTTTGGGTTCCTCAACAATGGAAAAGCTTCCTGGAAAGACCATGAGGGGCCATTACCATGTTTACAAAACCTGGTACAAAATACAGGCCGTTACCTTTATTTTTAAAAAAAATTGGCTTGGTTTTACTCACTAACTTCTGTTTGTGCTTACTATCCCCCCCCCCCAAGTCTTTTGCATGAACATTGATTGGGCTTGGGAATAAAGAAGGGATTTCTCTTATGTGCACTTATTGTACTTATTGTATGGAGACAATAAGGAACACTGAGAGAGAACTATGCAATTCCTTGCTTTAAGCAAACCTGTGTATGTGAGAGCGGTTGGCGGGCATGCTGGCAGGCATGCTGCTTAGCAAAGCATCTACCCCAAACCATAACTCAGTGCTAAAGCAAATGTATATATAGGGATACAGGTTTAAAGTATTAATTTTTATCTGATCTGTTTGGCCAGAGGGCCACATCAAATACCTGGCATGGTGTTGAGGACTGGAAAAAAAATTTAAATATAAAATTTATATAAATAAGAGATAGAACTTAGAGGAGTGAATAAATGAATGAATGGGCTCATTCATTCAACCTCTCTGGCCCTTAGAACACCCTCCAGACACAACCATAGCATAGTTCCTGTCACGTTTGGCCAAGTGGGTTAGAGGCTTTCAGGGGACAAGAGGTTGGCCGCGGGCCGGATAGAGGCTTGCCGAGGGCTGCATGTGGACCCCGCGCTGGGGTTTGGAGACTCCTGATCGAAGGTAGTAGGGGCTGGAAAAGATCTCTGTGTTAGGCCAGGAGAACCACTACTGGTCACTGTAGGCAAGTCTGAGGATAGATGGGTCGGTGGTGTGAGCAGAAAGAAACTTCATATCATTATTTTCCCCTACCACAAAAAACAGCATGGGAAGCACTCAAGTGAGGAGGCAGAAAGGCCTGATAGAAGGATTTAAGTATTATTTACATTAATCTGTGGCAGTTGTCCACATAAGACTGATTAATGGCAAATCAAAAGAGAGAAACTGGAGGAGTTAAAAACAATAATGCCAAGGGTAAAACCTTTCCTCATATATTGAACGAAGGCAACATAAAATTTTACTAAATGGGATTCAACCGGAAACTGGTAATGGTTATGAAATATGAAGATCAATATCTTCTTCACGGTATGACTTAAGATTTTTAGAAACTGGTCACATAATATTTGTTTCCCAACTAAAACAGAAGGAAATAGTATTCAGAGGACTTGTGTCTTGTTTGTCTAGTCAGGAGACTTGAAACAAAATAAGCACACACTTCTCAGCCTCTAAGTGATAACTCAGTTAGGTTAAACAGAAAATAAAAATAGCTAATTGTTAAAATATGTGATATCAAAACGAAAAGCAAATGCACTGAGGCAGCTGATTAATATTTTAATCACTGAAAGAGGAATGAAAATCTAAAATTCTATTTAAGAAATTGGACTCCCTTACCCCTTTTATTTTTCTCAAATGGCTGCTTAAACTGCAATATTACAGGCAGGGGTTATCACTGCACAGCACCTTGTATTTTAGACAATAACCCAGTATTAACTGTGGGTATGCTCTTGTTCCAGTTTCCGCTATGAAGGAGCTGATATAGAATTTTCGTTGCAATGATACATCGGGTTTTACTGAACAGCCATCTTTTTAAAAAAAGGTAGAGATTGCTTTTGCAAAACTTGTACAAGAAAAATGGGTACAAATGACCATGAACAAAAATTGTAATCTTACTGAAAACAACTTTAAAAATTAATGAGTGACAAAATTATACTTAAGATCTGGCAGGTAAATCTAGGACACAATAATATTTGACCAGGATGCCAAATTATTATTATTAGAGAAGGCAAAAGAAATGTGCTTCCCAAGAGCCAATAAAAAAAAGTGAAGGGTAATGAGTCTCCCAGGCCAACTGTCTAAAGTCATTTCTGAAGTTAGTGCCAAAGTGGGAAGGGGAGAAACATTTGCTAGATTAAGATAGCAATTTCATGTACAATTATGGAGAGTAAGTCCTACTGAAACCAGCAGGTCACAGGCCCAAACTAGATAGGACATGAGCAACAGGCATTAAGCATTGTACAGGCCTGCAGCCATAATGGTATGTGCATTTTTCCCTGCTTGATTTGCTTTTAAAAACCCCCCAAAAGCCCCGAGAGAATGGTGTACGTATTTTTTCTTAACCTTTTCCCCTCCAGTTGTTTTTCCCTAACCATGGAGAACAGGCTGGGGAAAAAAAACACATACACCCCCTTTGTACTTGTATCTTTTCTCTCTGCAAGTAGAGGAGGAAGGAGGGGGGAGAAAGGCAGCTTTTGAGCAGTAAAGGACAGGAGGGAAAAATTAAGAAGTCTTCACCATTACGCCAATCAATTTTGCAACCACCTGTGGGTCCTTTAGAGACAAAAAAACTGTTCCCAAGGAAGATTTGTGCGGCTGCACATCACATTAAATGCAGACTTCAACAACAAGCAAACATGCATACATTTGGGCTGCAAGCATGGATGTGGGAAGGTATCGCAATTACTTCTGCAACTATTTTGCTCTGCTGAACAACTGCATTACATGGAAGTAGGATTCTACAAGTTGTTCTTTTGAGTGTTAATTTGTATTTGCATGCTTGAATAACTGCACATTCTCCATTTAGAAGGTATGGACCTAGCAAAACTGCACAGTATTCCTTCCAAATTTAGAAGGAATAGATAGGCCTTGCCCCAATTTATTTTAACAGAGAAATGAGCATGTCAAAGGGGTGGGAAGAGAAGTGGCTGCATTATACATTATTCCTCATTCAGTGTTCAATATATATAACTGTGAAACATGTCATTTCTTTTTTTGCCAGTTGGCAACACTGATTGTAAGTCTACTGCTTTGTTTGGATCGCTTCTCAAATGAAAATGTGAATTTCACTTTAGGAACCTTAAATCATGGATATTCACAGAATCACTAGCTGAGAATAAATTGTCTGGAGTTTTTTCAAGCTTGGGTCAGGGTTGCTGTGCTGATAATACTGTGATTTATTTCTATTTAAAGTGCTGCCTTTAACATTACTGATTTGTATCTTTAAAAAGTTTATGATGTGTTTATAGTTCTTTAAGCTACTCTGAGCACTACTTTTAATCAGAAATACGGTATAGCTGTTTTAAAAAAAATATTACATAACGAAGCCTTTAACTAAAACTGCCCAAGCGATTGTTGATTTGGGATAGAGACTTTCATGGGATTAAGGATAAGAAAATTTTACCAGCTTTTTTTAACAGTACTGGAATTGCACCTTATGAGGAAACGTGCATTACAGTGTGTACCAGACCCCCATTCAGTAATTTGAGGACATTATCTTTTGACACACTATTAAGAAGCATCAGATCAGACAGACAAATTTTCAACCTTTATTTACAGGGGAAGGAGGACCTGGAGGGCTTTTAATCATCTACTTTTGAAATTGTTAGGAAAAAAGGAAAAAGCTGATGGAACAGAAATAAGAACAGAAATGGACATCAACAATGATTACTGACAACACTTGGGGATACATATCCATTTGGGGACAGAAGCACTCAACTTTCTTGAATGTGAAAAGAAAGTATTCAGAACTCCCTAAAGTTATACAGAATGCACTTATAAATCTAATGGAAGATGTTGGAGGTGCAATTGGGACCAAGCTGATGGGTTCCACGTGAACTGTCAAGAAATATTGGGAAACAGTGGTTAAAGTAATAACAGAAATCACTGGATATAAATTTACATTGAAATCTATTGTGACCTCTTACAGATTATTTAAAAATGGCACCTATAACCGATGCATGGCTTAGGATATGGAATACCTATTAATGTTTTCATTAACATATATGGTTGGGCTTCATGAAGGGAGAGTTACTCCTAGAAAAGCCATCTTTATTGACTACATGGATTATAAAGGTCTTTCACAGAACGCTAATCCTAATATTTTGACATGTAGAGTGGTTACACCAATGTTGTTTTATTCTCTAGCAACTGAAGATTGTGATGTGTCCAATGAGGAGCAGTAATGATTTTAAAAGGGCAAGGAAGCAGAGACACACAGTACAGACCTTCAATTATTTTCACCCTTCCTAACCTACCTGAATCTTTGTGCTTGGTGATGGACAGGCCCCCCAAACCGTCTTGCTGGTGAGTGGTACAGCTGTGAAAGCAGTGCCACATTTTTGTTCTGGTTGGGGTTGGCTGCAAACTTCACTGTGATTGGCTCAGAAGAGCCTGGGGGCTTGTGACCATTGAAGTTTGAAATTGCCTCTTCAGCTTCTGACCTTTTGTCAAACCGGATAAATGCAACCCCTCTGGACAGACCTGGAAACCAAATCAATGAAAATGCAAAATAAGCAATCCCTTCCTTTCCTGCCAAACATACACAATCTTGAAACAGTTGTACAATTAAATAATCTATGTATTTCAACAACACTGAAAAGGAGAAGTTGGAAAATAATCCATTCAACATTAACCGTTTTCAGCTCTATGAATTTCGAGAGGAAAGAGCTAAGCATATGCTTAACTTTTCCACTAATGCCAACAGGATATAGCGCTTGACTTTGCCTGGGTTAACCTTTAAATTACATTTCCAAAAAGGACAAAACCCCCCCAAATTTGAGTAATGGAGGAATTACACTGAGTCATCAACTTGATTTAGACAGAATACTGGTAAGTTGCCTCAAAAAGACCACAATTCAAAATGCAGTTTTTTAAAACAATCAGTTTGCGATCAGCAAACTGAGGATAATTCTTAAGTGTTAAGTCTTACATATGCACTTTCAAGTCACTGAGTCAATATTTCTCAGTGTTTCTCAAACTGTGGGTTGGGACACACTAGGTGGATCATGAGCCAATTTCAGGTGGGTCCCCATTCATTCCAATATTTTATTTTTAATATAATAGACTTAATGCTACCATGGTATGTGACTGCATTTGGGGAAATGTTACAGACCTGTATTTCTAACAAGCTACTATGTATGTTCTTTTAACAATGACAATCAATGGGACTTACTTCTGGGTAAGTGTGGGTAGGATTGCAGCCTAGGATTGTTAAAAATGTTCCTGCTTGATGTCACTTCTCATTATGATATCACTTCCAGTGGGTCCTGACAGATTCATTCTAAAAAGTGGGTCCTGGTGCTAAATATGTGAGACCTACTGGTTGGCAACCTTCAGTCTCGAAAGACTATGGTATAAGCCTACAGCACCCAGTATTCCCAGGCGGAGACCTACTGTTATAATCAATATCAGAAGAGGAAAAGGCCTGAATTTCTGAGGCAAGAGGGTATTGCTGGTCCTTCTCCACTCAATGCAGCCACATTACATAAGCTTCCTGGGTGACCTTGGGCCAATCACTATCTCTCAATCTCACTTACCTCACAGGGTTATTGTGAGGACAACAGGAGGGGAGGAACTATGTATCTCAGCCTGAGTTCCACCAAGGAAAGGTGGTATAAAAATTTGAAAAATAAAATAAATAAAATTACTCTTCCAGATCTTCATTTCCTGTCATCCTGGGAGGAAGGAAGAGGTGCAAATATTGCAAAGTGCTTTAGCAATTACCCTCACATGAATATCTAACGGTACACCAAGCCAGCCAATCCAGTAGAAAATATATATAATTGCACTGAACGTAGCAGAAATACTGCCATTCACACCTGTAGTTTGGTCAACCAGCACACGTGAGTTGATAATGCGCCCAAACCGTGAAAACATGTCTTCTACATCTTTCTGTGTCATTGTCCTTGGCAGACCGCTAATGTACAAGTTTGCATCTTTGATAACCTCAGAGCTTGGACGGGCATATGACACCTAAAAAAAAGAGGGGGGGGGAGATAGAGGACTACTGATTTAGGTTCACAAATTCCTAAAAGCATCAGCTGCCTATATCCCTCCAGAACTCTTAGCAACAGTCAATTCCCTGCTTTTACTGTTCTAAGCAAAATTTCCCTCACTGTCAGTATTTCAGAGAGAAGAAACAAATGCAATTTCCCCTTTTTTGAATTCTGTTTAACACATTTCATTTCTAGCAGCCTGCCATTTGTCCAGCTTTGCCAGGAATCAACCAAAACAATAACTCTAAATATAAGATGATCTCAATTTAGCCACAGAGAGTCAGTCATCTCGGTCGCAATCATTTACTTACTAGAAGGCTTAGAAGTTAAGAATTTTTAAAAAATTCTGTATCCCATCTGGCACATATTTCTGTATGAAGACTTGCACTGGGAGGGATTTCTCAAGGCTCCCCATTTTACAGCAAAATTTTACAGCAGGTTCTGTTGGTTGTTGGTATAAGCAACACAACCAGGCCCCATATCAAAAATTTCTTCACAGTAGCCACTTGCTGGATACGGCAAAGGAACAATTCAGCTTTCCAAATGTTTCCACAAGGGAGGAGGAAATAATACTGAGGATCATGTATGCTGGAAGTCTCAACGGGGTTACATGGTTAAGTAGTAGCCTGAACATTCATACAAAACTTTATTTTTTACACAAGAGCTTGGAAACTTAACAAGGGAAACCTGCTCATAAAATCCATGACCAACTGAGCACCCCAAGAGTGTTTGTTTGCACTTTGGGAGTACATGCACTCAGGGCCTTTGATTTGATTGCCACTCAAATCTTGAATACATTAGTACTCATAAGCACAATATAATACAGCAATTAAGATAAAACTTAGTATTTTACAATCTTACTGGTTAAGCTTTCTGTATGCCAGAAAACACAATGCTCATAAGGGTACAAGCATCTCATTTACAGGTGTATTACTGCCAGCACGCATGAGATTCAACTCACAAAGCAATGCAAACCATAGTACTCAGATTATAAAGCAAGACAGGCCACCCCCTTACTTGAGTCCTTGCTTCTTTGTCTTCTGAACTTTTCGCCTGCTAGAGTCAACTGCCATTTTTCTTCAACTGTTTTTCCTCTTAACACATAAGCGATCCATGTGAGTGCTTAATTTTGTGCTGTAACATGGTCCAATCCTAACAAAATTCCTCCACACCGATGCAGAGGTGCTAGCACTGCTTGTGCTGCATCCTGCAGGGTAAACCTGCAGCACGGAGATCTCCTGGGATAAGGGAACTTTTGTCACCTTGCCTTGGGGAAAGCCCCAGCTGCTGCAATGGGTTTACTGTGCCTGCTAATTTAATGACAAATTCAAGTAGACCCGTGTCAGCAGATCTCTCCTGAGAAAGGGGATAGGATATGGCACATGCCAGTGCTGCCAATCCTGCCCCCTCCCAGGCCCAATCCAGCTCCATAATTGCCCTCCCCCTGCCCTATTACATTCCTCTCCTGCCTAGTGTGGGCCTTGCCTGCTCTGGCACGTGGTGTTCCTTACACTGGGGCTGGTGGGCCAGCACAGGCCTTCCCACCAGCGCCATTAACTCCTACACTGTCACAAAGTGCTTTACAGCACTTTTGCAACAGCCTGTGCTGGTGGAGTTTGTGCTCCACTGCTGAAGATGACTTTAGGATTGTGACACTAGTTGATTAATTAATATTAATCAAATTAATAATTTAAGACAAATTAATAGATTGAGTGGTCTTTGGCAGTCTGGACTAAAAAAAAAATTATATTAATCTTAGCTGCCAACCACTTGAATGTGGCTGCTTTCCCAGAGCGCATATATACATAAGGTATCATGTATACATGAGGCGCCAACAGCACATTGAAAAGGGGAGCCGAAATATTGGTGGCCACCAACAGAAGCAGAAGTAATGGTAAATGAGGGGTTTTGACGAAGCCTTCTATGCAGCCACTGAGCAACTAGGATTTAAGAGGGTGAATAAAAAGCCATCTCCTGCTGGCTTTGGCTGATATACTTTTACAAAAGTGACTTATACCTTGATAGTTTTTGACTGAAGTCTCAGGCCATTCAACGTGTTTATTGCTCTTTCTGCATCTTTTGCTGTCACATAGTTCACAAAGCCATAACCCAAGCTGTGTCCTGTAGGGGGGAAAAGGTATTTTTTTTAACATGGGTTTGTTAAAATAACTAGGAGATGGAGAAGAAAATGCTTACTTTACCAATGCTTAAAGCAAAACATTCTGGACTTGTAGAAAGGAAACTTTGTCCACAGAGTACATTAGACTAAACCTGTATCTTCAACTTTTTTCATGCCACAGCCCCAATAAATAATAAAGATTCAGATTCTCCAACAAACTGCTTTATTAAATTTAAAAACAACAAGCTAGTAAAATTATCACCTTTCCATGGCCCATGGGGATTTATTTTTTATTTTTCTCCTCTTCAAATAAACAGGTCCCTGTGACGTATCAAATTGCTTTTGAAAGTTCTTCATTTTTGGAAGGGGTTTGTTGTGCATCTTGGGCATGCATAAAAAGATCTTCAGATTTTGGCCAGACTTTAGGGTTTGGCCAATCCTTCATAAACCTTTAGAAACACTAGCTTCACCACATTGTAACTGCAAAGTACGAAGCTAACCACCTCTGTAGAAAAATAAGATTCTATAATTATCTGGTTTAGTTTAGGAAGTTGAAGAGAGTGCGTAAGCGGGGAATACGAGTGTCCGGGTTTAACACTCTACAGTAGCAGCTCTTCTGAAACCTAGGGACTAGATGAAGTGAAGAAGACACACTTTGGGCCTTCATCATTGAAGTGTTCAGCTTTCCTTTGTGATGCGATAATCCCAGCCAATCCCAGTGTTTCCAGTGTTAAAAAAACACAGGCAAAAAGTGTGAGCCTTAATCTTCTCTAAGGGATCCACCACATTTTCTGAAGCCAATTGCCCAGCAGGAAAAGACACTTGCTGAGGTGTCAAGGGTAATCTCTGTAATTGTAAGGGTAATCACTGGAAGACTCCATGTTCCCAGGGAACAGTTTACCAAGGAACATGGTTTATTTCATGGCCCCCTATGGCACCATAACCTTCTTTGTTTATTCAAAGTAGGACTTTCCAACTAACTGTGGTTTATTTCAAGTGAACAAACATGATCTGTACCCATGTTTGGAGTTGGCTTGTTAGCCGTAACTATAGTTCTGTGAGATTCTAAACCAAGTATACTGGCTTCCCTCAATGGTTTCACCTTTGCAGCACTGGCCTCTACGAAGACAGAATCCTAGAACAGAAGTGATCCAGAGACACTATATTACAAGTTTCTCTCACTGGCACGATCTCCAAACAGCTTTGTTTATATCAGGGCTTGCCAAACCCTGGCCCACAGGCAGGTCCAGCATTCAAACTAAATCTCTTCCCCTCTGTGAGCAGCTCTTACTGTTCCGCTGCTCTTCTGCTTCATTCTTCACTCATGGGGGCATAGGAATGTTCTGGGCAGCGTCAATGACCCAACGTCCCAGCAGGCTTTGCACCAGCATGTCCAGGCCAGAGATGCAACTGCCCCGAGCATCTCTAAGCCCTCATGAGTGAAGAAGCAGCAGAGCAGTGGAACAACAAGGGCTGCTTGTGAAAAGCAGTGTTGCGCAGTGGTCTCCAGTTTGGAGACAACTGGTTTATATAGTTGGCCCTCAGTCTCCATGGGGATCCATTTTTGGAATCCCTGCCAATACCAAAACCCAAAGATAATGGAATCTACGGGTGGCAGAGGGCCATCAGACCACCTCCCAGATGAAACTGGAAGACTTTCCCAGTCACATCTGGGAGGTACAGTGAAACCCTCCTGATGTGGGTTGGGATCCGCATTAGGTCAAATCCACATGTCATGAACCTGCGAATAAGGAGAGTCCACTCTATTCACTCACTTCCTCCACACTGTAAAATGCACAGGTAAGTTCTGCACACAATCGCCCCTTCAAATAAGTCAAGGCTTGTAAATAAAGATTGCTTAATCTTGTTTTGGTGCAAAACAGAAAGGAAATGGGTAAGAAACAGTCAACTTGCATGTGTGAACTTGAGGTTACATTCTGTTTTGAGATCAATGACAGCAGTGCAGCTGATGGTGTGCAAGGAACTGCAAAGCTGTTTATGATATTATTAGTCAATTTATGGTCAGCTAAGGAATGGGGACAGTGAAAGAAGTCAGGTTTTGATATTTTCTGCAAAGTCAATCCTAGCTTATTGAAAACAATATTTGAAGTAAATCATTACTCTGGTGTGTTATCTGAACTGGCCCTACACACTGGCACACAGAACATCTCTTTCTTCCCCACAATTTGTTGTTAAAAATACAGTTAAGTCTACCAACCATAATGTTATTTTTACAAGTTAACACTTTTACCTGCAACTTTGTCACGAATAAGCTTGGCAGATTCCACTTCCCCAATGCTGCTGAACAGACTTCGTAGCTCATCCTGGGTCATGTTCTGAGGAAGGTAGTTAACAATTAAGTTTGTCCTACCAATATCGTCCCTACAATCTTCAGCCATGTGATCTTCATAACCATTAGACATTTTAATTAGGAAAGAAACCTGTCAAAAGACAAAATGTTTTGTAAGTTGTACATTTTTGTGCAAATAAAGAAAATTATTCATGTCAATATGGTTTTTAATTTAACTGTTCATTATAACATGCATATTGAAGAAAAATAGTTTTTCAATTCTGAAATTTGGGCTACTTATTGGTTAAACTGTAAATAAAGTTTGATATTGGGAGGGGGATGAGGACTGTAAGGGCCTCAAGTTTTATCATGGGTAGTTCTTCTCCAAATATTATTACGAAGAACACATGAGGATGCCAATGAAACTGCAATCGTGTTTTTAAAAAACCAACAACACGCAGTTCCCTTCAACAAACTGAGGGAAGGGCAAGAAGGGGCATGCTCCACAAGTTACTGTTCCAAAAAAAGTTAGGCACACATCTAGAATCATCACCAACTTAAGTTGTGGTTCTGTGTCACACACTGTTTAAATCTGATCCTGTTTTTATTAGCTAGAAAATACAATACTAATATGAAACCTGTATTTCAAAATTTGCACCAACTTCCCAATGCAACGAACAATGAGAGCTATGTATTCAAGATAATATCAGTTGAGATAGCTGAAAAGATTCTGACTTTTCATGCAAGTTTTTCCTCCTTGGGGAGGATGTAAGCACTTGAAGCCCTGTGACATTACAGACCATCTTCCCACCATGCAATACCCAAACACATTTATCAGGCTAGCAGCCTCGCAAATAGTGCATGGGGAGAAAATGTGTATGATAATACTTATTACTATCCTTACTGATTGAATAATGACCAATATGCTAATCCAGTCCCATTTAACCCACAACTACACCTACACTCATTACATGCACTATTGGGAGAGAATAGGTATACCACTGGCATAGGTTAGAATACCACAGATTTTGCATGTTTGAGGTATAGGTTCCATTTCTGGTGCAAAGAGTTGCAAAAAAAAAAAAGCTACAGGCGGGCCCTTGTATCTGCCGATTGTTATTATTAACAGTATTAATAATATTCCCATATTCGTGGTTTCAATTATCCGTTGATGCCCTCCCCCACACTCAGTAATACAATTGCAAGGCTTACCTTAGTGAAAATGGTCTTGCTTTACTACCTAAGTTGCTATAAGCCTATAGGTAGCCTGAACTCTTTTAAAGATGCGACTGAAGTTAACAGGAAGAGGAAATAACTTCCACTTCCTATTAATTTGACTGTGTCTTTTGAAGAGTTCTGGCTGCCAGGAGGCAGCCTGCTCATCACTATAAGCCTGTAGGTTTACAGTAGTGGTTCGCAACCTTTAGGAGACCATGGACCACTGCAGCAAACACTGGAATTGTCGTGGACCACATGCAACCCCTCTCCATCCCCACACAAAAAAATACAGTTCAATTTGGTAACTTATGGGGGAGTGCTCTGTTAGACAATGGAAATGCCAGCTGCAGGGGGGAGTCTACTCTCCACCTTCACTGGTGGTCAATGGAGAAACATCTCTCCGTGTGAGTGCTCCTCTATACTGTACCAGAAAGGGTGAAGAATGGACTACCTACAGCCAAAGCTGACACTTTATTGGTCTGTGGGGGAGCACTCACTTGGAGAGACACTGGAAGTTATCATCTTTTTTTTTTCCTGAGACCCTGACCACTTCTCAGGGTCTCATGGACCACCTGTGGTCCCTGGACTACAAGTTGGGAACCACTGGTTAAAGCAAGACCATTTTCACTAAGGTAAGCCTTGCAATTGTGTTACTGGGCGCATAGGGTGTGCGCCCAGTAACCGCCCAACCGCCCGCCCGCAGGCACACCCCTCCCCGCATCACGCTGGCCTCCCCCCCTCGGGACGGAACGTCCCCGTCCCGTTTGCCATTTGGCAGCCTGGCGGTCGCAGGCACCACCGAGCTGCTGAATGCGGGTGTGTGCTGAGCCACCTTCGGCAGGAGCCCTGCGGTAAGCCCCGCAAACGTGCCTTACGGCACATTTGTGGCTGTAGTCCAAACTGCGGGGGTGCAGTGCGGACCATAGGATTGGGCCCTAACTCAGTAGTTAGGGGTAGAGGAATGCTGTGAACATAATAAATCTGGATTTCAGAAAGACTTTTGACAAGGTTCCCCATGACATGCTGTGGCCAAGCTTGTGGGATGTGTGCTAGATGATGCTACTGTTGGGTGGATGTGTAGCTGGCTGCAGGCAATACTCCATGTGCTTGTTGACAGCTCCCTGTCAATCTGGACGGAAGAGACAAATGGGGTGCCTCAGGTTTCTGTCTTGGGCCCAATGTTGTTCCACATCATTATAAATGATTTGGACTAAGGAATAGAGGGGATGCTTATCAAATCTGCAAATGACGCCAAACCGTGAGGAGCAGCTAATGCCCTAGAGTAGTGTTTCTGAAATACTAGGATCCACTAGGTGGGTCATGAGCCAATTTCAGGTAGGTCCCCATTCATTTCAATATTTTATTTTGAATATATTAGATTTGATGCTACCATGGTATGTGACTGTATTTCGGGAAATGTTACAGACCTGTACTTTTAACAGGCCACTATGTACATTAACAATGACAGTAAATGGGACTTACTCCTGGATAAGTGTGGATAGGATTGCAGCCTAGGATTGTTACAAATTGTTACAAAGTAGGCAGCCTACTTGATATCACTTCCAGTCATGACATCACTTCCGGTGGGTCCTGACAGATTCTTTTTCTAAAAAGTGGGTCTTGGTGCTAAATGTGTATCAATCACTGCCTTAGAGGACAAAAGAAGGATCTAAGACAATCTGGATAGGATGGAAAACTTGAAAAATGCAAACTAAATGAACTGCAATAAGGGCAAATATAAAGTTCTGCATTTGGGTAGGAGAAACCTGAAATACATTGGGGATGCTTGTCTGAGCAGTCAATTGCATTAAAATGATCTTGGTGTTTAAAAATGTGGTGGCAGCACAACATGGTGGCAGAGAAGGTGAATGGAATTCTAGGCTGCATCAATCAAGGTATATATACAGATAATGAGAATTAATGGTGGTACTTTAGTCAGAACTCATCTGGAATACTGGGTTCTGTTCTGGGCGCCACAGTTTAAGAGGAATATTTACAACTGGAGCAGGTCCATAGGAGGGTGACTAGAATGGTGTGAGGGATGAAGATCACAAACTATGAGGACAGGCACCCAAACTGTGGGTCATAACCTGATTTTTGGTGGGTCGCTAAAGGGTGATGGAAAGATCAGATAACTAATTTCCTCAAGCCCCACTACCCTGCAAAGAGCTCAGCTCTTGCAGTTTGCAAGCATGTATAAATATAGCAGAAAAAAATCTGAGAGTCTTTTTCTGGTTCTTATGAATAAAATGTTTCTTTCTAAATCCCTTTTTAAAGTCTGATACACCTAGGCGGGTTCTGACAGAGCAACGATTTTCAACTTTTTTTCATCTCATGGCACACTGAGAAGGTGCTAAAATTGTCAAGGCACACCATCTGTTTTTGACAATTGATAACGTTCAGCACCCTGCCAGCCAGGGGCTCACACCCCCAATGGTACTACCAATATATGACCAGCCTCCAAACACCCACAGCACACCTGCAGACCATTTGGGGTACACCAATGTGCCGTGGCACAGTGTTTGAAAATTGCTGTGATAGTGTTTGAAAAGTGCTGAAAAGTTTGGGAACCACTGGGCTAGATAATTTAACATTTCTAGTTTGGAGAAAAAACAGTTAAGAGGCGACACAATAACACCTCAGAAGGTGGTAGACTCAGACTGACATTTGAGCATCGAAGGACTGTAAGCAGAAACTCGATAGTCACCTATCATGCTTGTTATAGTATTGGACAGCCAGCATTTACAAGGCTTGATGACCTTGTAGATTTCTTCCAACTCTATGATCCTAAGGAATAGTGGAAATAGCAGCTGCTAACTCCGTTGTAACAGTATTCATGGTCTCCAATTCCCAGAAAGGAGCAGTGGCAACACTAGGATTCGCGTCACCCGGTGCGGGAGGCCTGAACGTCACCCCATGCAGTGGGCGGGGCAACACCCCAGATGGTGGGCGTGGTGATGTACCATTGCCCCACTCCCACTGGTTTTTTGGCAGTACCTTTTGATAGAACACAGATATTTCAATGTGGTTTGTTTCACTGCAATCTGCATGAAATTACGCATTGATTGATATATAACATGATGGTATTATTCCTCCAAATTCTGATTTTAGTGATTTTGAAAACTTGTGGAGTCACACACACACACCCATATCAACTTACTAAAACCTTATTGCAGCAGTTCTCATACTTTTAGCACTGAGACCCACTTTTTAGAATGACAGTCTGTACAGGACCCATTGGAAGTGATGTCATGGCCAGAAGTGACATCATCAAGCAAATTAAAATAAATAATTATAAATAGTTAAATTAAAATAAAAGAAATAATTAAATAAGGGGGAGCCAGTCCTGTTCCACCAAGTGAGTTTTCTCTGTAGTCTGCCTGCAATAACACCCCCCAATAAGAATCAGTGAGATTTCTAGCCCTCCCCAGTGCCATTTAAAGTCCTTCTATTTCAAGCACATCAATACAAAGACCCAACTGGCTTTACAAGTCTGAGAGCCCAATCTTATGCCTGTCTACTCAGAAGTAAGTCCCATTAGAGTCAATGGGGCTTACTCCCAGGAAAGTGGGGATAGTAGTCCAGCCTCAGAGCCCAATTCTATGCCTGACTACTTTGAAGTAAATCCCATTAGAGTCAATGGTGCTTAATCCCAGGAAAGGGGATAGTAGTCCAGCCTCAGAGCCCAATTCTATGCATGTCTACTCTGAAGTAAGTCCCATTAGAGTCAGTTGGGCTTACTCCCAGGAAAGTGTGGGTAGGATTGGGCTGTGAGGGAAACTTTGCAAGTGCAAAATAGAAAACTTTCCCCTTACCAGTTCAAGCCTCTTTGTTGGTCCTTTCTAGTGGGGGGGTGAGGCTGCCTTCTGGGGCTTTTGTTGAGCTCCAGTCTCATTGGACCATTCTGGTGTCCTCACATTCTTTGCCTGGCCTGACTACCAGCCAAGGCACGTCTGCCTACTTATTAGTAAACACTATGTGAGGCTGCTTCGCTTCCCATAGGGCTCCACACACTCGCAGCTGGGGGGAGGGACCGTCTCCTCAGGTGTTTTTAGGGCTGCATTCATTGGATCAGGACTATTCTGACACTGGAGTCCTCTCAGTCTGCCCTTTTGGACGGAGCAAAGCAAGGTCGCCTACTCACAAGTAAACATGGCCACGTGGCTTCCTTTCCCTTCCCATAGAGCTGAACACACTCGCAGCTGGGAGGTGGAACCTCCTTCTTGGGTGTTTTTTGGGGGCTGCACTCATTGGATCAGGACCATTCTGATGTCCTTGGAGTCCTCTCAGCCTGCCCTTTCCTACGGACTAAGGCAAGTGCGGCTACTCGCGAGTAAACATGTGATATGGCTCACTTTCACTTTCCATAGGGCTCCATGCATTTTTTCCTTCCGGGTTTTTGGCCATAACTTTTGAACGAAAGGAGCTATATCAATTCTGCTTGTTGCACTGCGCTCTGCTGGCCATTCCACATCCAACGGTGCATGGCATGACATGGTAGCTCCTAACCCTGCGATGTTAGTGCATCCTCCCCCAGGGCGTGTCACCCCCGGCGCGTCACCTGGTGTGGCCAACACCCCCCGTGCTCCCCTAACGACGCCACTGGAAAGGAGACAAGATCAAGCAGGCCAGGCTATCTGAGTGCCTCAAGCATGTATATCCATTAAAGACAGAAACTTTGTTTGAACCAGTCTTCTAACCAGTTTGCATTCAGGGTTATCCTGCCAATTACAACTATCACTATTGGGGTTGCTATCACTGACTTCCCTTCTCTGCATACATGCATGCTGCTAATTAACTTCAACCTTCCTCTGCACTGCAGCTTGTTTTAGGCTCAGTGGTGAGAAAGAGGAAGTAAAATTCACTGGGGCTGATTATGGACAAAAATACTTTCCTATTGTCAGGTCTTTCAATGTAAAAACACTAAAACATTAGAAATTTTTAATTCTACAGCTCAGCAATTCTGAATTTGCTGCTCTGGCATTCCTGCCCCCTTTCTTTCCAAATTAAAACAGAAATACAAATGGGGGAAGAGAACATAGGCAAAGAACAAGAATGTTTATTGAACTTTGTATTGGCAACCTTCAGTCTCGAAAGACTATGGTATCGCGCTCTGAAAGGTGGTTCTGGCACAGCGTCTAGTGTGGCTGAAAAGGCCAATCGGGAGTGACAATCCCTTCCACACCGGGAGCAAGTGAAGCCTGTCCCTGGTCTGTCTCCCTGGCTATGGGCCTTCCTTCTTTGCCTCTTAGCCTCAGACTGTTGGCAAAGTGTCTCTTCAAGCTGGGAAAGGCCATGCTACACAGCCTGCCTCCAAGCGGGCCGCTCAGAGGCCAGGGTTTCCCACTTGTTGAGGTCCATCCCTAAGGCCTTCAGATCCCTCTTGCAGATGTCCTTGTATCGCAGCTGTGGTCTACCTGTAGGGCGCTTTCCTTGCACGAGTTCTCCATAGAGGAGATCCTTTGGGATCCGGCCATCATCCATTCTCACGACATGACCAAGCCAACGCAGGCGTCTCTGTTTCAGCAGTGAATACATGCTAGGGATTCCAGCACGTTCCAGGACTGTGTTGTTTGGAACTTTGTCCTGCCAGGTGATGCCGAGGATGCGTCGGAGGCAGCGCATGTGGAAAGCGCTCAGTTTCCTCTCCTGTTGTGAGCGAAGAGTCCATGACTTGCTGCAGTACAGAAGTGTACTCAGGACGCAAGCTCTGTAGACCTGGATCTTGGTATGTTCCGTCAGCTTCTTGTTGGACCAGACTCTCTTTGTGAGTCTGGAAAACGTGGTAGCTGCTTTACCGATGCGCTTGTTTAGCTCGGTATCGAGAGAATGAGTGTCGGAGATCGCTGAGCCAAGGTACACAAAGTCATGGACAACCTCCAGTTCATGCTCAGAGATTGTGACTAGTGACTCATGATTAGACAGATAAATAAAAAAACTATTTTACTAATTGATTGAAAGACAACATTAAATATTCCTACAACACTGTTTATCAGCAACTGAACTAATATTTACTGATTAATGCTTGCATCAGCCATTTACTCAGTAATTTGACCTCAACAATTTGATTCTGACTGCAAAGGTATGTATATTTACTTAGAAGTCAGCCCCATTGACATCCTTCTGAATAAAAATAATACAATCATGGAGTTTGTCATGTAAAAAGATTCTGGAGACATAACTTGAGATAGATTATGTGCATTCAGAGTAATCTAACAGATTCAATTTACAATGCAAGTACAGTATTATAATTTGGCTGGTTCATGAAGTTATCCCCAAACCTCCTGCTATTCCAGTGTTTCTCAAACTTTGGTTTCTCACTAGGTGGGTCGCGAGCCAATTTCAGGTGGATCCCCATTCATTTCAATATTTTATTTTGAGAATATTAGACTTGATGCTACCCTGGTAAGTTACTGCATTTGGGGAAATGTCACAGATCTGTATGTTTAACAGGCTACTGTGAAGATGCTTTTAACAATGATAGTAAATGGGACTTACTCCTGGGTAAGCGTGGGTAGGATTGCAGACTAGGATTGTTAAAAATTTTCCTACAGATGATGTCACTTCTGGTCATGACATCACTTCTGGTGGGTCCTGTGAGATTCTCATTCTAAAAAGTGGGTCCCAGTGCTAAAGGAGTGAGAACCACTGTGCTATTCAATTCTACCAGATTTCCTCCCCATTACTGATTACTGAATGCACAAACTCTTATGCAAGCTAGCTAGGGGCAGGGGTTAAGATGAAAGATGTACATCTAAATACAATACTCACTGACAGTGTCTAATTTCAATGCAGATCCAGCTATAATGAGCTAAATCAGTGTTCTTCAGTCTTGAGGTTGGAACCCCAAAGAGGTTTCAGAGCCTCAGTTGTGGGGCCACGACAACTTACAGGGATGAAAAGGGTAGAAGTTCTCTGGACTAGAGCACCAGCAGATAAAGGGAGAGGCATCTGGTATGTCCCTTTCAGGTACCAGCTGATTGTGTCCCAGTCTGCTCAAGTTCTTAGTAATTGTGCTAATATAGTTTTCACTAGTTCCAGGCTTCATGTGTAACTCTTCTCAAATAAGAATATTTGGTTTCAGTGAAGAGTGCTGGGAGGGCATAACGGAAGCAGAAAGTGGGCAGTGACAGGGTAGGGGTGGATGGATAGGGTCCCAGGAGTGGTGGTGGGATTGACGGGGGTCCCCAGTCTCATCCTGTATTTATTTATTGGGGTTGTGGCATAAAAAATGTTGAAGACCACTGAGCTAAGTAATGGTTAGTACAGATTGGGCATCTCTTATCCAAAGTGCTTGGGAACATGTGTTTTGGATTTCTGATTTTTCCATATTTCAGAATACTAGCATATACAGGTGGGGCATCTGTATCAGCGGATTATGTACCCATGGATCTGGGTCCCCTTGATCCACACTGAGTCAGACTTGGCCCACCTGTGCTCCGATCTCCTCCAGAGGTCATGCACATCTCCCCACAGCCTCTGCGAACTTCAGAATGGCCTTTTCAACTGAAAAAACACTACCTCTGGATTCCCAAGGGAAACCGGAAGTTTTTATGCCGTATAAGGCATGCTGAGGCCTGGAGAAGCCCTCCAGGGGTTTAAACCTAATTTAAAGTGCTGGTTTGAGTCTTTGAAATCCTAAACGGTCTAGGACCTGGTTACCTACAGGGCCAGCTCCTTCCCACATGAACTGCTTAGTGATTAATACAGACCAGAGTTCACTGGTAACAGGTCATTAGAAACATAGGTTTATCAATGGTTGCACCATGCCCATGAATCTCCCTTCCTAGATAGATAAAACTACCCCATTTTAAAGTAAAACCACAAAAGCATTTTATCTGAGGGCTGTTAGTTTTGAGAGAATTTTATTTACATCTTTTCTGAGTGTTTTTCTTAGTTATTAGTACTAATATATAGCATTAATTTATTTTAATTATGCTATATTGTACCCTACTGCAATTTTGATCAGCCACTTTGCTATTAACTTCAATTGGTTCATAATGCTGCTGCCACATCGTTACCCAAGGTAGGCCAGAAAGAGCACATTACTCCAGTGGAATTAGAACTACATATCCAGGCTTGATTCAAGGCTGTGGCTCTAATCTTTAAAGCCTTCAAGAGATGGGAATCATATACCTGAAGAAACATCTTGGGTTCCTGTTTATCAACATCAGAGGAATGACTTCAGGTTTCCACTTCAATTGAGGTGCAGCAAACAAGTATGAGAGACACCGTCTTTTCTGCTAAGTGACACCCACTTTGGGGAATGCTTTTCCCAAGGAAGCCTGCCTAGATTCATTTTGATGAGTGGTCAACATGTGGCTCTTCAAGAAGGCTGACAGTGGGCTGCCTCTTTTAATGTTAAGAATATACTTTCTCATTTCATGTTATAAATGTTTTAATTGTTTTTTATTATCATTTTATTGTTAGTCTCTTAATTTTTCTGAAGAAAAACAGGGATAGAAATGTATCAATGCTCAATGTCTGATACTATTGGCTAGAAAAGTCTACTGAAATAAAGTGACAGGCTTTGAATACCCCAATGTGTATAAATCAATACAGTTTCGGTCTGTTACTTCATCCAAAACAAAACTGAGAAAAGTCCCAAAAGACAAGGCAATAAACGCTGTATAAAAAGATCATTCTGAGCAGCTTGGCACACAGACTGCAAAGGTTACTAGTT
The DNA here is from genome assembly GCF_035046505.1 of Tiliqua scincoides. NCBI lineage: Eukaryota > Metazoa > Chordata > Lepidosauria > Squamata > Scincidae > Tiliqua > Tiliqua scincoides. The sequence continues at coordinate 42,436,804 of NC_089828.1, read as the reverse complement.
CACAAAAATACTAACCCTCCTGCTCACCCTTGTACACCTTTGTTAATCATCTGTAGCCTAAAAGGAAGAGAAATATTTTTCCCTTTACTGAACTTTACTACCTCATTGTCTGGTGGAGACTTTTGTACACCAGAAGCAAACAAGGCCGGCTGTACCACCAAGCCTCACTCCAAGAAAGATTAAACCAAAGAGAATCTTATAGGTACCATCCAACTCTGATTCTACGGTCAAGAGGAAGAAATAAAAGATTGGAAAGTTGTCACAAGATACAAACATTCTATCAATCATTCTATAATCATGCTGAAAGACCTTAATTGCATGAAAAAGCCAAATTGGACATCCAACCTAACTCAGGGGTGTCAAACATAAGGCCCATGAGCTAGATACAGCCCACAGAAGCTGTTTATCTGGCCCATGTGATAACTGGACTCTCCCAGCATCACCATCAGCTACTGAGCTTGAAGCAACACATCAGCACAAGTGGCACTGCTGAAAGAGTGGCACGGGAAGAGCACAATTATCATACAGGCCACCTTTTTAGCAGCACCATTTCTGCTGAAGTGCCACTGTTGAAAGAGTGGCCCACATGATAATTGGGCTGTTCCAGCTCTGCCCTTTCAGCAACACCACTTCTGCTGAGGCACCAAGAGGAAGAGACCCAGAAGGTGAGGAATGGTATGGGCAATGAGGCATAAGAAAAAAAGAAACGATCAAGGATTGGCAGAGCCCAGTTATCATGTGGGTTGTCCTTTCAGCAGTGCCACTTCTACCAAGGCATCACTTTACAGAGCACCTCTCACTGAGCTGCAAAATGATGCCTCAAAAGAAGTGGCACTGCTGAAAGCATGGCCCATGTGAAAATTGGGCTCTCCCATATTTTGAAAATATGATCAAGATTTGCATATTTTTTCTTCTGTCATTCACAGCTAATTAGTTTCTAAATGAGAATAAAGTGCTTATTTCTGATCATCGACTATCATCACTTCTGGCCTTCAACAGATGCCATGAATGCTATTTGGCCCACTATAAGAAATTTGACACCCGCGGCATAGCTCTTACAATGGGTGATAAAGTGAATAACCTCTTTCTTGAATGTATCACTTCAGGCTGCAGATGGAAACTCACATGATGAAGTGATCCCCCATACAAAATATGAATTAAATCCCCCTATACATAGAAAACTAGTGAGCCAGCAAGAAGCTTATGCTACTTTTCTATATGCAGCAGTTTCCATTATGCAGTTATTGGAACGCATCATTCCAATTTGCACTTCACATGTGGTCTCAAGTGGTACAGTCCTGCAATAATTGACTATTTCACATACAGTTTTTGAGAAAAAACCAGACTTACATAGGATAAAATTTTGTCTATATTTACTAACGTTTGGCAAAAGCAGGGCTCAAAAGTAAGAAATGGAACACACACATTAACATTTGATGCAGGCTATTAAAAATGTGAAATGATTTTACAGCTCTGTAGAGAAGTCATTGTAACATGGTAATAATTTTCCTTCCTTTTTCATGAGAGGGAAAAAGAACCTGAAAAATATTATCAAAAAAGCAAAGCAGAGAATAGAGATTTAAGAGTCGAAGTAGAACTTGTGGCAATAAGAAAAAAAGTCAGAGGGAGTTGTTGCAACTTTGACATCCTCCTTTTTGAGAACCAGGCAGCAGTTTGTGAGGAAAAGGAAAAATATCACTCAACAGTACTTCAAATACACACTAAGGGAGAAGAAAAAAATAAGATCTGACATTAACTGCCCAATCCTAACTAATGCATACCACTAATGTAGCCGTGCCAATGGGGAGAATGCTGCATCCTGAGGAGGGAGTCACGGAGGACCCCACAGAGACCCCACATGGATCAGAGACCTCAATGGATCACCTCAGATCTGAGAAAGTGATTTAGCTGGCACAAGTCTGAGACAAGTAAGGGAGAAGAAACTGGGGGAGAGGGAATGGACAAGCATACCAATACAAGTCTGCTGCCAATATCTTTCCTATTCTGCCCCTAACCAGGCACTCCTATTCCACTCAGTTCCCCACCCCTGCCTTACTGGGGAGCACTACTTGCCCAGCTGGAGGTTGCTGGCTGTTGGAGTGGTCCCCCAGAGCTGCTGCCATTTGCGGGGTTACTCCCAAAATGGCCACCAACAACAAACTGTGCATACCACCAAAAACCATTTTACAACAGTGGAACAGTTTTCTGTTGTTGTAAAGGATTGTATTGCCCTAGTTAGGAACAGGCTGTTAGTTGTACTCAGGTGCAGTTTTCCAACATCCTGATAACTCACTGTGCCTGAATAAAAATACATCTCTTTCAGGATACTCAAAAAATCTGAGCATTTGATGGTGTTTGTAAAAAGCATACTCTCTGTATCCACAAGTTGGAACATTCTTGACTCATGACTGACAAGCACAACCTCTGCCTGCACACACACACACACACATGCATTATATGCATGCATTGTGTAGGTACTTTCTTGGCTATGAAATAGCTGGATGTTTCAGTAAGGTTTTGCTGATTTTGGATCCACAAGACCTCACCATATAGCAGTCAGTTATTTCTCAGACTCCTACCTCATGGAGCTCTGAAAGAACAAAGCTACAAATATCAACACTGCAGCAGTGAAGGTCTGCAGCGGTTCTAAACCGCACCAGGGATGGAAAGGTTATTTCTAACACCAAAACAGTCTCTTGCAAATGTGTAGGAATCCAAGAAAACAGGCATGTCTGAATTTTTCTAACCCAGGCTTCAATTTAGTAAACATCAGTTTAAAAAAAAACACTGCTTACGTTTGAAAAATCTCACATTTTATATCTCAATGGCGGTTCCCAGCCCTTTTTAAGGCTGAAAAGGCAGCAAACATATCTAAGGCTGTAATCCTAAGCATACTTTCAAGGGAATAAGATCAACTGAACTCAGTAGGGCTGGCTTCAGAGTAAACATGCTTGGGATTTAGCTGATGCTTTTAAGGTTTACTATTTTTGGATTTGAAAAACCGATCCTCAGGAGTTCTCCACCTACAAGCACAGTCTGGATTCTGTCCCAAAGCAGTACATTTCAGTGGCTGAAGGTCTTTAGGCTCAGCCTCTTCTATAATTCTGGCATGGATACAATTCACAACTGCAGGGCTCATACTCCCTATTCCAGGTCTATTTTAGTAACTTTAGGGTAATTTCAGGTCAAAAAGGGGGACCAAAATAGGAACCTCAGAAAAACTATGGGAGCAAAAAAAGTCACTCAAAAGAACATCTAAAAAAACAAACCCTACCTCTAATCCTGTTAAAGTAGAACAAAAAAACTTTTCAATGCGTATTAACTCTAATTTTAAGCTTGTCTTAACTTTAACTTTAAGCTTGTCTTAACTTTAACTTTAACTCAACTTTTAAGTTCATTGATTATTTTAGTCATATTTGGGGGATGGAGCGTTGCCAATGGCATTAAAGTGGACAGCCCCCACCTATAAAAGCCCTGTCTGGATCCCACTGCTGCAAGCTGCCTTGCACACCTGCTTCAGCAGAGGAAAGGCGGGGTAGAAATCTTTTAAATAAACTATAAACAATTATCAGCCAGTCTCAAACTTCCAATTTCTGAGCAAAATTATTGAGGAGGTGGTGGCATCTCAGCTCCATAGGGCCCTGGATGAAGCAGATTATCTGGATCCCTTTCAGTCTTGCTTTAGGCAGAGCTTCTGGACAGAGACAGCCTTGGTCGCCTTGCTGAATGACTTACACCAAGGGCTGGACAGAGGAAGTGCATCCTTGCTGGTCCTTTTGGACCTTTCGGCAGCTTTCAATACTGTTGATTAAGGATGACCTTCTGGGTTAGTTGGCCGAATTGGGGGTTGGAGGCACCATTTTGTGGTGGTTCCACTCTTTCTTAGCTGACAGATGATGGTATTGGGGGATTCATGTTCAGTATCTTGGTCCTTGGGTATGGGGTGCTGCAGGGTTCTGTAATGTCCCCCATGTTACTTAATATCTACATGAAACCACTGGGAGAGATCATCCAGGGATTTGGGTGCCTGTTATAAAAAAAAAAGTTTAACAATTGGAAGCTCTCAGCTTAGTCAAAAGTTCAGAAACTTCTTTGTGTCTGGGAATACCTCCAGGAGAAACGCTACATCAGGCCTGAATTGCTGCAACTTGTCTAAAGAGTTATACTTAAAAATCATTAAAAACTACATAAATTGTTCAAAAGAAATTTCATATACCCATTTTTAGGGACTTCAGGAACCTAGGATTTAAAAAGGGACTCTTAGGGGCTTTGCTTCAGTTTAGGAACCAAGTAGGATGCAACTAAGCATTTAACAGCATTTGTATTCTTTAAACACCTGCATTTGAGGGCAGATCAGTGTGCTCTGGTACACGGTGAAAGAAGGAAAAACTGCAGTATGATCTGAGCAATGATGCAGGGGAAGAAAGCACCCATTGCCTCAAAGACTTGAGAGATTGGGTTAGGACTGAAGGGGATTGCCCATTACTTGACCTGCACACCATTCCAAACTGTCAATTGGCCACATGAATCCATGGCACACACTCTTGTTCCCTTCAATCATATATCTTAATTCCATTTGTTGGGCTAACTTTTACTCTCTGCAATATATGTGTGTAGATTAAGCACTCTGGGAATTAAAAGAAGCTCAAATACTAGAAACACTAAATATAAGTAGTCCTTGTTGTCTCAATCCTTCTGCCTTTCCACATGAGATATAGTTGTCTACTGCACAAGTAAGGTTGAAAGAAATATGGGTTGAACTCCTACATTGACTGTTGCTTGGTTTTTTTAAAAAGTGGTTGCTGTATGGCTGTACTGCTTTTTTGTTTATGTGTTTTCATTTATTATAAGTGCCTTCTAGGTCTTTCGACTAAAAGAGGCATATGTGCAGTGTAAGTATTTAATAAAGAATGTGAACTACTCTATTACATAAATGCTCATAATGACAGCAGTGCCTCAAAGCACAAACAGTACTTCTACAAAACATGAGCCAAAAAATCCCAAATTCACATTTCACTTCCACCAAGAAGACTGAGAGTTGATGATTCTCCCCTCTCCATAACTCGTATTCTTAATATGCGAGAACTGCACCTACAGTGGGGGAGGGGCATTAGGTGCTCCCAGAATTTAAAGTTTTCCAAAATATTCATTTGTTTGACTAGACAAGGTCAATTTTAAACCATTTTTGGATTTAGCCCCAACTACCGATGGGCCAGCAATACATTTTATTAGTTACAAAATTTATTTTCAGCTGGAACAAATATTTCCAGCATGAACAAATATTTTTCTATAATTAAAATTTAATGTTTCTTGAAGTTCCATTTTTTGCTGTATATGTTCAATGTAAATTCAAGAAAATAGCACATACTACTTGAAACAAAACAGAAAATATTTTGGGGGGGGTGCTTGAGCAGTCTGAAGTTCTTCTGAGGTGCATGAGGCACAGAAGATTAAGAACCTCTGCCCTAATTATACACAGTAACAAGGCTGTTATACATGTGGTTGCCTTAATCATAAATATATCTCATATATTGAATCCTCAGAGAACTATAATAATTCTAAGAAATAGCTGCTGTTATAATAATAATATCAATATTACTATTATATCCCTTTCTGGGCTGGAACTCCAAGCATTGACCAAATGGAAACTGCTCATCTTCAGAAAAGTGGCTTCATTATGTATGTAGTCCATATTCAATATAAAGTCCATATTTTAATATGTAGCCCATATTTTTTCAGCATTTCCCCCCCCCACATTTTACAAATGCTTGGCAGCCCAATCCTATGCATGTCTGCTCAGAAGTAAGTCCCATTAGAGTCAATGGGGCTTACTCCCAGGAAAATGTGAATAGGATTAGGCTATAAGGCAGCAAAAAAATGGCTCTGAAAAATATGAAAAATATGAAAGAGCTATTCTCTTAAATGCTAAGTATAAAAAACCTTACAGCAAAGGTTTTCAATGGGTGTATGCAAATGGTCTGCAGATGTGCTGCGGGAATTTATTAGGTTAATTTATTAGTAGGGCCATTGGGCATGTGACTGACCCATCAGCAGCACAGTGTGCCTAGTCAATTGTTAAAGAAATGGTGACAATTGATGGTGCTTCCTGAAAACTGTGGTGCTCTCCGATAGCGCACCCTGAAAATTTTAGCACCTTGTCAGCGTGCTGCAAGATAATGAAGGTTGAAAATTGCTACTTTACAGAATAGTCAACACTGCTGGATCAGACCACAATCCTATGCATGTCTACTCAGAAGTAAATCCCATTTTGTTAAATATGTTCATAGGACTGCAGCGTCAGGGCCCAATCCTATCCAATTTTCCAGTGCTGGTGCAACCATGCCAATGGGGAGTGCATGGCGTCTTGTAGTGGGCAGGCATTCACAGACACCTCCTCAAGGTAGGGGAACATTTGTTCCCCTACCTTTGGGTTGCATTGCAGTTGCACCGGTGCTGAAAAGTGGGACAGGATTGGGCCCTCTGTTCTTTAGCCTCCCCTTACATAAAAAAAGCAATATGGGTCCACCTTACAAGGTGATTGTAATGGATGACTGTTAAATACTTTGATCTTGCAAGACCCCTGAAAGCAAAGCGGTAGTTCTCTGAACTGGCATGCTTAATATCAGCCAGCTCTGGACTCCACCTGCATCTCCTTTTGCCCCTCTTGCTGGAAGAATGAATCTGAAGCTCTGAATTCATGTCCCTTCCTACAAGTGACACAGGCCGGAAGAGACAGTCACACATAAACCCACCTATCCCTACTGTACCTATATTCCTGTGTGTACCCGTTATAACCTGCTTGAAATGTAAATCTTGGATTGTAAACTACTTGAGACAGCACTCTTGGTTAAAAAAAATCAGAATATAAATCTAAGTGCTAAACACATATTAACACTGTTGGTAGCAATTCAGAGCTACTATTGGCTCAGTCTTCCCCTCTGCTGGCAATCCTCACTTACCTTGCATTGGTATTAGGATGAGTACAGAAGGGTAGTTTCAACAACCACAAAACCATGCACATACATACAAACACACACTGCATATACACACACATATGTATATACACACAGGCATATAAATATACAGTATACACACATACTTTATATACTCACACACATGCACACACATACATGTAAATGTATACTTTATATATACACTGTACACATATATATACTGTATACATACACACGTGTATATAGACACAAAAATATATAATACATCTATATAAATACATGCATATACTATACACACAAATATATATGCTATAACTACACAATGTACATACATATGCTGTACATACACACACACACACGTATACATACCCAAATACATACACTCACACACTTGCGTGTATATGTCTGTCTGTATGTGTATATATATGTATACACGTGTGTATGTATGCATATACACATACACGCAGACAAACACACACGGGTGTGTATGTATATAGTATGGATATGTGCGCGTATACACACACGCGTGTACACACAGCATATATGTATAATATGTATACACTATTATATGTATATAAAACAGAGCGTGTGACCGAAGAGCCAAAGGCCCCCGGCCAGCGCCACCCCCTGAACGCGGCCACCGCGCCTGGCGACTCTCGACCCCCGCGCCACCGCCCCCCGCGCGCAGCCCCGCCTCTCCTGCGTCACAGGCCGCCAGGCCGCAAGGCAGCCTCGCCGCGCGGCTCCAACGGCCGCGGCCTCCGCCTCTGCGCTGAGCGGGCGGCCCCAGCTCACCTGCCGACGGGCGCCGCGGAGAGACGGGGGAGGAGGAGTGGAGAAGAAGCGCCGCGCAGCCCTCTCGCCTCCGCGGCCGGCCGTGCGACGAGCTGCTCCCTCCCTCAGGCAGCGGCAGGAGCAAGAGGAGGAGGGCGGGTCGAGAGCCGCCTGGCCACGCCCCCGCCCGCCGGGGCTCATTGGCCGGGGTGCCCGCGCCCGCTGCGCCTATTGGACGGCAGGCGCGCCTGTCAGGCCAGCGCGCGCGCACGGGCGCTCGGAGGGAGGGTTGTTTCCCCGCGCCCGTTGCGCGCATGCTCGGTGGCTGTGGCGGTCTCGCGAGCTGGCGGCTCGCCTCCCTTCGGCGGCCCCCTCCCCTCGCCTGTGGGCGGGGCGAAGCGCTCACCTCTGTGACAGGAAAGCCTCCCCTCCTCCCCGCCCGCTGGGCGCCTCACAGGGCCCTCTGTGCACCTGTGGGGGAGCAGAAGCACAAGCCTTGTGGGTCTACTCAGAAGTAAGGCCCATTAAAGTCAAAGGGGCTTACTCCCAGGTAAATGTGGGTAGGGTGGTTGCCATCGTATCTGCACTTACCTGGGAGTAAGCCCCCTTGACTATAATGGGCCTTACTTCTGAGTAGACCTACCAGGCTTGTGATGTAAGTCCCACTGACTTGCCTCTAAGAAAAATGCTTAGAGCTGCCATCCCACCCACACTTTCCTGGGAGCAAGCCCCATTGACTCTAATGGGCCTACTCCTGAGTAGACATGCATAGGAGTGGGCTCTGAGGCTGCCATCCTACCCACACTTTCCTGGGAGCAAGCCCCATTGACTCTAATGGGCCTTACACCTGAGTAGACATGCATAGGAGTGGGTTCTGAGGATGCCATCCTACCCTCACTTTCCTGGGAGCAAGCCCCATTGACTAAAATGGGACTTACTTCTGAGTTGACCTACTTAGGCTGGTGCTTTCCTACTGATGTCAAAAAAGACTTGCCCCTAAGAGAGATGCTTAGGGCTGCCATCCTATCCATACTTATCTGGGAGTAAGTACCATTGGGATACACCTGCCGCCAATAGTGTGCATGGCATCTGCTTCGGCAAGCCATATCTGCTGGGCTGAGGAATGCATACATGACACTCCTTAACAGAGTATCAAATCTGAGAAGAAACTGGCCTGCTACAGGAGCAATTTGGCTTGTGCATCCACTTACCATGAAGGAATGTATAGGAGCTCAGGGACACAATTGCAGGGCTACAACTGCTGCAGAAGTAAGTTTTGCTACACATAGGACACTTTCCATTCTAGTGTGAGCCTAAATACTGTGATGCTCATTTTCTGCAATGATTTTCTATATTTAAAAGATTTTAGAGAAACTTGGGAGAGTATTTGGTTTTTTGTATTACTGTATCTAGCTGCCAATGCTGTGCAGTCAGGTGAACCTGGGTTCCTCATTGGGAAGCCCAGTAGGCCTGGGCTCCAAAGACCTTTCTGGCTGTCACCACCCTCCTCCTGCCTTGTTTTGCTTCCTCCCTACCTCTGTTCTGCGCACCCCTCTCATCACCCTCCCCTGCTCTGTTTCACCCGTCCCCACCCCTTTGGAAGGAGCCCAAAAGAAAATTTGTACCCCTTGATTCCTCTTGGAGGCCAAGTCTGCCTCCCCACCTACTGCACGTCCCTGTGCTCCAGTGAAGTTTAGAGTGTTTTAATCTGGGAGGTCTGCCTCAATTCCTGTCTACGACTGGAAGCGAAAAACAATTTGCAATCAGATGCAGGAGTTCACGATTGCTTGTAGGCCAGAGATGGGCACTGGACTCAGATTGACTTGACTCAAGTCACACAAAAATGCTGTTTTTGATTACAAAATAGCTGGTGCAGACTTGAGAAGCCCCATTGCGGGGCTTGAGGCTTTCCTTGGGGGAAGGAGACAAAAGTCTCCTTCCCTTAAATAGACCTCCAGCAGCTTCCTGGCGTCCGCGGGATACAGCGGTCACTATTTTGGTGCTGCTGTTCCTCTGGGGGCTAGTAAGTATAGGATTGGGCTGCCCAACTCATTGAACTTAGTGGGACTTATTTCCCAGTAAACATGTATAGAGTTGTACATAGTTGATCAGTCCATTAAATCTGCATACATGTTGGATAAATGATTTATTTCACAACAAGTTATAAAAAGTATTCCATAAACCTTACCTATCCCATCTTTGTACTTTTACTCATATAATTCATTGATTAATAGCACAATCCTAGAAAGTTTTACTCTCAGGAAAGTATATGTGTGTATATGCATACTTTGTTGGGAGTAAGCCCAACTTACTCAATGGAGTTTATGTTTGAGCAGACATGCATAGGCTTGTATGCACTTTGTGCCATCACATCACTGTCCAGATTCCATCCCTCTTTCAGGTTCTTTGGCATGTTGATCAGATATAATGAAGGACAGAGTGCCTATACCTTTAAACACTGTATAGAAGAGGGATTTTTGGCAGATGTAGCTTTTTAAACCCTTCCATGTTGTGTTGCACCTGCCAAATTCCCTCTTCTATACAGTTGTTAAAGATATAGGCACTCTGTCCTCCATTGTATCTGGTCACCCTGAATTATCAGGGCTTAGACTGACAGAGGGCTCATCCACATGTGCCAGAACAGCTGGTGGAGTGAAATGGTTCTATTTTAGGGCTTGTCTTGTATTAGCAATCTTTTCTTCTTTTGGGGGATGTCAAGACAATGAACTAAACACCTCTGGTTGGCAACCTTCAGTCTCAAAAAATACTAGAAATCCTGTTATTTAATCACTACAGTAGTTAGTATAGCTCTTATAGCATAATCCTATGCACATCTACTCAGAAATAAATCCCATTGTGTTCAATGAAATTTTCTCCCAGGAAAGTGTGAATAGGATTGCAGCCTTACTATTACAGCAAGAATAACAAACAGTAACTAGCTGTAACTAGATTTTTTCAGGTGGTTTTCCTAACTGGAATTTTAATTGCTTTCTCCTGCTTTATTGCTTGTTTGTTGTGGTTTTCATATTAATTTTATTGTTGCTTATAATTATTTTATTACCATAGAAATTGCTTATTTTTAATGCAAAGCATTTATAAATAAATATTGTAAATAAATAAATAACTATCTCTGGTATTGCTGCTACCAGCAGTAATTGTACCTGTTACTAGAATATCAGAATGTGGCATCTTAAAGGCTTAAACATAAGTTTTCATGGCAAAAGTTTTCATGGCTAAAGTTCAGTTTATCAAATGCATGAAGGTGGCAGGCATTTACATGGACACACACAGAGTTAAAATTGTACAGAGTGAACAAACAGCCATGAAATACAAGTTGTATCATCTGTGATGATTCTGTGTGAATCTGAAATGTGAATTTTTAAAATTACAATACTTTTAACCACCTTTCTAAAAAATCAAATTGGTTAACAGCTAAAATAAGTACACATACAATGTTATAAAGGACATTCAAAACTAAAATCTTATTAGTGATGTCTTGTCCTTGATCTGCTTCAGTGTTAACTTTTGACACCACCACCAAGTAGGCGGCAGCTCCTACTGAAGACTTCTGAGGGAAGGGAGTGGGGCTGAATAAATGGAATTCACTTGCCCAGTGATGGAGGCAGATCTTCCCTTATCTACAATTAACCATATATGAGGCTGCAGGTCTATATGCACTTATGAACATTGAACTGAATGGGATTTGTTTCTGAGTGTATGGGAATTCGCTACATGATGTATATTAGATAAACACAATGACAAATCACAACAGCAGTAACTGATGATAACAAAGCACTTCACTGTGGCTCATTCACATCCACAGAGAAGCCATCACTATAGTTATCAATGGAAGAGGCCTCTAGAAAGAATTTCAATACCTGTTGGAGAGCATCAGGAATGGAGAAAAAAGTATGCTATTCGTACCCCATGGGTTGCCAGTCATGACTGAAGGTGTTTCTGTGCTGTCAGTAACATATATTTACTAATACAGTATATTCAATATATGTACAGTACAGTATCTTGGTTTCATATAGTAGCTAGTGATTTTGTGCACTGTTTAAAATGCAGGTGCCAAATGTCACAGTTTTGGCGTCACTCAGCATTCCCCTATGCACATGCTCACAAGCCTATGGGCTATTTTTTTAATGGTTGCTATAGTGCTTTAGCTCCTTTTCAGTTACTTTTTGAGTTCTCTAAATCAGCCATTCTCAACTTTTTTTGTGGCTACAGCCCTCGAGGAGCTCTTCTTAGTTTCCAGGGCCCCCCTTTCACACACAGGCAAGGATGGGTTTTGTGGAGATGTAATGAAACTATGAACCAACCGTATTGGCTTCTGCCTTTCCATTGGACCATTCCAGAGACGTGGAGAGGGGGGATTTGCTGCATGGGTAACAGCCTATCCTCCATACCTTCTTTACCCAGGCTTCGCGCACTGGAGAGGACACTCCAACTTCGCCATACGGCGTCGGCACAACACGGGAAGCAGCAGTTTACCGGTTATAAGTCTTTGCTCGATTGGCGTAGAGCATGACGCCAGGGGCTGCTTCCGACGGTGGGAGAGATCATTGCATCTCATTGGGCAGCTACCGCCCGCCTTAAGCTGGGCAGTCCCCAGCCAGTAAGGTGTTGCCTCGCCACGGTCCGTTAACCTCATGGGGTGCGTGGGGTTTAGGGTGAAAACCGACAAGCGGATCGACAACTCTGCACCATGCAACAGAAAACAGAAAACTACTGCCCTAAAGCTGGGCACCTGGAACGTTAGGACAATGACACCTGGCTTCTCTGATGACCTGCAAGAAATAGACGACGCACGCAAAACAGCTGTCATCGACATGGAGCTGAGCAGACTGCAGATGGACATCGTCGCCCTTCAAGAGACTAGGCTGCCAGATTCAGGATCTGTCAAGGAGAGAAATTTCTCATTTTTCTGGCAGGGAAAACCACCAAACGAAACCAGGGAACATGGCGTTGGCTTTGCGGTCAGAAATACCCTGCTGAAATCCATCATCCCACCTACTGTGGGAAGTGAAAGAATTTTGTCCCTGCAGCTCCAGTCATCAGCAGGACCTGTCACTCTCATCAGTGCTTATGCACCGACTCTGTCGTCTCCAGCAGAAGCCAAAGACAAATTCTATGATGACCTGGCCACCACTGTCAAGAAAATCCCTGTAAAAGAGCCATTGTTCATCCTCGGCGATTTCAATGCTAGAGTTGGTGCTGATAACAGTTCATGGCCCACTTGCTTAGGTCAGTTTGGCACTGGGAGGATGAACGAAAATGGCCAACGCCTGCTAGAGTTTTGCTGTCATCACGGTCTCTGTGTCAGCAACACATTCTTCAACACAAAGCCCCAACATAGAGTCTCTTGGAGACATCCAAGATCAAAGCACTGGCACCAGCTCGACCTGATCCTCACCAGACGCTCCAGCCTTCCCAGCATCAAGATCACACGCAGTTATCATGGTGCTGCCTGCGACACTGACCACTCCCTGGTGTGCAGCAGAGTGAAACTGCAAACAAAGCGACTGTATCACACGAAAAAGGAAGGAAGACCTCGCATTGATACCAGCAAGACCCGGGATCAGAGAAAAGTGGAGGAATTTGCACAAGCGCTTGAGGAATCTCTTCCAGGCCCGGCCGACGCAAACGCATCCAACAGATGGGAACATTTCAAGAATACCGTTTACAACACCGCCTTGTCCATATTCGGCAAGAAGACCAACAAGGCGGCAGACTGGTTTGAAGCCCACTCTGAGGAGTTGACACCAGTCATTGAGGAAAAGAGGAGAGCTCAAGCAGCATACAAGGCCTGTCCCAGTGAGCGCAACCTGCAGGTCCTCCGAGGTGCTCGCAGCAAAGTCCAGCAGACTGCCAGGAGATGTGCTAACGACTACTGGTTCCAGCTCTGTTCCGAGATACAGATAGCAGCTGACACGGGCAACATCAAGGGGATGTATGATGGTATCAAGCAGGCCCTAGGTCCAACACAGAGGAAAATTGCCCCTCTGAAGTCTGCCACAGGCGAGGTCATCCAGGATCGGGCGCAGCAGATGGAACGCTGGGTGCAGCATTACTCTGAGCTATATTCCAGAGAAAATGTAGTCACCGAAGAAGCACTGAACAACATTGAGTGCCTGCCTGTGCTGGAAGAGCTTGACAGTGAACCAACCCTAGAAGAACTTCACGTGGCCCTGGACTCCCTTGCCTTTGGCAAGGCACCTGGAAAAGACAGCATCCCTGCTGAAGTCCTAAAATGCTGCAAAGAGATCATCGTCACTGAGCTGCATGAAATCCTCTGTCTCTGCTGGAGAGAAGGTGGAGTACCTCAAGACATGAGGGATGCAAACATCATCACGCTGTACAAGAACAAAGGTGACAGGGGTGACTGCAACAACTACCGCGGCATCTCTCTCCTTAGCGTTGTAGGAAAGCTGTTTGCCCGAGTTGTACTAAAGAGGCTCCAGGTACTTGCAGAGAGCGTCTATCCAGAATCGCAGTGTGGATTCCGAGCCAACAGGTCCACCACTGATATGGTATTCTCCCTTAGACAACTGCAGGAGAAATGCATGGAACAACGACAGCCACTCTTTATAGCCTTCATAGATCTCACAAAGGCTTTCGACCTGGTCAGCAGAGACGGCCTCTTCAAGATTCTCCCCAAGATTGGATGTCCACCCAGGCTCCTCAGCATCATCAGATCTTTCCACAAGGACATGAAGGGCACTGTTGTCTTCGATGGCTCCACATCAGACCCTTTTGACATCCGAAGCGGAGTGAAGCAGGGCTGTGTTCTTGCACCAACCTTGTTTGGGATTTTCTTCGCTGTCCTGCTGAAGCAGGCCTTTGGAACTGCAACAGAAGGCATCTATCTCCGGACCAGATCAGACGGAAAGCTCTTCAACCTCTCCAGACTGAGAGCAAAATCCAAAGTCCAGCTGAAATGTCTGCGTGACTTCCTCTTTGCCGACGATGCAGCTGTCACTACCCACTCTGCCAAAGATCTCCAGCAGCTCATGGATCGTTTTAGCAAGGCCTGCCAAGATTTTGGACTGACAATCAGCCTGAAGAAAACACAGGTCATGGTTCAGGATGTGGACTCACCTCCCTGCATTACAATCTCTGAGCATGAACTGGAGGTTGTCCATGACTTTGTGTACCTTGGCTCAACGATCTCCGACACACATTCTCTCGATACCGAGCTAAACAAGCGCATCGGTAAAGCAGCTACCACGTTTTCCAGACTCACAAAGAGAGTCTGGTCCAACAAGAAGCTGACGGAACATACCAAGATCCAGGTCTACAGAGCTTGCGTCCTGAGTACACTTCTGTACTGCAGCGAGTCATGGACTCTTCGCTCACAACAGGAGAGGAAACTGAACGCTTTCCACATGCGCTGCCTCCGACGCATCCTCGGCATCACCTGGCAGGACAAAGTTCCAAACAACACAGTCCTGGAACGTGCTGGAATCCCTAGCATGTATTCACTGCTGAAACAGAGACGCCTGCGTTGGCTTGGTCATGTCGTGAGAATGGATGATGGCCGGATCCCAAAGGATCTCCTCTATGGAGAACTCGTGCAAGGAAAGCGCCCTACAGGTAGACCACAGCTGCGATACAAGGACATCTGCAAGAGGGATCTGAAGGCCTTAGGGATGGACCTCAACAAGTGGGAAACCCTGGCCTCCGAGCGGCCCGCTTGGAGGCAGGCTGTGCAGCATGGCCTTTCCCAGTTTGAAGAGACACTTTGCCAACAGTCTGAGGCTAAGAGGCAAAGAAGGAAGGCCCATAGCCAGGGAGACAGACCAGGGACAGACTGCACTTGCTCCCGGTGTGGACAGGATTGTCACTCCCGGATTGGCCTTTTCAGCCACACTAGACGCTGTGCCAGAACCACCTTTCAGAGCGCGATACCATAGTCTTTCGAGACTGAAGGTTGCCAATACTAATGAAACTATATGATAAGTATTCCACAGAATACTGCCAGCATTTTTTTTGCCAAGGATCTCATGGGAATAATTATTTCTGAAACTAATTATTAAAAAATATTAAGAAAGTAATGAACAAATATGGTATATAATTGTGTTTAGGTTAAAAAATTTAGGTCTTAAAATTGATCCTAAAAACCTGGGTTGACTTATACACTAATACACATATGGTATGTCGGATCACAAACTTGCTATTAGGGCAAGTGGTGGAACAAGGAACCCAGTGGTCCTCTTGCCCCCTTAGAGGCAAGAGACAGCACGTGACCCACCCTGCCCCACCCTTCCTGTCGCTTGTCCCACCACGCTCTACTACCGGCTTTCTTACTCACTTCACTCACAGACATAAGCCATTACACAAGCATCCACCTGTGTTTTCTGAACTGCACAGGGTGTGTTTGCAGCAACACCAGCCTGGGTAGGTTGAAAGGAGGGAAGCCTGGCATGGAAAGGAGCATTTGATTCATCCATTGCAGCAACTTCAAATGTGTGGCACAACCCATAAAATGCTACTTGGGTATTTCAGCAATTCATTTACCAGGCCACCCCTATAAACCATTGAGGTTCCCTTTCTCACAGTTTTCAATCTGTGGCCCCCTCCAAATGTGCCAGGGCTCTGCAGGGGATCATACAGCCCCCGGCTGAGAATGGTTGCTGTAAATAAAAGCTATGTTCAAGGCTAGGTGATGGGCAGCTTTTTGCATGTTGCTGTAGTGGTCACAGTGAGAAGGAAAAGCACAGACAGCCACATGACTACAAAAAACAAAAACTTTCTCTAGTTTCTTTAGCCTTCTTGCATCCTTCCATTTCAGATGACCCCCAAAAAGAGGGGCGGTGCTTGGAGCCTGTTGCTAAGAGAGATGGAGAAACAATTGAAAATGAGACGGCTATACTGATAGAAAATACATATTTTCTAATGTCTGTGTAAAAAGCTTTGCATGATTCACAGCCCAATCCTAACTTGCACTGGCGAAGTGGGGCTGCACAGCTTATGCTGTATCCAGTACTAATTAGGAAGAGGCCAATTTGGGATAAGGGAACATTTGTCCTCTTATGCCAGATAAAGCCACAGAATGCCCAATGGAGCTTCTCCGATCTGTGCAAATCCAGAAAACCCTGTGTAAGGCCATCTGTTTCAGGAAGTGGATTAGGATACAATGGTGGCCTCCTTTGCCAATCTTGCCCCCCCCCTTTCTGGGCCTGTCCCACACCATTCCATCCTCTCCCTGCCTCCATTCCACCCACCACCATCCTCCCCCAGCTTCTGGGCTGCTTGGTGTTTTCCATACCTCCGCCATCAGCCGCTCTGTTGGATGCAGTACTGGGCACGCCTTCCCACCAGTGCTGCTTGTTAATAGTCACAGATGTGCTTTATGACTTGCTTGTGACACTCTAGGCTGGTGCAGCAGCCACTGCACTGGCACAGGTCAAGAATAGGATTGAGCTGTCATAAAATGAACTTCAGTAAAAGTTGAAAGCTATCATTGGCCAGAATTCTCTTATAGGTGCAGAACATCACCACTCTAGGCTTTGACATCTAGCAGTGTGTAATGGAAATGCGCAAGATACCTCGAAGAGATAGGATGTTGTGTCAGCAGTGGCCCCTTTAAGGGTTAAGGCCTGGGCATTCAGCAGAGGGTGTGCTGCACAGCTGCAGCCACTTGAAGGCAATAGAGCCCTCTGGCATAAAAGCAGAGTTTGGGGTGGGTAGTAGTAGGAGAAAACCTGGATGGGGGGGGGGGTGGCAGACTGGTGAATAGACTTTGGAGACTCAGAATGGTGTTTGGCTGCCATGCCCAAGACCTGCTGAGAACCAAGGGGCTGCTGTAGTGGTGGGAGGCTGCTGGCAGGTGAGAGGACCTCTGCAGATTGAATAGGCAAGCTACCTCGGTGGTGGGGTCCAGCAGGACTGCAAGGCAGAACTAGAGACACTGTTGAGTAAAAAAAGGAGCTAATTAGCTAAAAGTGGGCATAGGTTCTCCAGGCAGAGCTTGGATTGGGAATCTGGAAAAACAGAGTGGTAACTGTCTCTAGGCATCCCAGCATAGTTGCTGTTCTGGTGGCTGCTTTGCTGGTGTTTCTTCTTCATATTTTTAGATTATGAGCCATTTTGGAACACTTATCTGTTTTATTTGGTCTAAGATCTGCTTTTCAACAAAAATTTCACAAAGCAGGATCATTTTTTTTTGTTGAAAAGCAATATATAAATTTAGGTGTGCACTGCTTAACAACCTTCTGCTTAACTACAGATTGCATATATGATGGTGGTCAAAGCACAACAAACAGGTGCTTAATGAGGCAGTTGGGTCTTCCATACCCTGCAGCACAGAGTCTGTTTACACAACAAAGGGCACAATCCTAACCAACTGTCCAGCACAGAGGAAAGGGCAATGCAACTCTGAGTTAAGGGAACAAACATTCTCTTACCTTTAGCAGGTCTCCATGACTGCAGGATGCAGCATATGACCTACAGCACAGCAATGCCAGTGCTGGAAAGTTGGTTAGGGTTGTGCCCAAAAAGGCTCTTAATGTAAAGAGGCAATCTATCTCCAATAACCTGTGCAGCCAGGTAGTGTCAGGCAGGGAGTGTCTGTCTACACAACAAAGGTACTAGATTGGGCTGAAGGTTCTCTTAATGACCTAATAGCATAAGTACAGGTTCCTGTTAAGTGGCACACACCTGTATTCTTAATCATCATCATTATAGCTCAGTAGAAAATAAACAATACACATCTACACCTAAATACAGAAAAACAAATATTAAATAACTGTTATAATAACTGTTAGTGGAATTTAATGTTAAATAGTCAGACCCTTTTTTTTATCTGATTTGTCTGGGTAGCCTGGACTAGCCCTGAGCTGCTTGGACTTGCACCTCTAATTTAGGTGGCACAGATCCAAATAGTCCCATTAGGGCTGTGCAGCGTTACCTGAGATAAATGGAAGTATTTTCCCTTGCACAGGGCTGGCCTGCAGTCAGCCCCAAACTTGCACTGGATACAGCGCAGGTCTGCTAGCTTGCCTGTTTCAGCACAAGCATTTTTAAGACGTTTGCTGTAAATGTGTTTTATCTTCTTTTTAATCATGTTTTTAATTGTTTCCTTTTTTGCATTCTTTTTAAGTATTGTTGTAAGCTGCTTTGGGTTCCTTTGGGGGGAAAGGTGTGGTGTAAACAAACAAATAAGTTAGAAAAGTGGTTCTCAAACATTTTGAATGACAATCTGTTAGAACCCATTGTAAGTGATGTCATTAACCTAGAAGTGATGTTGTGGCCGGAAGTGACATTATCAAGCAGGGATATTTTTTAACAATCCTAGGCGGCAATCCTACCCACTCTTACTGAAGAGTAAGACCCATTTACTGTCATTGTTAAAAGCATATACAGAATAGCCTGTTAAAAGTACAGCTGTCCCCAAATGCAGTCACATACCATGTTGGCATCAAGTCTAATATGCTAAAAATACAATATTGAAATGAATGGGGACCCACCTGAAATTGGCTCGCGACCTGCCTAGTGGGTCCTGACCCACAGTTTGAGAAACAGTGAGTTAGGACAAGAACATGAGAATAATAATGAATTCTAATTAGAAATACAGGTGCCCATTTGTGTTTATAATAATAATACAGGTATTTCTATACTGCCTTTCTTGGTCCTCAGATTTCTCCTTAGACTTTATTCAAGGCGGTTTACATAGGGAGGCAATTTAAATCCCAGTAGGGATTTTTACAATTTGAAAGAATTTCTATCTTTCAAGAAACCACAACATTCAGGTGTTTCTTTCTTGATCTGGTCGCATATTCTGGCCTCCATCCTCCCATGCACAGAGCAGATGGAATAGCTCAGCTCAGCTTGTCAGCTGCTTCAAGGTCGCACGATGCTTGAACTGGCGACCTTCGGGTGTTATCTTCAGGCAAATGCAGGCTCAACCCTCTAGACCAGACCTCCTGCCCTCCTCCTGTTTAGTGTGGGACACATTTGCTTGGGAGGCGCATGGGGGTCATTACACTGCTGAATTCCTCCATTCATTCTATGGACAGCTCAGAGCAGCTTAAAAAAAAAAAAATCTAGAAAACCCGGAAGTCGACCTCGTGTGTCACTCTTCTAGTTTTTATTTTTATGCTTAGCCTTTGATTTTTTTAAGCATGGCAGCCGGTTCCGGTTCAAACCGGAAGTCGCTGCTGTGGTTGTGTGGGGGGCATTCTCAGCCAAGCCGGGGCTGGGGATTGACCATAGAGATGTTCTGAGGCCAGAAGGGCAACGGATAAGTGCCACTCTAGCCGCTTCCTCTCATTGGTGGCTCTCCCGTGGGGAGGCGGGGCCTGTGGCGGCGCCGGCCGGCTTGCCGGCGCGCGCTGACGTCGCGTGTTTCCCGGCTTCCCCCGCACTGTCCTGTGAAGACGCCAAGATGGCGGCCAGTAACTACTACGGGTTTGCCGCCGTCGCCGGGCCCCCGTACAGGTATTGGTGGGGGGGACACACCACGGGGGGGGGCGAGGAGCGAGGGAGGGGGTCCTGAGGGCGCTCCTTCAAAGCCAGCGCACAACAACCCTGCGAGGTAGGCTGCTGCCATGCCTCTTGTGGCTTCGTTGCCTGTAGTGGAGCTGGGAGGAGGAGCAGCCCCCAGGCCTTGGGGAGCTTCTCGCCTGCCCTGCTGGGGCTCCTTGCAGCAGCCTGGAGGGGCAGAGCCCCTCTGGAGTCCTTCGAGAAGCGCCGCCGCCATGTGAGGCGCCCACAACCCACGCGCATTCGCGGCGCTTCTGTAGGACTCCGGAGGGGAGGCTCTGCCTCACCTGCTCCCCCACCCTGCGCCTCACATGGCGGCACTGCTATTCAAAGGACTCTGGTGGGGAGGCTCTGCCTCCCCACCCACTGCATGTCCCTGAAGCATGTGTAAATATATACAGTATAGAGGTGAAAGTGAGCAAGCATATTTGAAGCATGCAGATAATTTTGTACATGTGATTCCAGTTACCCTCCCATCAGACTTTTCACCTGTTGAGAAGATAATTTTGCTGCTACCTTCTTAGTTTTGTAGTTGGGGTGGAGAGAGGACATGCCATGTATCCCTCTTGAAGTGTGTAGAGATCTTACCATGTACCTTCAGACACCTTTGCTGCAACAGCCTGATGTGATAGAATCCTAATTTTCATCCACTTTACTGCAAGTGGGGAAAAGTGGCAGTGCTGCAACACCAACGTTTCAAGTGGGCAGAGAATCATCCTTCCAAGAATCTTGCAATATGGGTCTCTATGTAATCACTTGCATACTGTATTGCATGTGGTGAGGGTCTGGGCAGAGGCAGAGAACAAGTTGTGTTTGGCAAAAAGCCTGGCAGATATTAGCTTAGCCACCTTCACAACAGCTCTGCAAAGTCGGTCATTGCCTAATTATTCCCTGATGTGATGTGGTGGGAAGATAACAGACAATAGTATATGGTGCATTTAAGCAATTTGGAGAATCTTGCATATGCTATTCTAATTATCTTCACAATAGCCCTATAAGTTAAAACAGTGCTGTAATTATTGCCCCGCCCCTAGGCAGATGAGGAATGAACAGTCTGGGCTGAAACAAGGTGATGGCCACTGTACATTTTCCTTTTTGGATCATTGAAAAAGCTTGGAAGATGCTCTGAGGAAGGGCAGTGCTACAGTTATCTCCTGTGTTACCAATGGAAAGGAGGTGGAGGTCTGAGGTTCAGGAGTTAAGCAATTGTGTACAGAACACATTTCAAGAGTGCAGAGAATGATCGCAACTGAGTTGTGAAGTAGCCTATTTTGCTGTTATCCACACTTTCTGTCATATTTCTTATTGAGTGGGTCTAGACTGGGGGAGAAAGGCATCATTTGTGTTTCCTTTCAAGTGTCTAAAGAGCTGTCTTCAGAAGAACCTGGCAGTCTAAGCCAGGAAGTGGTATAATTATCATCTTCTATTTTGTGGGGAGTGGAGCAGCAACCCAAGAACCATCTGGAGAATTAGTGGCAGAAGCTCAGTTCACAGTTTGTCTTGGAGTCTTGATCGTATTTAAAATATATATATTGGAAAGCCATACTCACCATTTATATGGCACTTTCAGTCTTGGTGCTTTGTATATATTATTTTGTAACAATACTAATGGCAATCCTCTAAAGTAGTCTAGTATCATTATCCCTATAGTGAGGGTGAGAGATAATGTTGAGAGAGAGAGAGAGAGAGAGAGAGAGAGAGAGTTAGTTGTCTGAGCCACCTTGTGAGTACATGGCAGAGGAGCAGTCTGAGCTTTCAGATACTGTAGCCACTAAGATAAGAATAGTCCTATAGAGTTCAAGCATTCAGAATTTTTATTGATTTATTTTTCAGCTGTTCTCATGGCTGAAACATGGTTCTTCTTATCCCCCTGGGGGCTGGGGATAAGAATAGGCCCTCAGTTTGGCTGTACTTGTCGTAAGAGGCGACTAAACAGCCACCGGGTAGATGGGACTCGATAGCCTGGGAAGGCAGCTCATCTGAGAGAAGGAAAACTCTGATCCCAAACCTCCACTGCCTTGTGGCTACACCCAGTTATGGAAAAGGCTTCAGGAGTCAACCTCGAGGCAAAATCTGGAGCCGGAGTCCCTGAGGCAGTTCATGGCTGAACACAGTCACGTTCTGGCAACTCCTGCGACGCCGCTGGAACCAACCGTATTTGCCTCTGCCTTTCCATTGGACCATTTCAGCGACGTGGAGAGGGGGGATTTGCTGCATGGGTAACAGCCTGTCCTCCATACCTACTTTACCCAGGCTTCGCGCACTGGAGAGGACACTCTGTTCCAGAACCACCATTCAGAGCGTGACACCACAGTCTTCCGAGACTGAAGGATGCCAACACACACTGTTCTCATGGATCATCACAAAAGAGATCTTTCAGCACTGTGTAATGTAGTGGCTAAGGGGAAGTTCTGCTTAATGAAGACAACATAATCTGAATAGATGAGCATCTATTCAGGACAGAGCGACCCCACTGACTCTTAACCCTATCTGCAATTTGATACTGAGTTCAATTTAAAGTGTTGCTACCAGCTCTTAAAATTCTGACAACTATGGGACCAGATAATTTTAAGGACCACCCCTCTGTATGAATCCACCTGAGTCCTAAAATCAACCACCCAGCCTCTCTTCTTTAGCTTGCTATTAACTTGGATGCAGTTTGCATGCCAGAGATGAATCTTTTTGATGGGGGTTCTGTACTTGTGGAGTTCTGCCTTCAGGAAAATCTGCTAAGTTCAGTTTTAGATAGCCTGAGATCTTTTCTGTTCTGTAACAAGGCATTTTAGCAATGATTCTACTATTGCTGGCTTTTAAATTAAACTAGATTTTTATGCTGTTATGTTCTAGTTATTAACTTTGGTTTAAATTAATAGAGAGAAGATATGCAATTATCTTTGGTAAACTATCTATGACAGTGATTTTCAATCCTTTTCATCTCATAGCACACTGACAAGGTACTAAAATTGTCAAGACATCCGTTTTTTTGTCAGTTAACAAAGCACACCATTTTGTTGGTGGGGGTTTCACATTCCCCAATGGCCCTACTAATAAATGGACCTCCGCTAAACTCCTGTGGCACACCTACAGACCATTCATGGCACACCAGTGTGCCACAGCACAGTGGTTGAAAATGGCTGTGAACTTGCCTTTGTATGTGGAGGAACCTAAATAAATCACCCAGAGCAGCATTTTTTGAGCAGTGGTACATAAGATATTGTCCAGTAAATGCAAGGGGCCTCAGTGGCTGGAGCTGTAACATTTGGGTTCGATGAAGAAGTGACTGCTTCAAGAAAATCTGAGAAGCAGTTGCTGCGCCCTATTCTGTGGTCGCTCTGAGCTTTGCCAAGTTGCTGATCCCTGTTCTCACAAGCGCTTGTGAGAACAGGGTGCAGCAATTACTTGTCACAGTGAAAAAACTAATGCTCCGTGTTTTGCAAACCCAGGTGTGATGTCATGGCGCCAGATATTTCAGGTATTGGTGGTACTTCGATAACTGCAACATAAGAAGTGGTACATCAGGAGAAACAGGTTGAAAAACACTGACCCAGAGCACTTAAGAGAATCTTTAAAGAATTGGAAACAAACAGGGACACATGTATGTCCAGAATGCTTCATGCATGCGATGCCAACAGTCTGTACAATAACCTTGGTAGACGATTCAGTGTTATTTTCCTCCATAGTGTAGTCCACAGGTCAAAAAGAGAGCATGGCTGACCCAAGAATACTTTGTAAGTTTGTAACAGACATTATTTGAATAGAAGGCTTACAAGGGGTTCAGTTTTTCTGCTGTGATTTAAAAATAATAATATTGAGCATTTTTTTGAGTGTCAGAAGTAATCCTTACAGCATCCTTTCAGGCTAGTCTCATCCTTTTATTGCAGATGGGAAGCTGAGAGAAAAGTGGCTTTATTTTAAGGCCACTGAAGTCATCGCAGAGGGAAGAAGCTGTAACTCAATGGTAGAGCATTTGGCTTTACTTGCAGAAGGTCCTAGGGTCAATTCTAGGCATCTCTAATAGGGCTTCGAAACTCTCCTCCCTGAAATTTTGATGAGTTGGTATAGATAGTGCTGAGGTTGATTATCCTTAGCCATGATGTTAAAAATAATCATGTATGGTCAGTCCTTGGAATATGCAAGGGATCTGTTCCTCCCGGATACCAAAACCCATGAATAATTAAATCAACAGGTTGCAGACCAATAGGGGTTTCAGTTGTGACTGGAACCTTGTTTCAGTTGTCTTTTAACTGTTCTGAGGCCCCTGGAGGTGTTTGATGGGCATTTCTGTGCTCATTAAACACCTCCAGGAGCCTTTCCTCTGCAGCTTCAGAAAGGTTCCTGGATGTATTTGGCAAACACCTCCTCTCATGTCCGGGAGCTCAAGTCCAGCCTCCATTGCAAGTTTGGAGCCCACGGTTTGTTAAAACCATGGTCCCAAATCTGCCTATATGGAGGCAGGACCTGAATGTCATGGTTTGGGTATTCAAAACATTTTGCAGACATTGTTACCCTAGTTTGAGAAGCCCTGGACTATTGTATCTTGATGCCCCTGCCAGAGGACCTTGGACTCTGCCCCCTTAAGGGGCATTGTTGCAGGGACTGGTAAGTACTGGTGAGACCCCTTAGTGACTGCAGTCTCCTTAGGTACTCTCCTATCAAACTCTCTCCTAGAGAGATTGAGAACCTCTGCAATACTCCTACAAAACAGATCATTAGTGTAATCAGTATGAATGTAAATAATTTGCATCAGCATGGCATAAAACATTTGTTTTGAAAAGTGAAACATGCTTGTATGTTATTGCAGTAGGAGTCATCTTAGAAGAGGCGATCCCTTCTAAAAGAGAACTTAGAGAGAATGCCTCTTCTAAGATAGCACCTGCTAGCTTTAATTTTATATGTATTTGTATTAAAAAATATTTAAAATAATTTTTTTTAAGTGGGAGTAGAGTGATTGAGAGGACAAGTGTCTGATCTAAAGAGAGCTCATGAATTCACAACATGAGGTTCTTCCTTTAGGGTTTTTTTGTTGCTGTTGCCATTATTTTCTTTTTGGCTTTATTGCATTCTAAGCCTTTCTTGAGCAGGATCAGTTTTCTAATGCATTCTGTAGAGCAGTGGTTCCCAAACATTTTAGCATTGGGACCAGCTGCTTAAGCATCATGGCTAAAATGGTGCTTAGGCAGCAGTGCTACCCCCCCAAATAGCAGGTTAACTCTTGATGCACATCATCTGATCAACTCTGTCAGTTTTGTGAACCTCCCAAAATTGGGTCATGACCCTCTGGTGGACCATGGACCCACAGTTTTGGAACTTCTCCTATAGTGACTGGTGGATTTCTTAAGGTTCCCATCAATCAATAAATAAAGATGAAGTTTTGTTAACTGTTAAAGGTGAAGTCAGCAACATTGATTTAGATAAATATATTTAAAATATTTTGGTCATTTGAAATGGTGTCTGTGATTAACCAAGCAGCAGATATTTGAATGCCTGCTTTGAATTTGAATGCTGTTTTGAATGCCCACTGGGAAATAAAGTGGGATATAAAAATTAATTAATTAATTAAAAATATTTCGTTTTAATTATTTCATCTGTTGTAAACTGCCTTTCAAATTGATTGGAAGGTAGGGTATTCATCTTCAAAGTAACATGAATAAATGTAAGTACTTATAAATTCCATGAATGGGAAGTGAAACCTTGGAAGATGCAGCCCCTTTTTTGCCCCCCAAGCTGCTGTGTGCATGGAAAAAATATATAATTTTTTTTTAAAAAAAATTGGTTTTTTTAACATGCACATTTATGCAGACGTCTATTAAAACTCAGGATTCACAAAGGTTTTGTTTGTCAAAGAGTCTGAAGACTAGTTTATTATTGGAACTGTGAACTTCCTGGTGCACAGCTTGTGCACTTACCTGTTATTGCTGTCACTGTTGCTAGCATTTCTAAAGCATGTGTTCCAAGTGCTTTGTTGACATTATTCTAGCTCCCTTTACAGCCTTGCAAAGTAGACCTCCCACATTGCACTTGGGGAACAAGCAGAAACTGGTCTCCTTGTGAGCTTCATGGCTGACTTTCCCTGGGTATTGCTTATAACAGGGACTCTCCTCCTTTTTGATTCCCTGCTCTTCTCCTGACCTACTGCAGCACCTGAATTGTAGTCCCCTTTTGGAATGAGTTTGCCCATTCTAAGGTTTGATTACCCTATTCCTTCTTTCCTTCCTGCCCTGCAGCTCTTGTCAGAATCCATTCCAATTCATTTTGTCCTGACATCCAAAAATGTGTTGTGCACCTTCCAAGTTGCCGCTGCTTCGATGGCTACACTGGCTACTGGCATGTTTCTGAGAACAATTCAAAGTGCTAGTTTTGACTTTTAAAGCCCTTCATTACTTGGGACCAGGGTATTTGTGGGACTGCCTTCTTCCATACAATCCTATCCATCCTCTCAGGTCATCAGAGGGGGCCCTTTTAACTGTGCTACCGTTAATAGAGGTGAGGAGGATGGTGCCGAGAAATAGGGCCTTCTCAGTGGTAGCACCATTTTCATGGAATTACCTCTCCCTGGAGTTAAGAACGGCTCTCTCTTTGGAGACCTTTCACTGGGGCCACAAGACTGTTTTATTTAGGAAGGTGTTGACTGCTGACATCTAGTGCTGGCTTTTAATGCTTTTAATGAATGCAGTTTTTTTAGCAGTCTTTCTGATCCATTGGGGTCTGTTTTTGTTTTCTAATTGCTTTTATGTTTTAACTGTTTAGTTTTGTTTTAATTTTATTATTTCTACTGGTATTTATCATGTTAGTATTCTTGAATGCAGGAGAAAAGGGGGGGAATAAATTCTTTAAATAAGTTCCCCTTTATCATGGGGTACTTCTCTTTTACACTATGACACTCTCCTTCTTCCCTGTCTGATATGTGCACACTGGGAACTCCCCCAATCTTCCTCATTAATATGAATGAGCTGATGCCATGTCTCTCACATTTTGATTCCCACTATCTCCTTTTCCCTCCCTGATCTCCAAATACCCAATAGAACTTAATTTTTTGGGCTGCAAACTTTCACCTAAAAGGGGGCCCTTAATTAAATTGGTCTCTGTGTGCGTGTTTGGGTATAAGAGACACTTATTAATGCAAGTACTGTACTTACGAAACCTATTAACTGCTGCATTTTTAGAAGTAACATTTCCCCTTTGCTCCCCCTCCCCAAAAGGAATGCTTCTTCTAAGATGGCTTCTGCTATGAAAACACGCAGGCATGTTTCTTTTGTTAGGTAGTTTTATTTACATGCCAATTGATATAAAGCCATACAACTAACACAATCCTATACATGTCTACTTAGAAGTAAACCCCAATGTGTTCAATGGGACTTTTCCCCAGGAAAGTGTGTGCAGTGGTTCCTAAACGTTTTAGCATCGGGACCCACCTAAAAAAAGTTTCCACTTTGCCAGTCATTCAAGCCTCTGTGGTTATAATGGTGATTGGGCAGCAGTACTTCCCCCACCAAGTAGCTGGTTGTTTAACCCTTGATGCACATCACTCAATCTGCCTTATTAGTTTTGTGACCCACCAAAAATTGAGTTGAGTGACCCACTGGTGGGCCACAGATCCACAATTTGGGAACCTCTAGATAGGTTTGCATTCTAAGATTAATTGGGGAAATATTGTAGCTCAGTAATAGTGTTTGCTTTTCCTGCAGGCATGATCAATCCTGCAGTTCAGTCCTTGTCATGATCCCTAATGTGAGGCTGGGAAAGACCCCTTTCTGGAGACCTCCTGCTAGTCTAGGTAGATAGTACTGAGCTAGATGTGCCAGTGATCTGATTCAGTAGAAGATGTCATATGTTCATGTATCCTTCTTAATTGGATGACATGTAGAGGAGCTAGGGCTCAACCTTTTACTCTGACATGAAAGCTCATTTCCTTTTAGGATTGTGGTGGTTGGTGGGGACAGAAAAGAGCATGGAGTAATGGTGGAAGAATCTCATACCATTTGGTTACATGTAACAAAACCTAATCCCTGGTATTCAGGAAATAGTGAGTGTTGGCTGAAGCCCAGCATGTCCACCTCCCTTATATCTTTCTATAGTTAATTTGTCCACTCTCTGTTTTAGGATTCATATGCAATGTAGGTGAGTAGCAGGCTGAGCAAAACCTTCCTGACAGCTTATCCCTTCAGTGTCTCCTCAGTGTCCCTGCATTGCTAGACCTCTGAGATTAATGTTGTTGGCAACCTTCAGTCTCGGAAGACTGTGGTATCGTGCTCTGAATGGTGGTTCTGGAACATAGTCTAGTGTGGCTGAAAAGGTCGATTCGGGAGTGACAATCCCTTCCACACTGGGAGCAAGTGTAGTGTGTCCCTGGTCTGTCTCCCTGGCTATGGACCTTCCTTCTTTGCCTCCTTGCCTCAGTCTGTTGGCCAAGTGTCTCTTCAAACTGGGAGAGGCCATGCTGCACAGCCTGCCTCCAAGCGGGACGCTCAGAAGCCAAGATTTCTCATCTGTTGAGGTCCAATCCTAAAGCCTTCAGATCCCTCTTGCAGATATCCTTGTATCGCAGCTGTGGTCTACGTGTTGGGCGCTTTCCCTGCATGAGTTCTCCATAGAGGAGATCCTTTGGGATCCAGCCATTGTCCATTCTCATGACATGCTCAAGCCAACGCAGGCGTTTCTGTTTCAGCAGTGTATACATGCTAGGGATTCCAGCTCGTTCCAGGACTGTGTTTGGAACTTTGTCCTGCCAGGTGATACTGAGGATGTGTCAGAGGCAGCGCATGTGGAAAGCGTTCAGCTTCCTCTCCTGTCATGTGCGAAGAGTCACTGCAGTACAGAAGTGTACTCAAGATGCAAGCTCTATAGACCTCTGAGATTATTTGAAGGAAAAGCACTTATGCATCCTCCAGGTGCTTTTCTTTAGAATAAATAGTTGTATTGAGAATGTACACATGCTAAAGTGCATGCGGTTTGCCTTGAGCGTACTTCTGTATATGTTCACATTAGAAACATTAATGCAAAATACAACTTTTCTTGCCCACATCTAACATTTGGCACAAATCTTACCTTCCCCCCATTTTACTTTGCCTCTTCTGTGCCCCATAGGGACATGCTTCTCCCCTGCTATTGCTTCTGCTAATATGACTTTTCTTTCCTTTTTCATCAAATTT
The DNA here is from genome assembly GCF_035046505.1 of Tiliqua scincoides. NCBI lineage: Eukaryota > Metazoa > Chordata > Lepidosauria > Squamata > Scincidae > Tiliqua > Tiliqua scincoides. Next base: position 42,407,442 of record NC_089828.1, on the reverse strand, counting down.
CATCTTTTACATGATTTCAGAATTGATCTTTCATGATTATCCACTAGCTATAGGGGAGACTACTACATATTGTATCTTGTACCGCACCATGAAGCAAGCTGGATTCCCCAAGGCACTGACCACTTGCAACCCTTTGGGTGTTGATCAGTTCCCTACTGTAGGAATTTGCACAAATTTGGATGAAATGTGAAGTAGAAAATGTTGAGTTTTATGTTCATTTAGCCTTTCTATCCTTGCGCTTTCCAGCATATTTGTCTACCGGGGCCTGTGTGAAAGATTTGGCAGTGCGCTTCCAAACAGGACAGCTGTTCTACCAACATGAATTAGATTCTCTGTTTTCTTGCAGAAGTGAAACAAGAAAAAGGCAGAATTTAAATGAGCTAGTTGCTTTCCAAAGAATAAGGGATGTTGGAGGTTGCTTATATCGTGTTTGAAACCAACAAATAAAGGCATTTGATGAATTTAAAAATATTTATATTCTAACTTGCTCTTTCCCATCTAGAGGAGCCCAAGGTAGTTTACATTATTTGTCTTAAACTCTGAAGAATTTAATCTATACAATAGTCTTGGGGTACAGTGACTTTATTTTTAAACAGAAGCATCATTTGGTTGACGTGAACTGAAATCTGACACCTCTTATGAGTTGGATTCTGGCATCTAAAGTCTGAAAACGTTTTTTGAGTCCTGCATCTTTGTACAGTCTTTCCAGACTGCTGGTTTAACAATCACCTCATTAGTTGGTGGTTTCCATTGTTTATTTGTTTCTTGGCCTTCTGCTTCTTAGAGAAGTACCACCAATATACCTGCCTACAGGGCAGTGTCTGTCTTGAGTTCTTTACCTGGGAAGAGTGACTGTTCTTTTCTTGCTACTCCACCCCATCTGCTTGCTTCCAATTTGTTTGCTTTTGTGTGCAGTTGGCTCTTTGAAGTAGGAACACATGTGCATTTGCAGGACTTCCTGTTACAAGGTTTTGCTGGTGGTTTTTTTTTTGTTACCCTGGTTAGCAGGAGACACGTATGAGGTTATTTTATTTAATTATATTTCACATTTTTATACCACCCTTCCTTCAAGGAGCTCAGGGTGGTGTACATAGTTCACCTCCTTTGGTCCTTACAACAGCCCTGTAAGGAGGTGAAACTGAAAGAGAGTGACTGGCCCAAGGTCACCCAGGAAGCTTCATGGCTGAACGGGATTTGAACCTGAATCTTCCAGGTCTAAGTTCAACTCCTGAACCACCACATCTTCCTTGACTTTGTTAGGGACAGAAGGCTGACTTCAGACACAGTGGTTGCAATCCTAACCACACTTTCCTGAGAGTAAGCCCCATTGAACAAAATAGGACTTACTTCTGAGTAGACTTGGTTAGGATTGCGCCCAGTGTTAGTGCTACTGGTATAGGTTTTTCAAAAATTCTGAATTCTTGATACCTGATGCCCTAATTTTGATTGGTACCTGAAGTTATTTTCATTTTTAGTTAGGAAACAAGAGTGAACAAAGGTATGCTGTGTTAATTTTATGTGTTGTGTAAATGTTTCATTTTTCTTCCAAGTAGCCAAATACTTGAACTGAATTGAAATATTAGGAGGCAAAAATTGAGAATGAATTGAACGTGAAAACTTGCAAATATATTAAGGCATGACAGAGCAATAGCTTACTAAAAAGTTACTGAAAACTGTTAAAGTACTATTTTCAGCATGAGCAAAGAACTGATCGTTTTATACAAGAAGCAACTCGAAGCTGTTTTATTTTCATAGTCCCATCAGTATTCATGGTACTTTACAAGAGTGATGAGAGGACTGGTCCCTTCTTTAAGGGCTCACAATTTAGGAATGAACACCGGAGGAAATAGAGGAAAGGGGAGAAGAATGGTGTAGGTGTAGGAGAATAATATGTCATTTCGTGTACATATAATTATGCTTGGTTGTAGTACGGTAGGGTCTAGGAATTTTTGCCCAGTTATGGTGTTATGCATACATTATATTATTAATTAATGTTATGAAGTGGTACTTTTTAAGAAATGGAATATTTTCTATAGAAAAATATAGCAGCAGAACACTTTCTATTAGAGAAAAATTTCCACTACTAACCAAAACAGCGTTATTTGAAAGTAGGTTTTCAGTTCTTGCTTTGATAGTAAACCATGGTCACTGCAGAACAAAAATAGAGTAAGTCTGTGGCTTACAATAGAGCTATGGCTTCTTTTTCTTTCCAATATCATCACTTTTGGTATTCCCTTACAGTGCCCAGCCTGCTTCAGCTTACTCCCACCCCACTGCAACGGCAAGCTACGCGGTCCAACAGGTACCAGGGGTGGACCATGCTGTAGCCCCTGCTTATGCACCAGCTGTGCAGGCTGCTAGATCTGTGGTATCTGCAGCATACGGAGGCTACCAGACCCCTTCAGCGCAGGAATACAGTTACGGGACTCGGCAACCAGAGCCTGCTCCTCAACCTGCAGCAGCGCAGAGCTATCAGGTAGCTAACCAGCACCCCCCAGTAGTTGGTTGGTTAAGGTACTTGAGAAGTATTTCAAATTCTGGTGTGCTAGATTAATACTTTGATTACAAGGAGAAAATTGGCATTTACGTAACAATTTAAAAACTCAAGAGTATTTCACGTATTTTGTCTCCAGTCAGGTCCATGCCTATATCAGAATGGGACAGAAAATGGACTGTAGCATTTCAGGCAGTGGGAGGGAGAGTGCCACTTCTGAATGCTTCCCCTGCTGGGCTGGTTTTCTGTTTGCAAGGAGGTAGGGGAGCATGCAAACAAATGTGGAAAGGCTGCTCTAAAGGTGTGTATTTGTACTATCCGCCAGCCTTTGAAGTCATCTGCAGCTCTTTCTGCCTCCTCCTTTTCAAGTAAAAAACCTAGAGCCTGGTCTGCTTTCACCATCCATCAGGATTGAAATTACTCTGAAAATCTATAGGACCTATGCCTGTGGTTTCACATCTACCACCAGCCTGACTACACCTGCTATTTTTTCTGCCCCCTCCCTCTAGAGGGAAAGCCCTGAAACTGAACTGTGTCACTACCTGCTAGGAGCCAGAAGAAACTATTGTTTTGTGCCTCCCATCCAACCCTACATACAGTGAGTTCTCCTTATCTGTGGGTTTGACATCTGTGAATTTGAATATTGGCAGATGCTGAGCGTCCCCCCAAAATGGAGCGCCTCAGAGGACCTCCTGGATATGACTGGAAGGTGCTTCCAGTTTGACGGTGCAAACCGGAAGTGCCTTCCAGTTTTGTCTGGGGTGCTTCTGTGGAGGCTGGGAAGCCACAAATGACCCCCATAGGGCCAGGTGCAACCCCCAGGTAAGTAACTGCAGCACTGTGCTGTCCCCCACCATGGATATCATTATTCTTGGCACTTGGTATCTGTGGACCATCCTGGAACCGATCCCCTGTGGAAGCAAAGGCTCCACTGTATACCTAATTACTGTAGATGATACCTTTGTTTAAGGCTTTTGTTTGTTTGTTTTGATAGACATTGAATGAGGTAATAGCGGGAGTCAGTCTGGGGTGAAAAGTACAGTGGGCCCTTGGTATCCACCTAGGATTCATTTCAGGCCCCCCCCCCCCATGGATACCAAATTTCACAGATAATGAAATCCATGGTGGAGGGGACAGTGCTGCAGTTACTTACCTGGAGACCGCACCTGGACCTCAGGAGGTCATACACAGCCTCCCCACCTCCTTAGAAGGATGCAAAAGCACTTCCAGTTCACGATGGAGACTTCTGGTCGCATCCAGGTGGTGTTCTGAGGCTCTCCAGCTATCTGGACTCGGTATCTGAGGATACTCAAATCTGTGTATGGCAAACCTCTAGATAAGGAGGCCGCACTGTAGTGTGTAAACTTGAAGAAATTGATTTTATCTCCTCCTCCCCTAGCACAACCTTCAGTCTGAAATAGCACTTATAGCATTGTATAGTCTGCAATGGTGCATGGAGTTGTGTTATTTCAGTAACGTATAAATGTATTTCAGTAACCAAGGTACTCTTTTTCAAGTACATAGTTTGATGGGGTAATGTTTTCAGGTGCTGCGTCTCTGGAGATGAGGAGGCTGGGAGAAGTCAAATGTATGCATTCCATCATTCATCATCCAATTCTTCGTCACCAGAGATTTTTCCAGCTATATTTATTAAATAAACATATATACCCTGGGTTGTTGATAAAACTTGATACAGCAAAAAAGTTTTTGTGTCATATGTATGAGCATTCCTTTACTTGGGAGGAGGTAGGTAAGAAGGAGAAGCAAGTAATTATACATAGAGAAAGGCACAGGTAATGATGTGATATGTCTAAAGAAAAAATTTGTAAGTCTTCCAAAATTGCTGTGAATGGAAGGTTTTTGCATAGACAAAACCTTCTAAGTGCATAGACATGGTGAAACTTCAAAATCCACTATGCCAGTGGTTCTCAAACATAAGGAGAGTTTTACTCCCTAAGTAAGTCTTTGCAGGTGAGGGTCTAGGGCAGCAATGCTAGCCTCAGGATTGTGTTGCTAATGGAGGTGAAAGGGGGCTATTTTTACTTACTGAGGGCTGCTGGCAGCTGCAGGAGTTTTGAGGAGCCTCGAGCAGGGCTCCCTGATACTTAGAATGTTGAGAAAAACCAGATGCTAAGCACTTCCTGGTTGCTTCTTGACCAGTTTTTCCTCAACATTCTAATATTCTAAGTCAACATTCTAAGCATCAGGGAGCTCTGCGGAGGGCTGCTCGAGGTGCCCCACAACTCCTGCAGCTGCCAGCAGCCCTCAGTAAATAAAAAAAGTCCAATTTCACTCCTGTTTGTGATGCAATCTTCCCCCCTTCCCCCACCCCTTAAAGGGGAAGAGATTTGAGAACCTCTGCACTATGCAGCACTTGTGGGATGGGGGGGGCACTTGTTCAATATATCTGAATCCTGACAAAAGCCCCTCATGTCACACCCTTCCCCCTGTTGTTCAGGTGCAGTCTCTTGCAGATCTTTAAGATGTTGGTGAGAGCTTTGAGAGCTGGTGTAACATAATAGCTAAGAAACAACTGAAGCATGATCCAGAATTTCCCTGATTCAAATATTGCCTCTACCATGAATTCATTAGGTGGCTTTAAGCAAGCTGCCTCAGTTGCAGTTAGCGCATAGTAATTTTCCTTATGGAGTTATAAGGATTATATTAACATAATAAGCATGCTAAATGTTGTTATGCCCGCTGTGACTCCTTGTCACCTTTCTCAAATGAGCCCCCCCAAATCTTCAGTGGAACATATATGCATTGACCTCCTTAGTGTGGGACAGCCACCATTTAAAGTCAGTCTTCCTTAACTTCAGGGTTCTTAACTTCAGGGTGATCACGTTTTCTGCTTATTCTGTGTTTTGTTCTGATCTAGCAGCAAGATGGTTATAGTTATGGCCGATCCCCGTCTGCCAGCAGCTACGAGACCAAACCATATTACCAAGCAGTTGTCACGCAGTCCCAGCATGTGGCCACGGACTCATACTATCATTCAAGTGAGTTATCTGGGTATTCGAATAGTGACAGTAATTAGGGTGCAGGCATGGTTCAGAATACTAGAGACAAGGAAGGTTTAGTAAATAGTGCCTATGGCAACAGGCAGGTGATTTGAACTGCACTTAGAAGACCTAGGAAACTGAGCTGGAATGGCAGTTGGAGGTCTCAGGTCTGTTGGACTTAGGCTGTCTCCATTGAGACTAGTTCGTTGAAGAATGCCTGGTGTTTGGCCCTCACCCTACATTTATTATTTATTTAAATTTAAAATTGAAACAGTAGGTTGCAGTGACCTCTAAAGCGTGCAGATCAGGGTGATCTCTCTTTGCCAGCTCCTGTCCCATTTAATTCTTTCAAGAATGGGACAGGAATTGCAGAATGAGATCCCTTAGTACATGCCCAAATTCTCAAGTGCTGCTTGGGAGGGAGGAAACCAACTTCCTGAGAGTGTCAGTGCAAGTATTTTCCTTACCCAGCTTTAACCACTATAGGTTGAGACTAATTATTCACCTGGGTTCCAAGCACTTACATGGATAAAAAAAACTATAGCAAATATATTATACTATATAGCTATACTATACTATATAGCTATACTATATATATTATACTATATAGCAAATCAATTTAAAAAACAAAGTTTCTTTGCTCCAGTGATTGAAAAACAGCCTTACTGACCTTTTGACTCTAGATAAGCATCATTAAGAAGACAATCCATAACACTTCACTCAGCCCCTCCCTTCACCAATGCAAAATGATCCCTTTCTTTCACATGCAGGGGGAAGGGAGGGGTCTGAAGGAGAGAGGATTGATGGATTGTTAGCCTGCTACCCTCTCTCTCTCTCTCTCTCTCTCTCTCTCTCTCTCTCATTGCTGTTGTTAAAGGACTGTTCAGTTTTTAAAATTGATTTTGAAGGGATGCATTTTTCCCCTTCTCCAGGGATCAGCACATTCTTTCTCATTTGCAGGGGCCATTCGTGTTGAGTCAAATCCGTGTATAAAAAATCCTTGTATAAATAGGCTGGACCTGTATGTGGATTTGTAATCAGCCTTTCTCTTCAGAGGGCACCCAAGGCGGCTAACAATATTTAAAAGTTATAAAATACATAAAATACAACAATAAAATAGATAATAAAACTAGCAGTAAAAACAATTGTTAAAAGTGACCATCGTGCCCTCATGTATAGGCATATATTTGGGTGAAGGGCTAAACTGGACTTGGGACAGCACATTCACACCTGAGAATCCTGGTTGTTGCTGAGCAGTACAAACCAGGGAAGGGGGAGTGGGATGTAATTGGCACTGGAGAAGCAGACTGGAGCACCTTGTCTGCTGCTTCCCCTGCCAACCATTGCTTTAATGGCTTTTTCCTACAATGTGGCCAGAGCAAATCTGGAAAGAATCTAGCAGGGAAGTTGCCATGGGGTGTGGAGAAAGTTAAGCATCCCCTCCTTTACCTGCCTATTCTGCACTTCAAATTTTCCATTTCATTCCCCACCCTGACAGTGCTTTGTGCTGTTTAGCTGTTAGGATCCTCTGCCCCAAATGACTGCTTCTTGCCTCTAGACTTGCAGTAAAAAAGTTTGCCCTGTCAAGGGCTTTGAACTCTTTTCTTTGCCGTGACCTTGAGGGAAACTGTGTCCAGTGCTCTTAATTTAGATTTAGAAGATTGTCAGGTAAAGAAACTAGCTGCTGTTCAAGGCATTTGACTCCAGGCTTTCTTTTGCAGACTCCCAGAACAGCTATACTCAGCCTGCTGCAGTATATGGTCAAAGCCAACCTCAGAGACAAGTGATGTCCATTAAGCCAGTACAGACTGTGAATGCTTCTTCAACCAGCTACAGCAGTTACCCAGCCGGAGCAACAGGCCAGCAGAGTGCTGCTTCCACCTCCATTCAGTCATATACCCCTTCTTCCTCTACGTATGCCTCTTCCTCATACAACTCTTCTCCTGCTTCTTACTCTGGTAAGAATCTCATAGAAGCATGTCTCTTTTCTGAATCTTTGGTTGGAAGAAGAAACCGCCTAACTAGGAGCCACTGTTGTATTCTCTTTTTCCCTATCCAGGATCAAACTATTCCAGCTATGACACCACTGCTTACACAGCAGCCAGCACGTCATATTACCAGCCCTCTCAGCAGCCTCTCATGCAGCAACCACCCCCGCTGCAGCAGCCTCAGCAACAGCCCCCTCCTCACACGCAGCAGCCCAAGCCCATGGGGAACGCTCCATGGAGTGGTGCAAGCAACTCTAACTCAAGCAGCAGTTATAACAAGAAACCACCCTTTCCCAGCAAGCCGCTGAAGCCTAAAGGCCCCCCAAAGCAGCCTCAGCTCCACTATTGTGAGATCTGCAAGATCAGCTGTGCAGGGCCCCAGGTGAGCCTAGTCCTTCACCACCAACACCCCAGGATGTATGTAGAATGAGAGTAGCCATCTTGTTGCCTGTGCCAGTGGTTAAGAACATTAGAAGGGACTTGTAGGATCAGACAAAGTCCATCAGCCCATCATCCTGTTGCTGAAAGTGGCAAACCAGATGCCTCCCAAGAAGCTCAGCAGTGCATGACGCAGGGACCCTCCTCTGCTGTTCCTGAATACACAGTTTTGTATGTGCAGGTGATACTTGGAAAGATACTGCTTCTGAACATGGAAGTTCCACATAGCTATTATGAAAAATAACCATAGTGCTCCAACAATCGTTTTCCATTTAATAACATTAGTAGAGCCCTGCAAGAGGTTCATCAGAGGTCAATTTAGTCTAGTATTCTTTTTCCACTAACTAGCCAAATGCTTCTGGCTCCATCTTGGATATCCAAAGGTAGATTGTTTTTGAATCTACAAGTTCCATTTCTCTTGTATGTAATACCTGTTGCTAGCCTTGTCCTCCGTAAATTTATCTAATGCCCTGTTTATCCTGTCATACTGAATCGAATCAGAGGTTCATTTGATCCAGTATAGTTTTCAGCAGTGGACAGCCAACACTTCTGAAAAACCTACAAGTAGAAGTATTAACTATCCCTGCTGTGTACCCAACTCACTCCCAGATGTGGTATTCAGAGGTTGTCTGCCTCTGAATCTTGATATTCTTAGTAATCCTGGCTAACACTCCAAGAAAGGCTTTCATTTGTCTCTCTGTTTGGTTAAGCTCTTATCTGCACCTCCTTTGCACTGCTTGAGGAATTTCTCTGCCCTGGGGCCAGCCATCCTATTTGGCCATGTGTTTGTATGGTGCATGTGCCAAGTATTGGGGCCAGTGGGAGCTCTTGTGAGCCTACTACAACAGGTCTGCATAGAAACCAATCCAGTGCCATTGACCCTCTGTGGTTGCTCCAAGTGCTAGATTAGTTGGATGCGTGCCTGCAGATTTTCATAGAAAATGCTGAGGCTTACTACTCATGGAGGTGGTCAACTGATATGTGGGCTCCTTCAAGTTTCAGGTACATGCTTGCACAGTGGAATGCTTTCCTGTGTAGGAATACTCCCTCAAGATAGAAAACTGCTATGTTGGAAAGACAGCTAACCTAGGATTCTTTCAGGCTACTTTTTATGTACAGGGAATTTGAATTCTGAGTATATATGCAGAGTACTGCCCTACAGAAGTTATGAAGCAAGTAAAAACAAATCCTTAAAATGCTAAAGAATAGCCCTCTCCTCACTACCCAAGCATAAGCAGTTAGCAAAGAGCTCTCTTTTTCTCTGACATGCTCATTTCTGTGTGAAGGCTCTTTGTATGGCCATTGAATCACCTATAGTCTGATGTGATGCAATCCAGGTGCAGGTTGGCCTACTCTTAGATGATGAGATCTTTACAAGGCAACTCCTGACTTTAAACTTTTAGCTTTGGTGCTTTTAAAGGGGGATTAAGCAAATTAATGGAAGACAAATATAAATTACTACTATTCATGATAGCTGTTTGCTGCATACAGGTTCAAAGCAGTCTAAGCTCAGAATATCAGTTGCAGAGGTGCAATGGCAAGTGAGGGCTATTTGCCCATGTGTCCTCTTCTCAGAAAATCTGTGGTCATTGTGTGAAACAGGATGCTGGAGTAGATTGGTCATTGGTCTGATCCAGCAGGATTGCTTATTTCCTAATCCATTATTATTTTATACTTGTGTCCTGATCTCAGTGTGCACACAAGGTTTTCCACCTTGCCTTTCATCTTCACAGCCACACTGTGAGATGGTCCAGTCTCTCTCGAGCTAACCTAAGCCTGCCTTTGTGGCTGAGCTCTTCTTTTCTCGTCCCTTTCAGACTTACCGTGAACACTTAGAAGGACAAAAGCATAAGAAGAAGGAGGTGGCACTGAAAACAGGGAATCAGACTGGCAGTGCTCCTCGTGGGGTCCAGACCCAACTTCATTGTGAGCTCTGTGATGTCTCTTGTACTGGAGCAGATGCTTATGCAGCCCATATCCGAGGAGCCAAGCACCAGAAGGTAGGGGGCTGCAGGGAGGCTAACAAACAGTCATGTCTAGGCTAAAATGTCCAATTAGAAAACGAGAGAAGAAACTATGGTGAAGAAGGACTTCCTGGGGGATAGTTGAGTACGCTGTCTCCCCTCCCAAACTCACATATATAGAAAACTTCATGGATTTTGCAACCATATGTTCAGAACCCATGCAGAAGATTCCAAACTCATGGATTAAGAAGTGGGATAGGGTTTGGATAGTCCGTGGCAGAAAATCTACCGTAGATATTCACCTATAAAATTTCTGCCAATAAATCAACTGTAAATCATCTACTGCCTTATTTGCAGGTCACTGTGGGTCATGGTTGTTCAGGCAGCTAGGGAGAGCAAGGGACAATGCAGAGATAATTAGAGGGCTATTTGCCTCCAGGGCAATGAGGCTGAAAGCTGCAGCCAAAGTTAACCTTTTCAGCTCGCCTGAGACATGTAAGTCAGGGCTCAAGGCTTCCATTTAAATCAAGCAAGCCTCTTTGGTAGGATCACACCCAACTCTCCTGCACCATTTTGCAAACATTTTGCAAATTTTGCATTTTGCAAATGTTCGGCAAAGGGCTGGTTTTTAAAACACCAGGATGGAATCCTCATTTTGATCTGAAGCAAAGTTCAGGGCATAAGAATAACACCCAAGGAAAGCAATGTGTCTAATTCTGAGTAAATCAAGTTGCAACTATGTGCATCTGCACTTGCTTAAGCTCATTCCTTGTTGCTTGTCTGCTGTGAATTGAATTGCATACTCCCAGTAATGTGTTATATGTTGAGCCTCTGGCTTAACACACCAGTTACCTTAAAGAAGAATTTGATTAACCAATTTCAGCCCAGCCCAGAGGTCTGATCCCTTATCAAGTCTGATCTGATCAGGCCACAGGTCTGATCTGATCCCTGTTGCTTATCTGCAACATTGGGCCTAAATGGGTTAATAGTTCTATTGGTATGTTTACAGTGCACTAACTCAGAAGTTGTGAAGAAAAGAATTTAAATAGTTGAATAAAAATGTATTTTATGATCTTTTACTATATTTTTAATAAGAGATTGCAGTTCTTGGGTAACAATTACTGGTAGAATATTTTTCAGGATCTGGCCTCTGGTAAAATCAAACAAAATTATAGTCAGACACCCCCTTGTGTTTAACCCCCGACATCCAAGGGTCATAGAAAATTCCATGATTTTTGACTCAAAACCTGCCCTCAACTTATCTGTGAGATCAATTTGTGCTCGGGTGCCTGTGGTGCATGGGTTTTGCGCCCAAATGTGCACTTGTTCTTGGGGAAATGTCCATTTCCATGGGATCCTAAATTGTCAATTCTTATAAGATCAAGTTGGAAATGAGCAACTTGGAAGCATGTGGGTTCTGTTTTTGAAATCTTTGAATGATTCCCTCATATCTTGAATCTCTAGGTCCAACTGGTTTCCTTTTCTGCATGACCTTGTGCTTTCCAAGGGGAGGAAATCCTCTTCTGTTTTGCCAGATCCAACAACTCTTAATTTTCAGTTCAAAACTGCTTCTTTCTGCTTATCCCACACCACATCTTTGCTCTAAGACAGGGGTTGGTGTAACTTTTTGGCAAAGGGGCTAGATGTTAGTGATGACATCATCATTGAACTTCTGGGTTGCCAAGCTCTTGGAGTGGCTGTGCAGAACCTGACTTGGGAGGCAAAGCCTCCCACCCAGTCTGGTGCGCACTGGACAGGAAATGGCAGAGGCTCAGGTTCACGGAGTCCCTGTGTCACCACCACAGCTACCTGGGCAAGAGTGCCTGTTGGTTGGCAATGGGCTAGAGACAGTGGGCCGAATATGGCCTGATGTTCACAGGTTACTGACACCTCTTCTAAGAGATCTCTCTTTAAGAAATGTGGACATCGCTCAGTGACAGAGCCCATGCTTTGCATTTAAAGGCCTGAAGTTTGATCCCTCGCAGCATCTCCTGATAATGCTGGGAAAGACTCCCACTAAAACCATGGAGAGTCATTGTGTCAGTATGGATAGTACTGAACCAGATGAATCGTCTAACTAGATAGAAGGCTGAGTTAGGCTGCAGCTGAGTTAGTAGAAGGCTATATATATTCATATGAGGTGACTGGTAGGTGTGTTCCAGGTTGTCAAGCTGCACACGAAATTGGGGAAGCCCATCCCATCCATCGAGCCTGTGGTGGTCAACTCGTCTTCAGGTCCTGCCAACGGCTCAGCCAGTAAGCAGGTTCTCCACACTCCTGCATTCACCATGTCTGTTGCACCAGCAAAACCAGCTCTGGGGATAACGAAAAGCACAAGCCACCTGAACAAGACTGCACCAACAAAGAAACCTAACACAACAAAGTTAATATCCACAGGTACAAAATCTAGAAAGGAAGCCAGTCCAAACAGAAGGGGTTTCCCAAGGCAGTTTTGGTTAATTCTAAAGGGAGCTTGCTTGCTCAAAAATCTTGTCTGCAGATGTGAGACAGTGAGGCTCTAGAGCAGGCTGTCCTGTCTCTGATTGCTTGTGGGGGATTACCACTTTTCAATGTTTCTGTTTATTAAAATTTTCTGTTTCTAAAGAGAGCAAAAAAGAACCTACCCTGGCATGCCAGGGAGAGCAGTTCTAGCTTAGCCCACCCGTGCAGGCTAGTTTTCTACTGGCAGAGGGATTTTTTAAGTCTAAAAATCTGACTTTTCCCCCCGTGGGAAGTAATGCAGTCTGTTCTGCCATGTTATTCTGCTGTATTTGTAGACTAATTCCAGACTGCTGCAAAAAAAGTAGAAAAGTCTGATCCAGTGATATGGTGTGGAAAAATGGCTGCGCCCTTCTCTTACCTGACTTGTGACTGTGGGAAAATGCCATCTTGCTGCCCGTTCACTATAACTAGACTCTTAACTGGATGATTCATACATCTCCCCCATTTAGGAACCAGCAAACTGGAGTTATTGAATGCAAAGCAAGAGGAGACAAAAGGGATGCAGATGAAAGCAACAGAGCAACTCCTGCTTGACAGTTCAGGGGATGGTCCAGGGGATCCGCTAGACGTACAGCCAGTAGGCCACGATTATGTGGAAGAGGTAAGACAGGGTCAGCCTGGCCATGTAAGAGCTATAGCCATTCCATTTCAATCCTTGGGGTCTCATCTGTTAAGAAATCTTGTCTTTAAATTAAGCTGATACTTTCCAATGCCACTGAATGATATTTTTTAATGCATGCGCTAAGGCTTGTACCTGAAGAAGGCAGGCCGATCCAGGGGAGTAGTGTTTAATGGTTAGTGCTCATGCACCTCTTCCTGCTCCCTGCTTTTCCTTTTGCTGGGACAGCAGCTGAGTGGGGAGAAATCTAGTTTCTGCCACCATCCCAGGCTACAGAGCTGAGGCAGGGGGTATTGTCTGGGAACACCCCCTCTCCCAGGAAAGTCCTGAACTTCAGGGGGTTCTTCTTAAAAATCAAAACTACAGGACTGTCTGCAAGAGTGATCAGACATGACAACCCACTGAAGTACCTATGAACAAGGAGCAGGTAGGCAAGAGCCAAAAGATGACTAATTAAAAATCTGGAAGAAAAGTAATTAAGCTAAATGGAGGAAAAAAAGGGAAGGGAAGAAATTAATGAAAAATGCCTGAACTCAGCTGGGTACAAAGAAAGTCCTTCTTTGTCTGAAGAATCCTGATCCCTACCCTTACTGGAGAGTAAGTGGGTGTACCTTCCAGAAACCAGCCTTAGATTCCATGGCAGGTCCCTCACAGCACATATGTACAGCATTCCTGTGCTTAAAATTAGGTGACTTATGTGTGATGTCATCACGTTCCCCAATTGGAGGAGTGGAAACTCACTCCATCCCATCTCTTTGCCTCTTAGACAGAAAGATTTGGCCAACCAATTGGCAAATGCATGTCAATCGGTTGGAACGCTAACTACTCCAGACAAGGAGGAATGACTTGAATCCACAAATGTGCATGGCTGGCTGGTAATGGTGTTTCAACAAAGGACAAACTGCTGTAGGAGGATATCTGGCAGCTTTTTAGACTGTTCAACCTTCACAGGAGCTTCTGAGGAGTTGGAAGTATCTAAAATAAAGAAAAATAGGAAAAAGTAGGGGTAAAACCAGGGCATTCATCACAGTATGGCTCTTATTTCTGGTCTTGGGAGATGGGCATATGGTGTTTGAACTATGTAGAATTGCAGCTCAGGTAATGTGTTTAAAGCATTTATGAAATTTATATATATTTGTTGAAAGCTTTGTCATATTCAACGTTACAGTGAATAAAAACACAGAATTAAAAACTGTAGCAGTGTGAGATAAAAGTAGAGCATTTGGTAAAGGATTTCTAATCTCTGCTAAATAGTATGGTCACACTCCATGATGTGAGTGTGAGTGAGCTGTCCTGTAGTGCCTGCTTCACATTAGCAGTTGTTGCACAGGCATGCCAAAAGACCAGGCCACCATCCCATTTCCCTCGACCGAGGCAGCTCCTGTTCTTCTGAGAATGCAACAGGATGGTACTTTGCAAAGACCAGTGCAAAGTGAGGGAGGAGGATTGAGTTGATCTTCCCTGCTTCTTTTGACTAACCTGGATTCACGACTAACCTGGATTCACCAATACCTTTGAACCGTGTGCAGTCTGTGATGCTGCCACCTCTGCTTTGCAGGTGCACAATGCTGAAGGGAAGATGATCCGTTTCCACTGCAAGCTTTGTGAATGCAGCTTCAATGATCCCAATGCCAAGGACATGCATCTGAAGGGACGTCGACACAGGCTTCAGTATAAGGTGTGTTCTGGGGACCTGTTCTGTAAGACAGGCCTATGTATGTTATCCTTCAAGTGCAGGTTACTGATTGTGGTGAGAGATGACCTAGCAGGCTGTGACATTGGTCACAAGAGGTCTTAATTTCAAAAATCCTATCCATAACAAAGAGTGCAGTGTAAGTCCAGTAGATGAACTTAGATCTGTGGTTCCCTGTGAATGGCTTCATGCCAATGCATTCTCCCCATGCCTTAGTTCTAACATTTGTAAATTGGGTATAATTGTGACTGCCATAACCCTGGGTGTTTATGAAGGGAGACAAGATAAGGACTGTAAAATGCAAAGCAGTGCATCTATTTTAATGTCCCGCACTTGGAAATCAATTTAGCTGTCATGGCTTGCCCTGCTACAGAATCCTGGGAAGTGTAGTTTTTGTGAGGGTGTTCAGAAATACTTATTTTAAAAATGTATGTTCCATGCTTTCCCCACTCATTTGGGAGGTGTCCAAGGTGGCTAACAGTGCAAAGTTAAAAATAACAATAAAACACAATAATACCAAAGCAGATATGAAGCAACAGATAGAATCACCAAACCAGCATCACAGTCAAAAGGGGGAGACCAACTGAAATAAAAAAGGTTTCAGCTGATGATAAATTGGCAAGAGTGCCCACCACACTACCTGTGGGAGGCTGTTCCATAATTCGGAGGCTGCTACAGAGAAAGCTCTTTCATTTGTTGCCATGAGATGTACTTCTCTTGGTAGTGGGGCATGTAACCTTCCCTGATGATCCTGGGGAATGGGTGGTCATCTCTTATTAGCAGCAATAATTGTAGCTCTGTTCAGAAATTACAATAACATTGACATCATCCACTTGACAGTTTGTTTCATGTTGGGGTCTTTTGTTCAGTAGATGCATCATAACTCGAGTGACTTAGGATTCTAGTGAATTCTTTGTGATAAAAACAACAGACTTGCAGGCATGCAATTATACTGAACGTTTGTTTTGTACTTGCGTATATAATGTATGAGCAAGTGGTCCCCGTTTATAAGTCTCTCTGTTAAATGTTTACTTGCATGTAAGTCCTCAACTTCCTGATGTTCAGATTTTGCTGTTGCTTGGGATGCATGCTTGTTCTTCTCCCCACAAGCTCTCAAAGGGATATCATTATTACAGTATTGTCAATGTTGGTATTATTAATTGGAGTAACAGGGAAAGTATTCTCCCCACCCCATGCCTGCCAGCTTCACTTTCCTCTTTGTCTACATCCTGTGCTGCCGCTGCCACTGCTTCTGTAATAGCTGCATAGCCACCGGATATTGGGGAAGGGAGGGAAGAGGAGGTGGCAGTGCTGGTCACCAAGATGAAAATGATGATCCTTTGGCATCCAGTGCACTACTGTTGCCAGTGGAGTGTTTGCTAGGAGTCCAAAATTCCCTTCCTGGCCATTAGAGGCAGCAACAACACTGGAAGCCAAGGGGGAGAGATAAATGGGAGAGCTTACCTCTCTCTTGATGTCTAGAGTGGCTGCAGCTTCCTCTGGGTTCCCAGCATTCCATTCACGAGCCAGGAGGAGGAGGAGGCCTTCCCTCTCTTCAGCACCACCACTGCTACCTCCTCTAAAGGAAGCTGTACTCTTGCCCCAGTCCCTAAATTAAGATGGGGGAAGGAATGGGAAGAGAGAGAGAAAGGGATGGGATATTGAAGAGGAAAGCAAAAGACTTCTCAAAGCACAATGATAGTTTCTGTTCTTGAAAGCAGTCTGCCAAGACTGATTGTCAGGGTTCTAGTGTTTTGGGAGACCCAAAAATGATACAAAGACCATGTTCGGAGTGCAGAATTGCTTGGGCAGGCTGCCAGTATTTGAGGCATTTTGGAGAAAGGCTTATGTGCTAGCAGTGACATTGCTAGAAGAAGAGCCCTAATAGGATTTTTGGTTGTGTTCCTGGGATCTTGGTTGCTTTTGGAGATGTGGTGTTTTGTGTGCAAAGTGCCCCTATTTGCCCACCTATCCTAACTGGCAAGACGGTAAATACGTATGCTGTTTACCCATGGGTAAAATCAAGCTGACAAACAGGGATGACATTCTGAAATACAATTGAATTCCCCTTGTAAATTGGTTTGCTGTAATTCCAAGTTTTACTCAATTTATAAAGGGGCTCCACTGTTTATAGCAGGGGTGGCCAAACTTGCTTAGCATAAGAGCCACGTATGAGAAACTTCAGCCGCAAAATTTGAGAAGCATTTAAATTCTTAAATATTTTTATTCCTTATGAATACTGAACTTTTAATCCAATGAACTGTCAGTTTATACCCAGTAAATGATAACGCTTGAAAATTTATTTACTTTTTATATTGTGATGCAAAAAGGAGTTCTGCCATCATGTTTCTGTGAGCCGCACGTAATATGTCAAAGAGCCGCATGTGGCTCGCGAGCTGCTGTTTGGCCACTCCTGGCTTATAGTATGTTGCTTTGTCAGTTTTTGTGTCTTTTCTAAATGTTTTTTTTCAAAAAGGGTTTTCAAGGCTTATATGCAGAGGCAAATGCAAAGAGATGTAATTAACTTAATAATGGCAAAACACTTGCAGAAGAAAGTCAACCCAGATCTCCCAGTCATGATCAAGCCCAGCAACCGGGCTCGGAAGATGCATGAGGAGAAGCTGAAGAAGCAGCAGCTGCGGACCTTAGTGAAGAGGCGCCGGGAAGAAGAGCAGCGCTGGCATCTAGAAATGAGGCGAGTCCTCCTCCCATGGGAGTTGTGGATGGCCTGGGGTACTGCTGGATCCATGTTTTTATTAATTTTTTTAATTTCATTTTTGTGTGTTTGACCCATGCTTTCTGTTTGCAGGTTAATGGCTTTCAAATGTGTGTGTGTGCATGGATGCATATTTAATTGTCAGAAAAGGGAGAGAAAAATGGCTGCAACTGAAAGGAGGACGCTAAGTAGCAACATTAACTGGTTTCTTACAGAGTTCTGTAAGCAGGCCCTTGCTCAAAGTGGACTTGCAATCTAAGATAGGCAGAGAAGAGACCAGGATAGCTAGGAATGAATATGGGTGGATAATTTGAACATACTCCAAAAACTCAATTACAGAGGGCAATGAGGATTTTTCACTTCTGTATTTCTGTGAATCTGTTGTTTCACCTTTAATTCAGAGTTCAAAACATTTTAACTTCTAAAAATATAGCATTATAAAATCACTGGAATGTAATACCCCATAATAAGCAGCTGTACTTGTTGACTTTTTCATAAACAAAGCAATAGAGGAGCCCAACCTGTTTAATGCATCAGTTCCCAATCTTTAAACTGCTGCGACCCACCTTGTCCCCCACAGTGGGTCACGTGTTCCTGATGGTGCCAGGGAGGCTTCCTCTAGCTTGCGCTGGGCCAGCAATCCATTCTACTGGCCTCTATGGGCCTCAGAATGACCTGCAGAGCTTCGAGAAGCAACCTCGGGCTGCCCAGTGCATCTGGAGTGGCTCTGATTTGGAGCCATTCAGATGCAAGGGCTTGTGGAGGGCCCGGCTCGTGACCCACCTTGCATGGGCCCACCAGTGGGTCATGGCTCACACTTTGGGAAAGTCTGCTTTAATTCCTTTCTCAGCTTCCAAACAATCTCTTTCCCTTCTGGAGACAACTGCAGTCGACAAAATGGTTCAAAGCTATGTCAGCATATGTAACTGTCCGTGTTTGCACTGGTTATATATGGAGGGAACATTAGGGCACTTGGAGATTAGGACATAGGAGGAGGGAGGGAAGTTGGAACTTGTATAGATTTCAGAAATCTCCCTCCTCAGGACCTCTAAGCTCACAATCTGTCTTTATTTAAACTTTTTTTTTTTTTAAAAAGAGTGACTGTACTGGTATGAATAGGATCAATTGCTGTCGAATATAAGAGAACCACCACTTTGAAAGGTGCCTGTTTGCCTAGTTAGCAGTGGTAACTCCTCTGTAGGGGGTCTTGGAGAGAAAATGTCCTTTTGCTATAACTCATTTGCAGGAGGCAGAACTTCTAGGATGTGCTTGCTCTTTTCATAATTCTGTGTTCTCATAGCATTTGAAAATGTTACACATTTGAAAAAGTTGGATTTACACACTTTACAGTTGTCCTGTCAGAGTGTTCTGATACAGTCTGCTTGCTTCTTCTTTCATCCATCCTGTTCTCATCTAGGCGCTATGAAGAAGAACTGTACTGGCGGCGGGTAGAGGAAGAGCAGCTGTATTGGGAGGAACAGCAGCGCCGCCGCCTAGCTGCAGACTGGCGCCCTCCACCCCTCATGGGCAGGCCTGGAGTTCCTGTTCCCCCTCTCCTGGTGCGTACTCAGATTTAGACGCTGTTCCTTCACATCCCTAATCACAGCATGTGAGTGGTATTCTCCACAAGCCTAATCCTGGTCAATATAGGCAAGATAATATTTTTTTCTCTTGCCTTTTGTAGCCAGCTTGTGTTCACTGTCACTAAAGTCCATAATACAGATCTTGTGCTGCTATTGAGTAGCAAGCTTTGCTCTGTATTTTTGCAAAAAACAGACTGAATATCTGCTGAATGCAGTGCAGCATCCCTCCCAAGCGAATGGTACCTGAATCCTCTGTACTAGTGGTAGTGCCCAGTGTGCCATTAAGAGATGGAAAGGGGGCCCATGGGGTTTTGCCACAGAGTCCCCAGCAACCTGGCACTGAGGACAGAAGTCTTTTTCCAGATGAAAGAGCTTTTAACAACCTCATGCCTGGACTATGTGCCGAGGCTCTGCTTTTTAAGAAAACATTTGGACATTACAATCTGCAGAGTTCCTCTTGAGCAGAAACGCTTTCTATTTTAAAGAGCAAACTTGTCATTCTCATAATTGCCGATTCTGAACGTGCCGATAATGAAGGTTTAAAACATATGAAAGAGTTGGTCTTTTAATAAGAATGGAATATGCTCTCAAGCACCCATTATCTTGGAGTGTCCCCTACCTTGCCTGATGATAGTCTATTCCCTCCCTAGCTTTGAAATACTTAGGGGTTTGTATGTTTTGTGATTTTTTTTTAATCCTGGAGAATTCTACTGAAATACATTTCTGTTCTTCTTTTTCTCCTTCCAGATTGATAGTTAAAGTCTGTCATTTTATCTCCCTCAGCCCACTCGGCCGCCAGGCTCTTTCGATGACCGTCACATCATGACAAAGCACTCCAGCATCTATCCGACAGAAGAAGAGCTGCAAGCTATTCAGAAAGTTGTGTCACACTCTGAGCGTGCTCTTAGGCTTGTTTCTGATTGGCTGACAGAACAGGAAACTGGGAGCAAGGAAGCAAGTACAGAGAAGGGGTAATACATACGAAGCCAGTTCCTCCATGGGTGTTTTGTGGTAGTTAGGCAGGTGGTGATTGTTCTTTCACTGTCTGGGCCCTTCTGTTTGTAGTATTCTCTTAGTAATGGTATGTGCATTGTCAGTTTTTGGTAACTGTGTAGTCTTGTGGAAGCTCATCAGCCGGAAAGGAGTTGAAATTCTCCCCTTTTTTCTTCCCATCAAATGTTAAAAGTACAGGGGGCCCCCCGTATCTGCAAATCCCATATCTGTACGTTCACTTATCTGTAGTTCGGGTCCATGGGACCCCCTCCAAAGGTGAGGGGAGTTCTGCTCCCTTTGCCTCCAGAGGGTCCTCTGAGCCAGCAGATGCCATGAACATCTGCCCACAGCCTATGCTGGGCTCAGACTGAGTCTGAGAAGTAAAAAAAGTGACTTCCAGTTTTTTTCGTGAAACTAGAAGTGGCACTTCTAATGCCTTATAAGGCATTAGGAGCCTGAGGAAGCGCCCTAATACCTTGTAAGGCATTAAAAATGTCACTTCTGGTTTTACAAAAAAACCAGAAGTTGCATTTTTTACTTTTCAGGCTCACTCTGAGCCTGGCAGAGGCCCCGGGTGGATGTCCACTGCCTGTTGTAGGCACAGAGGAGCTTATGGAGCTGAGGCAGCGCTGCTCTCCTCACCTCCGGAATGTAGGGGGCGTGCACCAGTATCTGCGGTTTCAGTTAACCATGAGGGGGTTCCTGAACTGAATCCCCACATATACCAGGGCACACCTGAATATGAATCATTTATCCTGGTACCTTCTGGAGGGCAAAACCTTGAGTAGCTCCTCCTCACTGAAGGCATAGGCAGAGTCTTCAGCTTTAGCATGCCCTGTTCAAGGGGAGGAGGCTATCCTATCCTCTAGGTTGGCTCTGCCTTATGGCCAGTAACACAACAGCTTTGCAGCCTCTTTCTGCACCATCAGTTTATTTTCTTTTTTTTTCTTCTGACTTTCCCATGTCCTTACCCTTCCTTTCTTTTCCTTAGCCAGGGAAGCACATTCTTTTTTTTTGGTGTGTGTGTGGGGGGGGGGGGAATATTGACTCTTGAGTGGTTGGACAGATTTCTGAAGAAGAAATGGTTCTGCATGGAGACTCTAAAATGCACTACACCAGTGTTTCTCAAACTGTGAGTCGGGACCCACTAGGTGGGTTGCGAGCCAATTTCAGATGAATCCCCATTCATTTCAGTATTTTATTTTTAATATATTGTAGTTGATGCTACCATGGTATGTGACTGCATTGGGGGAAATGTTAGACCTGTACTTTTAACAAGCTACTATGTATATTCTTTTAACAATGATAGTAAATGAAACTTACTTCTGAGTAAGTGTGGGTAGGATTGCAGCCTAGGATTGTTAAGTGTTCCTGCTTGTTGATGTCACTTCCGGTCATGACATCATTTTTGGTGTGTCCTGACAGATTCTCATTCTAAAAAGTGGGTCCCGGTGCTAAATGTGTGAGAACCCCTGAACAGATGAGAACTTATGGCATCCAATTTTCTGTTGGAGACTTATTTGCATTTGCCCACCAGAGACTGCAAATTCCTTTGTTTTGTCATTTCCAGTTGGCATTTCCAACTGGAAATTTCCAGCTGGCATTTCCAGCTGGCATTTCCAGTAGAGAGCACTACTGCCTAGGTGAATATTGGTCCCTTGAGCAGTCACAAAGATTCTGATGGTGCATCACAGGGACCAAGGGTTCTGCCTTCATCTGTATCATCCTCCTACAGTCTTCATCTTACAAGAAGGGCAAACAGGCCATGCTCCAGTGCCTAAGACAGCATGGGTTTGTCAACTTAGAAAAGCATTCCCTGACTCCAGTCAGGTCCCTGAAGTAAATGGCCCATCTCATGGTGTCATGTCCGGATATTGTGGAGTGGTCTATGTTCCTTGTGTGGGATCTCTAGCAGTTGCACCTGGCTGTCCAAGAATAGATTGCTCCATAGCAGTGGAGATAGATTATGGTACAGGTCCAACCTTGTTATACACTGATTTTTTATGCATGGATTTAACTCAACATGAATGGCCACTGCAAATGAGAAGGGAATGTGCTGATCCCTGGAGGAGGGGAAAAATGCATCCCTTTAAAATCATAGTTTCAAAAAAACTTGCTTTTCTTACTGTTGTAGAGAGACAGTCATGCAAGTGATTGTTCCATTCTTCAGCTGAGCCAGGCAAATGCTGGGGGTTCTTTGCATTTCTAATTGCTGACTGTGTCTCTCCAACAGTAAGAAACTGTTTTCAACCACAGTCATAAAGGGACACACTTTTTAAAACTGTTTTTATTTAACACATGGTATTAGCAGGGAGTCCCAGAATCAAACCCCTGAGGATGTTGAGACAAGACCTTATTCCATTAGGAGCAATGGAGGGGCAAGAAACCTGGAAGAGCATCTTTATATCTATTTTTCCATTGTTTTTTATCCATGGTTTTTTTTAATTGAGGATAACGAGGGATGACCTGAACTGGGAGGCCTGAAACACTCCTGGCGTGGTGGAAGGAACCAGGAAGTCCTCCTTGCATAGGTGACATGGTCAGTGTAGGAGGCTAGTGTGGAAATTCATGACACAGGCCATGGAAAATAGACACAATGCCAATGGGCAATGTATTAATATCACAACCTTATTTTTAAACTGCCTGTGAAATGTTGCTAGCCCTCATGAGTGTTTTCCTACCCCACTTCTCTTTTCTACAGGAAGACAGATAGCCCACCCCGAGTTCTTAAAGGGGTAATGAGAGTTGGCGTTTTGGCAAAAGGGCTGCTTCTTCGTGGAGACCGAAATGTTCGCCTGATCCTGCTGTCAGCTCAGAAGCCCACGCTGGCTCTTCTCAAGAGCATTGCAGAGCAGCTGCCTGAACAGTTAGGGGTAAGAGTCCTCCAGGTCTTGGTGGTTTGGGTCTGCTTTTGCCAAATATCAAAATCCCTGGAATCTGTTCAGGGGTTGAAAAATGGGTTGTGATGCCCACACAGAGTGATAAATCCACTTTCATTTATTTTCCCAGAAGGTGACAAATGACACTTATGAAGTTGCATCCAACTTTGATGAGAACAATATTGTAATTGCCTCATGCAAGGAACCCAAAATGCAGGTCACAGTGTCACTCACATCCCCTCTGATGAGAGAAGAGGCTCCAATGAATGCAGGTTAGTCATCTGCCTAGCTGAGCATGCTGCTGGTGTGATTCCTCAATCTAGTGTTGAATCTTTTTTGTTTATGATCTTCTGAAAGTTGGCACCTGAACAGACCTTATAGTGGCAGCACTTGTCTTATGGCGTGTGCACAGTAGCCATGTAATCCAATGTATGCCTTCTTAGAGTAGTAGAGCCCATTCTGGCTTAGAGTTCATTCTTTGCCTGACAAAGGCCCATAGTTCAATCTCTGGTGTTTCCAGATAGGGCTGTGATAAGGCCTCAATCCCACTGATATTAAAATAATAATAATAATAATAATAATAATACAGGTATTTATATACCGCATTTCTTGGTTGTCAGATTTCTCCTCAGACTTTAATTCAAGACAGTTTACATAGGCAGGCTATACTAAATCCCAGTAGGGATTTTTACAATTAAAGAAGGTTCTGTCTTTCAAGAACCACAACATTTCAGATGGATCTTTTATGATCTGGTATCACATTCTGGCCTCCGTTTTCCTCCCACACAGGCTGACATCCTGGAGAGTTGTTGCCAGATGGTCTAGACCAGCCATTTTCAACCACTGTGCCATGGCACATTGGTGTGCTGCGAGTGGTCCACAGGTGTGCCACAGGAATTTGGGGGAAAGGTTATTTATTAGTAGGGCCAATGGGGGATGTGAGCCCCCCACTGGCAGCATGGTGTGCCTTGTCAGTAGTCCAAAACCTAGTGGTGTGCCCTGACAATTTTAGTACCTTGTCAGTGTGCTGTGAGTTGAAAGAGGTTGAAAATTGCTGGTCTAGACCAGGGGTGCCCAAAGTTTTTGGCAGGAGGGCCACATCAGCTCTCTGACACTATGTTGTGGGCCGGGGGAAAAAGAATTAATTTACATTTAAAATTTGAATAAATTTGCATAAGTTTACATAAATGAATATATTAAAGATGAACTTATATGAATGAATGAAGGTCTTGCAATAGCTCAAGGCCTATAAAAAGCCTACTGCATCACAGACGTGAAACAAGCAGTGGAGGGAGCCCTCATCCCACAGCTCACTTGAGAGATCAAACAATCGCCCTCATTCTGAGAGCAGTTGCATCGGGCCAGTGTGGGCTCCAAAAAATCTCTGGAGGGCCAGAGGCTCATTGGAGACTGGGGGCTCCCTGAGGGCCGCATTGAGAGGCCTCGAGGGCCGCAAGTGGCCCCAGGGCTAGGGTTTGGGCACCCCTAGTCTAGACCAAGGGAGTCAAACTCATTTCGTACAGCAGGACAAATAGCATTCATGGTACCTGTTGAGAGCTGGAAGTGACATGAGGCACAATCCTAACCCCTTATGTTAGTGCTTTCCAGCACTGCCATAGCGGTGCCAATGGGACATATACTGCATCCTGCAGTTGGGTGTCACTCACGGAGGCCTCCTCAAAGTAAGGGAATGTTTGTTCCCTTCCCTCGGAGCTGCATTGCCCTTACGTCAGTGCTGGAAAGCACTCACATAAGGGGTTAGGATTGCGCCCATCACTGAGCAGTAAGTGATATTGTTAAGAAGGTGATGACCAGAAATAAGCACTTTGTTCTCAGCTAGTAACTCATTGGCCTCAAATGACATTGATCATATTTTCAAGATAGGGGAGAGCCCAGTTATCATGTGGGCTACCCTTTCAGCTTCATTGCTTCTGCTGAGGCATCAGTTAGCAACTCAGCAGCTGAGAGGTGTTCTGCAAAATGGTGACTTGGCAAAAAGGGCAGTCCACGTGATAATTGGGATCTCTCAGCATGTCAGCAGTGTTTTCTTTCTCCATCTCACACCCCTCTTGGTCTGCTCCTTTCTTCTGAGGCCTCCTGGTGTCTCTTCTCCCAACACCTGAGCAGAAGCTGCACTGATGAAAGAACAGCACTGAGATAACTTCAGTTATCATGCAGGCTGCTCTTTCAGCAGTGTTGCCTTGGCAGAAGTAGCAGTGCTGAAAGGATGGCCCACATGATGATTGGGTGCCACCCTTTCTGCCCTGCTTCTGCTAAGGCATCATTTCACAACTCAGCAGCTGATGGCACTTCTTATCATGAACACATATCTGATATAGACTGTGCTGAGCTAGATGGACTCAGCAGAAGGCAGGTTCATATGTGCATTTATGAGGAAGGGTCATAGCTCAGCCAAAGATTGTGTTTTGCATGCAGAAGATCTCAGGTTCAATCCCCTGTATTTCAGGCAGTTTCATACAAGTATGATGATTGGAAAGAGGACTTCTTAAGCTCTGCAGAATGCTCTGAGTCACTTCTCATGGCATTTCAGGTGTTCCATGCTTGCTGTGGCAATTGCACTGACTGTCAAGGGAGGAGATACATGTCCACCTTAAACATGCAGGCATATGCTCTTGTCTGCGTGCTTTATTTCATATTTGGAGATGTGCGTCTCCCCTAAATAGTTAAATAATCGCTGCAGCAACTGCCAGTGCATCTCCGAGAGCCTGAACAGCTCTTGGTGGTGGTCTTTCCCTGTGATCCACTCTTCAAGGGAAATGTGAGAGTGCCTTTGCATAATGGAGGGTCTTCCCTCCCTCTCTTAACTTCTTTGTGTCCATTAAAAGCATCATCAGAACCTCAGCCTGATGCCTTGGAGTTCTTGAGCAAGCAAAAGTGCCTGGAGTCTCTGGCTGCACTTCGCCATGCAAAGTGGTTCCAGGTGAGACCCTGTCTGGGGAGGTCTGGAATGCATAACACAACAGGGTGAGCATGCTGGCTTTTCTAACTGAGCAGGAGAAGTGATCAAGTGGGTGCTGCTTCCTGGATGCAAATCTCCTGTTGTGGGTGTGTGTTTTGTTTTTTTCAAAGATAGGCTATTGTGACTGGTGTTGAGAGAGTCACCACTGTATCTGTTTTCTCTTTACAAAGGCCCGAGCGAATGGTCTGCAGTCATGTGTGATCATCATCAGGGTTTTGCGGGATCTTTGCCAGCGGGTGCCAACGTGGGCTGCCCTTCCAGAATGGGTAAGGAATTGAAATCTCGGAGAGTGACATTGTTCCTGCCTTCCTGTCCCTCTGACCTGTGCATCTGTCTGTTTCTCATCATTCTGGAGCCATCTATCCATCTGCCCTTCCCTCCCTAAGCATAATTTATTGTCCTGTCTGCTTGCTTCTTGAATGACTTGCACCACTGACTTGGCAATCAGCAGTCACTCACCTGCATGTAAATCAGCATTGGTAAGGTACTGCACTCCTGCAGTGATTGAATCCTGAAAGACAGGGATGATTACATTTCCCCTTGCAATCCTGTATGTTCCCTTTTACTTAAAGAGAAAGGAGGATCACCCAGTCTTTCAGAAAGGGCATTCCCTATTGCCAGGGGAACTGCTGTGCACTTGAGAAGTGTTTCCAACACCTGTCCAGGTATCCCATAGGAAAGAGCAGTGAACTCCAGTGGGAACTTCACACCAAGCTACTATTGGCTATATGTAAATCTTTTAGATTTCCTGTGTAATTTCTCACAGTAAAGCTAGAGTAGAATCCATGCTGTTTCATGCAAACGTTGCATATCAAAGAACCATACAGTGAAGGTATTGCATGGGATTGCCTGCTCATGTCTGAGCCTGCCCATTCATGAGGCTGTACTGTATATGTGGAGGGGGTACCTTCATGTTGGGAGATTAAGAAGCTGACAACCTGAGGCAGGTCCTTTTCAGCAGTGGCACCTCAATTTGTGGAACATACTCTTCAGAAATACTGGCCTGGCACCTATTCTTGTATCTTATCCCAAAGCTGATGAAAGCAACAATATCCTTCACATTAGTTATCTGTGGTTGTAGTTCAGTAGCAGTTGTTCGGTCTTTTGAGGTGGTTTTTATTTTTATTAGTCCATTCCAAGCAGTTGTAGGTTACTTTATGTGGAATGATGCTACAGGAATATTTTAAAACCTATGGAAGTTATTTTCTAGTGTTAAAACACTTGTTTCATGTGTTTTGCCTTCTTTGAATTGCCTAAATCTCTACCCCTCCCTCCACAGGCTATGGAGCTCCTGGTTGAAAGGGCCCTGAGCAGTGCCACAGGGCCCTTGGGTCCTGGTGAGGCCATGCGACGGGTGCTGGAATGCATTGCCACGGGAATGCTCCTGGCAGGTCAGTTTTGCATGAGTGCATATGCAAAATCTCTCTAAGCAGTTGTTGAGGGTGACTGCTTTCTTGTAGCTGACTTACAAGCATCTTCATCTGCTAGCTGGGATGCAAGTGCTGTATTGAAGGGCAGGTTGGAGGTAGAGGAAGAGTGTAAATCAGGAATGCATGTTTTGTCATAAACTGGAAAACACCCAATGACTGAGGGGTTGGATCGGAGGCACAGAAATAGAATATCATAAGAACAGCCCCACTGGATCAGGCCATAGGCCCATCTAGTCCAGCTTCCTGTATCTCACAGCGGCCCACCAAATGCCCCAGGGAGCACACCAAATAACAAGAGAACTGCATCCTGGTATCCTCCCTTGCATCTGACATAGCCCATTTCTAAAATCAGGAGGTTGCACATACACATCATGGCTTGTAACCCGTAATGGATTTTTCCTCCAGAAACATGTCCAATCCCCTTTTAAAGGCATCCAGGCCAGATGTCGTCACCACATCCTGTGGCAAGGAGTTCCACAGACCAACCACACGATGAGTAAAGAAATATTTTCTTTTGTCTGTCCTGACTCTCCCAACACTCAATTTTAGTGGATGTCCCCTGGTTCTGGTGTTATGTGAGAGTGTAAAGAGCATCTCTCTATCCACTCTATCCTTCCCATGCATAATTTTGTATGTCTCAATCATGTCCCCCCTCAGGCGTCTCTTTTCTAGGCTGAAGAGGCCCAAATGCCCTAGCCTTTCCTCATAAGGAATCATCTTAGTTGCACCTTTTCCATTTCCACTATGTCTTTTTTGAGATGTGGCGACCAGAACTGGACACAATACTCCAGGTGTGGCCTTACCATCGATTTGTACAAAGGCATTATAATATTAGCTGTATTGTTCTCAATACCTTTTCTAATGATCCCAAGCATAGAATTGGCCTTCTTTACTGCCGCTGCAAGATCTCTCTCCTGATCTGTCACAGACAGCTCAGAACCCATTAGCCTATATGTGAAGTTTTGGTTTTTTACCCCAATGTGCATGACTTTACACTTACTGACATTGAAATGCATCTGCCATTTTGCTGCTTATTCTGCCAGTTTGGAGAGATCTTTCTGGAGCTCCTCACAATCATTTCTGGTCTTCACCATTCAGAAACGTTTGGTGTCATCTGCAAACTTAGCCACTTCACTGCTCAACCCTGTCTCCAGGTCATTTATGAAGAGGTTGAAGAGCACCGGTCCCAGGACAGATCCTTGGGGCAAACTGCTTTTCACCTCTCTCCATTGTGAAAATTGCCCATTGACACCCACTCTCTGTTTCCTGGTCTTCAACCAGGCCTCAATCCACGAGAGGACCTGCCCTCTAATTCCCTGACTGTGGAGTTTTTTCAGTAGCCTTTGGTGAAGGACCGTGTCGAACGCCTTCTGAAAGGCAAGATATATAATGTCCACGGGTTCTCCCGAATCACATGCCTGTTGACTTCTTCAAAGAATTCCAAAAGGTTTGTAAGGCAAGACTTACCCTTACAGAAGCCATGCTAATTCTCCCTCACCAAGGCCTGTTCGTCTATGTGTTTTGAGATTCTATCTTTGATGAGGCATTCCACCATCTTACTCGGTATAGGCTGACTGGCCTATAGTTTCCCGGGTCCCCCCTCTTTCCCTTTTTAAAGATTGGTATGACATTTGTTATCCTCCAGTCCTCTGGTACTGTGGCCGTTTTGAGGGACAAATTGCATATTTTAGTCAAGAGATCAGTAACTTCATTCTTCAATTCCTTAATAACTCTTGGGTGGATGCCATCAGGGCCCGGTGGCTTATTGATCTTTAATTTATCAATGAGGTCTGAAACATCTTCTCTTTTAACCTCTGTCAGACTTAATTCCTTGGTCAGGAGTGGCCGTTCGGGCAGCGGTATCTGCCCGAGGTCTTCTGCCATGAAGACAGATGCAAAGAACTCATTCAATTTCTCTGCCATCTCTAAGTCTCCTTTTATCTCCCCTTTCCCTCCCTCACCATCCAGAGGGCCAACCGCTTCTCTGGCAGGTTTCTTGCTTCTAACATATTTGAAGAAACTTTTATTATTCCCCTTAATGCTGCTGGCCATGTGTTCCTCATAGTCTCTCTTGGCCTCCCGTATCACCTTCTTACATTTCTTTTGCCACAGTTTATGTTGCTTTTTATTCTCCTCATTAGGGCAAGACTTCCATTTACAGCCTCTCTAACTTGGCTGGTTAGCCATGCTGGCACCCTCCTGGACTTAGTCGAGCCCTTCTTCCTTTGCGGTATACACTTCCGCAGGGCCTCTATTACTGTTGATTTGAGCAACTTTCATGCTCTCTGTAGAGACTGGACTCTTTTTACCTTCCCTTTCAACCCCCTTCTAACCATCCTCCTCATTTGAGGGAAGTCCGCTCGTCGGAAGTCAAGGGTTTTTGTGAGAGATTTGCCCGGTATTCTTCCCCCGACATGCATGTCGAAACAGATCATAGCATGATCACTGTTCCCCAATGGTTCAGTAACACTGATATCTCTAACCAGGTCCTGAGTACCACACAATATTAAATCCAGAGTCACCTGTCCTCTGGTAGGCTCCACGACTAGCTGCTCTAAGGCACAGTCATTTAGCATGTCAAGGAATCTGGTCTCCTTTTCGTGACCAGAACACAAATTGACCCAGTCAATATGAGGATAATTGAAGTTCCCCATGATTACAACCCTGTCCCTCCTTGTCACCTCCCTGATCTGTTTCCTCATTTCAAGGTCCCCTTCCGGTTTCTGGTCTGGACGACGATAGTACACCCTCAGTATTACATCACTCCTCAGGCCTGGTAATTTAACCCATAGAGATTCTATGGAGTCGGACCTGCCTTCAATCTCTACTTTGCTGGATTCTGTCCCTTCCTTTACGTAAACGGCCACCCCACCTCCAACACGCCCCTCCCTGTCCCTCCTGTAAAGTTTATAGCCCGGGATTGCGGTATCCCACTGATTCTCCACATTCCACCAGGTTTCCATTATGCCCACTATGTCAATGTTTTCCCTTGTCACCAGACATTCCAGTTCTCCCATCTTCGCTCGGAGACTTCGGGCATTTGCATAAAAGGATTTGTACATGGACTGCCCAGGATGGGCTGCTTATTAGCTCCTTTATCCCTGAATCATCTCATTGTGCTAAACTGTCTATCACATCCCATCACGCTACCATTCCCAGTTTCTTCTCCTACTCTGCCTTTACCTTGTTGTTCTCTAACCTCCCCATCCTCGTCCCATAGGGATGAGGAGTCCCGAACCGGATGCCCCTCGGCTCCTGTCGACTTTCCCCCAGGGATCAGTTTAAAAGCTGTTCTGCCACCTTTTTAATGTTATGTGCCAGCAGTCTGGTTCCATTCTGGTTCAAGTGAAGCCCATCCCTCTTGTACAGGCCCCGCTTATCCCAAAACGTTCCCCAGTGCCTAACAAATCTAAACCCCTCCTCCCTACACCACCATCTCATCCATGCATTGAGACCCCTGATCTCCGCCTGCCTAGCTGCCCCTGCGCGTGGACAATATCACAATGGAAGAAGATGTAGCTGCTTTTTTGCACTACATGGTAGGGCAAATGACTGTGGTTTTTAAGGGTGAAGAATTGACTTTGAAAACCATATGCAGAATTAAAATTATGATTGGGCCAGCTAATATCAGCATCTGTGGTGATCAGAAGGATGGAAGCCCTGGTGCTGGTGCCACCCCACCCTTTTGCCCGATCTTCCCCATGCCACAGTCAAAGACTGTGGACTCATAGCCACCATGAGGACTAGATCAGTAGAAAGAAACTGTCCTTTGAAGATTCTGTACCAGTTACATGGAGGATTCCCCTCCAAATCTTGCCACGGGTGCAAGAGGACTGAGGCAAGACTTTGTCAGAGTTCAGCTGACAACAGGCAGGCAAAGAGTTAAAATAGCCATTAAAACACACACACACAAAAAGGGGAGGTGGGTGGGTGGCTAATACAAAGGAGGGAAGTATAAACAAGCAGGCTTGGAAAATGGCCTGGGCACTGTAAATTTTGTGGTGTGGATCTTAGCAAAAACACAAATAAGTGATTATAGGAAAACTTAAAAGCAAAATTTTCTAACATTCAATGGGCCCTGCCTGTACTCCCATGGCCTTAGCATGCCTGACACCATTGCAACTTTCTTATCCTCAGTGAGATGGTCAGAACTGGCCATGCATAGATTTAGTCTAAGATAGTCAGATCAGAACACATTAGACCATCCTTGACCTTAAGCTACCCAAGTTCAATGAAGTCTTAAGTCTGTCAAAATGGTTTGTTTATGACATTGCTATCTGCCTTCTGACCTTAGTTGTCAGGTAGACTTGGATGTCCTTTCAGCTGGTACATGCCAGTCTAAGCAGATGGACTGGCTAGGGGCTATTTTGGGGTATGGGCTGGATCACACCAGACTATCGTTGGCACAAAACCACGTCAGATAATGAATTCTAGTTCCGGTTAGCTGGTTTATGTCAAATCATTATTTGTCAATTCAGAGCTTCCTTAAAGACGGTGTGAACATGTTTGTCTTTCCTATCTACTTTGTGCATGTGATAAATGTGTTGAATTTGGGGTGTCACATATCCTTGGTAGCTTCTACAGCAGATTGTTCATTACTCTTATAAGATGCTTGTAAAAATAAAGGTTACAGAAGGTTTTATTTCCCCCACATTTGAAATCCTTAATTAGAATTTTTACAAAGCTCACACAATTGCTTTTGAACCACTTAGTTTTGGTCTGTGGTTCTGAAATTCTGAGTTGTCACTGCTGAATTTTTTCTGCTTAAGGGCTAAAATCCACAGTTTGGTTTTCGGAACACAAGTTTAAAACCAGCATTTTCAGCAACTTTGCAAATTCTGTTTCCAGGTGTGTTTGTTGATTCTCTGAAGCTGAGCAAGGTCCAATCACGAGGTTGTGATGTGTTAGCCCTGAGCTTTAACTTGCTGGATAGAAGCAACCACAGAACCCCATAAATTCTTCCATGAGCAGTCTAAATGTGGTGTTTTTTTTGGGGGGGGGGGAATTCTTTGTGCTCTGGCTTTGACTAGTTAGAATTACATAAGACTGTGAATTCCATTCACCTGAGAATCTTTGCTTTCAGTTTTTTTTTTGGGGGGGGGGGAAGACATATTTCTAGTCCTTACCAGCTGTGGACCACTGCAGCCCCTCACATGGGGCAGAGCTCCGCGATGGTGCCCCCCGCACGCTTTCGCCGCCCCCCTACTCACCAGAGGCTCACGGAGCCTTGCGCAACCTCCTCCCACACTGGGGAAAGCTCTGAGGTTCCCTGGTACTATAAACTGTGCTTCCTGCAAACTGAAAGCAGTTTCCGCCCCGTTGGAGCTTCTGCGGGGGCCAAAGTGGAGGCACTGAACAGGGTTACAAGACTCTGTATATGTATGAGGTCACAGTCAGCAACAGTCACAACCCTGATTCTCCTTTATAACTGCTGTAGGTTCTCTCCTGTGGGATTGGAAGCCCTAAAGTAATAGAGTTTCATTGTTCAAAGTAATGCACTGAGCAAGACAAAGAAAATAATGGTTGCTGTGTAGAAGTGTGTATGTGTACACACACCTACCTATATGTAACAAACGCTGCCATTCGTTCTTGCCTCCAGATGGCCCAGGACTTCAGGACCCATGTGAAAAGGAGCCAGTGGATGCCTTACAGAGCATGGCCCGTCAACAGCGAGAGGATGTCACCGCCAGCAGCCAGGTGAATGCTACCTCCTTGACCTCCAGTAGAAACAAATCATTTCCATTTAAAACTGCAGGTTTTAGGAACTTAAATCAGAGAACTTACAAATCATTCAGGCACTTGTCAGTGCCTGTGAGCACCCCCTCACTGTAGGTTGGTGCTCAGAGGGCGTGAACATGAGATTGGGCTCATTAAAACTCTTGGTCTCAGTATTCAGCACTACCTGTTCCCCATGTGTTTAGTGCTGGGCAGAGTGGTCCATGGGTTTTGCTTCCTCCTAAAATGATGCATTCCCTTTCTGACTCAAATTCTTGCATTGCTATTTAACTGCCTCTTGTGCCTTAACTGCTCTGTTATGAATGCAGATTGTGAGTTGGCTCATCTCTATTCTTGATCTTCTTGTCTTTTGCCTTTAAGCAGGCAATATTCAAAGAACTGTAAAACTAGACCTGTCAGCCCAACGTGGCTTTAGTCTTTGTTTTTTGTTGTTGTTATAGTAGCCTCCCAGTGGGATGAGTTTCAAAAGCAGTTTGCCATATAGAATCAGATATTGATCACTGACTAGTGAACATTCTCATGGGTGAGCTGAAGCGGTTTTGAGGGGATCTCAGCCTGAACTCCTAACGATGCATCTCCCCTTTCCCAGCATGCTTTGCGGATGCTTGCTTTCCGTCAAATCCACAAAGTCCTTGGCATGGAGCCCTTGTCGTCGTTGAAAAACAGGCCTAGCACATACAACCGGAAAAGGCGATGGGACACAGATGAGGAGACAGAGGGTGAAGGGGATGGCAAGAAGGACAAGAAGGAGGAGGAGGAAGAAGAAGAGGATGGGGCCTAACCATTGTTGCAGGATTGGGATGTTCACATGACTTTACTTTTTTATATATATAAATATATATATAAAATGAATTACTGTTTAGTCTGAATTTTGGTAATTTTAGTGTTTTTCCCTTTAAAACAACATACTGTAGACTGTTTTAATACTGTGCGTCAGTCATTAAAGGGATTTCATCATTCCATAAGAGTGACGTTGCTTCTGCAACAGACCCTTCCGTTCAAAACTCTGCTCCACAAAGATCCTTTCTGCAGCTCCTTTCTGCAGCTCCAAGTGTCAATTAAAGCTGTGTCCTTATAAACCAACAACAAATCCTGCAAATCTAATACTTTTTTTCTTGAGTTTTGAAAGGGAGTTTCATGCAACATAGTGGAGAACACAAACTGATTTGGTCTGCAGTACTGAAAAGCATTTCAGTGTTTAAGCCAAAGTACATCTTGTGTTAAGCACATCACTGACCTTTGTGTGTTTTAATTTTTGTTTGTTAAATAGCAGCAGTGCAGGGGCATACCCCGTGCCCCCACCGTGGTCTGATCTGGATCAGGTTACCCTACAGCTACTACTTAGAAAACCATGCATAGAAGGGTGCTACGAGGGTGTGCTTTGCATAACATGTAGTTTAGCCTGTGGCCTTGGCTGCCAAGCCAAGTCATATAGGACAGAATTTTGAGGAAACTACACTATACTGCATAGTCAGCCTCCTCCAAAACATTTAGTTCAAGCGACCTCATATCCTACAACTGACCACTAAGCTGTGCTCTTCTCTCCCTGCCTCCATGTCATTGGCTGCTACTGGGGTGGCTGGACAGATGCTCAGTATGATGACAGGGCAACAGGGGAAGTTGGAGTATGTGTTATGGAGTAGAGGGAGAACTCACAGGCAGGGAGTCGTTTTTGTGTTTCTTACAATATGTTGTCCTTCTCTTGAGCTGTATGGAAACCAACAGCATGGTAGAACAGTATTAATCTGAGGAGAGGGGGGAATAATTGTGCACTTTGTGAGTTCCCTGTGTGTGAGACATTGATGTAGGGCTGCATAACAGGAAGGCATATTGAGGCTGGGACTACAGGTGCCCCCTGTATCTGTGGGGGTTACATTCTGGGGGCCCCTGTGGATATGGAAACCACAGATATGGGGGAACCTATACAAAATACATTACTCTGTGTGTATACTCTCCCCACGTGCATTACCTTTGTTTTTTTATGAGCGGTAGAATTTTTTACCAGTGGTAGAATGTAACTGAGGAACACAACATGCAGTCAAGCAGCCTGCATGCTCCAGGGAGAAGACTAACCAAAAAAGAAAGCAGGGCATTAACGTTCTGTCTGTCTCTAGCATGCAGACTATCTACCTGCATGTCACATTCCTCAGTTAAGGTAGAAACGGTTAAACAAGTAAATGTGTGCTTCCACTGCTAATAAGGAAAAACAAAGGTAATGGGTGTGGGGGGGCTGTAGGGAGGGGCTTTCACTTACCACCAGTAAGTGAAACTGCAAATACCAGATCCACTGATATGTTGGGGGAGGGGAATGCCTGTAGTACTAAATAAGAAGTTGGCTCATGAGTCAATATGGGGTGAAAAGAAACTGCAAATATTGGTTTCCTCTTTATTTGGAGAATGTCAGTGAGTTCTAGCTTCAGGAATTGTTTCTCTAGTTCCAGTTCTAGAATCCCAAATTGTAAGAGAAGTTGTAATAGAAGTGATTGCCTAAGGCATGGTCAGCTGCAGGCTTTCTCTACTCAGAAACAACAGGATTGCACATCAGGCTCATACTTCACTTCCTTCCAAACAATGGATAATTTGATGGAACACAAACTGTGTGCATTATCAAGTGCCTTGTCAAGAGAGGCTGTTGGACAAAAAGCTGCCGCTTTAAAAAAAAAAAAGTTTAACACTGCTGCCTCCTGAGATGGCCCATCTTTCTTTCTACTAGCTGCTTCTCAGCATTGCCCCTTAATCAATGAGAGATTAGTGTGCAGCCATAGTGAATTGCCCCAAGGTGGGCTTTCCTATCCCCTGGTAAGTTAGCAGTCATGTTATGTCACAGGAGGGGCAGGAGAAGGGCATGGACAGGAAAACCAGATGGCCATCCTCTGTGAACCTTGATGCTGCTCCCTTTTGTGGCCTGAGGGGGGAAGCAGCTAAACCAGGACAAACTAGCCTTGTTGGCTTTCCTAAACCATCTGTGGTGTGTTTGAAAATAATGTGTTTATTATAGTGGTGCGCTCTAGGAGCTTGGATTTTTATTACACTCATTTGAATGTATTTCCCAATGCAACATGGAGGTTGGGGAGAGAAATGAAAAGTATGGGAGGGGGACTCTCCCTAAAATAAAGATACCCTGCTTCTTTTGCCTTGTGTAATGTCTAGTGTTTATCCAGGGAGTTGGGGAGGGATGTAAATTCCATCACTTATGGATGGACTGCCAGCTCTTGTCTTCCATTCCCAGTTAGTTATAGGTGGCACTCTTTTCTTAATGCAAACTAGATAGCCTTCCCAAATGCTGCTTCAGTATATGTCCAATGATTCAAGTGATTACTGTATATTTCCTTCTTAGATTATTATTATTATTATTATTATTAACAGTATTGAGCTTTGGAGTTTGTTCTCAGTCCAGCTTGTGCAGGTTAGTTTTAAAGTTTTAGTCCCATCCTCTAATTTCTCATCCTCCTAATTTTGTATCAGTTGAACTATGAGAGTAAAATACATGTGCTCTTTCCCCCTGGTTCTATAAAGAGAGATGGCTACAATAGTGGCCTTGCACAGATTGAGGAAATAAGCTCTTCCGTTGGCAAGAAAGTCCCATCTTTAAAAGGTTGGAAAGATTGCAGGAGAGTTTTCATTAGTTTTTGAGAGTGTGACCTGAGCTAACTAGAAAAACTATACTAAGGTCCTGAGCACAGCACACACAGTGTGCATAGTTCTGAAGCTGCAGTTCCAGCTGCACCCTGCGGTTATCGGTTTATTGAAGTGTTTTGAAATGGGAAGTGTGTGATCACTGTGCAGCTGCTCTAATCCATACTGTAACCATTTTGTTTTGTCTCATTTACACAGCTACATACAATTTTTGTATTGGTTCATTTAGAGAAAAACCTTTTTATTACCAATGAAAATATCACTAACTGGTGGCCAGCAATTAGAGTACAGTGGGCCCTTGGTTTTCACGGGGAATCTTTTCTAGATCCCCCCCACAGATACTGAAATCCTTGGGTAATGAAATCTATGGGGGGTGGGTTTGACTTGGCACCCCAAAACTTACCTGGAGGCCACTCATGGCCTCCCGTCCTCTTCAAATTTCCCAGGGAGGCCTCAGAACACCTCTGGACGCAACAGGAAGTCACTGGAGAAGTGGCTTCCAGTTGTCTCCGGGAGGCCCTCTGCAACGCAGGCTTGGCCTCTGCAGATGCTCAAATCTCACCCTCCAGCGGAGAAGAGTGGGTGGGTAGGGGGCATTGTAGGGAGGAGAGCAGGGCTTTGCCTCGGCTCCTAGCTACCTGATGCTGGCACTGAGACTCCCTTTCCCAACGTTTTCCTTCAATTCTGGACTGCAAAATGGGACTCACATTTTCAGGAGCAAGTCAAACGGGTTTGACATCAGTGCTCCAATAGTAGCATAGGAAGGTGAAGCTACATGTGCCCCCAAAGAACAAATGTTTTTATTAGTTCAATTTTTGTTGCTGAAGGTGTTCAGACTGCTTGAACTGCAGAAGATCAGTCACAGAGGCATCCTCAAGGTAAGGTTCCTTTGTTTCAAGGCTGCATTGCAGCTGCATCAGCACTGAATAGGATTGGGCCCTCTGATTGTCTGCTCATGGTCACCTAATGCTGGTACATGGAAGCACACCTATGCACTTTCCCGTAAAGCAGGAACAGACAACCAATAGATGTACATATATGAGCTACTGAACCAAATGACTAACTGCCAAAGAACTTGGATTTTTTGTTTTGTGTACTTTTAAAAAACAGATTAAAGATAAATTATGTTTAAACAGTGGGACCCGGTGCTAAAAAGTGCTGCACCACAGTGCCTGAAAGGGTTTAGCACTCACTGGAGGGTTTAGCACTCACACTGTGAGTGTGATAGAGAGTACACACTAAATGGTGGTAAACACTAAACCACAGCTCAGTTTTCTGGAAGTTGAATTTTTGGAGCCAGGCTGCTCCAAAGACGGAAAGAACAAAGAGAAGCTTGCTTTGTTATTTATGCAAACACATGGTTTGGATCCTGGAGGAATAAGTTGGGGTGCCTCCATCTAGCATGGAGATGGATGTATAATTCGGCTCACCGAAAGGTTACAAGTACAAAAGGAACAACATTACCTGTGGAAGCCACTGCCTGTAGAGAGGTGATATCTCCAGAGGAGTCAGAAATGAATGCAAAGCTCTGCTATGAAATTCCAGCACAAACATAACAACCATAACAACCTCTGCCATTCTTGCCACCTAACCCAGCCACCAGCCCCTTGGTGTGTGTGAAAGAGCTGAAGCACACAATCTGTTCCCAGGAGACAGGTATTTCAGCAAGAAGCTACTCAGTTAAAGAGTGATGCCTGAAGTGCACTGCACTCTGCACACACTCAGAGGTAACTCCATTTTTGCTTCACACATATCTGCCATCCAAAACATGTCCCTAATAAACCCTGATTTAAATTATATGCTAAAACAAAACCCAGAATAGTGACGAAGTAGCCCACATGGCAGTGGTAAAAGCAAAGCATTTTTCTTTTTCACCCCAGAATCTTTTCAGAAAAGCACAATCAGCCCAGGAGCAACATAGAACAACTCATCCCTGATCCTGGATTGTAGCACACACATACTCAACCCAAGGTGGTAGAATTAACCCATTTTTGCCTGACCCACAGCTGTATACACTTGGTCCCTGTTGCATATATGCAATGTTGGCCAAAATGGCTTAAATTAACATTAAATTAATAGGGTTGTCAGAGATGATCAGGGACAGGGAATGTTCCTGTATTGCAGTAGACACAGACATTTACCCAGCAGAAGTAAATAACACAGAGCAGGTATCAGAGCCAACGCTTCTGGATTGAAGCAGACACAAACACCCAGAGAAGCCCGCCACAACTATGCACGCCATGCGGAGAGGGAGAAGCAAGCACAAGTTCCTCCCCTCCAAGTGATCAGCTGCAGAGGAGGCGGCCGAAGCCCTTTGTCTGCCGTGAGCTACCCAAAACAGGCACGGGATCAACCAGTAGCTCACGAGCCGACCTATGTTGCCTACCTATGCTGTGGAGGACCAGGAATCATTGGACAAATTGCTAGTGCTAAAGGGTCTTTCTAGCTAAAGATGTTCAGAGAATTAATTTATTTTGATTTGACTGGCAACCTCACCCAAGCCAACCTCTCAACATCCCCTGGTTTATTAAGTTAGCAATGTGTTGGGGGGTGGGGGAGGCTGTGTTCTTGAGAAGCATCCTAGCTCTATCTGCTGGGCATTGCTACTTACTGCATTCATTTGATCAGACCTTTTTGTTGACCATCCAGCCAAGCTCAGGTATCAGCCTGTTTGTATTTTTTACCATCCATGTTTCCTTCCCTATTTTAATTCTTTTTCTTTTGGAATTTTTGAAAACCAATTATATTTTGACCCTTTTTCTGCCTAGTCTTTATTCACAGGTGATTAATGGATTGTTGTGTATCTTCACCCTGCAGATGCTACTGTGGGTTTGATTTTTAATAAGATCCCCTGGGCTTCAGCACTCTCCTGGGAGGGATTTTACCAGACAGCCCCCACTCTGCCTGATTTCTGTAGCCTGGGATAGTGGCAGCTGCTACAAGCTACTAAAGTTCTTTTCTGTTCAGCTCCTATCTTGTAAAGGGAAATCAGGGAGATGGAAATTGTGTGTGCATGCATACTAGCTTCTAGGCACTATTCCCCTCTCATTGGTTTTGGTATTAAAGGGCAGCAGTCTCCCTCCTCTTCACTTATGGAAAGTATGAAAGGCACAAAAAGTTCACAGTCTCAGAAGGTTTGCCTTTGCCTTAGATCTGAAAACATTTATTTCGGTCACTATGGAGGGATGCATTATTTCTGGGGCTAAAGCCACTCACCATGTATGAAAATAGCTGTTGCAGTTGCAGGGTGCATTAACCATGCTATTGAAGATGGTTCTTGGGCTCTTTATTAAAACATTGTCAATCTGTTTTTTGTTTGTTTTGTTTTTAATAAAGCCTTGTTTGTGCCCCAAAGTCCTTTGACTTTGCAGCAACCATCACTTACTCCTACCTAGACTACTGAAGCAGTGGGTTCCTGATCTTGTTGGCAGCCTCCTCATGTGCTCTGTCAGTGGAGAGCAGCAGGATGTCCTCTTCTTTCTCTGTCACAGATAGTTCCTGGTCCTGCTCTTTTTAGATTGTGGGTCCTTTTGGAACAGGGAGCCCAGGATGAACTTTAAGCCAATTGGATCAATTTCTGCCAATTGAGTCCTGGCCCCCCTCACCAGGGTAACCTAGTCTTGTCAAATACACACAAGAACACATTGCACTGCACACCTAACATGAGAGTGCAGATTTTACAGAGAACAGCAATGATTTTAATTTTTGTAGATTTTTCCCCAACAATGCTGTTCACCTACATCAATTTTTTTTCTAAACAAAAAATAAAATCAAGTGGTTTTGTAATTATTTACTTTTCAAAGGTGATCTGCACATTTTGTTTGTTGACTTGTAAGCTTACATGTATGCAATTTTATATTAAAATATACTTGGATCCATTTGGTCCATTAACTCACCTGCACTTTTTAAGCACACAGTTTGATTGCTTTCCAGTTTCCCATAGACATAAAAAGTCTATGATAAATTTTGTATCTCTAAGGTTGCAATTCTATCCACACTTTCCTGGAAGTAGGCTTCGTTGACTACAATGGGACTTACTTCTGAGTAGACAGGTATAGGATTGGGCCCTGAAACTCTACAAATGAAAAAAAAGGTTTCTAGTTGAGCCCAGCAGCTCCTAAGGCTGGCGCTGAGGGAGCCATTTAGTTATTTAATTTTATCTGTAAAATGCTTTGTGAACTTTATCATTATTATAATTATTATATATTATCAGTATATAAATATTCCCTAGTAACCACCACAACAACTAGTGCTGCCACTGCCTTGGGAAAGAAAGAAATTGTGCAGGATACAGCAGGTCATCACCACCACTGGGATCAACAGTTCATCACAGCCCACTCTTTTATACAGAATCCTGCACAAGCTCTCCACTAACGTCCTGCAGTTGCTTAAGATGGATGATGATGATGATGAACATTTTTATATACTGCTTTTCAACAAGATAGTTCACAAAGCGGCTTTAGTTAAATAAATCAGTAAATGGTTCCCTTCCCTGAAGGACTTAAAAGCTTTAAAAAAAAGAAATACAGAACATCAGCAGCAGCCACTGGAAAAAACACCATGCTGGGGTAAAGAGGGACTGTTCCTTTCCCCCTGAAAAATATAAGATGACACCACTTTAAAAAGGTTTCTCTTTGCCCAGTTAGCAATGGTGTAGTTGAAGTAGTTGTGCTCTAGGATGAGGGATGAGGGTAGGTCTTCATCAGCCATGGGTGCAGAAGGTAGGTAGCATCCCTGATTATCGGGGTGGGATGTCTTCTGCCACACTGGGTACCCTTCTCCATTCTCCTGAACAGAGGGGACATGTGCTGATCACCCTTGCAAAAACACCCAGGAGCATCACCCTGGATTCCCCCTCCTCCTAAAGTACTACCTCAGCCTGCTGTGAATGAGGAAACTGTTGGCCCCCTGTTGCGTATTCGTTTTTTGAATGGAGAGGCTGAGTACAAATCCAGGAAATAAAATGAGATTAAAAGGCTGACTTTTGGTCTGACTTGGTCTAAGGTGGCTTCATATGTTCTCTCCCTGGAAGATGGATGCAGTTTGTCATCCTCTCAAACATGTAGGTAGAAACCGTGTCCATGCTTTACCCGAGATCTTTTTAGATGCCAAAGACTTTTGTCTTTATTGAATCTGGAACATTCAGGAAATTGAGGGCCTGGAATACCCCTGAGGAGCTCAAACCCTGCTAATCTTTTTCCCTGGGTGGCAAAAGAGAAGAGGCACCTCTGAAAATATCCCCTTGACACGTTTATTCCGCAGGCAGTCCAAGGTAAACAACCATAGGAGGTTGACAGCTAAGATTGCTAATACCTGACTATTTTTGTGAGGTCTAATCTGCCTGGATCTCCTGTCCCCTGGCTAAGCTCACTGAACCCTTTCAAAATGTACTATGAGATCTGAAAAGCAGAAGCAACAATGCAGTTTTGGATCCGTACCAGCTTGCTACAGCAAGGCTAGAAGAACAAGGGCCTGGACTTGTGTGGCTTGGCCCATGCCTAACAGGCCTTTCATGCCCATCAGTATATAAATATACCTCATGTGCCCATCACCTCATGTGCCCTTAACCCTCACCATTAAAGGTTAAGATAGCACCCAATGCACTATAGGGCAGCCATGGGGAGTCCAGTGCATGACTCTTCTCCAGGACCCCCCAGCAACCTGGTATGGTGTTTGCATGTGTGTGTGGGAAATCTTGGGAATTCTGCAAAATCTCTGAGAGTTTGCAATCTGAAGAAATAAAACAAATTAGATTTACAGCCCAAAGCTAACTAACTTTCCAATGCCAATGCAGCTGTGCCAACAGGGTATTTCCTGCCTAAGGCAGGTGGTTAGACTAGATGACTTGTTAGATCCCTTCCAACTCTATGATTCTACGCACTGCGCCCTGCAGTGGCAGAGACTCAGGAGGCAGTCACGGTGGCTTCCTCAAGTAAGGGGGCATTTGTTCTCTTACCTCAGGGCTCCGTTGCGGCTGCATCAGCACTGGAAAGTTGGTCAGGATTGGGCTGTTAAAAGCAATACATGAAGATTTTATATCTCAGCAAGTGGGAGTAGGATTGCTTTAAAATGACCTTGTTTTTTCACCTTCATTCTTTTCTCTCAGGAAGAGGAAGGGTCGCAAAGATTGTTTTCCAGGCCACTCTTGGGCTTGCACCGGCCTCACTGGATTGTACTTTGGTACCAGATAACCCCCCTCCCAACTGTACAAGCATTAATAGTCTCGTGACAGCACTAGCCCCAATCCTATAAAATCAACAGGCTTCACATATTGGGACATCCTGGCCCAACCTCCAAAATCTTACATTTTTGGATGCCTCTGATCTGACAACCCTACTTTGACGGCAACTACCAACGATGAAAGCACATGAAAACATTACAAAATGTAGGATGCCTGAACAGGAATGCCATATTCCCTGCAATATGTAGGGATTTGCATGTCTGGGCTGTGTAGAGCTGCTAGATCTGAAGTGCTTGTGTTTCAGTGGCCTCATGCTCTCCAGGGAAAGGAATGACCTTAGGGTGAGAGGGGTCCAGATCAGGGGTCTCCTAACCCCAGCCTGGGGGCCAGATGCGGCTCGCAGCAAGCCTCTTTCCGGCCCGTGGCCAACCTCTTGTCCCCTGAAAGCCTCTGGCCCACTCAACTGAACATGACCAGAACTGTGCTCTGATTGTGTCTGGAGGGCCAGAGATTGTGTGTTTGATTGTGTGTTCTGAGGGCCAGAGAGGTTGAATGAATGAGCCCATTCACTCATTTATTCACTCATCTAAGATCCATTTCTAATTTATTTATTTAAATTTTATATTGATTTAAATATAAAATCCCTCCACACCACACCAGATATTTGATGCGGCCCTCTGGCCAAAAAGTTTGGAGACCCCTAGTCAGGATCAATGAGAGGACATGCTGTAGCTTTCCCCCCCTTGATTTGAGAGTGTTTGCTTTTAGCTCTGCCTACATCTCAGATCTCCAACCCTGAGCCACCAGCATAGCAAAATTCTACCTCTTGACTTGCCAGGTGCCATCCTCTAGCTCCACGAGGTCCAGTACC
The DNA here is from genome assembly GCF_035046505.1 of Tiliqua scincoides. NCBI lineage: Eukaryota > Metazoa > Chordata > Lepidosauria > Squamata > Scincidae > Tiliqua > Tiliqua scincoides. The sequence continues at coordinate 42,363,737 of NC_089828.1, read as the reverse complement.
ACTAGCCACTGCATCTGCACTACTAGAACCCACACCTAATTTGCCATATGTATATTTGAAAATAAAGAAAATACTTGCCACATGTTTATTTCTGCCCTTATATTTAAAATAACAAACACTCAGGTGCACTACATCTCACCAGGGCACCTTCATCCTAAGGGAATGAAACCCAGTGGTGCTGCTCTTGCCACGTCTCACCTCTTAGAGGACCAGGGGAACTCAGAACAATATTGCTGTTAATTCTGTAAGGCCCCACTCTGATGGTACTTGCCATAGGTTATGCTTTTCTGATGCTCTTTCAGAGCCTAGTTGTTTGCAAATTGGGACTGATCTCCTGCTGTCAACTTCTATTAAATGGGATTTCGGTGGCTTTGGCCAGCGGGTGCTTGCAGTTGTCCTCCAGGTCTAGTATTTCATGCTTGGATGCAACCCAGCCCACACTGCAGACTGGCCCTGTGAAAGATGGAGGTGTGATGATGAGACCTTGTGACCTCTCTGATCAACCACCCCTCTCCGGCGCCTCTCTGAGGACCCCTGCTGTCTCATAGCATGGCTGACAGTTCACATCAAATCCCAGAAAGTTGTAGTTGACCATCCTGTCTTTTTTTTTTTTTTTCTTGTGGTTATCTGCAAAAAAGACCACTCCTTTTTGGTTGCTGGTCTGTCCCAAGGCCTCCCTGGCCTCATTTGTGTTCTCTCTCTCTCTCTCTCTCTCTCTCTCTCTCATTGTCTTTCTTCAAGGCCCTGAGATTAAGAATCTTAATGAAACAATGAGCTAGTTAATGGGACCTGATGGGATTGATTACTGTGAATGATAACTCAACACTTTGCTCTCCAGCCTGTTTCAATCAATCCCAAAAGCACGTCAGTAATATAGTAATTAATGGCCTAAGCCCTGTAATTTCCTTGCGGACATGAACACAGTAGTGAGCTTTTGATTTCTGCGGAGTACGGACACTGGTGATTTGGCAAACAGAAGGTACAAGGAAACAGTGTCTTGGCATTTGGATGGCATGGGCCTGGCACAGCATGGACCACACCACCTGTCTTGGCATTTGGATGGCATGGGCCTCGCACAGCATGGACCACACCACCCTGGCTGAGAAGCGTCAGAATCTGTGACCACCCAGGCTCTGTTTCAAGGCTGGAGCAACTGAGTGTCTGAAGCGGAACAAGGCTAATAAGGGCACCTGTTTGCTTCTGGGGATTATTTCAGAACCTCAGCAAATGTGCTAGAAAAGGGTATGCTTGGAAGTGAGAGGCCTGGGGACATCGGGGTGTGGGGTGCGTGTAGGGGGGGATTTAGTAACTGCAAAGATGTGCAGAGATGTGGGAAGATGTGCTGCTGCATCCTATCAACTTCTCACAGGATATAACAGGAACAGGGGTGGGGCTATCATCTCATTGTCTTATGTGAATGTCAGTGCTAACTTCTTTTGCTGTAGAAAACATCCAGAGCCCTCCTGGCATCTTCCTTTGTACATTTGGCTGAGGTCAGAACCAATAATTCATAAATTACAGGTATTGTTTTTATTTTTCCCATTTTTATATCGTCCCGGCAGTCAGGGTAGTGTGTAGAGTTCCTCCCCTCCTTTTGTCCTCACAACTATGAGGTAGGTGAGGCTGAGAAAGAGTGACTGGCCCAAGGTCACCCAGGAAGCTTCATGACCGAGCAGGGATTTGAACCTGGCTCTTCCAGGTCTACGTCCTGCTCTCAAACCACTACACCACCAGGTACAGAGATCAGTAGCTGCAATTCAAGACACACTTCCTTGAGATCTCCATGCGATTTTCTTCTGAGAAACAGGCACAGAAGTTACACGCTGTGCATGTAAAAAAGAGAAAGTGGTACACAGCTGGAACATCAGACTGCAATGAGAGACAGGATGGTGGCAAACAAGGATTAGCATGATAATATTCTCTTGGGATGATTCTGTTGATTGATTTGTTGCTCCTGCTTGGGTCTGGTGGTCTGCTCTACAGGGAACTGGAGTTGTGATGTGGCATTTACTAGGGAGATATTCTAGTCAATATTAGCTGGATCCCTATTAGCTGGATCCCTAAATATCCCTGGATCCCTATCCCTATGTCCTATGTTCCACCTGGTTTTCTGGTTTTCATGCAAGAGAAACTCATGGCTTTTTTTGCTTCTTCTTTCTCTGTTTTCCCCACTATGTTCGATTTCCATTTTGTGTCCCGTGCCATTTGACTGACTTTCATGCCTTCACTATTTTGTCTCCTTCCAAGATCATGGCATTCCTGAGCATCTCGAGATGCATTTCAGGAGTCTCAGTGGTTAAGCCATCACTTCACTGATCGCTGATCCCAGATCTGTGATTTCAGAATTGGCAGAGAATCAACCCAATGGAATGCAGTGTGGCTGAAACATTTTGTGTCTGATGAAACAAAGCCTTGGAGGAAAATCTTGCAGCATTACAAAAAGATATGAGATTGGGGAAGATAAACACACATTGAATGTCAGGTCTGTTTTGACCCTTGCTAATCTAGAAGCTTCTAGTGTGGTCTTCGGCCCATCACTCCTTCTCAGTCTAGCTTGAGGTGTTGCAAGGACAAATGGGATGACACCCCCCCAGTTATGCCACCTGTGTTTCTTCAAAAAGGGGTAAGAAGTACATGTAAATATTAATAAATGGTGGCACAGTAATATGCCCTGTTCCCCTGGACTGTGAAACAGGTGTTGTCTACTTCTAATACACTGTGTGTGGGGTGGTGGAGAATATGTATAACCTTTATTCTGTCTCTGTCATAGTGCTAGAAATCAGTCACCCAGTGATATTGATCAGCAGACAAACCTTCAAGTCATCAACATCTGACGTTTGCTACCAAAAGATGCAATGATGGCCTTTGTGATGGCTTTAAAAAGGGATTAAACAAATTCATGATGAATAGATCTGTCAATGATAACCTAAAGAAGATAGCTCCATGGCCAGACAGCCCACCTCCATTTAGCAGATGCTTAAGGACAAACAGGGCGGTTTTGTGCTCTACATTTTCCAAAAGGACCTGCTTGTCCACTATTGGTCTGATCCGGCAGTGTTCTTATTATGTTATAAAGTGTTTGACAAGGTCGTGGAGGGCAGGTTTATCCATAATTATTAGCTGTGATAATTAAGCTCTAGATGCAGCAGAGGCAGTCTCCCTTAGGCTGCCATTACCTGCCATCACATTACCTGCTGGAAGGTCTACCGACAAGGAGGGCTTTTGCCTTTCTGATCTGTTTGTAGGCTTTGAGGTGGCATCCAGTTGGCCACTGTGGGAAGATGATGGATTAGATCCACCCACTTTGATGTAATCCAGGTGAATCCTGCTGTTGTTTTGATATCTAAATGGCTCTTTTTTCGGTTTCCAAATGTTTCCCTTAGCAAAGTTAGACTGATCTGATCCAAGAAAGGGCAATGGGTCTCCTACATCATTAATGACTGTGTGAAAGAGGGATGGGCAAGGATAGCTTTGAGGGAGGGGGAAAGTGCTCTTTGTGTCATTTCTTCTGCTATGCAACTTCTTTGGACAGGAGGGCCTTGGCTGCTCTTTGCATTTGGCCAAAGCCAAATGCAGACAGTGAGTTTTTTCTTCAGTCACTCAGTCTCTATAGCCAAACTGTGGCTTCCAACTCTTTGACATAGAATGTGCAGCTCGCAGAAATATGTTGGCTGAGCTCCTTTCTGCATCACAATGAATACAAAAGGTAAATAAATTTTTTCCCGGCTTTATCATTATTTACCAGGTATGAACTAGGGGTCCACTGGGTTAAAACATAAATTTAATGTTCATGGGGAGTACATAAATTTAAGAATTTAAATGCTTCTTAAATATTGTGGCTCTCGCACATCTCAAGTTAATTGTATGTGGCTCTTAATTTTAAGCAAAGTTTGCCTACCCCTGCTCTGTAGCAAGAATAGCTCCACTTGTCAAATGTTCCTGCAGCATGCAACTATCAAAAGCATGGAGTCCTAGTGGTGGAAGGGGAAGGGAAGAAGATGGAAATCATGAGCCTGATCAGGAGTCAGTTTTTTCTCTTCCAGTTCCTCTGAAGCAATCCTCAAAGTTAAAGGAAGTTGCAAGACAGAGTTCAACACAAAGAGCACCAGAAAAGTTGGAAAAGTCAAAAGACTGACAATCAGGGTAGGAGCTTTGGGTTGCTGACATTCATTTCTGACCTGCTTTCTTGGCCCTGAAATGCTATGTGACTGGCAGAAATTCAACTGGTGAAGCTCTCCCACCTCTGGCATAGACATCGAATATGGAGAACATGTTTGGTTGTTGAGTTGCTGCCTGTCTGAAATCTGTCTAAAGCATGGGAGCCCTGCCAGAAAAATGCTGTCTACCACTTTGCGCATGGCAGGCGAGTAACCAGACAAGGCAGGTGAAAACAAAACATGGAATTATAAGAAGAACCAGGCTGGATTGCGTAAAAAGCTCCATGTAGCCTTTCCAATATTTCCTGGGAAGCCCCAAGCTGGGCATGAGGGAAATAGTCCTCCCCAACTGTTTGCCTCCGGCAACTAGTACTCAGTAGTTTATTGGGTCTGCACATGAAAGCAGAACTATGTTAGCAAATAGCTATTGAATATACAGCAGCATACCATTCTTCCTCCATGAATCTGCTGAATTCTCCTTTAAACCCAGCCATCACTACAACTTATAGCAGTAAATTCCAGAAACGAATCCCTCCTCATGTGAAGAGGAACTTTCTTTAGCCTCTTTGAAAGTTGTATAGAAGTGAGATTTTGGCAGGCTCACTTTTTCTCCCTTCCTGACAGAGGAGCCCCATCTTCCTTTACAGCTGGTCACTTTGTATTTGGCTGGCCTTGGCATCCATTTTCAGTGCTCACCACATTGCAGTAATGGTCACTGAGTTTGCATGGAGTTGCTTTTCTGCCTGCCATACACTCTTGGAGTTAGGGAGAAGAGCTTCCAGGTGGCGTCAGGGCTCAACTCCCCCCCATTTTGGGAAATGAACCAAAGCAGACCCAGGAATGCAAGACGTTGTGGGTTTACAATCTCTCTGGATTGTTTTTCTCTTTGCCTGCTCAATTTATACACCCCCATCGGCGTCTCCTGTCTGTTTGATACCCGTGGAGGGAATCTTTCAGGCTGTTTTAGCCCCCACCAAGACCCCTTGCCCCATCCTCTTAATGAACTAAAAAAGTGACAAATCCTTCTAAGAACCACACATGACCCACACGCACACAACCGTCCAGCCCCTGGCCGTGGGCTAGCCCTCTTTTCCTTCCCCTCCCAATCCTTCACCCCCCCAGCCCTGTAAGCTGACACAGCGTCTCTAAGCGTTAGCAGCTTTGGTGTCTAAGAGGCTTAGTCAAGTTTAAAACTGTCATTTGAGTGAACTAAGTCCTCCTGATACCCCGCCTTGCACCTTCTTAGCCAATTTGCCTTCAATTAGGGTAATTGGGAAACTAGCAAAGAAGTATAGCATTAATATTTTAAAGTGATGAAGTGATTACAGGGCCTGGCCTAGGAAGGAAATCAATTTGCTATCTGCGCTTGGAAAGGCAATTATCATCATTTGTCAAATAATCAGCCTCTGCTTCCTCCTCCTCCTCCTCCTCCTCATGCACCTTAAGGAGGTTACATGGGGGAAGCCAAGGGAGGAGGAGTGCCCGGCCAGGGGATGAAAAAATTAAATCCTCACACGGTCAAGACAAACAGAGGGCATCTGGGTTAGTTTCTGGGTTAGCTCACCTCACTCTGTCTTCCTTCCTTCCTACCAGAGCTGAGGTTCACCTAAATGGACACAAGTGTTGATATATGTGCCAACTGCCCCAATTTACAAAATACAGTCCTAATGTTCTGGTCTCTGTTCCCAGTCAATCATTGGCCCTATTTTGGAGATACCTTTAAAAAGTTAGGGCCCAGTCCTTTCCAACTTTCCAGTGCTGATGCAGCCGCAATGCAGCCCCAAAGTAAGGGAACAAATATTCCCTTACCCTGAGGACGTTGAGTGAGGACCTGCTAATGTGTGTGCTATTCTTGTAGTAATGCAGCAACTAGAAATAGGGCCTTCTCTGTGGAGGTACTGCAATTATGGAACTCCCTCCCTAGATGCTTTCCAGTAGGATTCTTTTAGGGGAGGTATTTTATTAGCAAGAGTGATGAGTTCTTTTCTGGGACTCTGCTTTCTGTCAACCTATCTGTGTGTGGTTTATTTTGGCTCTTTCTTATATTTTTACAGGTGAGTTTTATGCTGCTGTTTATGATTTTATTGACAGGCTTTTTTTCTGCAACTACTTTTGATGACCGATTTTATCTGCATTGTGTTTTACGCCCTTGTTTGATCGTTTAAGTTATTTTTTCACTGCTAACATTGTGATTTGGTCTGTTGCATTTTATTCTTATTTATGGATTTTATTTCATTGTAAACTGCCTCGGGTGCCCCATTGCAGATGGAAAGGCAGGATAAACATTCTGTAAAATAAACTCAGGCTGGCTGAAGAAATTAGGCTGGCCCCAAGCATTTGGGGGGAACAAGTGCAGCCCTCAAGATCCAGGCTCACAAGCAGGATGTGTAGGTTTACAGATACAAATGGGGACAGAGTGCCTCTACCTTTGATCATTGTATAGAAGAGGGAATTTTGGCAAGTACAGCTCAACGTGGAAGGGTTTAAAAAGCTGCACCTGCCAAAATTCCCTTTGCTATACAATGGTTAAAGGTAGAGGCACTCTGTCCCTATCTGTATCTGGTAACCCTAAGGATGCATGTCTGAATACTCATTAGAGGGGAGCAATGGCAGAAGAAGAGTATGTACCTAGTGGGAAACAAGTTACTGGACTGAATGGGTCTTGGTCTGCACTGAATGGGTCTTGACTCATCTTATGAACAAATGGACCAATTCATTTCATTCAATAAATGCCTGAAGGACACAAGTGAGTTCCAAATGACATCTGTTCATTGGTTATGTATTTATTTCATTCACTTCCCCCTCGAAGCCAGACGAGGGGTCTTGTGCAGGGTGCGTTCTTTCCACTACCAGTAACCAGTCATTTTCTCTGGTGTGCAGTCTGCAAATCTATCAGATCTAAAGAAATAACATTACTCTGCTCGTTTCAACAGGATGTGAGGGTAAGTCTGAAGGTAGCTTGCTGATGGTAAGCAGGTTTAGGTATGGGTCAGTGGTGGTGTGGGTGACAGCTTGAGAACCCTGCGGATGCTGCCTTGAATGAAGCAGGTGGTGTATTTATGTTAAGTAATTACAATTCACTGATTACCTCATTCTGAATTTACATTGCTGTAATTAGTGTCATATGATTTATATGCAAGTAACGTGTTATAGGGAGGCCATCTTTTATTTGTTCTTATTATTTATTTGTACTATTAGTTTTTTTTTCTTTCTGAATGTTTGTAATAGAAATATCTAAGATACCAAGTCTATACCTGTTAACAACAACAACAACAGTGGTAAAATAAACAGGAGGATTTAAAGATCATATACATATGATCTTGTGATAAACGTGATAAATAAATAAATATACAGGTCGTGCCTTGTTATCCACTGGACTTCCGCTCCAGAACCCTCAGTTGATAACATAAATCAGTGGATACTAAATCAGTGGAAAAATAGCTTTAAAGATCCACTTCCAGGTTTCTTGCGCCTCCATTGTCGCCCCAGAATGCATTGGTATAGACACTATACTGCATTCAGTCACTAGATGGGATGTATAATGGAATTAAATTGAATGAAATTATAATTATTTAACAGCGCGAAGGTAGGAAACGGGATTTTGTTGCTTTTTTCCTTTGCTCCAAGACATTTAATGGTGGACCTTGGCATCAGTGGTAGTCAAATAAGTGGATACCAAATCAGTGGATAATGAAGCACAACCTGTGTCTGAAAAAATGACATTTACAGGTGAAAAGTTGCCCACCCCCAGAAACGACCGTTAGAAAAGAGATGCTTATGTTTGTCCAGCCCCCCATGTTGGGTTTTCTATTGAAAGCAATAAGATATGAACATGAATGAAACAAAGAATCAATAACTAAATGGATGTGAATTTCACAAAGAAATTTCATCCAGTAAGGCTTTTAATAATGAAAATGAAATAAATAATGAAGCAAAACATTGTCCACTAAGTATGGTGTAAAAAAGAACCCCACGATACCTGTGCAACTTCTGCTCCAGTGTCCATTGACACAATAGGGATTGAGTCCACTTCTTTCAAAGTGAAAAGGTGGGTGGCTGCTCCAAGCAACACACAAATGTTCCGAGTGGGTGCAAGGAGGGGGGTAGGATAACCTGCCCTCCTCACAGCCGCTTGGGGCAGTTTTCGTGTCACTCGGAGCAGCTGCTCGCGTTTTTCACTTTGAAAGAAGTGGGTGGCTGCTCAGAGCAACCATTCCAAGTAGCTGCAGGGGGCGCAGTGGATGGCAGTGGCACCCCCCCAGGCATGCCACCCAGGACATTTGCCCCCCTGCCCAGATATGCTAGTTTCTCTCCTTAGGAGCTGTACCGGCTCACACAGCCCAATTTCTAACCAACTTACCAGCACCAATGAAACCTCAGTGCAGTCCGTGAGTGCCCTCCCACCGTTGGATGCAGCATGCATCCCGTTGGTACAGCTGCATTGGTACTGGAAAGGGGCAGCCCAATCCTGAACTGCACATTCAGCCATGGTGCCGAAATGGCTGCAGCAGCATCCTGTGCGCAACAAGGCTGCCGCTGACAGCTCCTTGGGGAGAGGAGACTTTTGTCCCCAGGGAAGGGAAGTAGGCCCACAATGGGGCTACTTGATTCTGCGGCAGCCCTTGAGCCTCCGTGTCAGGCAGCGCAGCACTAGAATGCCTCCTTCCCTTTCTCCCCGTGCCCCCACCTACCTCTTTGCCACCCAGCACTTCAGGCGAACGCAGAGCGGTAGAGCATTGGTGTTCCACCGGCGCTAACCTAGAGCCAGCTGGCACTGGACTAGCTCCGGTCCTCCACTGGCACTAAGGGCACATGTACATGCCGGCAGCAAGCCGGCAAACACTGCTTAGGACTGGGCCCTGTGTTAGCATTGGGCTAACAGTCACTGAATGCAGATCAGTGACAACCTTAACTCTGAAGAGATTTTGAGGATGCACTGTTGTTTATATCTAACTCTTATGTATAAGGGGGGGGGGGGGGACAGGACCAAGTTCCCTGTGGACATAAGGTGTACCTCCCATTTTATCCAATGAGTAGACCAGCCCTTCACTTTGAGCTCCGGAGACAGAGAACGGAACAAATTTGCCTACTATTCTAGGAAGGCGTTCCAGGATGTGGGATGGAATTCCTGAGAGCGGCTTGGGAAGGGGGAGATTATTTATTAATACAGTTAATTAATACAATTAATATAATGTATTAATAAAATTATTGATATAATTCGAGAGAAACTAGGGTGACAATGATGGAATTTAGCCAGTGCAAACCTAAAATTATTGCTTTAATAAGAATTCATTAAGCTTTATCAGCAGAGGCAACAACTTGTTTAGAAAACAAAGCTAGTGTCTGGCATTCTTTCAATGGAGACACAATTTTTTTTTAATCATGATTCACCTCCGCCACCACCACACCAGCCCTTGCCATCTGTCAGAAGCCACAACAAGTGATGAATTCCTTTAACTAATTTAATTAATTAAATTACATTTCAGTTAAATTAATTATTTTGGCATAATACCACCACTTCTCTGAAAGGCTGGGAGAGAGAATATGGATGGTTGTGCACCTCTTGACAATACAGACAGAAACCATAAAGATCCTTCATTTAAAAATGGAGAGAAAAGACAGTTGTTTTAGGTTTTTTAAAAGCAAGACTTTTCATTTACAGCACAGTCCTATGCATTGAGTTCAATGCAACCTACTTCCAGTGTGTATAGGACTGCAACTTTAATTATTTCAGTCATTTGTACCCTGACTTTTCAACCAAAGTGCCTAAAAGCCCAATCCTATTCACACTTTCCTGAGAGTAAGCCCCATTGACTCTAATGGAACTTACTTCTGAGTAGACACACATAGGATTGGGCTGTAAGACAGTTAACAAAATATATGTTAAAAATGGAAAAATACAACCAAATTAAAACTCACTACAAGACAATATAATAATACAATAAAGTAACAGCTTTATTGTAACAGTAACAGAAAAGAAACTTGATAAAACAGCAGCGGAGTTTAAAATAAGTGACCTACAGCTTCAAAACCTAGCAAAACCAATATGTTATAACAGCACTAGCAAAATGTATCTGTTATGTGCTTCTCATTTATCCACTCCTAGACTTAGCAAATAAAGAGTATGAAGAACAGACAGCACTCAATGGTCTGTCTGTGCCAAGGTGATAGTCCTCTAGCACATGGGTCTCCAAACCCCAGCCCAGGGGCCAGACGCAGCCCGTGGCAAGCTCTCTATCCAGCCCACGGCTAGCCTCTTGACCCCTGAAAGCCTCTGGCCCACTTAGCCAAACATGACTGGAACTATGCTCTGGTTGCGTCTGGAGGATGTTCAAAGGGCCAGAGAGGTTGAATGAATGAGCCCATTCATTCATTTATTCACTCATCTAAGTTCCATCTCTAATTTATTTAAATAAATTTTACATTTAAATTTTATTTTCCGGCCCTCAACACCATGCCAGATATTTGATGCAGCCCTCTGGCCAAAAGGTTTGGAGAACCCTGCTCTAGCAGATCTGAACAGAGACTTTGGCTGCAATCCTATCCACATTTATCTGGGGGTAAACTCAAAGGGGCTTACCTCTGAGTAGACATAAATAGATTGCACTACTACTGGCCTGTGGAGCTTCCTGGATGGCCCTGGTCTCTCAACATAACCTACCTTACAGGGTTGTTCTGAGAATGAAGACACACCTGTTAACTGGGCAAAGTGGCACCTTTTAATATGGTGGCCCTCAAATATTGTGGGAGGGGGGAGAAAGCAACTATTTATCTTCATGTCAACATGGCATCTTTTTCAGTGGCTTTTGCTGGTGTCTTTTTTGCATCTTTTTGTTAGATTGTGGGCCTTTTGTGAACAGGGAATCATTTATGCTATGTATACCACTTTGAGAACTTCTTTTGTTTGAAAAGTAGTATACAGTGGGCCCTCCTTATCTATGAGATCTACATCCAGTGGCTGGAGGACCTCAGAGGGCCTTCCAGTCATGTCTGAAGGCATTCTGAGGCACAGGGAGGCTTGTGGATACTAAGGGCCCACTGTACACTCTTCTTTCATTATCTATACCCAATTTGTTCCTGAAAGGCGCCCTGATCGCAAAAATCCAAATGAGTACAATTATTAAATTAATTTCAATGGGAAAAATCCCAATTTGTTCCAAAGCCATTCCAGGTTCACCCAAATATTACCCTAAAAGTCTAAAACCATACATTAGTCAGACCTCACTTGTCGGACTGCATCTAGTTCTGGGCACCACATTTGAAGAAGGATGTTGACAAGCTAGAATGGGTTCAGAGGAAGGCAAGAAAGATGGTGAAAGGGTTCAAACTCAAGTCCTATGAAAAATGGTTTAAAGGGCTTGGCATATTTACAGCACAATCCTGTGCACATCTACCCAGAAGTAAGTCTCATTATGTTCAAAGTGGCTTACTCTCAGGAAAGTGCACATAGGATTAGGATTGTAACCTTAGTCTGGAGGAGAGGAGACTGAAGGGAGTTATGATAGCTGTCCAAGTATCCTCAAGGCTGTCATGAAGGTGAAGAAGGGGAGAGCTTGCTCTTGGAAGCTCCTGAGGGCAGGACCAGAAGCAACGTGTTGAAACTACAGAGAAGTAGATTTTGGTTAGATGTGGGAAAGAATTTCCTAATTGTAAGAGCTGTCTGGCTCTAGACAGCCTACCTTATGCTGTAGTGGGCTCTTCCATGTTAAAATATGCAACTTGTTGCTTAAAACAGCCACTGTACCAGAGGACTGGAGGATAGCTAATGTCCAACCAATCTTTTAAAAAGGAAGGAGAGCTTGTTGTTGGCATCCTTCAGTCTCGGAAGACTATGGTATCGCGCTCTGAATAGTGGTTCTGGAACAGAGTGTCCTCTCCAGTGCGCGAAGCCTGAGTAAAGTAGATAAGGAGGATAGGCTGTTACCCATGAAGCGAATCCCCCCTCTCCATGTCGCTGAAATGGTCCAATGGAAAGGCAGAGGCCAATACGGTTGGTTCCAGCGGCGTTGCAAGAGTTGCCAGAACATGACTGTGTTCAGCCATGAACTGCCTCAGGGACTCTGGCTCCTGAATTTGCCTCGAGGTTGACTCCTGAAGCCTTTTCCATAACTGGGTGTAGCCACAAGGCAGTGGAGGTTTGGGATCAGAGTTTTCCTTCTCTCAGATGAGCTGCCTTCCCAGGCTAACAAGTCCCATCTACCCGGAAGGAGAGGGAACCTGTGAAATTATAGGCTGGTCAGCCGAACATCTGTTCCAGATAATATGGTGGAAAACCTCAGCAAAGATAAAATCCTAAATTACATATAGAAGAACAAGCTTTGCTGAGGGAGAATCAGCACGGCTTCTGCAAGGGTGCTGGTAAGACCTGCCTCACAAAACTTTTAGAATTCTTTGAAAAGGTCAACAGGCATGCGTATGTGGACAAACCGACTGGTATTATATATCGGGATTTTCAGAAGGTGTTTGACTCACAGCCCAATCCTGAGCTGCCACTGAGACACTCGGGGCTGCAGCAGCTCCAAAAATAACTGCTGCCACATCCAGTACGCTTCAGGCAGCTGCCAGCAGCTCCTTGGGAGAAGGGGACTTTTGTCTCCTTCCCCTGGGTAAAGTGAGTAGCCCCACAATGGGGCTACTCAATTCTACATCGGCCTGAAGGTCGGTGTAGAATCAAGAGTTCCATGTCAGGTGGTGAACCAAACATGGAGGCTCTGGATCCGGTGCAGCAAAGCTTTACCAATCCCGCCTCCCTCCTGCCGGAACACCATCTCCCGCTCTCCCTCCGTTTCCCCCCTCTCCGGAACGCCTCCCCCCTGCCTCCCCACACCTTCACCTACCTCTTTGCTGCTCGGCGGTCTGTGTGACTGCTGAGTAGTAGAGTTCCAGCACTATCCCAGCACCGGCCAGCGTTGGGCTAGCACCAGCAGAGCACCAGCACTAGGGCCCTAGGACAGTGTGCGCTGGTGGTGAGCTGGTGAACCGAGCTCAGGATTGGGCTCTCAGTCCCTCACCAAAGGCTCCTGAGAAAACTCTACAGTCAGAGAATAAGAGGGCAGGTCCTTTTATGGATTAGGAACTTGTTGAAGACCAGAAAAGAGAGAGTATAAACAGAATTTTTTCACAATTTAGAGAAGTGGAAAGCAGTGTGTCCCAAGGATCAGTCTTGGGATTGGTGCTTTTCAATTTGTTCTTAAATGACTTGGAGTTGGAGATAAAAAGTGAGGTGGCCATGTTTGTGGATTGCACTAAATATTTCTGGGTGGGGAGGTCCAGATGGGATTGTGAAGATCTCCAAAAGGATCTCTCTAGGGAGGAATGGGCAGCAAGATGGCAGAAGCGCTTCAAAGTACGGGAAGTAAATGTAAAGCGATGCACCTTGGGGCAAGAAATCACAGTTTCACATATATGCTAATGAGTTCTGAGCTGTGTGTCATGGATCTGTGATGGCAGAAGGCGTGGTCTGGAGGTGGAACTGTCACCTTTTCTGACAAAAGCTAAGGAGGATTTGACTTGGGTCTCACTTTGGATGTATGGCCAGAAGCCACTAGATAGAGACAAAGACATGTGGAGGAGTGTGGAGGAGTCAACGGGGAAAGAATTGAGAACCAGCCTGAGGCATGTTTTTGCAACTGCCTGTGGAAGCTTGGAAAGTGCAAGAGCTGTGCAGTCAAGATGACAATTGTACTATGAATGGAAACATCTGGAGAACAGAAAGGCTCTATGCGTTTCTCTCATAGAATAACACTTGTAAGAAACCCATTTGAAAAAAAAACGGGGATTATGGTCAGCCTGGCTATGTAAACCTATGCCTATGAAACTCAAATCTATGAGGAAGGTGGTATGTAAATACTGTAATAAATAATAAATACACCTGGAGAGAGATCCTGGGTTGTCGTGGACAACTCAAAGTGTTGAGCCAGTGTGCAGCAACTGTGAAGACTGGATGACTGAGAAAGGGATTGAGAATAAAACAGTCAATATTATTATGTCATAGTACAAACTGATGGTAAGGCCACATCTTGGAGTATTGCATCATCACATCTCAAAAAGAGGCAGAGCTCTGGAACTCTGGGCAGTATGTGAGGAAAAGACTGATGTCTATGTTGTGGTGTCTTTGTATATTTTTGTTTTGTTTTGTTCTTTCTCTGTATTTTATGCCAATAAAGGTCTACTGAACTGAACTATGAGGAAGGTGGTATGTAAATACTGTAATAAATAATAAATATACCTGGAGAGAGATCCTGGGTTGTCGTGGACAACTCAAAGTGTTGAGCCAGTGTGCAGCAACTGTGAAGACTGGATGACTGAGAAAGGGATTGAGAATAAAACAGTCAATATTATTATGTCATAGTACAAACTGATGGTAAGGCCACATCTTGGAGTATTGCATCATCACATCTCAAAAAGGGTATGGTGGAACTAGAAAGCAACCAAAATTCTTAGTGGACTGGAGCACCTCCCTAATGAAGAAAGGCTACAGTGTTTGGGACTCTCTAGAAAGAGACAGTCTAGTTTGGGACAAGAAGGCACCTGGGGGGGACATGATTCAGACACATAACATTATGCATGGGATGGATAGAAATCCAAAATGGTGGCACCCAAACGTCTTGAGATTTTGTGAAATCCAAGATGGTGACTCCCAAATCTTGTGACATTTGGGTGCCACCATCTTGGATCCCATGAAATATAGGGAGATCCAATATGGAGCTGCCCAGGGAACAGGTAGAAGGGGCCTCTAGGGACATCCCACATCACCCCTGTGAGACGCACACTTTGGGAATCCCTAAGCTAAGGTGTTTGCGCCGCTTTGCAGACCCCTTTGCTGGCTTCATGGCAGCTCCTTGTCATTGCCAGACACATGTTGATGATGTCAAACATCAATGGATCTCCGGGAATGCTGAACTCTGAATGGCATGGAGCTTGGCTTTGGAGGACTTCGAGCTTCGTGGCCATGCATTCCCTCCTCTTGCTTTTTTGGGGGGAAAAAGCACACAGTGACACTGCATGATTAGCTGCACAGCTAGTTTGGCCCTACCTGTAAAATTGAACCTGGGACCCAGGGTTGGCACAAGATCTCCTAATGCCTGAGGTGGTATGCCAAATTCAGCAGGCCTTACCTAATGTGTGCCAACCTCTGCTCCTTCCACTTTACAATGTTCTAGCTTAGCACTCTCCCCTCCTCAACATTTCCCCTTCCTCTCTTTTCCCATCCAGGGAACGTAAGGAGACGGAGGAGCAGACAAGAGATGGGCACAACCTGGGACCTTCTACAAATCTCTCATGTCATTGCAAAGCATGTGCTCTAATAGCAGACAAGCACTGAGGTTAATGTTTACTTGTGAATAGATTGTACTTTCTTCTACTGACCTGTCAAATCATTGATCCCCCTAGCCCAGCTCTGTCTCTTCTGACTAGCAGAAGCTTTCCAGGTCTCAGACAGAGGCTTTTCCATCCTTGCTGCTTGCTTCAAATTCTTATGCTGACAGCTGAAACCTGCATGCAAAGGATCACCTCGCCACCACCACCAAGCTATGCCTCTTCCCCAAACAAACCTAAGTTTAGTTCTTTTTCTGTACATTCCAGCCTCCTGTCTGCATCATTTAACATCTGCATTGTAAATGCACTATGACCCATTATACCCATTATATTATTATATTAATATAATATATTAATATAATATATTAATTCTCTTTGTCCCATTATATTATTTCTCTTTGTCATTATACCAGAGAAAACCCCAGAAGTTCTTGACAAACTAACTGACATAGAAAAGTTTATCTTAAGGCAGAAAAACCAGAGTTCAAGATGACTTATGAATGATGGAGAATTAACCTTCCTAAAGCCCTGGTCTCGTACATTCCAGCAGTGCGCAAGTGTGTATGTATATATAATATACACATTTGTGCACATAAAACTTTTTTATAATTTGATTTTACAGCAACAATCATAAAACAAAATATACCAGTCACATAACTGAGAATGGATACAACAATATTGGGCCTCTCTGCCTTGCAAATAATGGCAAGATGTTCAGTTACTGAAAAAAAGTTGGATGTGTATGTTTCAATCTAAATGTCAGCATGGAGCTTTGCAATAGAGTAGCACAGGGCAGAACTTTAATGGGTGTTTGCAAATTTTGTTTCCCTTATGTGCATTAGAAATGAAATATTTTGCTAGAAAATTACCAGATCATTGAACAGAGCCTGTATTCTTTGTATTGTACCAGTTGGCTCGGAATGTGTATAGTACTTAATTTTTACCTGTTCTATTCAACTTAGGATAACATAGGTGGACTAGCTCTTCTGATGTTCTTAAGTTTCTATCTAGTATTTGGAGAACAAGGTGACATTTGCCCACATGTACCATCAAACTACAAAAATGTGCTTTCAGAACTGTAGAAAAACTTTGACTGTGGGGTGTTTAATTTTTGTACGTTGACCTCTAAAAAGTATTTTAAAGAAGATCAATCCCAGCAGTGCTAACTTGCATTGTGAAATATTTAATAATCTGCCCCACTTGGCAGTAGAGTCCTAGGCAAGGGAAGGTGAATTTTTTGGCGGTGCTGAGTGGAAGGAGGGTAGCTCTGACCTGTGGGGCACTGTCTAGTGGGGAGCTCTCTTGAGAAGCTCCATTGATGTGAATGGGAGCTGCACAAGACCTCATTCACAGCTCCTATTCATTTCAAATGCAGGTGACTTTTGGGGTGGATAGAGCTATGCCCCGTGTTAGATAGCAAAATGGTGTGTGCCATTTTGAATTTCTGTCTTCGAGACCAAAACCTCTTGAGGCAGCCTCGGATCTGTACCTTCTGGTTCATCCCATGATGCTCCAGAAATGTCACATCTGTGAACATCCCAAAAAGTTGCAGCCCAGGGGCAAAGTGTCCATGAAGGGCATCTGTGGACAGAGCTCCAGAGCCTGCAAACTTTTCCTCTGAACTTCTGCAAGAAGACAAAGCCATTGTTCCTGCCTTGACCCTGTTCCTGCCTTGATCATGGCTCGGCCCCTTCTTTTCTTCTTCTCTCTCTCTCTGTGTCTAATTCTTCCTCTGCTCTGTAATGAGGGGATTACAAGGAAAACTACAGCAGGACTCTTTGTGTGAGAGACAATCAAAGTGGGTGGGGTGAGTGCTTCATTAAGAGTGGTTCTGCTCTTTTTTTCCACATATATATACAACCTTAGCCCCACCCCATGCCAGTTCTGCAGGATGAACTGGA
Source organism: Tiliqua scincoides (assembly GCF_035046505.1). Classification (NCBI taxonomy): domain Eukaryota; kingdom Metazoa; phylum Chordata; class Lepidosauria; order Squamata; family Scincidae; genus Tiliqua; species Tiliqua scincoides. The sequence continues at coordinate 42,346,363 of NC_089828.1, read as the reverse complement.
GGGACACTTAGAGCAATTACTAGTCCAGAAAGTAACTGTCAATCATTCTTAAAGGGGAAGGCCTCCAATTAATAACCTCGTCTTAATCCTCGGGACTCATTTCCAATCTGCAGGGCCCAGTGACATCGGCAAGACTAAATAAAGAATCTCTCGGGGCTTTAGGCGAGGTGGGCTCTGTGACAATTAAGGCGACTACCAAGAACTTTGGCTGCCAAGCTACGAGATTGGGAAGGTTGAGCTGCTTGTTTGCATTCCCAGAGGGGCCGTCAAAGTTAAATACTTCTGCACAATCCAGCTAGGGCTCAAGCAGGTAATGGAGTTTTTGTTTTTTTTAATTTGTTGATAATTTACTGATTTGATTAATTTGTTTTCCGCTGGTGATAAAAATGTTCTACCAATCTATATAAAATTAATATATTGTCTTTCCCAGTTTCATAAGATGCTAAGCCTCTTGTACTTTCTGCAGCTGGGAGATAAAATATATTAATTTTACACTAGATCATAGATCACGATGGTGAAATTATTTCTTTAAAAATGCCAATGTGGCCACAAAGCAAAATGGTAGTGGGGTGCAAAAAAGGGTAGATGTAGGGGGCATAAAACAGAAACATGGGGTATAAGACTGCTTGGGGGACATTCCTTCTAAATCCCCAAATCTTAAGTGAGTATATGCAGCCCAAGCATAGATGCATCTTATCCAGGTTAAGGTAATCTCTTACCAGTAGGCATTTGACTCTGACAGGCTAAAGACAGAAAACACCCGCCACTCACCCCTGGTTGATTCAGATTCTACCTTGCAGGAAGTAGAAGCATAAAAAGGTTGTCTTTGTTGATCAGTACAGCTAGAAACTATATTTCTCTTCTCTCAAAATGTTGATGCATCCTGTGTGTGGAGTGGAAATCCTAAATTCGCTCCGTTATTTGACTCAGATAGGCCTAAAAGAATACTCTGCAGCCTCCTCCCCTCTTGCTGTGTAACACTTTGGGAAAGCAAATGTGTATTTAAGAAGAAATCACAATTGGGAGGCAAATCCCCAAGAGATTGTACGCCTTTGTGACCGTTTTCATTCCTTCCAATCTTAGAGCTTAAGCACTTCAAACGGAAAAATTGCTGCAGAGCTGGTGAAATGTATCCATTTAGAAAACCAAAAAGAAAACAGAATAAAACGAAATTCGGCGGCAGAAGTAGGTGGGAAAACGGGAAGAATAGGCTAGGTGTTGTAACTTGCACAGAGTTTGCTTATTAATTTCCATCATCATCACCATCCCGCACGTATGTCGAAATTATCGCCGTCTACTTCAAGGAAATGACTTTCCTGCGAGTCAGAATTGCAAAAGGAAATACTGGCCAGGATTCTTTTTTTTTTTTTTTTTTTAAACAGGGAATAAGTGGTGTGTGGCTTTCTTTGAGGCGGCATGAAAGCCAACTGGACCAATTGCTCCCAATTGGGCCCCACACCTAAGGGGGCCCTGCGCTAGGGTAACCTACTCTAGTTCTATGTGCCATTTTATATAAAGTGTACTTAGATCCATTTGGTCCATTGACGCACATGCGCTTTTTAAGCACACATTTTGATTGCTTTCTATTCTGCCATAGGGATAGAAAGTCTATAATAATTCTTATTTATATCTCTGAGATTCTGCAGACCTTGACTGTGAACCTGGGGCCCCACAAAAAAATGTTTCCAATTGGCTCCTGCAGCTCCTAAAGCCAGGCCTGAAGCTCACAGTTGAAGACTGTGCTCTGTTCCTTGAGAAAGGTAGGGAAACATAGGCAGTGGTGTCTGAGAAGCACTTTGGAAGACTGAGGGAGACAAAGGGTCCTCTCTTATATGGAAGATTAGCATGTCCCACATTTGTGCACCAGGGTCAGAAGTGGCCCAAACATGAGAAAGGTACAGGAGACACATTACATGGAAGATATGGGGTGCCAGAGGTTGGACCCAGAGGAACAGAATGACAGAGGTTGGACCTAGAAGAACATAATTGAAGTGGAAGTTCTCCTACACAATCCTCACTGAAATCAATGGAAGAGCAATATTTTGGTTGTTAAATGAAGATTATGCAGGAGCACTCCCCACTTGGCTGTGACCCATATCGATTAATAGAAGGGTATGACCATTGATATTTTGCATCTCAGGGACCAGAACACCTTGGGCTAGACCCCACAGAAACTTTTGTGCAATAAGTATGCTATGACAAGATCCAGAGAGCTTCATTAGATGTGCTAAGGTTTTGTGTGCTCCCAGTGGGCAGTTCTCTTTGGCTCTAAACACCAAACCCCAGTGCCATTACTTAGATTGCTTTACAAAAGTTTCTAAGGGCCCAGTTCAAAACAACTTTCCAGCATTGATGCAGCCACAATGCAGCCCTGAGTTAAGGGAACAAATGTTCCCTTAGCTTGAGGAAGCCTCTGTGACTGCTCACTCCAATACAGTATGTGGTTTACACCCCATTGGCATGGCTGTACCAGTGCTGGAAAGTTGGATAGGATTGGGCCTTCCCGTTCATTAGTAGTATGCTGTGGTATGAGTGTGTGTGGATGGCAGAGGAAGCTAATTTACAAGGGGTATGTGTCCAGCAGCCTATTGGATGCATGTATAGAATTATGTTTCTGGTTCTTTGGATGACAGTAATGAGGGGGTAACTAATATGGTTACCCTTATGGGATTTATCCATATGTGACTCTCTCTTTCTCTCTCTCTCCCTCCACACACACAGACACACATGAGAGAGAGAGGTAAGGAACTGAATGACCACTGAATCCAGTGTGCAACTCAAGGGGAGAACTAGTCCATCATATTGGACCAGACCTTGTGCCTAAAGCCAGATATGGATGTCCCAGAGCAAGCACAATGCATGAGGTTCAGGTGACTCGTGTGGGCAAGCCACACACCATGGAAGGAGACACATTTGAAAATGAAACAAAACATAGTCTTTAGTCCATTTGATTTAGACACAAATCCTTCCCAATTGAATATTATGTTGGGTTCCACAAATGCTTTTTGTGCGCTACAGCCGGTTCTTCTCTGCCTGTCTTGACAATGGTGAATTTTCGTGTGCTGAATATGACTGACATGAGAGGTTGGGGAGTGGCTGGGGCCATGACCTGCTCAGAATCCTTCTGCCCGCAGTGGCTACAGGTGGACCACATCAGACTTAAATAAGCAACAGAGGGCAAAGTATTTCATACATTAACTCATCTGTTTAGTGCATCTGGTAGAAGTAAGCATTACCGTATTTTTCGCTCCACAAGACGCACCTGACCATAAGACGCACCTATTTTTTAGAGGAGGAAAACAGGAAAAAAAATATTCTGAACCAAATAGTGTAATAAAATATTTAATAAACTATAACAGAATAACATTTGAACCATGTAAAGTGAACAGCAGTCAACAGTGGCATTAAGAACCATTACTGTCATTAACAAATGGAGAGACTTAAAGGTTTGAGTACTCTAGTTTTCTGGAAACCCCAAGAACTCATCATCGGTAGAGTCAGAATTTATGAAGCTCATTTGCTCACAATCACTGACATCACTTTCTTCACTGTCTTCATATAAGATACCGTCTTCACTTCCATCTAAGGCATTGCTAATGCCACATTTTTTGAATGACATTTTTTGAATGTGAGCATAAACTGGCATGAAGATCCCCCCCTTCTTAGGGTGAATGGGATCATAAACTGGCATGAAGATCCCTCCCTTTATTAGGGTGAATGGGATCATAAACTGGCATGAAGATCCCTCCCTTTATTAGGGTGAATGGGATCATACACTGGCATGAAGATCCCCCCTTCATTAAGGTCCCCAACATGCACTCTTTTTTGCAGTATTCGCTCCATAAGACGCACACACTTCCCCCCCCCCCCACTTTTTTGGGTGGAAAAAGTGCGTCTTATGGAGTGAAAAATACAGTACCTACAGATGTTTGGGCCACAGAAGAACAATGAGACATCAAGGCTTTTGCCAGTTCCAGTTTCCCACAGGGCAGTGTTTCAATAGCAGTCTTTCCATGGAATCCGTTCCCTTGTGAGGAGAAACTCATGTTTGTTTGTTTGTTTTGCTGTTTAAATTACCAATGTACGGGTGATGAACAAATACTTTTAGAAGCAGATCTTGTGTCCTAGAATCATCACATCTGTCCAACATCCTGATGGAAATTGCTTAGTCAGGAAAACTCAAAACTCAATCTGAAATCCTAGGTATGCTTACCTGAGATTGAGTGACACTTGTTTCTGGAGTAAACATGTATAGGGTTAGTCTGTCTGACTCTTGTCTCCCTGCTGACATATGCAAACCACATTCTTCAAACTGCTGAATCATTATTTCTGCCATTGGTTGGTGCAGGTCTCCGTGATCCCTTATAGCCCTTCGTATTTCTACCCACCAAAGGCTCTTCTGAATGTCATCTCAAGGCTGAGTCCTTTCCCTTCTCTCAGCATTCACAAGATCAATTCACCCATATTACAGTAAGTGTCCCAAACAACCCACATTCAGTGTTTCTCCATCCGTTTGGGAATCATAAGGAGATCTAAAACTACATTGGCATGTTTGTGGTAAGCAGCCCACAACCAGCAATATATAACTATTTATAACAAAAATCAAAGGAAGTCACAGCAGACTTGGTTTGTTTTCTTTTAATTTTTTATATTTTAAAAATAAAACATACCCATTTTAAGCATATTTGGCTGGAAAATATAGATTTGGTTGGAGCTGAACTGTTTGATTGGGTCAAATCATCATTCTTATACCTGTTTACAGAAATGAAACGAGAATTAAGTTTGAAAAGTCCATGCAGATTATTGCACACATAACCCCACTTCCTTGCACATGGCTATATCAGGCATACCTGTAGTACGAATACGAAAGTGAAGGATGTTACTCCTACAATCCTTCCCACATAATATTCTCACAAGCCCTTTGTTTACCCCATAGAAGAATGCCTCCAGTCTCTCCTACCATGACCAAGAGTCCAAGATTCAATTCCTCAGGAGGCCTGGACAGAGTCCTAGTATTTGAAAGCAGTCATGAAAAAAGGCATCTGAGCATGTGTAAAGTTCCTGCCCTATGCCACAGTGTGTTCCAACATGCAGAGGATTAAGTGGAGGAGTTTTTAAAGCAGATGGGATACCCCCACGCAGGGATAAACAGATTTCCCCCTTCTGTTCCTTTATTGTTCCTATGTTAGACTCTGCTGAGAGGGATATGAAATTGGGATTCAACGTGTTAGTAGTGATCCTTGTACACATCAGGGGGTGCTTGCAATCAGTAAGCCCTCCCTGCGGATATATGCAGGTGCGCATGCATTCATACACACATCATAATAGACGTTTTTCTAATTAAGTCATAACTATAGAATAGAATTTGTTTTCCTATTTTCTTTTGTCAGAAGAATTATGAAAGGAATTTATAGAAAGTTTACATCATGTAAACGGTCTGAGCCTGTTTCGATGATAATGCTCAGCCACAGCATGCATGAGCATGACAAGAGTGCTTCTGAGCACATGTAGAGTGTCTTGCCCTTTGTCCTATTGACCCTGCAGCCTTGAACTTCAAAACCGTTTTTTTTCCTCCCCCATTCCCAACTGCTCTGTAAAAAATTAGTCACTTTTCCCTATCTAATTCTGCATTATTTCTGTCAGCTGCTCTTGAGGAGGAGGGACAGTTTAAACAAAATATTCTAATCTTAACTGGGAGGACAGGGAGTTGAACTAAAGCTCTATGCCTGAGCTCCAAAATCAGTTCAGAAAAAAGTTTTCTCCCCCCTTAAACTGGAGCTGCAATCTTAAATCTTTTACAGCACAATCCTTAACAGGGATACTTAGAAGTAAGTCCCATTGTGTTCAATAGGGCTTACATTCAGGAAAGTGTTTACAGTATTGCAGCTTTAGTTGCCTTGAATTTTAACTGGAACCATCCACCAAGGCCCAACAAGGGGGGGAGGAGGCAGGAATTTGACATTCAAGTTGCAACTGAGGTTTAATATTCTATTTTCTTCTTTTTTTAACCCTATCATGTTTTCTTTGCAAAACCCTTTTCAAAATTAAAAAAAATGTAGCTAAAATGTTTTTTTTTTTCCTTAAAGAAATAGTTATTGTATTCATTTGGTAGAGTTACATGGTAAGCAAAAGCATTTGTCATTATTCTGCAGGCAGTGTATTTAACCCAGTCCAAAGTGTCTGAAACACATTTTAAAGTTTGCGTCTGAACAAGGACCGATCCAGGAATTAAAATGCACTCATGAACCTGAACAGGAACGGAATGCAAAACATTTAATGCTTTGACTCCCTCAGGGAATGTCTTGCTATTTGGCCAGCTTGCACTGAAACCCCAAGGGATGATGAAATGCCCAGTTGAAATGTGCACACCATGAAAATGCAGCTCTTGTGCTGTGGAAATGTTTTCATCCATTTTAGTATTTTGAGAGCTCCCTTGTGGGTCATGGCTGTGTCACCCCAGTTTTCACTCTGATGTTTCACCCCATCCCTGGTACCAGTAGCGTGGCTATGGTGGGGTACGGTAAGTATTGCAGACACAGTGTAAGCAGTCCCTTCCACTAGCCATTGGAGCAATTATAGCCAATGATGGCAACACACCCTTCATGCTGCGGTCCTGCCCAGATATGGCTCCAATGGCTAGTAGGAGGGGCCGCTTCCACAGTGCATTGTGGCGCCTTCAATACTTACTGTGCCATCTACTAGCTACGCTTTTGCCTAGCGTAGAAGCCCTATGAGAGAAGAGCGTGTGAACAGAGACTAGCTCAAGGCAAGTGTGTAGCACCAACTTGATCCAGGGGGTTAACCAGGATAAGGGCTCTGAGCTAGGCCTGCTACTGCTACTGGAGTCCATGAAAAGCAGTGCTGTGAGTGCGGGAACTGGCAGTCAAGTGAAGAGCAGCCGACTCTGGGCAGCTGGCACTGCCCTGGACTTGACAACTTGTAACGGTAAATGGGTCAGAGTTTGCTTGGAAATGGGCAGGACTACAGAATCACAGTTTGGGGCTGGAGGGGAAAAAAAAGTCATATTCGTAGATCAGTGGTACCCAAATTTCTTTGGTGGCTCCCTTGACTGGGCCATTGGCAGTGACTTCCCATTAGGGCTACAATCCCATCCATTGTATAGGGCAGAATTTTTTTTGCGTAGATTCCGTAGCTTCCCTGACTGCCCAAGGAGCCACAGCTCACAGTTTGGGAACCACTGCCTTAGTGTGTGTGTGTGTGTGTGTGTGTGTGTGTGTGTGTCTGTCTGTCTGTCTGTCTCTCTCTCTCTCTCTCTGTCTCTCTCTTTCAGTGTGCGTGTATACTTCTACTGTCATGTTTTGGAGTGTTGGAGCTAGAAATAATATTTCACTGATTATTTTGATAAAGTACAATAAAAAGATAATAAAAATCAACAAAATTGGAAATCTGCAATGGCCCCTGCGATGAAGGGACGGAAACCGTTTCTTGATCTGTTTCTCAGTGTCCTTGAGGAGGCTTCTCCAGAATCATCAGAAGTAAAAGAAATAAGGAGCGAAGATGCCTGGGATTTCCAGCTCTCTGCCTGCTGCCCCACACCTGGTTTAGCACTTTCTGCAAACTGTCCACTAAATTCTTTCTTATCCCAGTCCTGCAAAGTGTTACAACATTAGGTATTCTGCTATAGAAAAAAGCAGGTAGAGCTTCCAGGAATGTGTTGTGGCATTGCATATCTGATCCTTTCGTGGGGCTAGAACACCCCTCCCCACGCTCCATTTTACTTTGTCCCCCTAGAGCTGTGACTTGCAGACAAGGTGCACTCTTTCTCCCATTCCTAAGTCCAGTAGCGTAGCCTGGTGCAGAGCTCAAAATGATGCCCAGGAAGTGATGTCACAACTGGAAGTGACATCACATCTGGGCTTTTTAAAAAGTGCAAATTGGGGGGAAACTTGCCTCCTCCCCCCAGCAGTTCACCACCTACTTGATCTGCCACCTCCCCCCAGCCAGTGGCATAGCTAAGGCATCTATATGCTACCTGGGATCAAAGAAGATTTTGTACCCCCCTCTGCAACAAAAATCAAATTTAATTAAATAAATAAATTAATTAAATAAAAAGTGTGCCCCTTATTGGTTAGAGACACTGTGCTGGGGTGAAGACGGATGGTTATTCTCTCCATGCTAAATATAAGAGGAGCTCCACTTGAAGAAGTGCCTCTTTACCAGTTAGCAGGAGTAACTGTATTATGATACATGGAAATGAGAGCTGACTCATATTAACACCTTATTGGTTCCATGCAGTATCATAATAACATTTCATTGGCTCTCAGAACAATCAGTCTTATAGGTCGGTTTTGAGTTTAAAAAATCCACTTTTTTTCCATAAGGCAGTTGAGTTTTTCTTTTCTGGTTAATTGACCATAACTATTTGAATACATAACTATTGGAATACAGATATTCCAATGAGGTTTGTTTAATTGCATTCTGCATTAGATTACCTTTCCAATGATATATAACGTGATGGTATTATTTGTACATACCAATTTTTTCACAATTTTGGCCACTAGTGTCAAGCTCAGCTTGTTGCCCCCCTAAAGCTTGTTGCCTGGTGCAACTGCTACCCCCTGCACTCCCTTAGCTACGCCACTGCCTAAGTCACAGGTGACAGTTCAGTTGATATGTGAGGGGAGAAAAGAGATATTTCCTGATGAGACTGCAGAAAAGGCTGTGTATTTATTTCTCTCTTATTTTTTTAGAGCTATGCAGTCCACTCATTGCTTGCTGAAGTCTGCTTTTTGTTAAACACAGTGATTTACACTGTTTGCAATGAGCCAAAAACATGATGAGCACAGGCCCATCATGTTTTTGGGAGCACAAATACAATACATTCCCTCCCTCCCCCAGCACTTTAGTTTGAGGCCTTGGTGCAGGCACCCAGTGCTCCTGACCTTGGCTTTCATTGGCAAGCCAGATCCTTATTGGTAGCAGGGCTGGCCTTAAGCTGATTTATTCTATTTCATGGAATTGGGCCCCATGTTTTAGGGGGCTCTGCACTGGAGCCAGGAGCTCACCGAGTGGAATGTGTGCTCCTGTGGGCCGGCCACCCCTCCCTCATGGGGGGAAATTGGCCTCATGTCATAAGAGTAGCCCCCTGGATCAGGCCAAAGGCCCATCTAGTCCAGCTTCCTGCATCTCACAGTGGCCCACCAGATGCCACAGGGGCACATAAGACAACAAGAGACCTGCATCCTGGTGCCTTCCCCTGTATCTAGCATTCTGAGACAGACTACTACTAGATAACCTACTTCTAGAACTAGGAGGTTGCACATACCCACGATGGCTTGTAGCCTGTGAAGTATTGCAAACCTTCTTGTGGCAAGGAGTCCTGCAGACTAATTACATGATGGGTAAAGAAATATTTGAACTGGAGACTGAACCTGGGACCTTCTGCCTGTTCCGATCCTCCCAACACAATTTTAGTGACTGTCCTCAGCTCTGGTGTTGGAGGCTGACTGCCCCAGGCCAGGGCTCCCTCCCCCACCCCATCTCACCTGTCTGGCAGGCCAGTCTTCCTCTTGCCTATGCTGCAGCGGCAGCCCCCCCCCCCCCCCGTAGCTGTAGAGTCCTCTCACTACCCACACCCAAGCAAGCCCCTGGCGCCCAGCCATCCTGCCTCAGAACTGGCTTGCTTCCCAGTCAACATACCTACTTCTGGGTGGTGCTACACTTTGCAGCAGGCGCTATTAGCCCTGAGTGTGCCTGCCGCTCATCATCCTAGGGTGGATGCAACCCTCCTGCTGTACACTCACGGTGCTAAGTAGCAGTGGACCCAGACCCACTGGTGTCTGGTGCACCAGTGCAAAGTGTAGCACCCAAAATTAGTTTGGTGGTGATGTGATGATATTTGTATGTCATCATGCCACTGACAATTGCTTCCAGGGGGCCATGATTTGTGGCCAATTGGACACAAGGATGGGCAGGAGGGCCGTTCTGTCGCTAAAAGCGGCATGAATCTCCACTTGGTGGGAACTTGGGCAACGCAACCTTCACTGCCCAGCCCCAGAGCATGGCATCTGGGGTGGTTCACCCCAGTCATTCCCCCTTAGTGATGCCTTCGCAGGGTGGGCACCATTTCAGCAGCCCCCTCAAAAGGGAATTTTGGGGCGGTGAGGAAATCTCTCCCAAAGGGAGCTGGGCTGAGCTATATGTGTGCCCATGTGCAAATCGGTACACTTGCTCCCAGTGTGGAAGGGAATCCCTTCCCAGTGTGGAAGGGATTGTCACTCCCGAATTGGCCTTTTCAGCCACACTAGACGCTGTGCCAGAACCACCATTCAGAGCGCGACACCAGAGTCTTTCAAGACTGAAGGTTGTCAACATGTGCAAAGATGATCCTCCAAATGAACTAACAGTGCCATCCTGTGTATGTCAACTCTGAAGTAAGTGCTACTGAGTTCAGTGGTGCTTACTCTCAGGTAAGTGTACAGTACACAGGATTGTAGCCTAAGGATGTGACTATTGTTTTTAGATAGAACTTCAAACTGAGCATCCTGTCTCTCCATAAAGCCACGCATCATGTGTTCAACAGCCCCAACCTGCATCCTGCTCTCCTGCAACATCTGCTCTGCCAGGGTCTGAATATTGTTCGGGGCTCTCTCATTGCGGACTGCTGCCTCCAAACACACTTCCTATGTCATGAGATCTCTGTTCTGGAGGCAGTTGAGGGTCTTCCATGAGCTTGTGGCTCATTTCCCAATTTTCCTGTAGCTGCTCCCAGGAGAACTTGAGATGCTGCAGCTTCTGCCTGTTCCTCAGATTCCATATTGCCTGTTTATCTGAGGCCTTCATTGCTTAGTTTCTGCAAAGGAAAGTTTGGTTTTAAATAGTACAGTATGTATTCCATCTTTACTATACTCAGTACCAAAGGCAGGAAAGAAGAGCCCTGCTGGATCAGGCCAAGGGCTCATCTAGCTTCTTGTATATCACAGTAGCCCACCAGATGCCTCAGGAAGCACACAACAAGATACCTGTCTCCTGATGCCACCCTCTTGCATCTGGCATTCAGAGATAGGCTACCTCTAAAACCTGGAGGTTGCATATAGTCATCATGACTTGACCTGGGATGGATTTTTCCTCTATAAATCTGTCCAATCCCCTTTTAAAGACATCAAGACCAGTGCCATCACAATATTCTGTGGCAAAGTGTCCTGGGTATTTCCTTTTCTTTGTTCGAACTCCCATGTCAGTCAATTATAATGGATGTCCCCTGATTCTGGTGTTGTGCAAGAGGGAAAATAACTTCCCTCTATCCAATCTTATGCATAATTTTGTCATGTCCTTCCTCTGGCACCTTTCTTCTAGAACAGGGGTGTCCAAAGTTTTTGGCTGGAGGGCCACATCATCTTTCTGACACTGTGTCGGGGGGGGGGGGAGAATTAATTTACACTTAAAATTTGAATAAATTTGCATAAGTTTACAAAAATGAATATATTAAAGATGAACTTATGTGAATAAATGAAGGTCTTGCAATAGCTTAAGGCCTATAAAAGGCCTTGCACAAAGCAAGGCTGGCCTTTCCTTTTCTGCCTCTGCTGCATCACAGACATGAAACCTCAAGCAGTGGAGGGAGCCCTCATCCCACAGCTCACGCAAGAGCTCAAACAATCACGCTGAGAGCAGTTGCATCAGGCCAGTGCAGGCTCCAACAAATCTACAGAGGGCCAGAGGCTCACTGGAGACTGGGGGCTCCCTGAGGGTCGCATTGAGAAGCCTCGAGGGCCACATGTGGCCCCAGGTCCAGGTTTAGGGCACCCCTGTTCTAGAATCCAGACTGAAAAGCTCCAAACGCTGTAGCCTTTCTTCATAAGAGAGGTGCCCCAGCCAAATAATGATTTTGGTCACTGTCTTCTGTACCTTCTCCAGTTTCATGATATGCTTTTGAGATGTAGCGACCAGAACTGGACACAGTATTTCAGAGGTGGCCTTACCATCGGTTTGTACAATGTACAATTGTACAAACTGGCTTTTTAAATGTGTTTAACAAACACAAAATACTGGCTTTTTTTAATGATCCTGAACATTGAAACTGGCCTTTTACACACCTGCTGCACATGGGGTCAACATTTTTACTGAGCTGTCCACCACCACTGCCCCAAGATCTCTCTCTCTTGATCTGTCACAGGCAGCTCAGAATCTATTAGAATATATGATAAAATTTAATTTCTCACCCCACTGTGCATCACTTTTACACTTATTTACATTGAAGCGCGTCTGCCATTTTGCCACCCTTGCCCCTCAGTTTGCAGAGATCCTTCCAGAACTCTTCACAATCCATTCTGTATTTCACCAGCTGAAAAAATTCACTATCAGCTACATGCTTGGCCACCATGCTGCTTATCACTCAATTCCAAGTCATTTATGCACAAAGTGCCGGTCCTCCATTTGTGACATTGTGCAATGGCAATGACTGGGCAGTATTTTAAACACATCGTATGGGACGGCCCTAAGAAATGTGCCTTTCTGGAATGTATTGCATCCAGTTCCCTCAAAGGGACTGAATGAAGACATCCTCAGCATGAGATTAAGAGCACACATATTGCGGTCGCTCCAGGCATGCAGAGTTTTCAAGCCTGGGCTTCTTGTCCATCCGCCCTTCGTCCAGGAAATCATTATCTCAGCAAGCAAACTGATCCCATTTCATACTGCAGGAAGGCCTGGGGATTATGTATTTTGATGGTGTCTTTTTTTATTTAAATGTTTCTGCTAGAACCCTGCAGATAAAAATGGGGTTGCTAATCCTGATCAAGTGTTGCAGAAAGATTTCAGAGTTGCTGGATAAAAGGCTTAGCAGAAGACTGTTCCAAGGTTTGAACATGCTTATCAAGACCAGCCTGACTGGCACTGGGATGATGAAAGACAGCCAGACAGACCCAGTCCATTTCTCCCTCCCCATGCTAGGGAGCGTAGTTTTGAATTTGAGGAGAGGGCAGTGTCTTCCTCCCCATACAAAACTCCCTGTTTAAGAATTGGAGCCAAAGCCTTAGAAGAAAGTGAGAAGAGCCCTGCCGGGTCAGACCAAAGATCAATCCACCCACCTCAGTATCTTGTTTCCAAGAGTGGCCAGGCAGATGTCTCTTGGAAGTCCACAAGTAGGGCATGAAAGTGATGGCAGGCTGCCTCTGCACATATAGGCTCCATTTAGCTGGAATTTATCACAGGACTTTCATTGTTTTTTAAACCTAAGCCATTTCTGCCCAACATTGCATGTATGCAACAGGGACCAAATGTGTACATATGTGGGCCAGGCAAAAATCAGTTAAAAATAGTTCACAGAAGGGCTGCAATTGGGGTCAAAAGTGCTGCAGGGGCAAAGTACTAACACACTGTACCTTCTCACCACCATTTCACCATGTTTGAAAATAGTATAGCTAATCCGTTTATCCAGAGACATCACACAATTAGCTGCATATCAGAAATCCAAGCAGCAGCATTTGCCTGCCAAAGAGGGCAAGAGTCCCTCCCTGAGGCTTTGCTTTGAGAAGGCAGGGCAGGAAACTTCCTGGTTCTGACATATACTGTACTGCGATTGCCCACACCAACTTTCACAGGCATCGGTTTCACACAGTCTGCAGTGTTGATCTTCAACCAAGGAAGCAGGGCTCCCCCAAGAGAAATCCCTTTTGAAAAAAATGGATCCCCCTCCCTGGTTCTAAGCAGGAAGGTTCCCCTACAATTAATCAAAGTTTGTTTGTTTTGGGGACTGATGGGGGGGGGGTGTCCCAGTGTAACCTTCCTTTTCAGAACCAGTGAAGGGAACTTTTGAGTATCCATGGTCTTAGCCACCTCAGCTCAATTCATTCATACCCAGCAAAAGTGGATAAAGCAGCACACCTCTATCTCACTCCTCACAGTACAATTTTTTGGGGCCACCACAATTTCTGGTCGCAGGTGGTGTGGTCTGGAGGTTGAGCTGTCACCTTGCCTGAAAAAGCAGGATCTGCTAAGCAGGATCAGCTCAGGTTTCGCCTTGGATGGGAAACTGGAAGCTGCTGGCTAGAAAGGAAGGAATGTTGACTGGCAAGAAATGGACAACATTCTGAGAACCAGCCTTAGGTGGAATTTTCAGCTACCTGTGGAAGCTTGGAAAGTGCAAGAGCCGGGATGTCAATTGCACCATGAAGGGAACCATCTGGAGAAATGGAGGATCCTATGAGTTTCTCTCATAGAAAAAAAATCCCATTTGAAAAAAAATGGGGCCCTCAGAAGGCCTTCTAAGGGTATAAAAACTTCCAGTTTTCCTGAGAAGTGCCATTTTTCGGCCCTCCAAAGGCCTTACAAGGCATTCTGAAGGTCAGGGAGGCCATGTGTGGCCTCTCTGGTCCTCCAAAGACCTCCAGACAAAAAGCAGCAGTGGGGGGACAGTGGCATAGCTGGGGGCACTGCCATTCCCCCAGATGTGCTGCTCAGGGTCACTTGATACCCTGGACCCCTCCCAGATTTATGATCAGCCCACTGGTTTATGGTCAGCCTGCCTGTGTAAACTGCCTTGCGTCAACAAGACTCAACTCTATGAGTCTACAAGAAAGGTGGTGTGTGTGTGTGTGTGTGTGTGTGTGTGTGTGTGTGTGTGTGTGTGTGTGTGTGTGTTACCCTATTGATAACCTATTGTGCCCTATTGATAAGCTCTGTTCTTTATCAAGAAAATGAGGTTCTCCAGAGGGGATTCTCCCTCCAAAAACTTCATGGGACACCATTCAGTTCTTGCAAAATCTTTGGGAGGACAGGACAGACGAGATACGCTGAATGGAGGCTGAAATTTTTGAGCAATGCTCTAGTTCAGCATTCCTCAGCTGGTGGTATGCATACCACTGGTGGTACATGAAGTGGTTTCTGGTGGTACACACAGTACCCCGGATACTACCACCCAGCAGTGAGACCACGACGCAACAAACAGTGGTAGGAGGCTTGGCAGGCAGAGCTCCAGCGCATGGTTTTTGCACACTTGAAAAACCCTCCCACCTGCCTTGAGCCTCTTACTGGCGTTTGTTGCATTGCATCTGGCCTTCCAACCCTGAAGTTACTGGTAATGACGTTATCCTCGATGTGGCAGCATCGCTCCCCCACTGCACCAACCCTAAGCCACTAAGGATGAATACGAGCACTCCATGGTTGACACAGAGGAACTTGTCAAGGATGTCAAAGAAGGGCATCGTTTTTCCCAGTGCCCAGATTGACTGCTGCCCTCCTTCATCAGCTTATTGTTCCTTTTTGCCTTGTTTTGGCAGGATTCCACATCCCTGTGGCATCTCCTTAAGATGCAGCATGTGCTTCCTTGGCATGCATGCATCAGTGGGGGGAATTCAGTTAGAACTGGGGCCATAAACGACTAACCTTTGCAGTTGGAGCTAGGATTAATTGAATTTAATACATATCAATTCAACTGTATATCCTATTAAGGGCACAATCCTAACCCTGTTCCAGCACCGACATAAGGGCAATGCAGCTCCTAGTTAAGGAAACAAACATTCCCTTGCTTTGAGGTGGCCTCCATGAGTGTCCCCCAACTGCAGGATGCAGCACACGTCCCATTGGCACAGCTATGCCAGTGCTGGAAAGTGAGTTAGGATTTGGGCCTAAATTGCTCAGCCTTCCACGTTACTGGAGGGGCCTTGTACATGCTTCCCTTATCAACTGTGTGTGCATGTCCATTTTAAGTAATTTTTTTAAAAAAATTAAATCAATATTGCAAGTAAACTGCCAGATTGAAGGTTAGTCCCAGAAAACTGGAACCAGATTCCAGATGCAGGCATTCCTAAAAGTTGCAGACATCTAAAGCAGGGGTCTCCAAACTTTTTGACCAGAGGGCCGCATCAAATATCTGGCACAGTGTTGGGGGCTGGAAAAAAATTTAAATATAAAATTTATATAAATAAATTAGAGATGGAACTTAGATGAGTGAATAAATAAATGAATGGGCTCATTCCTTCAAACTCTCTGGCTCTTAGAACACCCTCCAGACACAACCACAGCATAGTTCCAGTCATGTTTGGCCAAGTGGGCCAGAGGCTTTCAAGGGACAAGAGGCTGGCCGCGGGCCAACTAGAAGCTTGCTGCGGGCCGCATCTGGCCCCCGGGCCGGGGTTTGGAGACCCCTAATCTAAAGGAAGAATGCAGTTGCTTCCACATGTAATGGAAATGCACTGTACACACCTAAGTCTCTATGCTCAGTGATGAGGTGTGTTCTAGAAGCATAGATTTGTATCAACAAGGTCATCTAGTCCAACCCCGTCTACTGCAGGATATCCTCCTAGGGCAGGAAAAGTAAACATAAGGCCCGGGGGCCGGATGTGGCCCATGGAAGCTTTTAATCTGTCCCTTAGGCTCTCAGCTGCTGAGCAGTGCTGTTGCTGCTGAAAGGGCAGCCCACTTAAAAATTGGTCTCTTCTATATCTTGAAAGATTATCAAGATTTGTGTATTTTCTCTTCTGTCATTTGCAACTAATGAGTTCCTACGTGAGAAAAAGTGGTGCATATTTTTGGTTATGACCAACTTCTTGCCTAATGACATCACTTCCGGCTCTCAGAAGGCATCATGACTGCTATTCGGCCCACTGTATGAAAGGAGTTTGACACCCCTGTCCTAGGGCATCTTCAGCAGGTGCCTGTCAAACCTCTGCTTGAAGATCTCTAGTGAGGGCACTGGTGTCACTAGAGGGGTGCGGGCCACACTGTGTGACGCGCCAGGGGGTGATGCGCCCTGGGCGGAGGACGTGCAAACTTTGCAGCTTTTGGAGCTACCCCATCATGCCATACTCCGTTGGATGTGGAATTGCCAGCGGGTTGCAGTGCAAAAAACAGAATTGAAATTGCTCCTTTTGTTCTAAAGTTATGGCCAAAAGACCGGAAAGAAAAAATGCATGGAGCCCTATGGAAAGTGAAAGTGAGCCATATCACGTGTTTACTCGTGAGTAGGCGTACTTGCCATAGTTCGTTGGAAAGGGCAGGCTGAGAGGAATCCAACTACACCAGAATGGTCCTGATCCAATGAGTGCAGCCCCCAAAAACACAAAAGGGAGAAGGAGGTCCCTCCCTCCCAGCCCTATGGAAAGCGAAGCAGCCTCGTGGTCACGTTTACTCGCGAGTAGGCAGACAAACCTTGGCTGGTGGTCAGGCCAGGTAATGAGGAATATGAGGACACCAGAATGGTCCTGATCCGATGAACTGAAGCTCAACATATGTTCCAGAAGGCAGCCTCTTCCCCCCCCCCCCCAAAAAAAAAGGACAAAAAAAGAGGCTAGAATGGTAAGCGGGAAGTTTTCTATTTTGCACTTGCAAAGCCAGGTGCGTCTTTATATGGATATGCCTGAAATAGAAGAACTTTAAACTGGGCACTGGGGAGGGCTGGAACTCTCACTGATTCTTTTTGGGGGGTTGTTATTGCAGGCAGACTACAGACTAAGCTCCATTGACCACTATGGGACTTACTTCAGTGTAGATATGCATAGGATTGGGCTCACAGGCTGCAATCCTACCCACACTTTCCTGAGAGTAAGCCCCATTGACCACAATAGGACTTACTTCAGAGTAGATTCACTTGGTGGAACAGGACTGGTCCCCCCTTATTTAATTATTTCTTTTATTTTAATTTAATTATTTATAATTATTTATTTTAATTTGCTTGATGATGTCACTTCTGGCCATGACATCACTTCCAATGGGTCCTGGACAGCTTGTCATTCTAAAAAGTGGGTCCCAGTGCTAAAAGATTGAGAACTGCTGCAATACGGTGTTAGTAAGTTGACACGGGGGGTGTGTGTGTGTGAGACTCTACAAGTTTTCAAAATCACTAAAATCAGAGTTTGGAGGAATAATACCATCATGTTATACATCAATCAATGCGTAATTTCATGCAGAATGCAATGAAACAAACCACATTGAAATATCTGTGTTCTAACAAAAGGTACAGCCAAAAAACCAGTGGGGGTGGGGCGATGGTACATCACCACACCCACCACCTAGGGCATTGCCCCGCCCACTGTATGGGGTGACAAGCAGGCCTCCCGCACCGGGTGACGCGAATCCTAGTGATGCCACTGAGTGAGGGAGAATCCTTGGCAATCTGTTCCACTGCCGACCTGCCCTGACCATCAAGAATTTCTTCCTGATGTCCAACCAGAATCTCCTGTCTTGCATTTTGTATCCATTTGATCTGGTTCTACTCTCAGATGCAAGTTTGACTGATTCATTATTCTGTGACCCACAGACACCAAGATGTTCCTCAGTAAATGCGATGGGGAGCTAAGCGAGCTGAGGAAGAGTGTGGACAGCGAGGGCACTACGCCGGAGAACCCAGATGAGGAGCAACCCAAGAAGAAACACCGTCGCAACCGCACAACATTCACCACCTACCAGCTGCATGAATTGGAAAGGGCCTTTGAAAAATCTCACTACCCAGATGTCTACAGCCGTGAGGAGTTAGCCATGAAAGTTAACTTGCCAGAAGTCAGAGTTCAGGTGAGTGAGACCTGAGCTACTCTTATGTCCCCCCAACAGTGAGAGCCAATGCAGGCAGCAGGGTCTTTTCTCCTGGCCTACCTCAGACTTCAGGGTGGGGCTGTTTGAAAAAAAAAAGAAAAAAAAGAAATCCCTGTAAATAGAAAAGTAACATGTTAGGCCAAAGGGATCGTGCTAGTTTTCTAGGTGTTGAGAGTTTTTTCCCATTGGCATTCATATGTGAGATACCATCAGCTTTAAAAAAAAAAAAAAAAGGTTACAAAAATTCACGGACTTCTATATCTATCAGCATGTATTAGCCATGGTAACTATACAGAGCCTCTCATATTCAGAAGTAGCATATAACAGGGAAGAGCTCACAGCCCAGAAATGTGAGCTTTATAGAAAATAAATGGCTGGCTGCTATTGAAAATAGGATAAATGACACCTGAGTGGGAGGAGCCCAGACAAGTAGCGTGTCTGAATCATAAACTGGGTTCATTTCATGTCTTTATGAGGTCCCCTACCTGCAGTCAAAAGTGGTCAACAGCCCAATCTTATCCTCCCCTCCACCCCGCGCCAACTCAGCCGGGCCAAAAAGGCATATGCTGCATCCTGGTGTGTGTGTGAGGTGGGGGTGGGGGGATAGGAGACTTGGGAGAGGAAAGGGAAAATATTTTCACTTACCTCCCCATAAGCCCTTGGATGCCAATGGGTCTCCTTGGATCTGCACCAGCTCTTTAGCTGGGAGTCCTGGGAGAAAAAGGGAATTTACCAGCTGCTATTGGAGGGGACACCATCCAGCGCATGTTGCCCATGTCAGGTGCCATCCCCTCCTACTTCCATCATGCTACCACCCTCCCCTCTTCCATCCTGTCTCACAGCTGCCCCATTCCGCCTTCCCTGCTGACTAATAGATTTGTGACCATTGTCTCTGTGTCACTATCTTAAACCCTACCAAAGGTCAGCTTGCATGCTCCAGGTCACAGGTGATCAGATTTGAGCACTTAAATTGGATTAATTTCCCATTAATATCTTTTCACTGCTCATAATTTGAATGGTAAATATGGTTGGATTTTCTCACAGTACTAACTGAGGCTAATTGTAAATTAGTGCCTCGTCACTCAATGCATGTGTGAGGCTTAGAGGGGGCAGCTGGCTTGCAAGCACTCAACTAATGTCTCTCCCTTTGTAGGTTTGGTTTCAAAACCGGAGAGCCAAGTGGCGCCGACAGGAAAAGATGGAAGCTAACTCAATGAAGCTTCATGAAACCCCTATGCTGTCCTTCAACAGGCCTCCCATGGCAGCCAATGTAGGACCAATTGCCAACTCTCTCCCCTTGGACCCCTGGCTGACCTCACCCATCTCCAGTGCCACCACAGTGCACACTATTCCAGGATTCATGGGCCCTACCCAAGGCCTGCAGCCTGCCTATGCCAGTCACTCCTTTCTCAACAGCCCACCAGCCATGCCCCAAGGCATGCAACCCATGGCACCCACACCATACCAGTGCGCTACAACGTTTGTGGACAAATACCCTCTGGAAGATGTTGACCAGAGGAGCTCTAGCATCGCTTCACTACGGATGAAAGCCAAGGAACACATTCAGACCATTGACAAAACATGGCAACCCATTTGATGGTGGGTTGGTCAGCCCCTTTATACCAAATGCTGACCAGGTGGAGTGAATTGGTGAAACTCTTGGTTGGGTCTCTCACAGGTGATGTAATGGATGCCTCTTAGTTTTCTCTCACAATGCACTTGTGAATGACTATAACACTATGTATCACACACTAGACACACAACTGAAATTGGGGGAACCTGGTGGATTTATATTGAATGATATCCATAATCGGACACCCTCTTTGAATAGGCACATTCAGGATAGTTTCTCAAAAATGGAACAGCCAGTCTCCTCCCCTTAAAATGATGGCCTCATCCACTTTAAAATATGGCAATGGTGATGAAATAATTGAGAGGATGTTCACTGCAATGTGATGTTTTCCTCAAATGGATGTTTATTATGTCATCATGGAGGTGTGTGGGGTTTCAATGGGAATATCAGCAATGCTCCTTAAAAATGTCTTCTCTCTCAGGGTAAATAAACACATGTTAGGTTACCAAAGGCTATGATTAGAATTGCAAAGAGCTCAGCCAAATGGGACCAGCGACCATAATCAATCCTCAGTTGCCTGAACTAGGTAGGTAGTCCTCATGGAGGACAGATTAGAGGTCAGCTGTAGAAGCACAACTGGTTGGAATGGCTAGCAAGAAATCAAGTACTGGTAATCACCCAGTGGGTTGGGATGTGGGCAGCCCTAAAGAATTGCTGTCTGGCATCACCCATCAATCTTTCCAGGAAGAATGGATACAATCCCTGGGGTGTTTCATCTGACTAAAGGCAGCCAGTACAAAACTGACAACATTCAATGACTGTTTACACCCTTGTGGATTTTTTCTGAGTTGCTTTTGAGGTTCATTTGCTTTTTTAGACATTTCTCTCCAATCTTTGTCTTTAAATCGCCATTCTCAGTATTGATTTGTATGCTACAGAATTTAATCCAGAATGAAAAAGAATAGTTTCTTAGATCACCTTTTTCTTTTCTCTGATTTGTTTTCTTCCCAAGTTCTGATGAAGAATCTAAAAGAACAATGGATATATTTGAAGTTAAAAACAGCAGACATGAACCATTGTTAAGCACTATTAGAAGTCCAAGAAGAGGATGTGGAGCAAATATTTGGCATGCAGAGAGTCCCAGTTTCAATCCTTTACATTCCCTCAGGGTTGGGAATTCTGTTTTTGTGCTAGGGACCCAGAAAAGCTGCAACTGCTCAGTGTTATCAGTACTGCATGACGTAGACCAATTGTTTGACATAGTATAAGCAGCAGTGTCACAAGGAGCCGCGGTGCCCAGGGCAATGACTTTGTGACATCATAGCACCACATCACATCATGGCATCACATCCAGGTTCAGCAAAGAAGCTCCGGGACGAAGAAGCGACAGCTTTGAGCTTCGCCGAGTCACTGCTTCCTGTTCTCATAAAGCAGCGAATTGACAAAGCTCAGAGAAGTTGGTTCTTTGCTCCAGAGCTAAGAAGCTTTGCCGAGTCGCTGCTTCCTGTTCTCCCAAGTGCTCCAGAGCTAAGAAGGGACAGCTATGAGCAAGGCTGAGCTGACAAGGAAGGGCACCAAGGAAGGGTGCCTGCTGCTGCCATCTTGGCTGGGCCTCACGTGGCACTCCTTCCAGCATGGTACCCTAGGTGGATTGCCCCTGCTTGCTATAATATTAAGTATAAGGCAGCTTTGTATGCTCAGAAAGAATTAATCCATATGCTTGAATCACTTATGCTCAATTCACACTCCTGTTCAAACTAGTTTTTAGCCAGAGGTATTTTTCTTAAATAAAACCAAGCAGGGGTGGCCTGCTTTTCTGAGCCACAGAAAAGTCAGGGCAGGGAGACCTGTACTCGCCAACTAGATCCAACCAATGCTTTACGCACTACGTGCACTTGGGCTGTGCACCACACCAGTACATGAAGACTGAGGGTCAAACAACAAATTGCATTAAATACATTCGCATATAACATCCCCCCAGGGTCATATCTGAAATTGGGATTGAAATGTGAAGGTGAGTACATACATTGGCATACTTCAATCTCGGAAGACTATGGTATCGCGCTCTAAAAAGTGGTTCTGGAACAGAGTGTGGTCTCCAGTGCACAAAGCCTGGGTAAAGTAGATATGGAGGATAGACTGTTTCCCATGCAGCAAATCCCCCCTCTCCATGTCGCTGAAATGGTCCAATGGAAAGGCAGAAGCCAATACGGTTGGTTCCAACGGCGTCGCAGGAGTTGCCAGAACGTGACTGTGTTCAGCCGTGAACTGCCTCAGGGACTCCGGCTCCTGATTTTGCCTCGAGGTTGACTCCTGAAGCCTTTTCCATAACTGGATGTAGTCACAAGGCAGTGGAGGTTTGGAATCAGAGTTTTCCTTCTTTCAGATGAGCTGCCTTCCCAGGCTGACGAGTCCCATCTACCCGGTGGCTGTTTAGTCGCCTCTTAGGACAAGTACAGCCAAACTGAGGGCCTATTCATATCCCCAGCCCCCAGGGGAGGTGAGTGGTATTTAACTATTTTTACACTGTTTTCCTGCCAAAAACTGCCAACTCCACAACCAAGTGGATACAATAGCATTTGGGCAGGCCAGAGATTCTCAAACCTTTCAGAGGCCCTAGAGAGGCTACAGCCTGATTTACAAATGCCAAGGTGTGTGCCTATAATGGTGATTGGGCAGCAGACCTCCCACTCCTAAGTAGCAGCTCATTTAACCCTTGATGCACATTGCCTAACCTGCCCTGTCAGTTTTGCAGTATTGTGAGCCTAATTTTTTGCATCCCGTTTACAGTACACAAGCACCGAGTTGCTATTTGTGGAAAGATTTAAGTTCCAGGGTGTGAAATTGGCCCAAATGTGCAAACAGCCCTATAACCAACTTCCGCTAACTTGGTTTACAGTCCAATCCTATCCAGTGCTGGTACAGTGGGATTGCATGGACCACAATGTATCCAGTGCTGGAACTGAGCAGGCTGAGGTCTCCTTGAGGTAAGGGAATATTTGTTTCCTTGCCCTGTGTCAAACCCCAGTGGGGCTACTCGAATCTGCATCATTCCCTCAACCCGCAACATTCCCTCCCTACCTTCCCCTTCTCCTTGCACCTCTTAGCACAGAACTTACCTGCACCGGCACAGGATTCAGTGCCAGCAGGACAATGCAGGCCTTCCCGTCGGTGCTCTTTAGTTGTGCAGTGCCGCAATCATATTTTTCGACACCCTCTGCTGGTGCAGCAACCAGAGAGTTGGCATAGTGCTGGCATAGCCAACGAGCTGGATTGGGCCGTAAGGTGCGTATAATGAAAAACAAAACAGAGGAATGACAGGGACCTTTAGAAAGAAAATAAGGTACGTATGGTCAAGTTGCAATGAGTTCTCTTTTGCAGAGACTGAAGAACTGGGTAAGTGAATAGGCAGGCATGCACACCAGTTTTTTTGTGTTATATTGCAACAAATTTGCAAACAGCCCACTGCTAAACTGATTAAGGCCAAGAAGACCAAATGTGTATTATCCTGTGGGAAAAGTTGGAATTGGGGCTGGGGGGAGAGAAACAATTCCCTTTTCCCCCTTCTAGGTCATCAAGACAAATTTAAATGGTGGAGGTTCTCCAAACACTTCCAACATTTCCCCTACTTGCAGATGGAGGAGAGATGGTTTTAAAAAGCGGTTAGATCAGCCATTTTCAACCACTGTGCCATGGCACACTGGTGTGCCGCGAGTGGTCCACAGGTGTGCCACTGGAATTTGGGGGAAGGTCATTTATTAATAGGGCCAATGGGAGATGTGGCAGCATGGTGTGCCTTGTCAACTGTCAAAAACCTGGTGGTGTGCTTTGACCATTTTAGTGCCTCGTCAGTGTGCCATGAGATGAAAAAGGTTGAAAATCTTTCAACTGGGTTAGATCAATCAATGAAGGATCGCTATCCTGATGCCTTACTGCAAAAGCTAAATAGAACCTCCAGGTTCAGCGACTGTCTGTCTATGAACACCAGCTGCCTTCATCCCCCAATTGTGGGCTGCCCTGAAGCTTCCATCTGCCCACTGTTTGAAAGAGGATGTTGGACAAGATCGACTTTTAGAGATTCAACAATTTTCTAGAACAGTGGTTCCCAAACTGGTGGGTCGTGATCCACCAGCCAGGGAATCACTTATCCCTGCCCCTTTAAGGGGGGGGGGAAGGCAGCAATGCAATCCCCAGGATCAGGTCAGGAGGGTTTTTTTTTTTTACTCCAGCCAGTCGTGGGAGGCCTGGGCTCTCTACAGGGCTCCCCAAGCTTCTGTGATTGTGATAAAAAAGAAAAAAAATGGGCACATGGTTTTCATTGTGAAACCCTAAATGCCGTCCTCCCCCCCACAATTACAGAGGCTTGGGGAACCCTGTAGAGGGCTCCCCAGACCCCCTGGACCTCCCAGGACTCCAGCGCTGTTGGAGGTAAGTAAAAAACCCATCCCATCCCTGGCAGCAGAGTGATCCTGGGGATCGCGTTGCTGTAATTCCCCCACCCTAGCAAATACTTACGTGGTTCCCTCCTCCTAATCAGGACTTTGGGAATCACTGTTCTAGAAGCTTACCTAAGGCTATTAGCCAGAAGAGCTTCATGTATAGAAGCAGTCAGCCTCTAAACCCAAATGCTGGTGGGCAGATAGCAGAGAAGGCTTTTGCCTTTATGCCAGGGGTGTCAAACTCATTTCATACAGTGGGCTGCCTGAAAGTGATGTCATTAAACCAGAAGTGATAAGCAAATGACTTGAAATAAGCACTTTGTCCTCACTTAGGAACTCAGCTGCAAATGACATAAGATCATATTTTCAAGATATGGGAGCATCCAGTTATCATGCTGGCCACCTTTCAGCAGCACTGCTTCTACCAGGGCATCACTTCGCAGCTCAGCAGCTGAGAATAGCTGATGGTAGTGCTGAGAGTTCAATTATCATAAGGGCCAGATAAAACACTCCTGAGGGTTATATCTGGCCCACAGGTCTTACATTTGACACCCCTGCTTTATGTATTGCTTGTGGACACCTTGAAGCATCTGACTGGCCAGTGCTGGAAACCTTTTGTCCAACCAGCCTCTTCTTATCATCTTCAAAAAATGGCCATATTAGGATGCCTCTTTAGGCATACTAAAGAGTGCCTCAGAGCATATACAGAATGCATTTACCCTGCATAAATTACAACAGGCTCTCTTTCATTCTCAATGAGGAGGTTCAAATCTGTGGCCACTTTCTCCAGCATTCTTTGCAAAAATTCCAGCTGTGGGGTAATAGCGATAGGATTGGAGTCCACCAGGCAGGGCCTCTAAGATGAATTTTATCATGGGGTACAAAGTTTCTTTTGGCCTCCCTTCCAAGGAGAAGGGACAAAACTGAGTGGGGGGGATGGGGATAGACAGAACAGGGGCAGGGATGGGACAAAACAGGGTGAGTGATGGTGGCAATAGACAGAAAAGTCTTTGGAGCCCAAGTCTACCAGACTTCCCAATGCAGAGCCCAGCTCGATTCACCCGTGCCACCAGCAGCTAGATACAGTAATATGGAAAACCAAACACACTCCTAAGTCTCTCAAAATGTAGAAATTCACTTTGTGATTATAGAAAATTATAATGATTATAGAAAATCACTGAGGAAAATTAGCATCATCGTATTTCAGGCTCACACTAGAATGGAAGGTGTCCTGTGTGGACCAAAACTTCTGCAGCAACTGTAGTCGCACAGCTGTGTCCCTGAGCTCCTAGACATTCCTCCATGGATCCACGAACCAAAGAGCTACTTTAGCAGGCCAGTTTCCTCCCAGATTTGACACTGTGTTAAGGACCGGCAAGCATGCATTATTTGGTCAGGTGCTTATGGTTTGCGGCGACCCCCAGCATCCCATCTGTGAAGCAAGTCTGGGTGAGACTGGAAAATGTAAGATCCCAGGAAATTTCTAGGTCCCTCCTTGGGCTCCTGGGTCCCCCTTTTGACCCTTGGCCTGGGTACAAATTACCCCCTTTCCCCCTCTCTCATGGGTCCTGCCACCAGGCGACCACAATCTCCTTCCTGCTCACTCCTCCTTCAGGCCTGTATCTCAGTTCAAATTAAGCCCTTGTACTTTTCCTCCTCGGCCTTCCTGGCTCAGCTGGTGCCCTGCATCTCGTCTCCTGCTCGGCCGGGTGCACGTCAGACCTGATTCTGTATTGCATGCATGGCTGCCCCTCGTGACAAAAGGGCCCCAGCCACGACCACCTCTCCCAGGCTCTGGGCTGCCCCAAGGGCTGGAATTGTGTGCTTCCAACTGGCACAGGCCAGTATGTGTGCCTCACTGGGCTTGTTATGGGGAATCGGTTCCCCCATCACTCCAGAGGCAGCTTGTGGGTGGGGAAAGAGTGGCTCTTGCCAGGCAGACAAGCCTAGTGGAGTAATTGTGCTCTTCTGAAATATTGGCTTGATCACCTAATCGTGCACAGCATTCTCAGATGATTAAGTGAGACTCCTCTATACATGTTGCAGTACGCACAGAAAGGCTGGCTGTTCATCGCTCCAGGATCTCTGGGATTGTGGTGTTAAAGCTAGGAAGACTCTTAGGAGAGTAGAGACAAGAGTAGGGTTTGAGTGGGGAGGGCATAGCAACTTCCCTGATGATTTTTTTTTTTACATACTTCTAAAAACAAGCTCATTCTTTAGAGAGGGAGGTTCCAAAAGTGGCAATTTCACCACAAAAACAATGAATTCACACAAACTATCTCGTTGCTTCACACAGTGCTTTTGAGTATTCAAAGTGGATCTTTTGGTTTTTAGGCCATCACCGTCATTTGCATATTGCACATGAAGTAACTTGTGCAATAATGCGCTAAAAATATGACTTACCTGAGCCTGGTTTGCGAGTTCATAGTACAGGTCCACCCTGTTTATTCATGGGTTCCAAACCCAAGGTGCAGGGCTGGACTTGAGCTCCCCAGAGATGACCTCCCCATCTCCCTGGAGATGTTCTCAAGATGTGTCGGAGAGGATTTCTGAGACCCTCAAATGCCTCACAAGGGGTCTCAAGGGGGTCTCACAAGGTCTGAAGGAGTCTCAGAAAGGGCCCTGGTGGTGCAAGAAAGGCACTTTTACGAAAACCAGAAGTGCCTTTCCAGTATCTCCAGCCACAACTAGATAATATCTCAAGTTACAACCAGAGGTCATAGTGGACCAGACCAGCGGACTTGCTTATGCACTAGTTTTGGTATCAGCAGGGGTCCAGGAACAAAAAATGAAACTTTTAATAATTCCAATTATCTAGACAAAAAGTCAAGTCCTCAATGCAAACAAACTCACAGCAGTCTCCCATGTGTGTTTATTCAGAGCAGGGGTGCTCACACTTTTTTGGCTCGAGAGCTACTTTGAAACCCAGCAAGGCCCGGAGATCTACCAAAGTTTTTTTACAATGTTTGCGCCATCATAACATATAACATTTATGTGTACAATGTATGTTGGTGTACCTTGCATAACCGCATGAGCCAATATTGCACAACACAACATAATTAACTATAAACATTTTTTGTAATTACTTGAGTTTACTTTGATGACTTGCACTGAAGTAAATCAGCCAAGGATGCATAGTCGGACAGTAGCTGCTGACAGCCAGCCTCAAGCACACTTCCAAATGTTCATCAGTCATGGTGGAAGGGTACTTGGACTTAATGATCTTCATGCAGGAAAAGGCTGACTCACATAAATAAGTGGAGCCCTTCCTGCCTCAGGTGCTCTTATATCCCTGAGGGCCCTATTGCCTTCAAGTGGCTGCAGCTGTGCAGCACACTATGCTGGTTGCCCAGGCCTTACCCTTAAAGGGGCCACTGCTGACACCACATCTACCTTCTCACCAGATCTTCCTCGATTCCAATACAAGTGTGTGTGTGTGTGTGTGGGGGGGGAGCAGATCTCTATACAGACCAGTGCAAAAACAGGGGAAAGGTGTGGGGAGGGAAGATCTTTGTATAGACATCACAGCTAGACCAGTGCAAAACCCCTTGCACACAGAACCAACAGATGGAAGTTGGGGGGGGCAGATCTCCATACATACCAGTGCAAAAACAGGAGAAAGGTAAGTCAGCCCCAGTAGAGTCAATGGGGCTCACTCCCAGGGATGCGTGGACAGGAGAGAAGCCTGCCAGCGGCTCCTCTCCCAGGGAGGAGCCTGCCAGGTGCTCGCTCCCTGGGCTCCCTCCCTGGGCTCACAAGCCTGCCAGGGGCTCACTCCTATGGATGTGTGGATGGAAGAGAAGCCTGCGATCGACTCATTTTGCCTCGAGATCGACCAGTGGATCGCGATCGACATATTGGGCACCCCTGATTCAGAGGTAGATCTCAGGGCCCAATCCTATCCAACTTTCCACCGCTGATGCAGCTGTAACGCTGTCCCGATGCAAGGGAACAAATGTTCCCTTACCTTGAGGAGGCCTCTGTGACTGGCCCCCCAATTGCCAGGATGCAGTGCACACTCTGTTGGCATAGCTGTATCAGTGCTGGAAAGTTGAATAGGATTGGGCCCTCACTGTGTTCAGGGGAGCTTAGTCCCACATAAATCTGCATAGGGTTATAGCCATCAGTGCTCTTCAGTTTTATTAATTTCAGT
Source organism: Tiliqua scincoides (assembly GCF_035046505.1). Lineage (NCBI taxonomy): Eukaryota > Metazoa > Chordata > Lepidosauria > Squamata > Scincidae > Tiliqua > Tiliqua scincoides. Next base: position 42,317,709 of record NC_089828.1, on the reverse strand, counting down.
GCAACAGTTTTATAATACAATAGCACATGCTTCACTCTGTTAAAAAAAGATGCTTGCTGGATCATGTGTTCATCACACAATGCATAAATTAGCTTGAGGAATTCACTGCCACAGGATGTGGAGAATGCAGATGGCTTTAGAGACAAGAAAAATATATGGAGGATAAGTTAGTCAATGTACATTAGCCATATTTAATTATGGGACCTTCAGAGGCTGTCCAGTACATTAGATCCTGCAGGATCACAAATACCAACAAGGAGTTCAAGATTTAACTCTATGCCTCTCTAAAAACTCTTACTGCAACATCATCTCTATATTTAAGAACACTGTACAATTATCTGAATCTCAGTGAAAATCATTTGCAAGTCAATTCACATTAGATAAATTGGGTTGCAATTAAACCCCCCCCCCCACGAAAAAAAATTCAGTTTGTCTTTACCACAATGAAGAGCTGGTGCTTCTCGCTTGCCCCATTAACAATGGAAAGTTTGAAGGAGCAATTAAGTGCACAATCATTTTTTTCTGCCTTGCCAAACCCTGCCCAGGCTGGCTAACAGACCTGCTGTCCAAATTATCAGTCCCGGAGGGATGTGTCTTGCAGAGAGGGGAAAATGCACCCGCTGCAGCGGCACTAATGGGGTTTGATCGCCATTAGCCAACACACTAACTCGGAGCTGCTGTAGGTTCTCCTCTCTTTTTCTCCCCCTGCTTGGCATCCTCAGAGAAGATTTGGGCACATCTGACGCCAGAACCAGAGGAAGTCCATCAAAGCTCCATCAGTCTTTCAGGAAGGGACCTTGATGGTATCCCCTACAGCAGGCCTCCTGGCCCCTTTTCCCTTTTAATTGTGCTCCAATTAGGTCAAGGGCTTCCTCCAGGTCAGGAGGAGGGAACCAGCTTCTCAGAAATGAGCTCACCCACAAAAAGTGGAACACTCTGGCTGTCCCCTCAAACTTACTTAATACAAAGTTGAGGACTTTCTCCAGGCTCCATTGCTCAGTGGTCAAGCAAGTGCTTTGCCTGGAGGTGGTCCAGTCCACAGTAGCTTCAGTTAGTAGGTTTTCAGGTATTGGGGCCAGGAAAGAATTTGGAGACTGCCGCCAGTTGGATTGGGCCTAGGTAAATTCATGGGCTTGCCTAACTAGAAGGAAGTGTCAAATGAAGTTTGACTGGGGCTACTGCTCAGCAAGCTCACGTATATGAAGCCCTAGTAGCCCCAGGTTCTCAGGTAGCAGAGCTGAGAAAGACCCCAGCAAGGATACTGCTGGGCTAAGTCGGTCAAGGACTAACAGTGACTCATCATGCCAAACCATACCCAGTACAAACTACTTTATTTCAATCTCCCATCAACCAGTACACACACACCCCCATTCTGGTTTGCCAGAATACAGTCTGCCCTTTGTCATTTCAGACAACTCAGTTTCATCTCTGTCTGTTATAAGAGGTATCATAGGGCCAAATCAGATGCAATTTTAAAAATATTTATTTTGCTCCTTTATTCATTCATTTTATTTCTGTATTTATATACCACCTCTTTCATCAGATATTTTGTCAATTACTACTCAAGGTGGTTTACAGAGACCTGATAAGATAGATAGAGCCATCCACTCACCACATATATACCCTTTCACATATAGTCCTCTCTCTGGCTGCATGGCACATGTCCTTGAGCTGAGCTTCCACAGTCAGCTACAAATCATGCCAGCAGGGATCTCAAGTAATCACTCTAGCCAACTGACATTCTCAGCATTCCATTCCACCCTCTCACTGCGACATGCCAGCAACTCAGTCACAGAGAGTCATGATACCTTGTCAGTGACTTCAGATCTCCCTTCCAGGCACAAATCAAGTTACCCCCATTTAGCTTCAGGCAGCTCAACCTCTGGACTACACCTCCTGCCCAAATCTTTCCATTTGGTTTTTTTCATACAGCCAAAGAAATGAGATGACTCCTGGTCCCCAAACGGCCCATGGTGATGCAAGAGAAGAGCCGGCATAAGAGATGCTATACTCCCCTCCTGCTAAATATAAGAGAACCACCATTTTAAAAGGTGCCTCTTCATAGTCACGGAAGGACCTGCCCTCCCCTATCCAGAGATGTGCTGTAAGTCTTTGAGGGGGGATTGCATCTCTTCAGCTCACAAAACTAGCCCCTAAATAAATCATAAGTTATAGGATGAGTAATTTCCAGAGTGCCATGAGAAATAAAGTCAACTAAATTAGAGGTTTCTATGAACCCCATATAGCCACTTGCAAAAGGAGGCTTCCTGTTATGTCTCTTCTTGAATTGCTGCTCTGAACTGGCTTCCAGTCAGAAAGGAGGCACACTCAGAATTCATACAATGGAGGGTAAATATGACCCAGAGTGAATATCACCCAGAAGTGGGTTGTGATAGCTATTTTTAGATATTCTGCATGCACCCTAGGAGGCTGGCATTACCCTGGTAAGTTAAAAAAACCCTTTCATTCCCAGCAGTGGTACAATCCTGGCAACTGTGTCACTTCCTTCACTTCACCACCACAGAGACATACAGGGTTTCCAATTTATGAGGAGAAGTTTGGGAACCACTACTCTTTCCTGCTACAGGCAGGGGTTGGACTAGATGACCTTGTGAGTCCCTCTTATGATTTCCTCAGTTTGGCTGTTCTTCCTTCCTCCCTACCCAGTTCACTTTTGCCTCTCAAGCTGTCCACACTTCCCTTCAGACCACCCTTTTAGGACACACACTTTCTTCCAATTTGCTTCTTCTACTCTTTCTATCCTAGGACCTTCTATTTGCCCTGGAGTGGGGCAGTTTAGCAAATGGTAGTCTGCTAACTACCCAGGCCTTCTGTGATTGGGAGGCAGCCGAGTTAATCTCTACTAGGTGTCATCTGTACTGATATCTCTGGGAAGCACTTAACATCAATGCCATTTAAGAGATATTTACAAGCTTATTTTACTTTTCCAAAACCAATAGATTAAAAAAAAAAGAAACTTTATAACTTTTTTTATTTATTTAAATAGCCAGCTATAACCTGGAATTGACAAAAATAAATCCATCATCATTAAGATAACAGAAAGTAGACCAGGACCAGAGCACCAGAGCTTACAAATTTCAATTTTCAGATTTCCCTGAAGTATTCAGCAGTGTATTAAAGTTGTAGCCTTTTTTGGGTGCATATCCTCTGCAAAGAGATGGGTACAGCTCACCAAGGGGAGTTACAAGAGGTATAGAGCAACACATCCTTCACTTTTAGCTTTTCATGGGGAGATAACTTTTCAGAATCATTGCTGTTAAACGATCACCTGAAAAAGCAGCTAAACTTCCGGAACCTCTTGTTGCCATTTCCCTGTATCCTTTACTCCTCCCATTGTCCCAGAGATCCCACTAGTGAACAGTCCATTGTTATCATGCATCTGTTTCTGGGCATAGAGCTAAGAGTTATGCACTCTTCCCCTCCAAACACATCTTGATCACACAGAAATGGAGAAATGATCCATCTTTTGAACACTATCCATTACTCCCACATTTTGTTCCCGTTAGACTTTTGTTGTATTCAACTAAAGTTTGTTTTTAGCAGGTTTTCTCTCTTTGCTCAAAAACTGAAGGGCTTGTCTGAAGTTGGTACATTGTGGTCAAACAATAGATTTGCTTCATTAACCTCCATTAATCTGCTCTTCAATGCCCCATATAGACTTCAAGTTGGAAATTGAAGTTGCAAGTTTCTCTTTTAAAGATAAAAATCAGATTCTTCATTTACACCCTAGAAAAATAATCTATTTGCTTAGCTTTACAGTGCCCCAAATGCATTGTACTGGAATGGCTTACAGAATTAAATATTGGCTTCAATCTTGAATTGCAACAGGCGTGATGAAGGAAATAGGAGATTATGCAGGAGCTGATTTCAGTCTGACAAATTGCTCTTCATACACAGAAAGAAGTTGTTCAGCTATTCAGATAGGATGAAACTAACTACATTTACACTGTCTCCACTGAAGGACTTAAGAGATCTCCAAAGCAGCAGTGTCCTCTGCTGGACCTCAGAAATACTACAAGATGGTCAAGTGTTCGCAAACTTACATCCACTGCCTTGGCTCCCTAAGAGGGGACAAAGAGAAGGAAAAGAGTGCCTGAAAATGCAAAATGAAAAAGCAGAAAACAGGTGATTTTCAAATAACTTGCTCGCTGTTCCATTTCCAGCATTGGGGGAGGGATGGGTGTCAGAAGTGGTGCATTCTTTCCAGTGGGTTGCCAACAACTCTTTCTAAAGCTTCCAGCATGTGGCAGAAAATCCAGAATATGGGTATCCTTTATTTGGTGGTATTAAAAGTCATTGCTCAGTCTTCCTATCCTAGGGTTCATTTCTTTGCTTCTTCAGATGCTGTTGGAAAAGGAAAAAGACAGGGACCTCTTGTAAGAGCATGGCAACAAGAAGAGTCTTCAACGACTAAGAAACTAGGATACTGGGGACAGAGCAGTCACAGTTAAGCAGGAGCTCTCAAGCTGGAAAGCTAGACTTGCACAGGTTAAAAATAGTCTCTGCACCACCAAGAAATTCCAACCTGCGTCTTTTACTGGCAGGGAATAGGAACGTCAGCCTAATCCACTTTGCACACAGAGAGTTAAGCTGGATCTCAACAGCGCCTGCAGCTGTCTTGCCAGGGATAAGCTATCTTCTGGGGCCAGGTAAACTGCGGGGAAGAGAAGGTCGATCTCAAGATCACATTTGCATGACACACACCTAGATGGAAGGGGTCATATCTCCAAAGCAAAGCATCTGCTTTGCATGTAGAAGGTTCCAGGTTCTATCTTGGCCAGCACTCCAGATGAGACCTCCCCAAAACCCTGGAGAACCTCTGCCAGTCAGCATAAATTCCACCAACCTAGATGAATGAAGTGATTCAGAAAAGGAAGCTTCTTCTATTCTATCCAATTCAGCTGGGAGAGAGAAATGAATCAAATCTAATACAAACTACCTTGGGAAATATTACATTTCATATATTTTTATTCCACCACCCTCTTCCTCCAAGGAGCTCTGAGTGGCATATATAGTTCTCCTTCCATGCACAGGTGCAGAATGCATCAGCCAGTTTGGGGGGGGGGGGAGAAGAGCCTCTTCTATAGGCTTCTGCAGCGGTTCCAAACTGTGGGCCCGAAACCAACCAGTGCATTATGATACAATTTTTGGTGGTTCATGAAACTGACAGGGCAAATTAGGCTATGTGCATCAAGGGTTAAACAAGCTGCTACTTGGGACAAGCACTGCTGCCCACCCACCATTAGAGCTACACCCCTTGGCATTTATAAGTCAAGCAGCAGCCTCTAGGGCCTTTTTCATCTCACAGCACACTCTCAAGGAACTAAAATTGTCAAGGCAGCAGGTTTTTGGCAACTGACAAGGCACACCACACTGCCAGGAAGTGCTCACATCCCTCATTGGCCCTACTAATAAATGACCTTCCCCAAAGTTCCTGTAGCACACCTGTGAACCACTCACAGCACATCAATGTGCCACAGCACAGTGGTTGGAAATGGCTGCTGTAGGGCCTCTAAGATGTTTAGGAACCACTGGGCCAGTGGCATGTCTGGGGGGCAAAAGTCCCAAGCACCATGCCTGCTGGGGGGGGGGGTGTTGCCAGCCCTGCTGCCCATTTTTTATTAAAAAGAGAATTGTGTGATGATTCCATGCTGCTCTGGGTCACGTCTTTCCTCTCCTCTGGGGGGGGGGGGGAAGAAGGCAGTGGTTAGTAATTCTTTGTTTGCTGGATACCAAAAGGTTCAACAACAAGTATGCTTAATCACACAACTTGCCCCAATCAGGGCATAATAAAAATATATTTAATTATATAAAATATCTTTACGATAGGTGTGCATTTGTGTGAGAGAAACAGGGCAAACATGTAGTGGAAACGTTTCCACTCATTTCTGCATCCCCACAGTTTGCCTGCTGCTTTTAAAAGGAAGAAAAAGAACTTCTATTGAAAGCCAATGGACCCCCCCCACCACCATTAAAGAAGTATACGTGGGCATGATTGGGATCAATAATCATAATAACTAGGTATTTCTATACCGCCTTTCTGGTGATCGGATTACTCCTCTGACTTTATTCAAGACAGTTTACATAGGCAGGTGTTTCTAAATCCCTCAAGGGGATTTTTACAATCATGGAGGTTCTCTCTTTCAAGAACCATTTCAGAATGGATCTTCCTGGTTTGGTCTCACTTCTGGCCTCCAGTTCTCCCACGCAGGCTGACAAGCAGCTCCATCTCTCACATGGAGGGCAGCCAAGACACTTCTTGCTCACACCAAGAGCAGGTGGAATCACTCAGCTCAGCTTGTCAGCTGCTTCAAGGTCTCGCCATTCTCAGTCATTCAGGGAGCTGCCGGTGTCCTCGAACTGGCAACCTTCTGATGTTATCTTCAGGCTAACAGAGGCTCTACCCTCTAGACCAGCCCTCCTGCCCCTAGACCAGCCCTCCTGCCCAAACCTGATCAAAATCGTAGGGTAAACTACTAAAGTCCCCATTCCCCTGCCATGGTTTCATCCTCCCTTCCAATTTATAATTAAACTTCAGCCCAGTTGGGGCAAGTTGTGTGATTAAGTGCATATGTAACTAGACCCTTACAGTCTAACTGGCAGGATATATGGCTTCTGTTCATTGCCACTATTATTACTATCACCATCTATTATTTAACTTGGCTTGCATTACTCCAAATCAACACATGCACAATCGGCTAACAAATCAACTTGTAACACATTTCCCTCCCCCCCCCCCAGAACAGCCCCTGTCATCATCTAGGAAGTGACCAGTTTTATATAATTCCAGATCTCCCAAGGAAGTCAATAGCCAATAGATACAGGACAGACAAGATGGTGGACAGACCTATCAGATGCTCTTAGCTATATGAATCTCCTTGTTCAAGGTATCAAGCCTCTGAATACCAGTTATTGTGAACAGCAGCAAGACAGGACGAGCCTTCATGCCTTGCTGGTGGGCGTCTCGGTGGCTTCTGACGGGCCAATATGGAAAACAGGTGCTAGACTACATGAACCCTTGGCCTTGAACCCATGAACAGATTATTACAGAAAACCACCCCTAAATTCCACAGGTGTGGAAATGCCCACTGTAGTGGCAGCAATAATGCAAACCAAACTATTTTCATCAGTGGAGGGGTTAGGTACAAAAAAGCAGAGGTGCTGATGGATGGCTGACTGATTCCAGGTGAGCTTGGCTGTTGGTCAGAGAGTGAAGCACTGAGAGAAGGATGAAGGAGAAAAGATGCAGATGCTATAGTGAGTAAAATGCTGAAGACAGAAAGAATGAAGCTGAATGCTGACATGCAACTGTCTTCACTAACATCATTTTTCTAACTCATACTTCATTACCATGCAATGTGCTAGGTGCTAGTCTTAAAAACCATCAACTCATATTGAAAACTGTGCCTTTCAGGCAGCAGGGTTGTCTCTCACTGACTGTTTACCAAGGCTGTAAGCACAACTGTTGTGCTTCCGCATCCTTTGCAATGTTGCAAGGTTTGCCATTACCAGATCAAAGGTGCACCTGCAGAGGGGAACAGACAGTCACACCTAAAGCTACCTATCAAGTCTCCCTACATACCTACCTGCTTTAGAAGACAAGGAGGCTACATGGGCAGCTCGGCTGCTAAGGTCACTGAGCACACTGTCTACGGTCTGGTGGTGCTTCAAGAACCAGGGACGGATGAAGCTGTGATACAGCACCTGGGAGCCATTCCACGAGACAGGAGCCATGCACCATAGCAGGAAGAGACACTGGGGATAGAAATGTTGCCAGATGGGTTGAAATCAACTGCAGGCTTAAATAAATAAAAATGCAGCTAATAGGCCCTGTGGGACAAGGATCCATCAATTCCTCTTAGAAGCATCTTATCCTCTGGGCAATCCTGCAACCCAGGCCATTCCAGATCCAGCCCTCTGACAATTGCACTACAGTAGCATTTAATTGAATTAGTTCTGCTTACATCAGCATTTTCCAAATGGTGCGCTGTGAGCCCATGTGTGGTGGGCCTGACACCACCACCTGCTATCCCTTATTGGGAGATCCAGAAGGCCTCTTCCATGTCGAATCATGCCTGCGACCCACTCTACTGGTCTACGTGAATCTCAGAATGGGCCGCAGAAGCAACTTGCGGTTTGTGGGTACATTTTCTGGTTTGACTAGAAGTAACTTCTGGTCACTTCTGTGGGCCATTCTGAGACTCAGAGGCCAAAAGCATGGGTTACTGGGCACGGCGCAACACAGAAGAGGCATCCAGGGCCTCTCGGTAACGGACAGTGGAACTATCAGGAGCATTGCATCATGACCCACCACAGAGGACAAGGTGGGTCGTGGCACTGAAAGGTATGGGAACAGCTGGCTTATACTGATGATTAGAAAGACACCTTTCTGCCCTAGAATGTGGCAATTATCTCCCATTCTAGAATTATAGCAGCTACAAGATGTCATCTCCTGTGCTGGATCAGACCAAAAATTCATCTATACCAGCATCCTGCTTCCAAAAACTATTGGCCAAATGACTCTAGGAAGCCTAAAAGCAGGACATGAAGATGATAATATTCCATGGTAAATCAGTTTGGTAAATCTCTGAATTAAACACAGGCTATAAATGGAGTACACACCACAGGCACCAGTCTATAAGTCAACCCCACAGATAAGTTGAGCGCAGACTTTGAGCAAAATCATGGAATTTTCTATGACCCCCATATAAGTTGGGGGTTAAACTTAGGGGGGGTGTCTGACTATAGTTTTGTCTGATTTTACCTGAGGCCAGATCCTGAAAAATAACCTACCAGTAATTGTTACCTAAGAACTGTACAGTCTCTAATTTATTTTTTTTAAAAGTAAAAGATCGTAAGATACATTTTTATTCTTTTAAAATTCTGGTCTTCACCACCTTTTTGTAAACACCATCAGAGTACGTGCACTGTAAACAACATACCAGTAAAACAGTGGTTCCCAACCTGGGATTCATGTACGCCCAGGGGCACTCAACAGGACCTTTAGGGGTACTTGAAAATGAATGGCATAATGCAGGTCATGCTGCAAAATGGCTTGCAGGGCCAGCAAGGCAGAAAGGGAAGTAGCTAGTTGGCTGTGAAAGCCCCACCAATAGCTAGTTTTTGGTCATCAATTCTTGTACGCACCAGTGATTGAAAATCAGCACAGTAAAAAAGCTGAAACCTTATATGGAAAGTGATCAATCACCCAGAATTTCTCAGCATACTTCTGGTGCAAAACAGTGCAAAGGCAGAGTCTTCTGTTCATCAAACAAATAAAAAGAGAAAACATTGTGATGAATACATGAAGTCTGGGTTTTCATATGGAGGAGATGAGGGCTTGTATTATTACAACATTTTGCTAATAGGAAGGGTACAATTTATGGAAATGGGCTGCCAAGGGATATGCCAGTGAAAAAGGTTGGGAACCACTGCAGGAGATCCATGAATCAAATCCACCTTTAAGGTGTCTGGTGTGTTAAGCCCAAAGCTCTACATATAACATACAACTTATAACACATAACAGATCATGCAATTCAGTTCACAGCAGAGAGATGAGCTGCATATAGTTGCAACCCTTTTTACTCAGAAGTAGACCGACTGCTTTCCATGGGTGTTATTCTTAAGTAATGGTGCTCTGAACTGTAGCCTGGGGAGGAGGATCCCGTCCTGGTGTTTCAAAAAACAAACCTCTGCCAAATGCAAAGCCTTTACAGGTTGCAGCAGCATTTGCAAAATTCTCTGGAGGAGAATAAAAGGTTAACTTTGGCTGGAATTTCCCAGGAAAGTTACTATAGAAACTAAGATCTCTGTATTGCTTCTGATGGGCAAGAGGTGCCTGGCTGAGAGAGAAAGGAAACTTTTCAGAGTTGAAGGTCTCTGCTCTCTGATTGACCCGGAGATAAGATCTACGGTACATAAGATACCCTTGCTTGCTCCCAGAATTTGGGTACTCAGCAGCAGACTATCTTGGATGATGCCTAAAGGTTCCATTTAGGTATCATGACTAGTAGCCATTGTTGGGCTTCCCTTTACAAAGTTCAGGTTTTCATTCTGCAGACACTAGCCCACACAACGGCTGCTCACCCTCTCGCTTACCTTGCCAGCATAGTAAAATGGGAACCAGTATAGGAAGGTGTCAGAGAAAAATTCTGCAATGCTGAAGGTTCCATAGACTACCCAGTAGGTGAGCCAGATGGTATCATCATCCTTGGTTGAGCTCTCAATGGCTTTGATGCTGAAACAGGGTAAGAAGAAGAAAAGTCAAACCTGAGATGACTGATTCCCTTTCTGGTCTGTTTATAGCAAGTCCTTTTTAGTTTTGTTTCAAGCTGTACAATTCCTTTTGGCCAGTGTCCAGAATGAGGCCTTCATGTTACCAAGGGAGTTTATATGGGAAATTAATAAATTGTTTTCTCGAGGACACAAGGTGGCCAGCTCTGCTTCCACTTTAAGGGAGACACAACTACAGCAAAACAAACAGCTCCATTGTTAAAGAGATCAGACAAGGTGCAAATCAGTGTCTAGCAGAAAACAACCCTCTTAATAGAAGAGATGGAGAACCCAATCCTGAGCTCACACTGCTGGCACTCCATCAGCACTGAGTGTTGCAAACATGGCTTAAAGCATGTTCGTGACCCTTAGCAGCGGTGGACCACCAGTGCTCCGCTGCTCGGTGGTCGCCCGAACCACTGAGCAGCAGAGAGACAGGTGGAGTTGTTGGGGTGGGAGGTGGGGAGAGGGAATTCCAGGGGAGGGAGGTGGGATCAGTGGAGACCTGAGTCTCCTTGTTGGGTCTGCCGCCCTACATGGAGGCTCTTGATTGTACAGCGACCCAAGGGTTGCTGCAGAATCAAGTAGCCCCACTGTGGGGCTTCTTGCTTTACCTGGGGGAAGGGGACAAAAGTCCCCTAACCCTGAGGAGCTGCCAGTGGCTGCCCAGTTGTGCTCAGGATGCCATGGCAGCCATTTTCAGCCCCATGGCAGCCCCACGCTCTGGACAGCTCAGGATTGGGTTGTGAGAAAGCTTATTCTCTTCTCTATTCTATTCTCAAAAGAATAGTTTTATTCCAACATAACGACATGGAAGCCCATGTACAAGAATACTTTCAACAATAATACAACAACAAAATGTGTGAATATTCCTAGGCATATGGTAGATACATATGAAGTGTATCTGATGCAACTGAAAAAATAGGAAATCAGCCACCAAGGACAGAGGTTCAAGGAAAGCTTTACTCTCTTGAGCCAGTCCCTAAACCAAGATGGGAAGGATTTAAGATTTCATAGAATTAGAGAGTTGGATAGCACCCAAAGGTCATCTAGTCCAACCCCCTGGCTATAGATCTCCAGTGAGGGAGAATATTACCATCTCCCTTGGCAATTTGTTCCACTGCTTAACTGCCATGACTGTCAAGAATTTCTTCCCAATATCCAACCGGAATCACCTCTCTTGCAGTTTGTATCCGTTTTATCTAGTTTTCTACTCTCAGGGGTAAAGAACAAATTTGTTCCTTCTTCCATAGGACAGCCCTTTAGGTATTTGAAGAGTGCTATCATATTCCCTCTCAGCCTTCTTTTCACCAAGCTAAACAGACCAGGTTCCCTCAACGTTCCTCATAGTGGGCTTGTTCTCCGGTCCCCTGGTCATCCTTGTCGCTCTTCTCAGAATCCGCTCCAGTTTGGCTGCATCTTTCCTAAGGCATCCGGAACTGGGGACAGTACTCCAGGTGAGGTCTGATCAACTCAGAGCAAAACAGAACTACTACTTCTTGTGACTTGGAAGCTATGGTTCTACTAATGCAGGCTACAATTGTCTTAGTCTTTTTTGCAGCCACATCACACTGCTGATTCATTCATCTTGTGATCCACTACAACTCCAAGATCCCTTTCATATGTTGCATTGCCAAGCCAGGTTATCTCCCATTCTATACCTTTGTCTTCGATTATTTTTGCCTAAGCACATATCCCTGCATTTGTCCCTGCGGAACTTCATCTTGTTTATTTCTAGACTTAAACAAGCAAGTCAAGCCACACATTAAAGCCTCCCTCCCCCTACATCCCAGATGTATTAACTACCTTCAAAGTCAGCAGGGAAAGAAACCTGGCACTAGACATTCCCCCAACCTGTGCCCAGCCTTCTCCAGGCCATTTATGAAGAATGACATTCAACATCAATAAGTCCGGGAGGAGGGTGAAAACAAGGACACTTTCCTCTTGAAACAGGTACTTACGAGACATAAGCTGGATAGACAAAGCCGATGAGATTACAGAGCAGAGAAGCACCATAGCCGAACATCAGATAGAGCCCCAGGAAAGCAATGAAACCTGAGAGGGGAAGAATGAAATCATTAGCAAAGGTAGCTTATGCTCTTCCAACAAGTCTCTTTCTAAAATTTAAGTTGGACAGGAGAACTAAGGGATATATATATATATATAGACGTCCCTCCCCCCATATGCACAGATCCACCCCTGCCGCACCACCCCCATGGCCATTACAGCTCCTTAGTTTTTGTTTAGTACTACTGGAAGTGGTGCTGTTCCTTGATTTAACAAAGCAACATTCTTGCCTCACTGAAGAATACAACATGCAGGCAATGAGCCTGCAGAGGGAGACTAACTGGACATTAACAAGAAGTGCTTCCTGTTAATGTTCCTGCTTAACTGGTTGCTGGGACATTACCCTTCACTGAAGCAAGAAAGTTGCTTCGTTAAGCAGGAAGCACTAGCACTTCCAGCGCTACTAAACAAAAACTAAGGAAATGTAATGGGCAAGGTGTGTGTGTGTGTGTGTCACGGGAGGTGCTATTTGAATAGGGTTCCCCATATCCACGGTTTCTGTATCCAAGCGAGGGAGGTGTATGGTATGGATACCCTGCAGGTACAAGGGGACGTAGGTACTCCTAACAGAGAGAACCAAAGTGGAATTTCTTACTTTTTTCTGGAGCCAGAGGGATTGGCCAGTGCTGCCCAGATTAAAAGAAAAAAAATGCATGTACACACAAGGCCATTCCCAGGTTTGAAGACGCCTTGGCTAAAATGTCTTATTTCCCCCCCTCCCCATATATACACTCATACACACAGTGGGGACATCTATGTGGGGGAAAGCTGGTGGACACTATCAGTATTTTAAGTCCCTCCTAACAGTGTTGTTTCAGAGATTGTGGGAGGTTTCAAGTGGCAGCTCCAACATATCAGTAGGAAGGAGGGCAACAAATTTCAATGACCCAGCATAAGTACATTGGCCATTTTATTCTCAATTCCTATATCAATTTAGGATCTTTCTACTTTCTGGTCAGAAGCAGAATTACAGGTGGAAATAAGTCTAGTTTTTATTTGAGAATCAGAATAGCATCCTGCCTGAACATTTTCCGTGAACGAAGTAAGAAGACTAGAGCCTTTTTAAATTTTTAAATGAAACTGAACATTTAGAGAAAACATGAAACAAACTATAAAGCTCATTTTAACATGTGTTTTTATTCAGATTCTATTCCTACATGTGTTGAAAGCAAATATACCAAGATGCTTCATGCTGGAAGTTTTTCATGCTGAAACAGTAGATGTCCATGAAGCTTCCCATGACATCTTAATCAGGTAGCTAGCAAGAAAGGAGCTTGTTGATACAACATTTATTTATTCATTTAAAACAGGGGTGCTCAATAGGTGGATCGCGATCTACCGGTAGATCGCGAGGCAAAATGAGTAGATCGCGGAGCCCTGTCTCTCCAAACTGTTAATATGTCAGTTTCGTCTAGTGACTAGACGAAAATGACATATTTAGCTGACACTAAACTGAAACTGACACTTTAGCTGCTCTTCAGGCATGCAGCAACAAAACTGATGAAACTGACTAGACTCCAGCAGGGGCTCCATACATTAAAGGTGGTGTCTGTCAGGCGCTTCCTTCCCCCCGGTAGATCTCCGGGCCTTGCTGGGTTTCAAAGTAGCTCTCGAGCCAAAAAAGTGTGAGCAACCCTGATTTAAAAGATTTCTACCTGCCTTTCCTCTGCTGAAAGCAGATGCCCAAGGCAGCTTACAATTTATAGATTAAGAAAAAAAAATTAAAATACGATATATAATAGAGTAAAAAACAGAAAAGATAACACAACAATAGAAAAAGGAAGTAGAATGGGGGGAATACCAATTGGAAGAGGGCAAAAAACACTCAAGGAACTGCTACAGAGGCACAAGGAGGCAGACATCCCAAAAGCAAAACAAAACAAAAATGTTTTAAGATTCACACTTGGCTGTGATCTATACACTGCATGCTCATCACTAGATATCAACCTGGAGAACAGCTGCAAGTGTCCTCCATCTGCAGAGCCCTTGGGGCTCTGTCTTGAACCTGGTTCTCTTCAACATCTGAATCAATGATGCTGATGAAAGGGAAAAAAAGAATTTTTATCAAATCTACAGATGACACTAAACAGGGAGGAATAGTTAACATACAAAGACAATACTGTAGTAACATTCAGTAAGACCTTGATAGATTGGAATATTGAAACAAAGTGACGATTCAACAGACACAAACACAAACGTCTACAGTTAGGGTCCAATCCTGGCTAAACACTGCTTGCAAGGCGCAGCGATGCCAGCACAGGCATCTGTAGGCAGTTGTAGACCATGACGGGAAGCAAGTAAAAGATTTTATTTACCCTACTTTTGCTTCACCTGCACGACCTCCAATGGGCCCAACTGGATCCAAGCCAGTTATTTTGCGGGTGCAAGTCTGAGCAAACCCAAGGGAGCATGTCAAGGGCAAAATGGTGGTCAGGATTATCAGTAGAGTAGATTCTCCACCAACAACCTGCATGCCATGCTCCGCCGAGGCCCTGATTCCTCTGATCTGCCCAATCCTTCACCTCGTTCTACCCACACCAGGAGCTTATCAGCTTGTCTGTCATTTTATAACGAGCTGAACCATTTTATAATGAGCTGAACCGTGTTCTGCTGTTGCAAATGCCTCTGTGCACCAGCCCAGTCCTAGTTAGAATCAGGATGCACAGCAGGAAAAGAAAAGAAAAACTCAGAGGCACAGCTATAGCATGGCAGATACCTGGCTTGGCAGTGCTACATGTGAAAGGGATTATAGTGTTGCAATGGATCACAAAAGCTGAACATGTGCCAGCAGCACGATGGAGCTGGAAAAAAGGCCCACCAATTGTAGAATGCATTCGGGAATCATTGATTCCAAACAATGAAAATTACTGATTCCACTTTACTCTGCACTGATCTCATTTCTCAAATACTGTGTCCGGTTCTGGGCACCATAAGAAGGGAAAAAGCCAAACGGGAGCAGGCTCAGATAAGAGAAACAAAGATGATTAAGAGTCTGGAAAACAAAGCTGATGATGAAATGTTGAAGGAACTGGATCTATCTAGCCTGGTCAAGAGAACGAGGAGGAGGAATTGACAGCACTCTTCAAATACAGTCAGTCGCTACATGCAGATTTGATTATCTGCGAGAAGTAGGAATGCCACTTACTTCGCACTGTTCGTGGTCAGTTCTCTACTATCTGCGCCTTTCTGAAGCTATCCATGGTAGCCATTTTAAGCTTTTTGAAGCTATTATGGCCATTCTAAAGGTAATCGATTACAACTCAATTACCATTCAGAAGTGATCCCAGCATTCACAGGGTCATTCTGAATCTCATAGCAGTTGTTTTACCAGTGGTGCAAAAACACACTATTCAGGCCATTCATGCCAAGTCCGATTTGGTTTTCGTCCCTAACCCCATTTATCCCATATGATCAATGATTCTGTATCTGCAGATTTGGTACACACTAGGTTCTTCAGGAATCTAATCCCTTCAATAGTGAGAATCAACTGTCCTGGAGGGACTGTCACATGGTAGAGGGCAGGATTTGCCCTGCCCCAGAGGGTAAGACTCTCTCTAATGGGCTTAAGTTGCAAGAGGCTAGATTACAGCTGAATAGCAGAAGGAATCTCTAACGGTAAGAATGGCTTACTGAGCGAAGAAGAGGGTTCTACTTTGCTGGAGATCTTCAATCAGGCTCAACAGCCATCTTTTGGAGATGCACTAGAGATGGCTTTCCTGCTTTGCACAGGGAGTTAGAATTGGAGGGGACCGTCTAATCTATGATTCTAAGTTTACAGGCAGAGTAGAAATACTGAAGATATATTTCCCAGAGAGACTTACTATAAGGTTTCCCTGTAACATCTTTCTTTGAAAGGGGGGGGGCGGATGGACTCAAAGTATGTTTCAGTTTTGCAAAGCAGATGTAGTTTTGGTGTAGGAGAGGCAACAGCATGTGAGCTAGCATTATACAATAACAGTAGTGTCGCCTCCACCAGGAGAGGGTTGTTCAAAGCAGGGGTCAACATCCTTTTTGGCAAAGGGGTTGGATGTTCTGAGATGATATCATCACCAGACTATTAGGTTGCAGAGGTCTCAGAAGCAGATGTGCAGAGCTCAACTTGAAAGACAAAGCCTCCTGCCCAATTTGCCACGCACCTCTGCCACAGGAAATGGCAAAGCTGCCTATCCTGGCTTACAGAGTCCCTGTGCTGCAAACTGCTTTTCCATTTTCCAGAGCAAACCGCACTCCCATTCCTTATCCAGCACGCAGCAAATTGGATGGGAGGCTTTGTCTCCCAAGCCATGTTCCACGCAGACCAGATGATGCTGGGTGGCAAACCGGATCTGTTGCTGACCCCTTGTGGATTGTGGCTTTCTTTACTTGTGGATTGCTCTCTCTACTTTGTTGAGACTTCTCACTGGGTTCTTTTTCCTGTCTTGTTGTTTTTGCCCATTTGTAACCATGGCTACAGTTCTTTCTTTGTCCCAGTAAAGCTCTTACAAAAGTCACTTACTAATCCTTCAGTTCTGCTAACACTTGGGAGGTCATATTTTCAGCTGAACAATTTCACAATGAATAAATGTCTTTCTTACACAGACAGAAGTTGTCTTGCAAAGTGCTAGTTTTGACCAAGCAAATATAGGTTCATCAGATGCAGGATCATCATTAAAATAATCTTAATAAGATTATTATTATATAATCCTTAATAAGGAGAAGGTAAAACTGATTGAGACAAAGGGGAAGCTGTTCCAGAAGAGCAGATTTTTGTTCCCACCACTTGGCATTTTTATTTGCCAAACGAAGACAACATGCATTTCATGAAGTGGGCTCTAGCTGACAGAACCGTCTACCCTTCTATACCTGCTAGTTTTTAAGGGGCAGGCAGAGACTCTTAATTTGTGTACAAGCACTCAAAACAGATATATGTTCTCAACGATTATATACTCCAGAAGTTCTCTCCCTCAGACATAACATCTTGAAATCCATAAGCATGACAAAAAACTAAAAATGTGGTTTCTTCTGAAATGTTTGTTTGAATTCTGGCCCCTAGGAAATTTAATGTGGGCTCCCACCTCCGCTGCTGCAAGATTCCACATATTTAAATAACTAGGACTGTGAGGTCCCAATAAATTTTTTCCCCATGGTCTAATAAGAAGGCAGAGAGGAGTTTGCAGGAAGGAGGAAGATTGAGCTACAAAGAACAGGCATCTGCCACTCAATACTGAACAGCTGGAAAAGCAGTTTGAAGATAATAAGCTGTGGGGAAGCTGTCTGAATTCACCCTATGAAAGATCAGGACGTTAACACGGAGGCGTCACTTGGAATCATTAACATCAGAAAAGCAAAGTCCAGGTGGTGCTGGACTTGTTGCACAAACCAGGCAACAGGAAAAGACACTACACACAACATTCAAAAGAATGAACGTTATACACAGAACACAGAATTGAATTTCTAAAAATGCACAAAGGAAAATAAACTTGTCTAACATTTAAACATCAAGAGCATGCAAGAAACTTTTTCTAGCAGCTTCTGTGGCCCAGCAGCTCCGATCGATGGTATCAGTGGAGTTCAATGGACATATCTGCATTACAGATTTTAACTGTCTTAACAGACATTCCCTCGCTCTGAAGAACCCCAAACATTCTATAAGGGAGAAGGTCCAAACCTCTCCCTCAATAATAGTCTCCAGGATTATCGGGAGACACAAATTCTCCAACTTGCCTACAATGCATCAGTTCTCCAAGCAACCAAGAATTGATAGGGACCTGCTTACTTTGCCATAGCTAGCTCTCCACCAATTTAGATATCAAGAGAGTGTCAATTCTTTTGTTTAGAGATACATGATGGGGGAGGGGAACATGGGAGAGAAGACCAAGAATTGTTCCATAACATGTTACTAACAGTGCAAAACAGATCTCAGCAGCTGACAAGGTTTTTTCCAAACAGGGGCAGCAAAATGGCAGATGCACCTTCAGTGTAAGTATGTACACTGGGGTAAGAAAATTGTTGATGAGTTCCGAGCTGCCTGTGACAGCTTAGGTGGTGGACAGCTTGATGAAAAGTGTTGACCCATTGTGCAGCAGCTGTGAAGATCAATTCCATGCTCAGGATAATTAAAAAGGGGATTAAACAAAATTGTCAAGATTATTTATATGCTGCCTCTCAATAGACCCAAGGTCATTGACATGGACAAGCTGAACAGAAATCCAATTTCCAATGAGATTTTTACAAGTACTATTCCACGAGACAATATAATAAAACCTCAGTTTCTCAAGGTGTTTCCTTTCATAGTGCAGTCATCATCCTGGTTGCTGATTCTGGGATCTTCCAAGCTCTGGCAGGAGCAGCAACAAGCTTCAGACTAGCTTCTCCAGGATATTTTTTTTTTTTTTTGCCAGCCGAATCCACCACACTCCACTCCTCTGCACAGACAGGCCTGCATGTCTTGGTTGGTTTCCCAGCCAAACAACCCATCCTGCTTAGCTTCTTCAAGCTCACAGTGACAGCTCAACCTCCAGACCACACCTCCTGCCCACTACTGTACACACTGATGGCAAGGCCACAATTGTGTCCAATTCTGGTTGCCGCATCTCAAAAAGGATGTAGTGGAAATGGAAAAGGTGTAGAAAAAAAGCAACCAAAATTATTCAGGGGTAGAGGCATTTCCATTCCAAGGCAAAGCTACAGCATTTGGGGCTCTTCAGTCAACAAAGAAGGTGCCTGGGGGTGGGGGTGGGACACATGATTAAGACTTATATAAAATTATGCATGGGATGGATAGAGAGAAGTTTTTCCCTCTCATACAACACCAGAATCAGGCAACATGAACTAAAGTTGAATGGCAGCAGAGTTAGAACAGAAAAAAAAGGGAATCTCTTTACCCATCATGTAATTAAATATGTGCAATTCCTTGTGCACAGATGTTGTGATTGTCCCTGACCCTCTGTGGATACCCAAACACCCTCATAGATACCCAAAACGACAGATATGCAGGATGCCCACTCCTGCACATCTGGGTCTCACAAGATGAGGGGAGTTGTGCTACCCTCGCCTCCAGAGGCTCTTCTGAGCCCCGCATATCCGGCCGTAACCTTTGTGGGTCTCAGAATAGCCGTTTAGGCTGAAAAAACGTGTACTTGCTGTTTTTTCATAAAACCGGAAGTGAGTTTTTATACCTTTAAAAGGCATTATGAGGGCTGGGGGAGCCCTCTGTGGCTCGGAAGAGCCTCCAGAGGGGGCACAGAGGGGCTCTGCATCTGTGGAATCACAGATACAGGATTCGTGGATACAGCCTTCCCTGTAGTCTATCTCTGAATACTAAATGCAAGGGAATGACAAGAGGATTTATGCATCTTCTTCTCTGGTGAGTTCCCAAGGGCATCTGGTGGGCGACTGAGATACAGAAAGCTAGACTAGGTGGAACTATGACCTGATCCAGCAAGGCTCATCTTATGTTCTTATAAGGCAGTGGTTCTCAAACTCTCTGGGAGAGTTTGAGAGCCACTAAGTTCTTGCGTGGGCAGGAGGGGGGAGGCAGCAGGGGCAGGGGAAGGCAGCAGCGCAATCCCCAGGAGGGCTGCAGAGGCTTGGGTACATGTACCCAAGCCCCTGCAGCCTCCCAGGGGTGCGGGGAGCCCGGTGCGAACTGCAGCAGTGAAAGTAGATGCGGAGCTATCGTACCCTGCCTCCACTAAAGCGGAAGTGGAGCATGATAGCTCCGCATCTACTTTCACTGCTGCGGGGAGCCCTGCTGCAGGTCGCGCCGGGCTCTCCGCACCCCCGGGAGGTTGCAGGGGCTTGGGTACGTGTATCCAAGCCCCTCCAGCCCCCCTGAGTGGCGCGATCCTGGGGATCACGCTGCTGCCTCCTCCCTGCCTCCAGGCTGCCCCCGCCCCTTAAGGGGGCAGGGGCTAGGGCCCGCAGGCTGGGACGTCGCGATGCCCCAGTTTGAAAAGCCCTGTTATAAGGTGTGAAACTGCACTTAATAGCATCTTAGTGTACATGTGTATGCATCAGCACACATGTACATTAGTGACAAGTGACAAAAATGCACCTGCTCCCTCATTCAGTCATTTCACTTCTAGAGACTGCAGGGAGTGAGTGGTCTGAACCCTGGAGAATGACATGGGTGGCAAGCCATACCATCTAGATTTTCTCATGGTTACCTTAAAAAGAAAACATAGTGACATACAAGTAACTACGAGAAAGGATTTTTGCTTGGCTTAGTTAAATAGGTGGGACAAAAATGCAGAAGTTAAGTAAATATGGGGGGGGGGGTAAGAGAGAGAAACAGCTTCTTTGATAAGTTTTGGACAACATGGTTTGACTTGAGCTTGACTGCCCACATTCCCCACCCTGAGCATTTTCACTATTGAATTGAAACTCCTGAAATTCTGGCTGCTGGACAGATGTCTATATCACAATTGGGTTGGATCATTCTTGCATGGTGATTTCCAAAGAGAAGCCTTTATTAGCACTTGATCTTGCAAGGGTGTAGAGTAGACCCAGGTTACACTCTCTTAACCACTGTTGCAACACCACTGTGCAACACTACTGTGATGAACTTGCTATTCCAGTTTAAGAAATAGTTCGTTGCCTTACAGCAAAACCCTCAGTGATATGCAGAATGAACGCCTTTGGCCCAGATCTCTAGGGAAGCAGTGTACTTTGAGATTTTCTCAAGCCTGGCATATCCTGGCAGCCAGGAAGAGTTTTGAAAAGCCAGTGCAATAGGGAGGAGGGAGGAGGGAACCACTTAAGTCTGCAGGGGTGGGGGGAAGGTAGCAACATGATCTCCAGGATCTCACTGCTGCCAGGGCTGATCAGGCAGGGGGGTTACTAACCTTCCACAGCACTGGGCTCTGGGCATACAGGGAGCCCCATGGGGCCCCCCAGGCTCCCCAAGCCTCTGTAAGCATTAAGAAAGCAATTAGAAACTACTTCCTGTTTCACAATCGGAAGTGGTTTCCAATTGCTTTTTTTTTTTTAACACTTACAGAGGCTTGAGGAGTCCTGTGTAGAGGGCTCCCCACACCCCCAGAGGCTACCACTATGGAAGGTAAGTAAGCCCCCCCCCCCCATCAGCCCCAGTAGGAGTGCAATCCTGGGGATTGCTTTGCTGCTATCACTCTGCCTCTGTCCCTTAAGGGGCCAGAGCTGAGTGTTTCCCTGGCTGGTGGGTCACAACCCACCAATTTGGGAACCACTGGGCTAAGATACTGGGTAGCATGAAAGTGGTAAACAAGCTATGAATCCTGTTATGAAACCAAGTGACATGATCAAAGACACCTCAAGTCTGCCTTACAGAGTTGCTGCAAGGCTACCACTACAAGCTCCTCGGGGAAGGGTAGGATATGAGAGTAGCATTTTCCTCCCACATCTTCAGCTTAAATCCCTCCACACCCACCTCAAGTGCAAGGCATAATAGCCTCATACCACAAACCACTGCAAACCTCCTCAGAAGTAAGTCTTACTGAGTTCAGTGCAGCTTATTTCCACACGTGTGCATAGGGTTGCTGCATTACAGAGAAGAAAAATCTTAGTAAAGTACAATGAGAACAAGAGAGCAGTCGATCAGTTACCTTAAAACTGTTCTGGGCTTTTTAAGGCTTTATGTAAGTCACTCCCTCACTTAGTCCCACCTCTGTAATATGAAGAAGGGGATAACATAGACGTAATATGCAGGGCTGTCGGAATGATTACCTGCAAGGTGATAAACCCAGATATCTGTTCTTTGGGAAGGAAGCGCAGGCTGGCAGGTGGTGCTTTGCAAAACAAATTCAATAGAAAATGAATCCCAGGCAGGTTCATACTGGAGAACAAAGGGTAACAACCATGTAACTAAGTATGTTCTGGCATGATGCCAGAAATACAGTCTGAAGATAAAGAAGAGCAGGAGAGAAAGAAGTGGAGGAGGAAAAGAGTGAGGTGAGTGAAACAAGTGCACGTAACCCCATCCCTTAATGCAGAGGTCTCTGAACTTTTCAGCTGAAGGGCCCCATCAAATATCTGGCACAGTGTCGAGGGCCAGAAAAAAAAGCATGAACGCAGCCCAAGAAATAAAGCACAGTATTAAATGGACCCCCGTTCCCCCACTCCACAAGCACAACTCTGGTTGTGTTTGGTCAACTGGGCCAGAGGCTCTAGGGATCAGAGGCTCACTGCAGGTCGGATCTGGCCCCCAGGCCGGGGTTCGGAGACCCCTGCCTTAATGAATAGGAAGAAAGCGCAGGAGAGATATAACTGAATTATGGGTGGGTCAGAAGGAATGCCCAGTGAAGCTAGCCATTCATAGGGGGAGGATGCAAAAAGATTTCCATAAGATTTTGCAACTACTGCATATGCCAAGGGAAAGTTAAGAGAGAAGCTAGGGCTGAGAAAAACACTACTAAATAATACAGTGATCCCTCAGTATAATGGACTAATGGGGGAAAGGGTTATCTGCTAATACTGAAAGTCCAGTCCTAATGCATTTATGACAATGGACATGCGCATGTGCAAAACATAGGCAAGAAATGCGTGTTATTTCTGATATCTGTTACACTGAGGGTTCACTGTAGTACTTAACATTGGTATAGTACTTTCTGATCATGCAGAGGTATTATTCTTGATGTTGGCCATACAACAACCCTGTAAGGCAGGGCTTTTCAAACTGGGGCATCGCAATGACCCAGCCTGCAGGCTCTGGCCCCTGCCCCCTTAAGGGGCAGGGGGCAGCCTGGAAGCAGGGAGGAGGCAGTGGCACGATCCCCAGGATCGCTCACGTACCCAAGCCCCTGCAGCCTCCTGGGGGTGCGGGGAGCCCGGCGCAACCTGCAGCAGGGCTCCCCACAGCAGTGAAAGCAGATGCGGAGCGATCACACTCCACTTCTGCTTTAGCGGAGGCAGGGCAGCCCCTGCCTTCCCCTGCCCCTGCTGCCTCCCCCCACGCAAGAACTTAGTGGCTCTCAAACTCTCCCAGAGAGTTTGAGAACCACTCCTGTAAGGTAACCATTATTATCTCCTTTTTGCAGTTGGGGGGGGGGTTGAGAGGGCATCTGCTTGCCCAAGGTCAGTGGTGAGATTCAAACTTGAGAAATTCCAATGCACAGTAGTGGCTCCCATATGACTGGAAGAGGCCCAGAATGAAAACATAAATAGTCACTTGCTGCAGGGTTATGGCAAGAAAAATGATAAATTTAGCTTACTTGGAAGTTGCACCCTCAGGCTGGAAGCTTTTCCCACTAACTCTAACTGGACAGGCAGGGTTTTTTATTTCTCACAAGTTTATACTACCCTTCCTCCAAGGATTTCAGGGTGGTGTACATAACTTATCCCCTCCTTTGGTCCTCACAACAACCCTGTGATGTAGGCAAGGCTGAGAGATAATGACTGGCCCAAGGTCACCCAGGAAGTTTTATGGCTGAGCAGGGATTTGAACCTGGACCTTCCAGGTCTAAGTTCAACTCGTGAACCATAACGTTGTCCTGGCTCTCTCAGGGTTCACTCAGCTAGGAGGAAAATCCACTCTACACTTGCTTGAGAAGTGCATTTTATTTTAAACTCTATTTTATTTTACTTTGCATTTTATTTTAAACCCTATTTTAAACTCATGCATTCAAAAGGAGAGATGATGGAGGGGAGAAGCAATGATAACCTGTAGAAGTAATCTTCTCTTCTGGTCTCAACACACACAAAAAAGGAAAGACTCGGAGCATATAGAGACCTGAGCATAGAGGGACACATTGTCACCCCAAGCACTATAGCCACAGATCAGAGGATAGGCAGGGAATATCAAAAATACAGCACCATCAATATACCTAGCACCAAATAAAGTTACATAAAGACAGGTAAGTCCCCTGTTCCAAAGAGTTTGCAATTAAACCCAACAGTGAAGTAAACGACTCCAGGAAGAAAAAATGTGGTGAATGCAGCTACACAACTCAAAGAGGCATGACGGCCAGGCAGTTGCCTCAGAGCAGCCATTTTCAACCACTGCATCTGTGGTGTGCCACAAATGGTCTGCAGGTGTGCTGTGAAAGTTTGGGGGAGGGTCATTTATTAGTAGGGCTATTGGGGAATGTGAGCAACAGCATGGTGTGCCTTGTCAGTTGTCAAAAAGCTGATGGTATGCCTTGACAATTTTAGTACCTTGCCAGTATGCTGTAAGAAGAAAAAGGCTGAAAATCATTGCCTCAGAGCCCAGTCCTATGCAAGTCTACTCAGAAGTTCTATTAATGAGGTTCACTCCCAGGAAAGTGTGGACGGAATTGCAACCTTACTCCTCATTTAGAAGCAGGACCTCCTCACCCCAAGCTAAAAGGGTCCCCCTTTTAAAGCTAACCCTTGCCACACTTCGGCTCCAGCACCTTTTTAAAGATGAAACATTTCTCTGAGCATGTATGCAGCCTCTCCACCTTCTAGTTCCAGGAGGAGAAAAGATTGGCTTGTCAAGTTTCAGAACAGCCATTTTCAACCAATATGCCACAAATGGTCTGCAAGTGTGCCTCCGGAATTTGGGGGAGTGTCATTTATTAGTAGGGCCACTGATGGGACCACCTCACTGGCAGCATGATGTGCTTTACCAATTGCCAAAAACTGATAGTGTGCCTTGACAATTTTAGCACCTTGTCAGTGTGTCTCGAGATGAAACCTGTAACCATTATGGGTTACAAGCCATGATGTGTATATGCAACCTCCTGATTTTAGAAATGGGCTATGTCAGATGCAAGGGAGGGCACCAGGATGCAGGTCTCTTGCTATCTGGTGTGCTCCCTAGAGCAATTTGGTGGGGCCGCTGTGAGATACAGGAAGCTGGACTAGATGGGCCTATGGCCTGATCCAGTGGGGCTGTTCTTATTAAAAAGATTGAAAATCACTGCTCCAGTACCTATTAGTTGAGAAACCCAACTTCTTTTTCTCCCTTAGGTGCAGGGTGACCAGACATCATAACCACAAAAGAGGACCAGGCACCCCAAAATGTAGGACATCCAAGAAAAGTGTAGGACATGACAAAATAAAGGCAAAAAACTCATGTATATGGACTTCATGTGGTTAAACACTATTCTACTTATTATTAAATTTAAAACATACATATACAGTGGTTCTCTCACATTTAGCACCAGGACCCACTTTTTAGAATGAGAATCTCTCAGGACCCACCAGAAGTGCCATCATGACCAGAAGTGACATCATCAAGCAGGAAAATTTTCATCAATCCTAGGCTGCAATCCTACCCACACTTACCCAGGAGTAAGTCCCCTTTACTATCATTGTTAAAAGAATATACATAGTAGCTTGTTAAAAGTACAGGTCTGACACATTTCCCCCAATGCAGACACATACCCCATAAACATCAAGTCTAATCTATTAAAAATAAAATATTGAAATGAATGGGCACCTGCCTGAAAGTGGGTCCCGACCCACAGTTTGAGAAGCACTGTGACATATAACTTATTCGTTCCAAGAAGGCTCTGCACTGTATGCTCACGGGGCAAAGGAAAACCTTTAAGTTCTTCTCCAGGACACGAGGCTAAAAAGGAGGACACGTCCTGGAAAAAGAGGACACCTGGTCGCCCTGCTCAGGTGACACGTCCGAGGAGACCCACCTGTGGCCAAGTAATGCCTTTGCACGCCGGTCTTCCCCTCCAGGCTGCTGAGAAGGTCACCCACCAAGCCTGGCCGCTCCAGGAAGCCCTGGAAGCGCTCCTGCAGAGAACCCATCGCGTCCAGGCGCAGCGAAGTGGGGCTGGGTGGGAAAAGGCAAGCGCTGCTCCGCGGCTTAACTCCGGAGACAGGTGGAGCTGCTGGGAGAGTGGACTCCGCCTTCTCCGCCGCAGGGACCAGGAGGGCAGAGGGCGGAGCAGGTGGCTGGCCGGTGTGGCGTCACCGTGCGGCGGAGAGGAGCCTGGGCACTGCAGAGACCCAGGCACCCAAGAAGGAGGGATGCGCAAGGAACGCGTGGAGCAGTTGCCTCTCTTTGCGGGCTAGCCGTGTGGATCAAGGGAGGCAAGAGTGCCTCTGAGCATGTGCAGAGGCCAGTGCTGCTGCATCAGAACTGCAGCTGTTGGCCTTGCCCAGCAGGTGAAGTCCAGTGGCATAGTTGGGGGGGGGCAAAGCCCCAATCCTATCCACACTTTCCTGGGAGTAAGCCCCATTGACTCTAATGGGACTTACTTCTGAGTAGACATGCATAGGATTGGGCTGTTAGTCTTACAGAGGCTCCCTGCAAGACTTAGTGCTTTACCCCCCCTCTAGCTACACCACTGGTGAAGTTCAATACAAAACTTGCTCATTTCTCAAGATGAATGAATTCCCTTTTTAAATGAAAAGCCATATTGATACATATACAATTAATAAATGTATATACAGTTATGTAAATGCCATCAACATATACAATTAATAAATGCTAGAACACAATAATTTTTTTTAAATATCTTGTTTGATTGTACATCCTTCCAATAGTTTTAATTCTTTCTGTTGTTGAGAGTCACATTGAACACTTGTTGGGAAAGCAGCATATATATTGTAAAAGATAAAATAAAATAAATGAAAAGATAAGGGCATCCTCTGCAGGAGGCACACTTCTTTGGGAGTCCCACTGAACCCATTGTGACCAAGGCTGCAACCCTATCCACACTTGCTTGGGAGTAAGCCTCATTGGCTATAATGGGGCATACTTCTGAATAGACAAGCATAGGATTGGGCTCCCAACCTGCAATCCTAACCACACTTACCTGGGAGTAAGACCCATTAACTTTGGCTCAAAGAGTGCAATCCTTTGCTTGCCAGCTTAAAATTAAATCCCATGGTCTGCAATGGGGCTTACTTTCAGGAAACTGTGCATAGGATTTTGACCTTACTTTGGATTAAGCAGGGCAAGTTTGCCTCTCAGGTGTGAGTGTGTGGGGGGGGGGGAGGTATTTAATTTTATTTTAAAATTTTTAAGGCAACTTTCAACCAAAAAAATAACAACAGAACAAGTTGTGATTGTTGGGTGGTTGTGATCAAACAGGCATGACCAAAACATATCCTTTTATTTCTGTTTCTACATGCACTCACTTCATAAGATTTTCTTTGTGTGTGGGGAAAAATGAACCCCATGCCCACCCGGGGCACCATTGCTCTGCATATTGTGTGTGCATGCGTGATGGCTTGCCCTTCTTAAAGCAGCAAAAGTTCAGCCCCCACCCCTTTCCAAACTCTGAAGTCTCTTGTGCCTTCACGATAAGTCATGTTCTTTACTAAGAAAGTAGGATCCCCAGAAGAGATCCAGGGCTCAATCCTATCCAAATTTCCAGTCAATACAGCCAATGGGGTGTACACTGCATCCTGCTGTGGTGGGGGGCAGTCACACTGGTCTCCTCAGGGTACGAAAATTTTGTTCCCTTACCTTGGGACTGCATTGTGTCTGCATCAGCACTGGAAAATTGGATAGGATTTGGCCCCCACTCTCACTCCCACTTTTGGCCTACATTCACTCTGTGGTAGGCCAGCACACAAAGCCACACTAATTTGAGCAGAGAAAGAGAACCGTCATCAAAACTTTGAAGTGGTTTATGGGTTGAAATGGCATCCCCTAAAAAGTATGCTACAATTTGTTGTTGATTTTTAAAAATTAAAGTTTGTTGTGATATGTTCTAGGCCAGTGGTTCTCACACTTTTAGCACCGGGAACCACTTTTTAGAATGAGAATCTGTCAGGACCCACCGGAAGTGACATCAATAAGCAGGAAAATTTTTACAATCCTAGGCTGTAATCCTACCCACACTTACTCTAGAGTAAATCCCATTGACTATCTTTGTTAAAAGCATATATAGTAGCCTGTTCAAAGTACAGATCTGTAACATTTCCCCAAATACAGTCACATACCATGGCAGCATCAAGTTTAATATATTAAAAATAAAATATTGAAATGAATGGGAACACACATGAAATTGGCTTGCAACCCACCTAGTGGGTCCCGACCCACAGTTTGAGAAACACTGCTCTAGGCCGTATTATTTGCATAAATAAAATAAATGAGCCATCAGGCCTAGGGACTAATATGATGCGACTCTACTAATCACTTTTGAACAACCCCCAAACAGAGCATGATGTTCACCTCCTTATTGACTTTGTCCCACCTCTTCCACAGGATTGGCTGCCAAGCTGCCTGAAGCAACCCCCAGGGGAGTTTCAACCTGGTGATGGATTAGGGAGTGGAATGCCAGGGAGAAGCTTTGGGGCCCTTTAGCCTCGCAGGCTGGGTAGGTTGGATCTCTGACAACTCTGAGCCAAAGGCTGACTCTAGCATGGGAGTCTACTCCATGTTCCATCCTTCCCCTATGGCTCATGGTGAACCATCAATTCTGCCAAGACTGGCTGGGATGTGGTGCCTAAAGGACCTTCATGCCACTCCTTTAGTCTGTTAATGTGAATCACCCTATGCTGTGCCCCTGGGTACACACAGCATAACATAAATTTAAGACCCGATGACTTCGGTCACAATAAATGTACCAGCCCACAGCCCTATGTCCTGCCCTAGGAACGGGGAGCCTTAAACTAACACTTTATCCCCCTTTCTGGTGGAAATCCTTAGTCCTGCAGTCATAGTATTGTGACATTCCTGGAGTTGGTGTAGTAGTTGGTGCAGGGTCTTCTTCAGGGGGTGACCCAAGTGTCTTTGATACTTTTATGTGTCTTCTTTATAAACCCTTCTTTTACAAGAGCTGAAAGGATGCCATCACAATAGATGCTAGGGGAGTTTCACAGCCCACACAGAGACTTGCAGCCAGATATAAACCCCACTGAGGGGGATGTTCCCCTGCCAGTTTCCAGATCCTGGTCTTAAGGCTCTGGTTGAAATGTTTGACAGGCCATCCATTTGGGTGTGGTAGATCAAAGTAAAACATAAGGAAACTCCAAGTGTATGGCAGGCTGGATAAACTGTGTATGGAAAAACTGGATAAGGGAGGGCACCAGGATGAGGTCTCTTGTTATCTGGTGTGCTCCCTGGGGCATTTGGTGGGCCGCTGTGAGATACAGGAAGCTGGACTAGATGGGCCTATGGCCTGATCCAGTGGGGCTGTTCTTATGTTCTTAGGCTGGTATGATAAGACTGTGAAGGGCTTGACCTGGTCCATTGGAGTCTCCCAGGGCAAACCCACTTGTACAAAAAATTTTTAAAAATGTTTCAGTGCCCAGGCTACTCCTGTTGTCTGCATGGTCCACAAAGGGACAACCTTGGGGTATCAGGTGGCATAATCGATGAGAACCAGGGCATACCTGGAAGAGTGAGTCAAGATGCCCATGAAGTCCACCACAATCTGATCAAACCCATGAGTGGGAGGGTTTGAGAGGGGAAAGGAGGCTTGGGAGGGGTGCAGGCATTTACCTTCTGGCACCAGCAGTGGGCTCAAGCATCCTCTGCAAGGATTGGCAAAAAAAAAAAAAAAAAAAAAAAAGGCTTCAAGGACTCAGGCAGCCATTTTCTTAGGTTCTGACTACTGGCCCAATCCATGTCATGAGCGTATTGGAGGACCTGTACTCTTTAGACCTGGGGCACTGAGGGCAAGGGTCCTCAGACTCCATGAATATATCCATCCACCATTACAGGCTCCCAAACTTCTCTATGGGGACAGAGTACAGTGGATAGAGCACAGTGAGGAGGTAAGAAGTTTTTCCGCCCTGCCTTCTTCCAGTGTTGGGGGGGAGGGAGCAGGGAGTCTGCTGTGCTCCAAAACACCTATCTCCCCGCTTACAGCTGGCAGAGACTGGTGATTTGGAGCTTACTGCCCTTCCCTTTAGTTTACTTGTGAGGAATGTGTCCTGCAGCCTGCTTGGTCCACAGCCCTTCTGTTTAATAGGCACAGGAGCAGGCTGGGAATCCAGACTGCATCACTTCCATTTCAAATAGAAGTGGCATTGACCAGGCAGGTTGCAGATTGTGGCAAAAGTAAAAGGATGGGGGTGTGCAAACATTGAATTAAAAATGCTTTTCAAGCATTGTGTTCTCCACAAAAATATTTATAAAATACATATATAATAATAAATGATAATCTGCTGCTCAGCATTGCACATGAGATAACTTTTTTTTGGTTGAGATTATAGCCAATTTAGGGTCCAATCCTATCCAACTTTTCAGCACCAGTGCAGCTGCAGTGCAGCCCCAAAGTAAGGGAACAAATGTTCCCATACCTTGAGGAGGCCTCTGTGACTGCCTCCCCACCACAGGAAGCAGTGCACACCCCACTGGTACGGCTGTACCAGCACTGAAAAACTGGATAAGATTGGACCCTTATATAGCACATGCTCTCAATATAGTTCATCACCCCTGCCCTATGCTAATAATCATACCTTATGAACTATGGTACTGAAAACTTCAAGGGATGACCTCTGTCCTGGCTCCAATTAACTTGATTGTGGCCCAGCCCTTTGGTTAGAGTGTGTGTGAGAGTGAAAGATATTCTGCAATAAGACATGCTGGGGTTTAATCCTGCATCCACCTCATTTTCTCTGACCTTGAAAACCCGCTGCCTTCAGTTGTAGTTACTTGTTAATAAGTGAAAGGCACTTTTTCATTTTATGATATTCCCCTGTTTTATGCATTTTTTTTTAAATGAAGGAGTGGTATAGAAAATTTAAAATATATCAGAAAGCCAGAGCAATATCATACCTTTATTAGGATCAACTAAACTGTCACCAAGTTGTAAAGCCTGAAGAATTCTGAAGAATTTAGGGCACAATCCTAACCAACTTTCCAGCACTGGTATAGCTGTGCCAACGGGTCGTGTGCTGCGTTCTGCAGTTGGGTGACAGTCATGGAGGCCTCCTCAAGGTAAGGCAATGTTAAAGTTGGTCAGGACTGCACCCTTAGAATCTTACTCACTACTTGCTGACAGATTAGCTGGTCCTAGTAAAGCTATGACCCAACTGTGGCTTTTGGATTTTTTTCCAATGGACCAACATGGCTACCTACAACTTCAAAAAAAAATTAATAGTTTTGGACCTTTTCCATGCCTGAGCACTGGCATTGACAACAGGTTTAAAACAAAAATTGGGAAGGTTAGGGTAGTTATTTCTTTAAAAATGTTTCTGCACTCTAATCTGTACTGCAAATTCCTTAATGTATGCTCCTTGGGTCTAAGCCTTGTCTCCAGTTAAGTTCATTGCTCTGCTTTAACCCATTTCTGCCCAGCCCACAGGTATACACATTTGGTCTCCTTTGTGTATAGGCAATGTTGGGCAGAAATGACTTAACCCAATTCTGTCCAGCCCACAGGTGTACACATTTGATTCCTGTTGTGTATAGGCGACGTTGGCCATAAAACTACAATTCCCAAGAGGCCTAACGTTCAAAAGCGCCTTGCTTACCACTGTAAATTGACGCACGGCCCCATGGGAATGGTTGTTCCTATCACCTGTGCTTGGGTTCTGGTTGCTATGGTGACCAGGTGGAGCTGGGAGACTTTGTCTGGAATCCAAACAGTAGCCCAGGCCTGGGAGGGAGGGTGGTACTAGACCTTATGCTAGTAGAAGGGTATATCTCTCCTCCCCCCCTCCTATCCACTCCTATTTTCCCTGGAGAAAGCCATGAGGGGGATGGAGCTGGGTCTCCTCTGGCTGCTCCTCTGCTGTGGCTTTGCCCATGGCCGTGCCTGGCTGCGCTTCTACCTCAGTAGCTGGGCTGTGCGTGTCCCTTCAGGAGCTGAGGAGGCACAGTGCTTGGCACGCAGACATGGGCTGCTCTTTCTGGGGCAGGTGAGGGAGGGCTGGTGCTGGTGGGTGACTTGTGAAGGCAAAGGGGGGCATGCCTGAGTGACTTGGGGTGGGGCAGGTGTGTGCCACTTGTTCCCCTCTCTGAAGAAGTTAGTCTGTGTGGTTAGTCTGTGGAACTCCTTGCCACAGGATGTGGTGATGGCATCTGGCCTGGATGCCTTTAAAAGGGAATCAGACAGATTTCTGGAGGAAAAGTCCATCATGGGTTGCAAGCCACAATGGGCATGTGACTTTTTTTTTTTTTTAGAAGTACACTCCCTCAGAATGTTAGGTGCAAGGGAGGGCACCAAGTTGCAGGTCTCTTGTTTTCTGTGCTCCATTGGTGGGCCACTGTGAGATACAGTAAGCTGGACTAGATGGGCTTATGGCTTGATCCAGTGAGGTTCTTCTTATGGTCTTGTGAGAAACAGCTGAAGGAGCAGAAATATTTCCCATTGGAAGAAGGGGGGCCCTTAATGAAATGCCCTCTGGTTATCTCCCCCTTCTATACAAATCCTGCCTCCTACCTGCTTTCTTAAAGAGGTGGCTAGGGTGATGGTGCCCCCCCCCCCCAATTCAAGCACTACACAAAACCTCCTATAAAACTAACTATATAAACTATAACTATAAAACTCCTATAAAACTCCTATAAAACTTCTGGGACAGGGAGCCTTTTAATTATTGATTTTTGTCTGCAAACTGTTTTGGGAACTTTTTGTTGAAAAGCAATATATAAATAGTGTTGTTAATAATAATAATAATAATAATAATAATAATAATAATTAGAACGGTGATTCCTGAACTTTTTAACACCAGGACCCATTTTTTTAAACAATGTTCTATTGGGACTCACCTAGGTTTACCAGACTTTTAAAAATGGTGATCTAGAAAGAAATAATATAGTATCTAATTATAGGTAGTAATAACCAGAAAAAAGACAAACATTTATCTTCCTGTGTTTGCACATGTTTGCAAACTGCAGGATATCAGCTTCTTGCAGGGCAGTTAGGAACTATCTTGCAAACTGCAAGAGCTGAGCTCTTTGCAGGGTTATTAGCAGCTACATTATCAGGTTTTTGAATAGCCTCTGGGCTTGAGGCTGTTAACTGATGTTTCCATTACTCTTTGGTGACCCACCAGTGGGTCCCAACCCATAGTTTGGGAATCACTGAACTAGAGTAAGACTAGTTTAAGGAGGGATAATCTAATCTAGATACAGGTAGATGAACTGTGTTTGTTTTTAATATGAGTTTTGTCTGAACATATAAAGTGCATTTCATAAGACCTATGGATCAAGCTGAGAGTCCAGCATCCTGTTTTCCACAGTGGTCTGTTACTTGCTTCCTGGAAGTACCAATTTGGGGCAAGAATATAACCTTCCCCTGTCTTTTATCTCCAGCATATGATAACTGAAAGATAGACTGGTTCTGAATGTGGAGGATCCATTTAGTTAAGATGAATTCCTTTTTAAAACCATAAAGTTGTCATCACCACAACTTGGGCTAATAAAGAAGTTAATTATGTCAGAGGTTTCTGACTTTTTTCTCCAAGCTGAAGAAAAGTTTGTGTTTTTAAAGGCTTTTAAAGTGCTTCTGAACTATATACAATCATGGTGGTGCATTTGCAGATAGCTTTCTGCCTTGAAGAGCTTGCAATATAGTATGCAATGTGGGGAAGCTGCAGAGGGAGGAGAATATGGAATAAAAAGCAGGAATGGGGAAGAATTGCACATTCTGTTTAGTGGATGTGTCTATATAACTGTTGACCATGTGCAGAGAATTAAAACCATAGTGACTAAGCTAAAAATAAAAATAAATAAAAATCCAAAACGGCCAACCTACATTGTGTAGAAAGGAGGGAAGTAATGCAACACTGTCCAGGTGGAAACTCCCCACCCCCTTTCTTTGGTTTTATCACCTCCTGCTTGGGCAATCAAACAGGTAGAGGAAGTTTCTGACAAGGTCAGTTAAATCTGCTTGGTTCACAGCCCTAAAAGGGAACAAGTGGAGAGTGGTACTGAAAGGCAAAATGTTTCTGAACATGTACAAATCACTTACTTTTAAAAAGGGCCTAAGTGTTTCTGAGCATGTGAAGAGTATATTTTTTCCTCTTGGGAAAAGCAGATTAAAAGAAATCCTTGTGAGGACTTAAAAATATCTGGCTGGTGTGGGCATAAGTTACTCAGAAATAAGGGCCAGGTTCCACAGTGGAAGGAAAAAAGGGAGGGGCAGCTGAGGGGTGGCAGGACATAGGGAGCCAGTTATCTCTGGAATTGTGGAGGGTTTTTTCTGAATTTTTTCAGCAAAGTCTATACTACCTAGATGCCCTGGGATTTCTATTTCTCTGACTTCTATAACAAGGGAAGAGCTCAGTCAGAAATGCATTAATCTTGCAGATTAATCTGAACCATCTGATTTTAATTAATGCATTAATCTTGCAGATTTGGTTCATCTTGCATCTGAAACAATAATAATTTGGCAGCCTATACTGCTGTTCTAGGAAACCAAATGCATTATTTCAGTGGAGGGTTTGGCACTCCAGTCTGTTATTTATATATTGATTTTCTGCTGTGATGTTTCTTTTCTGTCTTTTAAAAAGATATTATACTTTGGAATTGACTTCCCTTCCGCATCTTCTTAGTTTCCTGGCTAAAGCAGATGGCAGGCTCTGTGTATGCCTAAAATATGTCCCTTTTGCTTTGGCAGGTGATTGAA